>NC_052637.1:37907117-38549809 GCF_016161935.1 Mauremys reevesii | reverse complement strand
GACAAAGATGGATGGTTCTGTCATTAGGGCACTAACCTAGGACTTGGGAAGGTTCAGTCCCGGCTCTGCCAGACATCCCGTGTGATCTGAGGCAGGTCACGTAAACCCCCTGAATAGCTTTAAAAATCTGGCTCTTGTCAGCACACTTCCCACAGTGGTGTGGTGAGGTAAAACTTGTATGGCACCCAGCTACCAGTTTAATTAGAGTGGCTTAAATTCACCCAGAAGTTAGAGCAGCACAACTTTCTCATGTAGACAGCCCTTGCTCATGCTGGTCTCCCATTTCATGGGCACATTTGTGGCTAGGTTCTCTGGCCCCTGTGACAAGTTAAAAACAAGGTTCTGAACAAGTCAAGGTAGCTGAACACTTTCAAAGTGTCACATTAAGGTGGTGTCTAATGATCTCCACATCCCACTTATAATTGAAACAGAAGAGTATTCACTTTTCATTCATTTTTAAAAGACTATTCAAATACCCTTTCATCTCTGCTAAACAGCCTGCCATGTATTTGAAGCCATTTTATTTTTTGTTTCTACAGACATCCGGAAAAAAAAAAAAACAACAGAGGTGAGTATTTTGGAACATTGATAAAAAGATGCAAAGGCTTGTATGGCAGTGAATGACTTCAAGCAGCCTCAAACACATTTATCTTCCCAAGAAGAATTAGGAACAGTGTGATTCATTTTAATAGCAGAAGAAAAATAATATTACTGTGCAGTGCTTAAGTTCCTAACCTTTGATGGTAGAATGGGGAAGGGGAAAAAAAAAAACCCACCTTTCTTCCCCCATGTTGCTGAAGTCTCCCTACCCATCCGTTATGTCCAGCTTATCAATTAAGATGAACCCCATGAACTTCAAAAGGTGTTTAATATAAAAGACTCCATGCATTTAAATGTGCAACACCACCTGCAGCTTTTTTATTTTTTAACTGAAAGATTCAGTTCTTAGCTCTGTGTACTCGGTATGAAGTTGAGCTCTTTGATAGAAGTTTTACTGATGTTTTAAATGAAGTCTTTTCATACACACAAAACAACCCAGATACTTTAAACTACATGGGAAAAAAAGAGGGTGGGGGAAAAAAGCAATAGGTGCCACAGGTGTATCAAAAAGAAAAAGATTAGGCTTCAGTTCCTAACACAACGGGCCAAAGGCATTCCCATGATCACTCTTCAAGAGCTACTTGTATGAGACTCGGAGGCCTGTCAGTGATTGCTTGGAGTCAGATTCATCCTTGGTGTAACACTACTGAAACCAATAACTTCCACCAGGGATGAATAGGGCCTAATGAGGTTTGTTCATCCCTAAAACAAGTTTCTGCACCATAACATGAAAGAAGAGGAGCTTGTGGTTAGAGCATCAGACTGGCACTCAGGTAATCTGGATTCAATTCCTGGCTCTGTCATAGACTTCTTGTGGGACCTCGGGGCAACTCCCTTGGGCTCCTAAATCACTGAGTGAAAAGTGAAAATCAGGGGGCTTTAAGCAATGAGATTTACCAGCTCAGTGGTTTGAGCATTGGCCTGCTAAACCCAGGGTTGTGCGTTCAATCCTCGAGAGGACCATTTAGGGATCTGGGGCAAAAATCTGTCTGGGGATTGGACTAGCTGACTCCCTGAGGTCCCTTCCAACCCTGATATCCTATACCTAGAGGAGGATTAAGTTACAGCAATCTAAGGCCACTTTACTCCTGAATGAGACATCTACACAGGGGATTAATAGGCTTTGATTGATGCAGGTTGACTTTACACCTTCAGTTAATTCACCTTAACTTTCTGGAGTTTTTTCCCCCACTCCCCCCATAGACTCCTAAGCGCTCAAGTTACTTTTGAAAATGGGACATCAGGTTCTCTGTGTGAAATTTTTAGCCTTTAGCTCTTACTGCATCTCATAAGAGTAATAGTTCCTCTCCCTGACTCTTTGTCTTGTCTATTTAGATTGCAAGCGACCCAGGCCAGGGAGAGCCTGTAAACACACTGGGGATCAGAGCTCAGGCAGGGCCTTGAGCTGCTGCCATCATTCAAACCCATAAGCCTAAGACATGAAAAATCAGACAATATTAATTTGAAAAATATAAAATTTTAATAAAGGCTACATCTCTTAATTACAATAATTATTGTACCAAGTAATTTTCTTTAAATGAAACTCTTTATAATGCATAATTTACAGTATAAGTAGAACAAAATGCCATGGCAAAAGTCATGAGTACAGGACTTGTAATAAAAGGCATAAAATATATTTATACATAAACCCCTTAAACAAACAAGGGAAAGCTTGAACCCTGAATATAGGGCAACACATGGCAAAGTAACACCATGCAGGCACAGGTACTGTACTGAATAAATTTTAAAACACTAGAGATAGTGTATTATTATTTTTTCCACCATACATTTTCTACAATATATACAGACGTATTATACAAAGTAGCAATGGCAAACAGAATGCACAGATTAAGTTAATCAACACAAAACCCAAATGTAGAAATGCAAGGTCTTTCTTGGAAAAGGGTTGCTTTGTCCCAACACACACACCCACTCACGCACGCTCACCCACTCACACGAGGAAGCTTTTCAAAGTGTTGCAAGGAGCTTAGCCCACAACTCCCATTGGCTTGAATGGGTGTCATTTAGGTAAGATACAAAAAACGCATCGGAAAATTCACCCTGTCAGATATGAATGTAGTTTAAATACAAGATGTGCTAACATTGGAGTAGAATTACCAAAAAAATTAAAAGACAGCTAGCTATGTGGAATACACATCTGGGTTTTAACCTGGCTTTTGCAATGTGTCCTTTTGGTGTATTAACATGTAAATGAAAACTGTCTGGCTTCTCTTACAGCTCTCCTCCTCGGTTTGGGATTTGCTACAGTCTGTCTTGTGAAAGATAGGCACTGGACATAACATGGAGTCCCACACAATGAGAGCAACAAAAAGAAAAAAAACCTCACCACCCAGGGACAGAAACCAATTGCTGTTACTATATTGCATCTAACATATTTAAACACTTAAAGACCTTTACTACAAATTAGAGCAGCTTAGATTAAAATGCACCAATCTCTAAATGAGTGAATGGCAGGACAATTTTTTAAAATTACTATTTCGTTAGAAAAGAATTTTATCTTCATTTGGAGAAATATTGGGCACAGCATAATTCCCCCACCCCCACCCCAATCCCTTTAAAGTGGTAGAAATTATTAATGCACTCCTAGAGCTGAACTCCCAAGTTGTAGCTTGTGGGACATAAAAAATAACCCCTTCAACTCTTTCCCTCTCTCCCCCCACATCCCCTCTTTTCACCATTGTTAAAGCAGCATATCCATAAACTGGACTTAAGGGAAAACAGACTGTTCAATAAATATCAATAAGGATTACTGGTAAGGTAAGATATACACCGTTTCTCTTAGTCCATAGATTTCAGATCCCCAGGAAGTCATATATTATGTATGGAAGTCTCTCAAACATGGTCTGCATCTTCAATAGCCCAACAGTGGTCATGTTTTTAATAAATAGTTCAGGGTTGTTGTTTTTTATCATCTCAGTACCCAACTCATGAATAATAAATGCCATTTTTTTTCTCTAAGGCTAATTTGGCAAAGTCTTCATAGGCCTCACTTTCTTCTTCATTGGTTCAAAACTTTCCTTCAAAGTTTTTGTTGTTGTTGTTGCTGCTATTGTTGTGTGTCCAAAGACATCTTTAGCTTAGGTTGCATTAAAGAAACACAGATGCCATCAATCAATCCTCTCTACTTTCCCTAGAATCCTTCCTTCATACATGGGGAGAATTGTGTCGTCGTCCCAAATTTCTTCAAAAACTGCACCACAGTCAAATTCGTCGCTTGCTTTTTTGAAATAATACCTGAGGGAGAAGGTGGGGGAGGAGGAAGCAGTTTAAATAATGAAGTGTTACTTTACAATTCTTTTTAGACAACAGCAGCAAACATTTCCAACAAAGGGTCGGAGTCTCCTTTCACACGAGTGTAACAAGATAACCAAGAAAGAAAAATCGGGTCCAATACCATTAAAATCCTCCATAACTCACAAGTGATCTGTTTGCATGCATCTGCTAATATTCGATTTAGAATGGCTGCAACTGCAGCCAGCCAAGCAGTGCTAAAGCAGCATTTGAGGAACAAGAGCAAAGGAATGGAGTATACTACTTCATAAAATAGGGCACCTCAGGGACGGTGCCTTGAACAAGTTATACGTGTTGGCAGCAGATATTTTCAACGAGAGAAAATAAAAAGCAGAGCAATCTCTGGCCAAACATCTTACTTAACAAAATAAAAAACTAGTTTTTGTTCTCCTTTCTTTCATGCATAAATTCTGGAGCACAGTATGGCATTGAGAAGCTTTTATTAAAAAAGGCTTTTTAGGGAAGAAAACAAAACAAAAAACAGTAACTCAAAGTCTGTCACATGCTTTCTGCAAAGCAAGACTAAGTATGTGGCATTTCTCCCTTAGTCCAGTTTGTGAAACAGGGTGCCTTGCATTTAACAAAACTAAACCCATGCATCCACTTTTAAGTTACAGATATGGCCGTGTTTGTTCTCTGATGCTTCCTACTGGTCGCATGCAAAGAGCAATCTTGGTCAAGCTTGCAATATTTGACTCTGGAAGGTCAAGTAGAAGTGTCCTGCATTCCTTCTCTTTTGCTCTGGGTCGGTAGATCATGAAGCCAATGCTCGCCCAGACAAAAAGCGCCCCCACCCCTCTTGTGTCAAACAGTAAGGACCCCTCTATTATCCCGAATTAGACCATTCAGCTTCTTGATTAAAGGTTCCTTTTATCCCTTTTCTAGCATTCTTCCTTCTAAGGCTGCTTAATTGCATATGCACAAATGAAGGGCTTCCATTCAGAAGGTTAGCATTTAAGGAGCCTGCCCGTCTGCTACCACACACCACCTCTGATCTGCCCTGCTCTCTCGCGCTCTTTAGAAAGCACTTTGTGATCTGATCACCAGCAAAAGAAAATCCTCATCAGATAAGATTTAAAAAAAAAAAAATCCCCTGGTCTGTAATTTTCTAACAAGATGTTGGAGGGTTAAAGGTCATAACTTTTACAGGAGGATTCCCCCAAAATTTAACTTGGATTTTTCACTTTATTAAAAACATGGATTGGGCTTTAGCAGTTTTAAAATAATGAGTTTGCTATAAAAATAATATTTAAAAACTAAATACCCAGTAACAAGAAGTTTTTAATGTATTTTTTAAGGCAAGCTAAATTAGGTAGGGAGAGAAGAGGGGTGAGTGAAACAGCTACATTTAGTCAAGGTACATTTACTTGTTTTTTTAAAGTCATTCCCAGTTGGACTGATGCACAGCATCGTGTTTTTAATGGTTCAGTCATGAAAATAGCTCTTATTTAAGTTCTTCATATAGAGTTTGAACCTACACTCACTAATGTCAATGGCAAAGCTCCCACTGACTTTAATGGTGCAGGTCAGAGCTGTAATTCCATGAACCAGTAAGCCCAAAACAAAACCAAAAGGCACAAAAATGTGAATGAGTTTTAAGGATTTTCTCCCCGCTTTTGCCGCCCTCTTTCAGGGAGCAGCCTGCTTTCCCAATAACTTCCCACAAACAAACTCTGCTGGTGTTTACAAAAAAATTTTTTTCTTTTGTTTGAACACTGCATCTTTATTTAAGAAAACACGCTATGACCTTTTACATAATTACAACCTTATTTCACAGAGAGAGAGAGAGAGAAGGGGAAGAGAGAGAAGCAAAGCAATATCCTCCCCCACATCATCTTCAAACAAGTCGCTCTGCACTTATTTGCTCACAGAAATGGGCTTTCCATTCAAACATGTTTTATGTGGCAAGCTTTGCTTCTTTTTTTTTCCCCCCTGACATCTGGCACCAATAGAATCTAGCAGGCCTGGTGTTGCTGTTCTGTTTTGAACTGCTGCCATGTTAAGATTACCCGACACCACCCAGTGTGTGGGGGGGTGTGGGGGGGTGTGTTAGTTAACACCATCAGCATTAAAAATTTTATTTTATTTTATTTATTTAAGAACAAGACAAACACAACGTGCTGGGTGAATATCCCACTGCATAGTCAGACACATGACTTTAGCATTGGAAAGGGAGCAATAATAGAGCTTTTAGGTACCCATGTTGCAAACTGATTCAATCAATAAAGAATTTTGAGAGTCGACCATTTATGCACGTCTTTGTGCATTAAATGAAAGGCAAAAGCTTCAAAGACATGCTTATTAAGTGTGCCTTAAAAAGAAATCAATGCCAGATGTGACCAAAGCAGTCTAGTTACTGCCTCCCCAGCACAGACACACACACACACACTCACTCTACTCTGGGTAGCACGGCCCTCTTCCCTGAAGGTCACCTGCAGTTTCACTCAAAGTCCAGCCAAAAGTCAAAGCTTAGATCAAAATGATTCCCTGGAGGTACACACATTTGTGTAATTAGTTTCACCTTGTGTCTGTGCAAGATAAAATACTGGGCACGTACCCAAGTTCCTTTTATAAATTTCTGTATTGTCTTTACCCAGGTGTAAAGGGGAGAGATCTAAGCAAAACATTGTTTCATCCTTGTCAGTCACTTAAAAACATTTTCTAAAGTAATTACAGTCTGACAAGGCACAAATAATTGCACCTGCAGGGGCTTTAAGGCCACAGAAGTTTTAATATCCTATTCAGGCACCCTAGCATCACAAGAAAGAATTTCATAGGAAACCGAACGAGATGTTCTGGAGGCACTAAATGACTGTTAAGAGAATGGGGCAATAGGAGAGAGATCCTTTGCACTGCTTGGTTGCCAGTTCAGATCCTGCTCAAGTTAGTAGCAATTACAAGCTGTTGCCATCTGAAGGCAGTTGGGAGGGACAGGGAATATGGGTGTCTCAAACCCCAGCCCCCACTGGACAAGCATCCACATAAAACAGAAAGCCATAGTGGACCTTTCAAAGCCAGTGAAGATTCACTGGTGGGGCCACCTGGGGAAAGTTGTACTATTTTGACATTTCAGTAACTTCTGTCTCCAGAGGGCGCCCTCTGGCACCTGGGAGGAGTGGTGAATTCAAAACAAAATTTAAAAATACTTAAACCTGGCTGTTTCCTTTGTACAGATGAAAGAGCCTCACAGACCAATAGGACATGGTCAGTTCATTACTGATCAGATCCATTTGGCTAATACAGTAAAAATAACTGAGGACAAAGCCACTGTAATTGGAATGAACGTTACAAGAAGGCAGCAAACAGGGGAAACCGGCCTCTAAGCCGCAGATACCAGACAGACGCAATTTTAAACCATTAGAATTCCTGATATCCATATGGGTGGCTATAAGGAGGAGTGGGAAGATAGGGGTTTGTTTGTTTTTTAAGTGTCATTCAATGGAATTCATCCTCCAAGGCTTGGTATTTCTAGCTGAAAGGAGTTTAGAAACAGGCCAAGAGCATCTGCAGGAACTCAACTAGGTTGAAAACAAAAATATGGAGGCTCTGCCAAAGGAGGCCAAGTGCCTCACAAACATTTATGCCTGTGTGAAGTGCCATTATCCCCATTTTACAGATGGGGAATGGAGCCACCGATAGATTACACTAAAGGTTGGCAGGAAGTCAGAGGTAGAGGGAACTGAACCTAGATCTCTCAGAGTCCCAGCCCAACCCTGTAACCACAAGAGCATCTTTCCTCTTTGTGGGAGTCAGCACGTAGACAATCGCTGCCCATGGCCAATCAGTGTTCCCTTATGCAATTCTTGGGGGATAGACATCAGGGGGCACATCAACCAAGCTGACTGACCCACAAGACAAGGCCAAGTTCAGCAACATAGTACCCATGCCTGCCTCTCTAAGTCACCCTGGCTTTGGTGGGGGAGTAGAAAAAGGACAGAAGCGAGTTCAGTGAGCCAGTGCAGCCAACCTCCCGAAAAAGGTGCTGGAAGTTTTTACTTGTGGGCGGGTTTGCAGAAACATATTTGCTGGTTATTTTGGTTCATAGTCTCAGCAGACGAAAGAAACCACGAGAGTCTTACCTATAATTTCCCTTTTTGCTCAGCTGCTCTTTAAAGTGCCCAAGTGTCAGGCTCTGGGCCTTTAACATCCTCCTATAGGGTATTTCTTCTCCACAGAAAAAATAAGTGACAACCAACTCGCTGGACTGGGAGGCATGAACCACTGGGAGTTTCTTTGGTTCTTTGTGACTGCAACAAAAAACAAAGCATGTTTCTTATTTGGAAACAAAGACTTCACTGAAATCCAATATTTCTACTATAGACAATGGCAACCAGATTGATGCCGGGTTCAATTTGAAAGCCCGATGCAATGAAAGCAAACGTACGTGCCATGTTTGTATAGCACTGAACACAACAGGGTCCTGGCCCGCTTCTAGGTGCTATGCTAATACAAATAATAAGAGGATCTCTAAGCAGCTGGGGCACATTCATGAACTATGCCTCAGAGCACACCTGTGCAATAGGGAACTGTTCCCATTTTATGGATGAGGGACAGAGATCACATGGTCTGCTGAGGATCAAAACAGGAACCCCCCAGTGGTTAGGGCTCTAACCATTATGCTAAACACATTCCCATTAAACCAGATTAACTATTGCATGTCTGGCCTTCAAAAGGTCACAAAGATAACTCGCACCATTTTCATTCATGCAAACTATATGGCAGAGAATAACAGTTTAGTGTTTTGTTCCAGGTATACACTCGTTAATGGGTGTTGCTGGAATTTCAAAGCCTGCCATTCAAAAACTGCTCAAAGCACTAAGATTACTTGTCCCGAATGCACAGGTAGCATTACTGTAGCCGTGAACAACCAGGCAAAAATAAAGCGGACCTTGATACTTGAAATGAGGAACACTTCTTAAAGAATAATAAAAAATTACTACATAACAAAATAGCAACAGTGCAGTGAATGCCATGTAGCTAAATCCAGAACTACTTCTAAGGCAATGTATACTTGGCATGTCAAAAGGTCACAAAGTGTTAGTCCACAGTAATGTAGTCTTCCTAATTTGTTCTAAGTCTTTGTAGAGTGGCTTCAGAAAAAAAAGCTCCTAGCAAAGACAGCTGGTGGATTTAAGGTCAACCAATTAAAAATGAAAGACTCTAGTCAGGTGGCTTAGTCTGGACTTCAAACATTGCTCATTGCTTAAGATGAAGAGGGTAAAAAAGAAAACTTTAATTATTTAGGCCATTTTAGACCTCTCTGTAGCAGGATTTCTTGTTAAAAGAACCATCCTGTAATTAGACTAATCCAATCTTTGTCCACTTTACAGGAATGCAAGTTAAAAAGAACCAGAAACAAGATTTGATTTTTTTTTTTGAGAGAGAACAAAAGTATGTTTGAAAGACTAAACTTCAGATATAAAAATATCTTCTAATTTCAAAGTGCCATCCATTTAATGCAAGTATAGTTAAAAGCCATGGAAATACACGTAATGTATATATGTACATACTCTTCTGTAGTTAGACTTGCATTGCAAAAAGGGGCATTTCCCCCCTGAACAGAAGATGAGTGGTTTCGATCCCTCTGCTGATTTGAGGTTGAACATCTGAAGTCGGGGGATAAACAAACAAAAAAATTAAATTAAAATACATCTTCTTAATTGAAGTCTTCTGTAGGCCATTAAGTTCCCTCTTTGCATCAAAACACTATCAAAAGGAAGGATTAAGAATACTATGGACTAATTTACCCTTCCATATCCAAATGCACAATAAACAACCTAATTCAACACTTGGTTTGTAGCTGAGTTGGTTCTAGACAACAAATGGGGATTGGTCCTGCTTTGAGCAGGGGGTTGGACTAGATGACCTCCTGAGGTCCCTTCCAACCCTGGTAGTCTATGATTCTCTGAAATGCTAACCATTGTGATAGTGAGAGGCAGAAGGTGGAAGTCAAACTATTGAGGACTGGGGGAAAACAAAAACAAAAAACAAAACAAAAACAATTCACCTTTGGAGCTTAAGTTACATTTTGTGGCAATGCCTCCCCTTCCTCACCTCCCGTTACAAATCTGGACCTCTTCCTACAGTGGAAGGCAAGGCTACATGCACATCACATAAAATTTCTAGCTACCTGGATGTCTACGGTTAGCTTGCTAAGTTCACCTGCCTGCCAGCCAGTAATGCCCCTTGGGAGATGGCGGGGAGCCTGCGGGAAGAAGGAAACAAGCAGCCTGAAATAAGGCTCCTCCTATAGAAAGCCATACTGGCGATTCACACCCATTCCCAGCAGGGGGCGTCTGCCTATCAGAGAGAACTAATAAAATGAGGCACTCAGGGCTGCAAAAGTTAAAGGAGACGTTTCACTCCCCTCCCCCGCCACCGCCATTCCAATTTGTAGTTACCTTTGTTTCGGAGGCTTGGACACTTCCGCTAGCCTGCGGCAGGCTTCCTCCAGCTGGGCGAGGGTGTTGGGTGGGGTCAGCGGGGGCATGGTGGGATCCTGGACAAACGGGTGGGCAGGCTGTGCCCCGCGTGGGTGATTGTTGTTCACCCACAGGTGGTGGCGGGCTGGGCGCTCACCGGGGATCCCTTTGGTGGACTCCAAATTGTAGGCCTTCTTTGTGCTCTGTGTGCTGGGGGGCGGAGTGGGGGGGAGAGAAGAGGAAAGGAACCGGCTTATAAAAGCTGGAAAATATGACTTCAATAGCAGCTCCTATTCTGCTCGCTCCCTCCCCAAAGTCTGTCATAACATGAAAAGGGTTTACTGCCAAAAACATGACATTTTTGTGGTTTTTCTGGTTCTGCAGAATGGCTTTTATATTAAACCGGAGGAGCAAAGAGTCTCATTTGTTTTTAGCGATTGTAAAAATAGACAGCCTATGTAATATATAAATATTTACCGGGAGCGATATTGCTGTAGACAGCTGTATATTTACCTATGAGGCTTGTGCTTATTTTGTCTCTCGCTCTCCAGCATCCACTGCCAGACGTTCTGCGACCGATCCGCCTCGCCCCCAGGTAGCTGGAGCCCGGGCACTGCGGATAGCCCTGCTTCCCCGGCCGGCAGGGCGACGCCATCCATTCCTTTGCCATTCCTCTTCGTCAGCGTGCCGGTTTTGCTAAGGATGAGACACCGGGGGACAGGATTCCCCGCCCCCAGCAGGCACCGTTAATATTCTGAGCTCGTGTCACGACCACATTTCAATGGACCTGTTTTTCAGGGGCTAATTCCACCTGGTTTTCTAAATCAATCCCACCTGCCTCTTACTGAAAAATACATTTTAAAAGGGCAAGTAGCTCCTATGGAGAAACTCCTGTAACTTACCCAAACTGCTCCAGCAGGAGCTCCGTCCCTTTTGAGTGGCTCTTGCATTTTGAATAGCAGTTGGAGTCGCTGCCCCCAGGACAGAAGCACTGGACCCGCTGTGCTGCCTCGGCTTCTATCTGCTCTTTCGTCTTGGGGATGGTGTGGTGGTGGATGTAGTGGTGGTGGACGTGCTTGGTGGTCTGCTTGGTGATAAATCCTTTACTGATGAGGGTGCAGGCAGCGGGCGACGCCGTGCTTGGCTGTGGCTTGCCCCCTGGGAGGCGGTCCGGGGAGTGGGAGCGGGGGCTGTGCCGTCCCATGCCGGGTGACTGGCAGCCGGGAGTCTTCAGCACGCGCGATAGATGGTCATCCAGGATCGCCTGCGGGTCCTCCTCGTAGCTGCCGGAGGGCAGGAGAGTGAGCGGGTGCTGCTGATGCGGAGCGGTTGCTGCCTCCCGATTGGTCTGCGTGTTAGCAGGTAGCTCTGATCCCTCCTTCTCTTCTTCCTTGAAGGTGCAACATTAGTAAGAACTAACTAAAAAAAGCACAGGGCGCCAGCTGCACTGGAACAGGGGCTCTTCCCACTAGGCTAGCAGGGAAAGCAAAGCTTGCATTGCTGCTGGACAGTGGACACACAGGACAGATCATTAAAGCATGCAACAGACAGCTTACAAAGGAAAGCGGTCTTCCCTTACACTAAGTGCAGACAGGCTATGCCACTCCCTCCCACCCCCAAGAAAGATGTCAGATCAGCAGGCTCCAAGCACCGCACCGGCGCCAGAGGGGTTAATCCGCCTACCTCTTTGATTTGCTGTAGCCTCTCCTCCAGACTATCCATCGTTTCTTGCTCTTGCTTCAGCTTTTCCAACCGGGATATCAGTTCAGCAGCAAAGGTAGCTGGTTCCACAGGGGTCATTTCCTTAGGAAGACGGTGGGTTCTCTACATAGAGCAGGGACAAAGGGGACGAGTCATGGTTAGCAGGCAGTGCAAGCTGCAGAAGCTTAGCTGGAGCAGCATTTCTAGCCCCACTATGCTTGATGTGTCTCCATGTTTGGATGAAGAGACTACCGCAAGTAGGCATCGCCTGCTCTGGATTTTTATGAGCTAGTGCTGTGGCCTCATGGAGTGACATCCTTCCCACTAGCGTTTGCCTTCGGCAGGAGCAGTTGGTCGCACTCCGAGGAACCCCGCTTGTTCTCTCTGTAGTACAACCAGCCCATCAGTAGCTACTCTGAAGTAGAAAATCTTCAAAGACTGTTGTCAAACATCAAAAAAAAAAAAAACCCTCTGAGGTGGGAGGGAGAGCCTTTAACTGAAGGAATAAAGTGAGTATAAACAGAAAGGAGTTGGAAATTAAAAAAAATAAGATGGGGGAGAAAAAGGGAGAAAAAAAAAAGTCAAACAGTTGCAGATCAGAGAAGTGCTGGTAATTTATTTCCTGGCTACACACTGGGCACCTTTGAGGTAGTGTTGTCTCAACAGTGTCCTAGATCTCCCTCCCTCCCTCCCCCAATCTCTTTGTACAGAAAATGAAGAAAGCTGCTGCAGGCTAGTAGTGGTACACTGCTGAGCTTGGCTGCCTCAAGCAGATCTATCAAGGGAAAAAGGGAACATCTCCAAATCAAGTGCAGAATATAAAAAGGCAAACGAGAATTTCTGCCAAAAGAAGCAAACGGGAGAAAAGAAAGAGAAACCACCCACCAGAGTTCTTCCTCCTCCTTCCTGTCATCTTCTCCCCCCAAAGACACCCCACTCTTTGCCCTCACCCCTAGTTTCCCTCTGCCCCCCCCTTTTTTTTTTGAAGCAGAAAGCTGAACTGCCAACTCTTTCACGTACTACCCACCAGATGAGGCAGGGCCTCTCTCCGACAACCACTTAGCTCCAGAAATGATGTGAGGGTAGAAAAAGGCCACTCTGCTGGAAATTGTCACTCTTACACAAGCCAGCTCTATTCAGTCCCTGATCAAAGCACTGCCTTACAGAGAAAGTCGATTTGCACGCCCTGGGACAAAATAATCTAATTTACAAGCTCAGGCTACACAACTTTCTTTATAGAAGGGGGTGAAGAACACCCTCCCTTCCAAAAAATAAAATCCCTATTCAATCCAACATATTCCACCCCCCCACACTCCCCGAAACAGTATCTAAAATGTCTTGCTGCTTAAGAAAGAAGAAAGAGGAATTTTGGAATATTAATCTCAAGACAAGATATGTTTCTACTTGTCTGTGTAAACAGTTTATTCACTGCAAGAACCAGCAGCACCTTCCTGAAGTCTGCACTGAATCAACAAGTCAATGAGTTAGTTTTCAGGAGCAACACAACTAGAAGAACTGGATTTCCTCAAAACCAAGGCAGATAAAGTTGTTTTATTATTATTGTTAGAAGGCACATACTGGCTACCAATTTCTCTCTTTTGGGAAGCTAGTAAATCCTTGAAGTCTTGGGGGAGTACAGGAAAAGCAAAACCCCACCCTCATCAGAGCACAGAGGGTGTGAAAGTGGTGGTGGTGGTGGGGGATAAGATTTAGACAGGAAGGACCCATGCAGCCATGTTCATGTCTATACAACCAACCAGATGGGGTGCTCCCAGCTTGAACCTAGAAGGTGAGCTCTACTCAACGATCCAGAGAAAGGCAAAAAACCTTACACAGAACCCAACCAGTGACCAAAGCAACCCTATGCAAGCAAACTTTTCAGGAGGGTTTTAAGCTGATGTTTGGGGTTTATATGTTTACAGAATAAGCCCAAAGACCTCAAGCCAATGGCAGTTAAGAATAATAAGCTGGGTCCTCTGGGTTTCTGTAGCTCTACTGACTCCAGCTGAAGAGCTGACCCTTCTATTAGCTTCTCTTCTTGAAGCTGTCTATCTTTGTATTCAAAGACAAAAGGATGCAACAAGCTGATGAGAAGGAAGCCATTTTCCTCCTTTCCCTGTAAACCTGCAATGATTTTGCCCAGTCTCTTCCAGGTGTTGCAATGTCTAGCATTATTAGAGGGCCTTCTCTCCAGCCATTTTTCAGAGGACTCTGCATCAGACTTACCGGAAAATGAGGTAGAGAAACTTGACCATTGGCCTTAACGCTACGATGCATTTCCCTCTGGAGCTGCTTCTTGCTCCCAAGTCTATAAGGAGGGATTCCATCTCTGCAAATGGAAAGACAAGTCACAGTCAACCAGGATATCCTAGACCTATTTATTTCAACTTATTATGCTGTAAATCAATGGATCACTGCAAGTACTTTCCAAAACAGAAGACCGAATTCAAAATTATCTAATCATTTTACTGTTTCCAGCAAGCCCCTTCCATGTTCTTTGAAATAATCTAAACAGACTGAGGGGCCTGACTTTCAGAAGTCCTGAGCACTGAGGACTCCAACTGAAAGTCAGTAAAGTCTATGGATGTTTAATGCCTCTGAAAAAAGAAATCAAGCTTAAGTCACTAGGCCTGGATGTTCAGTAGCTGAGCAAGGGCTGCAGAGCAAGCTCTGGCCCCCTTCATGTAGGCATCTGAATATGGACAGATCCCTGCTGAGTCCCACTGACTTCAACAGGGCTCTGCCTGTACACAGCAGCTTACTGGACTGGGGCCTTCCAGTAATAGGTTTCACACACACACACACACGCACACTTCGTACACTTGTTTTGTATGTCACCATAGACTGTAGGGGGGGCTGTTAGGTCTAAAGCACTTCATAGATTGCCAACACTATGCAGATAAGAAAAGATGATAACGTTATTGGTCACAAAGCGCTCTCCCTCCCGGGTGGGACCCAAGATGCCTTTTCTGCCTTCGAGGGTGTCATGCACAACCCAGTAAAGTCACTACAAGGCGCAGCACCAGAACACAGGCCCCTAAAGCTATGGGGCATCATTCTTCTTCTTGGCTATGTCAGCCCATTGGGATAAAGCAATCAAACAAACAAAAAAAATCCCCAGACCAAGCGAGAAGAGCTATGAAAATTGCCATCAAGACAGCAGAAGCAGTAATTTTTCTCTAGCAACGAGGTAGGCTGTCATCTAGGCATGCAAAGATTTACCCACATTAGTATTAAGAATGTAAGAACAGCCACACTGGATCAGACCAAAGGTCCATCTAGCCCAGTATCCTGTCCTCTGACAGTGGCCAACACCAGATGCTTCCAGGGGAATGAACAGAACAAGTAATCATCAAGTGATCCATCCTATGTTGCCCATTCCCAGCTTTTGGGAAAGAGAGTTTAGGGACACTTCAGAGCATGGTTTTGCATCCTGGCTAATGGCCATTGATGGACTTATCCTCCATGAATAAATGAACTTTGAGCAGGGATAGTCCAGTGTTTGAAAAGCATGACTGCTAATCATGAGTTCTAGTCTCAGATTTCCCATAAATTTGAGGCGCAACCATAGTCTTTGTGCGCCAGTCTCTCCACCCCCTCAAATCCATAAGAGATAATACAGCACCATGTTGGATAGGGAGGTAACACCTGAGTATTAATATTTGTAGAGCACTCTGAAGTCCTTGGATGTAAGGATATATAGAAGGGTAGAATATAAACTCCACTCACAGCTATTATGCACTTCTCCCTTTCTGTATCATTTCCCCCCACACCCAAAAAAAACCCCACAACCCTCACATTGCTCCCTCTCTCACACACAAACCCCATTTTAAGATCCACCACCATTATGGTAGCATGGCACTTCCCACTCTCACAACAGTGAAAGGACTAAGGCCAAGATTTTTCCAAAAAGTGACCAGTGATTCTTTTCATGTGCAGGTGCATGCTTCAATGTTTGGGTGCCCAGCCTAAGACAATTTGAAGGGGCCACATTTTCAGAAAGTGCCAAGCATCCACCCCCAAGGGGATGGGGGGAGGGGGTACATGGTGGAAATCAGGCCCCATTATAGTTTCTTGAGCTGAGTACCCAAATGTTGAGGCACACAACCCCTAGTCATCTGTGAAAGTCTTGGCCTAGTGCTTTCGAAATTTCCATTACGAAGCAACTAATTCACAAGTGATATGGAGTAGCAAAGACTGAAGAAAAAAGTCAAACCAGTTTATTGTTTGAAACTTTGGAAAATCCAGACAGAACAGAGCATTAGCCAAGAGAAGAGATGTTTGGGGCAATGATTTAACAGGGTGGACAATCATCACTGGAGACGTTGGTTATGTCACAAGCAAAGTGAGTTTAGGGTGCTCAGTTCAGTTCCTAATGAAAATCTGCCTTCAATTCTGCCTCAGGTAGGTCTCTGCAGAAGAGCAGTAGCTCAGGCACAGAGCCCCATATGGGAACACACACTGGAGAATCACGCATAGCATCTGTCTGCACTGTTCCGTACCACGACCGGGGCGATCAGTCATTATCGCAAGCACTAAACATTTATGCTCATGATGAAAGAAGGGGCAATAAAAGTATGAAAATATCTATTGAACTTGGCTTCAAGGCCCTGCCCCTCACAACAACACATGAGTATGGATTGGGTTGTAGCCAGGTTGATCAGCAGTTATGGGGGCAGAGGGGGAAGGAGGTCAATGCTCATTACGTGGATTGGAGGAGAGGGATTTTGTTCTTTGAGGGTTACCAAGGTGAAGGTGTTTTAAATGAGACTTTGCATACAGAGAAATTAAAGACCCCCTGCATCTTTTCCACCAGGGTAAGACTGTCTGCCTTCGCATTATTTGACAGAAATTTCACCTTAAGCAGCATGTCAAGTATCCACCTGCCTAGGTTAGTACTGTACATAACACACACACAGAAGCCTGCGGAAACACTAACCCAAATGCAACAGAATGGATGGAGGGGACAGGAGGGGAGGCGAGGCAGAAGAGACGCCTGCCCTGCAACATCGCTGCCTGAAGCACACGAGTTCAGGGCTCCAATGACTGAGAGGGGATAGCCAAGGGAGGGAAAAGAACCACTGCCTATAGCATTGCTCCCCTCCAAAATCAGCAGAAATAGACATCCTGAACAGCTCACCCCAGTCCTGCTTATCTTGGCCACAGCATTCTGTGGCAAGGGCTAGGACAGTTCTGCTGCCAGTCCCTTCCACGTCTGGCGGATCCCTCCAAAACACTCCGTGCTCCAGCTTTGGGGACTACAGGCTTTAGAGGCCAGACCTCCAGCTCCATCCATGGGGGCAGTAATGGGAGGATGTGATGGAAAGCAAGCTGCAATTTACAGAGTTGTGGTGCTTCCCACGGAGATGTAGCTCCTACCAAACTGGGATGATCTGCCTCATAGTAAAAAGGCATCTCTCACCTATCAGCCACAAAAGGTAGGACAGAATTTCCATCTCCATTTAGATATGCCTGGTTTGGGTTGGTTTAAAGTTAACCCCTTTCGTGTCATGTAAGAATTTTCAGTCAGCACCATTTTCAGTCAATAAGCAGCCAGGATTTTCCAAGCATGGTACATTTGTTCTTTCAAAGCAGCCCAGGCAGCTGTCAGACAACTGCCAACACTGGCTTGGAAACAAGCACATGAACCTCTCCAGCCACGGTCTGGCTCATTCAGAGCCGCAATGACATAACTGCAGGTGGAAGACAACAAAGGGGTGGGGCGTGGGGTGTATAGGTCATGGATAACTCCAGAAAAGGTACAGAAAAGATGACACCAACATGGGCTAGGGAGAAGGGGGCCCGATTCTCTCTTCAATGCAGTTACACAAGTCAGGATCAGCTCCTTGCTCATACAGCTTGTAACAAAGTACAAGACATTTCACAGAGATGGGAAAGTTACTTAGTAGCCTCGGGAGAGTCCGGCCTTCTATAGAAGGAAGAGACAATGTTGTCGTTGGTTTGATGTCTGCTTTTTAAATGTAGGCCTTCCACATAAAGTGAGGAACAGGGGATGATGCCAGGTTTAAGGGGGAAACAAGAGTGGCCAATCACTTATTACAGGCAAGACGTGCAGCTGGAGTTGAGGGTTTACAGCCAGCTTGGGTGCAATAAGAAAAAGA
Source organism: Mauremys reevesii (assembly GCF_016161935.1). Taxonomy (NCBI): domain Eukaryota; kingdom Metazoa; phylum Chordata; order Testudines; family Geoemydidae; genus Mauremys; species Mauremys reevesii. Next base: position 38,531,652 of record NC_052637.1, on the reverse strand, counting down.
TATTACAGAAAAATCTGAAGCTGAAATGCGTATAGGCCACAGTGACAACTAGAAAGTGCCTTTTATTTTAAAAGGTTAGGCTTTGCCAGATGTTATAGTGCATAGCACAGGATTACTATTTGGAGCGAGGAGGGGGTGTTGTGTTTTGTTTTTAAAAACAGGAGTTCCTCAAATAGGTCATTTCAATATAACCTTCTTCTCTTTCTTCAGCAGTAAACATTTGCACTCACATTTCTTGGCTACTAAAAGCTGTGGGCTGAAGAGCTACAGAGTTTAGGCACTAAATAGTATAGTTTAATTATAAACATTTCAGCTACCCAGCCTGGTGCTAAGCCAATCTCTTTCTGGGGGAAACACTAGTTTGAAATCTTCTTTCCAGTCAGCTGCCATTTAAACTGAGCCAATTATCTTAGCCTTTTGACTCAGATGTGCCTGACCTAACCTGAATGTAGTTTTACTGCTGCTTTGAAATATCAGACTCATGCGCATATGCATTCACTCCCATCTTCATTTGGCAACGGCTCTGAAACAAGCCTCTGATCTTGCCAACATCAAAAGCCTGGTTTGTAAGATAAGGTAATATTTGAAGTTCGCTCAGCAGCATTCCCCTGTGTCCAAAGTAAATCCATAAATAAGATATAAGCAAATTAAAAAAAAATCCTCTTTCCTCTTACCCCTCCCCCAATCAAGAAAGGGAAATTTGCATGATGCTTTGTGGCTATTATAAAATTAAATTTATACTTGACATTTAAAAAACAAAACTAAAACTTAAAAAAAACCACACAGGGTGTGTATTGTTTGGCAATTTTACCTATACCTGCAATTCAATAGAAGATTTTTTTATAAAATTCATGCCTCACTTTACTGGTATGACTGACATAGGCTTTTTGGGACAAATTCCGCTCTTCAGTTTACATCAGCATAAACAGAGAGTAACTCCACTAGGAGCTGATTTGCATTTACACTGGTTTAATAGTAAAAGCCTTGTGTGAAAGAGGGAGAGCTGCACACTTGCAGCAAGAAAAACACCACGACACAGCTTGCGACAATGGTGGGAATCCACGCAGCAGAACTTTTTGGAAACACTTCAGAATCTCTAGCAAAGTCCATTTTCTACGTAATCCAAGGCAGAGAAGAAAACTAATCCCAGACATTTTATGCATGTTGCATTACAATATTGGCAATAGCTGCTGACATTTCTGTAGAGGCAGTTTTACTTACATCAGGCCTTAGCTATGGTAATTTTGTAAGTTCAGATGTTCTACCGCCCCACACGCACACACGCGCGCGCACACACTCGAGAGAGAAAAATAAAATACCTCACACCCCCCCACCACTTCCAGTAGTCAGGCCATTCCCACCCCCACGGAGTAAGTATGGCTAGAGGGAAGATTCAGGGACTGGCTCAGTTTGTAGCAGGAACTATTACTTTCTAGGTTTCTCTCTTAACACCATGTAAACCTGCATTCTATTGAAATCCACACATGCCCCCTCTTCTCTCATTCTCCCCTGCCCCCCACCCCCCCAAAAAAACCTTGAAGCTCCCAGCAGTTTAATCAGCCAAGCTTCCCCAAGCTCCTCACAGTCTGCACTGGCTATTGTTATGGCAGGAAAAAACAGCCAGGCTCCTTTCATGCACTGCTTTATGGGGAGCTCCTATTCACTTGTTCAAGTAAATTTCAAAGCGGCCTGCTACCCTCTTATCCCCTCTAAGCTCCCCTAGACTAACAATAGGCTGAAAGCGATTCAGTTAAGCCTTTCATCCACCATGCACTTTATTTCTCACTCAGTGCTCTCATCTGTATAAGGCCCACAATTGGCATTGCTGTGAAGAGAGGGTATAATCCTAGCCCTGTGAATCCCAAGTGACCCTACATTGGGCCAGAAATGACTAACCCAATGAATGCTCTGTTGACACATGATCACATACAACTAGAGCCAGTAAGAAGAAATAAAGAAGTCACCCTATGATTCAGCTCTTTTATTTAATGCCAATATTGTTCAATAAGAGAATCCGGTGGGATAACAAGCTATTTTTTCCATAATATCAGTTCAAAACACACACGTGCATTTAAAAAAAAATACAAAAAAACCCGCATCTGATGGTGCATCTAGGATGTTTTGTAAAAAACCTGCTCCGTTTTCCATTAAAGCACGTGTACATCATCAGGCAGCAGACCGGTGACTTTAAAAAGCCAGCAAGCAGATCTTTGGGGAGAAAACATATCCACTATACACATCCAACAGAGACATTGAAGGAGTTGCATTTATGAGATTAAGGCCTTGAACACACTACTTTATTTAACAAACACCTTTTCCAGAGGACTTGGTCCATTTCGGTGGCGTGACCTGCACTTAATTATAATTCCTTTCATCAAAGGATCTCAAAGAGCTTTACACATATTAATGAATTAAGTCTCAGTACACCCCCCATGCGGAAGGAAAAGTGTCACTATCCCCATTTTAGAAGTTAAGCAACTTGTCCAAGGTTATACAGCCAGTTGTGGCAGAGCCCAGATCTCATGATTCTCAAGCTTGGTCTTTAATCACAGGACCATCCTTCCTCTCCTCTACAGGCTCTTAAGACTCTTGACATTTTAATCCATAAAGCTCCATTCAAACAATTCTCTGAAAGATCATAATGTGCAGTAACCTTCAGGTCAGTAACCCTGTTAGTGTTGATTCTGACTATTACAGAAAGCAATTCCTGTAGAAAGTTGTGTGTTGTTTTTTTTAAATGACAAATCAAATACTATTGGAGGCTTGGCCTTCAAATAAAAAGGTGTGATGAACTATAAACATATTCCATGTGTTAGTAGCAGTGTTTCTATTTTATTCTTTCAGCATATGGGAGAACACACATTTGCTCAGTTGAGGATTAAAATGAGAATTGTTGAAAAGTGGCAAAAAAAAAAAAAAAAAAAAAAAGAAGATCCACCCACCATGGTTACTGCAGCCAATATCTGTGACATGAGTAAATAGCAGAGCGATCAGCAATACTTCTGGATGGCTTAAGATGCCTTCCAGTGATTTCATCCAATGGAAAAAGCAGAAGCCGTATTAAAATGATAGAACAGTCATGCTGGCAAGTCATTGTGGTACATCAGCACAGGTAGTTTTCAAGAGGTAAATTCCAAAAGGACTTTGCTAAAGTGGAATACTTACACGCTACTGTCCGTCATTGACATGGAATCATCAGTCAGGGCATCACTAGATATTTCGCTATCATTTGCGCTAGTTGCTGGGGCAAAAACATAGCCAGAATTCACATGGTATGGGTTAATAGGATCGTTCCTCTTGAATGACCTAGGGACAAGCAAAATAGTGGTCACGTTATTTTTACATCTGAAAAAAAAAAGTACAGAAGGTAAATGTCATACTCATGGTAGGTGTGTACGTAAGACACAACAAATGTCTTTAAAAAACCTATCCATCCGCTGTTTTATATCCAATAGACACTCAGAATGCTTCTGTTCTCACAGTCCACAAGTTTATCTTGACAGTGAACACACAGAGTTAAGATGGACCCAGAACTACACAGTCACCAACCATTCTCTACATAAACCGCAACATCAAGCTGGTGGCTGAGCACTCTGGACAAGATTTTCAAATGCACCTAGGGGAATTGGGACTCTAAGGATATGTCTACACTGCAGTAAAAAGCCCCAGCATTGAGTCTCAGGGGCTTTGGCTGCAGGGATAAAAATAGCAGAGTAGACATTCAGGCTTGGGCTGTAGCCCGAGCTCTGAGACATCAACCCCCTTGTAGAGTTTCAGGGCCTGGGCTCCATGCCGCACGTCTACACTGCAATTTTTAGCTCTGAAGCCCCACAAGCCCGAATCAACTGATCCAGGCCAGCCTCAGCCATGCTGCAGGTCTTTTATTGCTGTGTAGACATACCCAACATCCCATTTTCAAAAGTGAATTGAGGCCTGATTTTTAATGGTATTGAGGTGCCTAGAGATATAGTTAGGCACCTACTGGGATTTTCAAAAGAATGCTTCTGAAAATCTCAGAAGCACCTAAATACCTTTAAAAATCTGGCCCTTAGAGCACAGAAAGTCATTAGGGCTTGAGCTAATACCCAAGTCTCTTCTGAAAATAGGATTTAGGTGCTTTTGAAAATGTTACCACCTCTCCTTTCAGGCACCATAGAGAACTGACTGCAACCACTGACAAGCTTTAGAATTACTAATAAATAATAAGCATTTATACAAGCCAGCTTAACAATATGATCTCAAACTGCTTTTACAAAGATGAGTGCCCTGGCGGTGCCCACTTTAAAAAGAGGGAAACTACAAAGCCAGTTTTCAAGAGAACTTTAACTTTTAGTGACACCTCGAGGTGCCTAGGAGTTCTGTGTGCTCAGTGCCAATTAAGATCAATGCACCTTAGGGGAGGGATGGAAAAAAAAAAAACAGCCTTAGGTGTCTCAAGTTGGGTATCCAAGAATGGAGAAATCAAGAATTAGCAGACACTTCTGTAAAGTCTGACCTACCCCAGGTGCCCTGACCCACCCCAGGTGCCCTGACCCCCTAACCACTGGACAATGTTTAGGTCAAAATGATTCCAAGTTTTAAGAGTGTAAATTCATTTACAAATCTTTCAATCTGTGGTAAGTGGTCTGTGCCAAGGGGTTTTCGGAGGTATACTTGTTTATATATAAATGCAGGTCTTGGCTGTTAAGCTTTTGAGTTTGTGTATCAAAGCAGAACCTCATTATCTGATAAGGTCTGCTGATTTTAATAATTAGGGTCACTTACACAGCACTTGGGGCCTCAGGAACAGGATAGCATGCTCTGCAGGTTTTTAAATGGTCTTTCAAACTCCCCACCCCAACCCTTCTGGGATTGGATGAGGCCAGCTTGATTTAAGTGAGCAGCACAGCTGCCTTAATGGAAAGCGGCACTTCTCCTCCTGCTAGTATCTCTAGTTCCTTTGTTTCATCCGCCCCAGTTACCCACTTTCGACCTCTTCAGTGGTCTTAATTCAGTTCTCTCACAAACAACAAGTTTTCCCTACTCCCCTGCTGTGGTGCATTCCTCTGTTTCACTAGCAAGGGGGAAAAACCATGAGCCTTCCCAAAGGCTGGGGGAGGGAAGATGGGCCTCTTTGGTATGAGAGCCCTACTGCAAACAGCATGACTGAAGTTCCCCCCCCAGTTTCAGGCTTGAGCTTTGCTGGAGGCCTTGTTGCAGAGAGTCAGGTATTTAAGCACAGCTGGGATTACATTCTTTTCCAAAGCTTGCTAAGTCAGTTCAATGGGAAGATCAAGACTTTTTTTAAGTGAAAAAAAAGAGATGATAGTAAGGAATGCCACAGGAAAGAAGTCAAGTCTTAAAAAGATAAATTAATTCCACATGCTGATGAAAGCCAAGTTACCCTATCACCAAAAAAAAGTGTCCTTTTAAAATAATACAACCCTCTTGCTAATACAAGTCGGCTTGTAAGGTTCCAGTGACATTCTTTAGGCCACTGCTAGTTTTTGGTAGCTCACAGAAAGGCTGAAGCCTCTACTTTTTATCACTCTACTGGAAACTGTTTAATGTCTTGCTTCTACAAAACCCAGACCCATTAGGCTTATTATTGTAAAGTATTCGGTTTCAAGATGTTCACCATATGTACTGAAGCAATCCTGCTTTTAAGTGAGTCTTAAGTACCGTCCTTTTATTTCATGTTCAGTGTTGCTATTTAATCATGCTAATACAGAAGCAATTAATCATTTGATAGTTTATGCTGCAACCCTATTAAAAAAAACCAGTAGTGCTATCTAATCACTTAATAGAAAGATGGCTCAGTGTGTATAAAATACCTTCTTCATCTCTCTAAATTCAGCTTTTAATCTACCCTATGTGAATAAAGTTTAACTCATTGATGAGTACTGTACTCCAAAACCAACCCTTCCTCCCCCCACAGAGATCATTATAACTTGCACAGTGGTTCAGTAAGAATGTCACCTCTCAGAACCTGATTAACTTAAAAAACACACATACTTTTACTTTGTCTTTAATCATCTTATTAAAAAAAAAGGCAGAAAAAGATTCAGAGTAGCCCCATATAGAAATTCCCACATACTTCAAGAAAACTGATTAGGGCTGGGGGTTTTTTTGGTTTTTTTTATGATTAACTTTTTAAAAACTTGACCACACTACAGTAATTGCACCCATATGCATCACATTGCCTTCAAGGATTTTAAATTCCTATGGAAAGTGGAGTTCTCTGATGCAGATTCTGCACATACACAAAAATCTTCAAACTCAATATGCAAAGTGTCTTCAGCTGTCAGGTAGCAGTTGCTCTGGAGCATCAAGGAGAACGACTGATGTTTCTCAGACTATTCTTATCTCTTATCTTGATGAGATGACACACAGCATGTAGCTCTCTATACATTATGTTAGGCAATGGGTAAAAATCACAGAGGGATTACAGTGCAGCTAGAATGTATGGGGCTCTTTTCTGGATCCCTGTTATAACAATGCAATTTAGGAGCATTTTTGGCATGGGTGCTGGAACCAGGGGTGCTGCAGCACACCCGCAATTGCAGTGGTTTCCATCATGTACAGGCAGTTTGGTTTAATGACTCTCAGCACTCCCACTATACACACTGTTCCAGCACCCCTGATTTTTGGTGAGGACACACACAGTCAACCTATGGCTCTCTGAAATAAAAAGCAACCTGGCAGTTTAAGCCAAAGACTTACATGCTGAGAAATAAATCCTCAAGCAGCATTTTTTTCCCAAGGCAAGACTAAAGCTTACTAAATATTTTACTGAGACACAAACATCACTGCACAACAGGGGTAACGTAAAAATATAGCAAAACGATGTTAATCACAGCCTCCATGCTCTAACTGTGGAACACTGCTTCAAGCATAGCTTTACAATGGCATCATTTACTTTGATAATTGAAGCCAAACTTGGTTCCAATAACTTCACACAAAATGAGCTCCATCAGCAAGTTCTTTCAAAGGACAGGAAGCACTTTGAGCCAGCAGAGGGCCATCTGCTAGCCCCAACTTATTTAAAGCAAGGCCAGTGTCAGTGATGTTAGAACAGAGAACATAATGGGAGGCAGATGAGTCCACCTTGGACTGAATAAAAATATATTATAAAAGCTGCACTCTAAAGTTCCATGTACATAAAACACATGCATGATACACTCAGAACCAAATATAAATAATGGTCAGATTCCATTTTACATTCCTGGGCCCAGCACAAACTCAATGGTTTGAGGGTGGCAGTCTCACAAAAACCATTAGACACACATCTAATACTTTAAAAAAAAAAAGTGTTTCAGGGGAGGGGGAAATTTGAAACAAGCTCAAAGTATTTATTATACATCAGGAGCCCACATATATAACCAATACTTAATACACACCAAATTCCCTTTTTTTCCCTCTCCAGACTCTAATCCTATATTTTGTCTTATTATTTATACTTAAATTGCAATTTATTAGAAGATAGTGGCTGATGTAGGCAGTTAGTCTGTGTAGTGCTTTGAATCGTACACACGCCAGGATGGAGGTGTGGTTTGGCCATCACTCAGTGAAGACTCTTCTTTATCAAGCTCCAGTTCCAATCCTAAATGCAGTGAATAGTGATACACAACTCATCCATGCACCCCTTAGCTATCAGCTGGCGGGCGCACACACACCTTTGAACAAGGATAACTTGGAGAGAGGGAGGGAAACCGGTTTCCTGGCCTTTGGGTTGAGAAGAATCTCAGCTTGACCTCCCTCTCTGTATTCTCCATGGAGTCAAGAGATCTTGATTCAAAAAGCTATTGAAAATGCAAGAGAAGGTGATCAAAGCACATTGCACCACCTGACCTCCTGGGGGCAGATTTGACATCTAAGTAGCAAAAAAAAAAAGCTTCACTTGAAAGAGCTGCAATCTCAAGGCATGATGGCCATCAGTACTCCAGGCCAGGAAGGCAACACTAGTCATGGTTGTGGAAAAGTTCTCTTGAGCCAGAAGCAACTGGTAGAATGTAAAATCCATTCCCAACTGGGCACAGAATTCCAATGAAGACCAAAAGATAACAGAACATCACAACTCATCACTGTTTAGTCCTGGAGAACAGCAGACTGTTGAGCTAGGACACTCCTGCAAGAGGGTGAGGCTCACAGCACTGGTAAGTCCCCACAAATTGGCTGCCAGTTAGGCCCTCAGATCATTACAACCCCTTCCCTCTTCACTTAAAAAGCTGGTCTCAAGAAGAGACAAGGGGCCAAATACTGCTGTCAGTGAAACTGTTGTAAGATGGAGACTAACTCCATAGATGTCAGAAGAGTCGCTCCAAATTTACAAAAATAACAGGAGTACTAGTGGCACTTTAGAGACTAACCAGTTAACACAGGTGTCAGAGAAGAATTAACCCCACAGTCCCTGGATCCACTTTGATCACCACAGCCACGCTGTTGCAGCCTCTCTGAAGGGCAGGAAAGGAGCAGAGAGATGCACTACAATCACCCTCCTCTAAGAGGCAGAATACAACTGAAATAGAAGCCTGAAGCCCTTTGATGTCCATGAATCACAGAAACTGCTCTCAAAATTCCTGTAAACCAGATGTCAAACACTCACCACACTGAGAAACAAACTCCGTGCATCTGTGCTAGCAGACAGAGCATACAACTGAAAACAGATCACTCTGCCCCAGATCTTTACTCAACAATTCACATAAATGGAAAGGCTGGTGGAAGAAGGGGCTGGGGAGGGAAAATAGGTTTTCAGAAGACAATTTTACTCATTTGGAATATGATCATGGTCATTTTGTAAGGGGCTACTTGCCCCCTCACGCCACCTTTTCAACAAAGCATCCAGCAAAATGAAGGGCTCAGTATCACAGAAATCTCTCTGCCTAAGTGCATAATGAAGACTTTGCCTCTGGTATTGCATAACAGACACTACACACTCTGAACTTGGCATTAAGACATAGATCCAGCTTTTAATAAGTTTAACTTCAAGCACACTGCCAATAAGAGAATACCAGACCTACTATAACCCTAAATACATGATGCTAAGATCTTATGCTCTTGTATACACTGACTCAAAGCCATCTGGAATGGCTTTGACATGATACCAATAATGAATGTGATATGAGAGAGAGAGAGATTTTATATTACATATACAAACTTGACATGTATTTTACTATGTAGTAAGTGCATACATTTCCTGCTCTGTTATTACACAACTGCATTCCATGTAACCAACCAACTTAAGCACCGGTTAGTGGTGAAGTTGGTGAACTAATGTTTCATTTTTCATATGCCTATATAGATGCTCTTTACCGTTACACGCAATATGTTTCAAAGTTGCTGCAATAATTAATGCATGTAGTTGCTATGAAGTTTCTGGCCAATAAGCTTTAACAGCACAATACAGTGTTTCTTCTGTTCAGAAAAGAGCAACAAAAAAACAAAATAAATACCTGAACATTTAAGGCTGAGATAAGCATCTGTGTTGAATCTACCAATGGCATGCTTAACTAATAGGATTTCTGGACCATTTTTAAACATGGGGGGAGAGAGGGGGTTATGTTGCTAGCTTTCTGTTTTAAAACCATCTAACACTCAACACCCACTTCTCAAACCTTTTAAAGAATAATAGTCTCAAAGTCATTAAGATCAAAACATCAGGAGAGTTTTCTTACCTGTATCCATTCTCAGCCGTTTCTGTAGCTCTGACATTTGCTGTAACCCTCAAAGTCTTGCTGGATAGCCCAACTACAGAAGGCAAGATTTTGTTTTTAAAGTCCACACAGCTCCATTCTTCTTCTTCATTCAAGGTTGGGAGATAGCCACAGACAACTTTTAAGGTCCCCAGTCCATTGCTGTTAATATAAGCAGGATTCTCTCCCCCACTCCTTACATATTCGAGGTATATATCAGAAGTCAAAAACATCTGGTAAGCATTTTCCTCCATCACAGTCTGAATTTCAGTCTGTGCCTGATCAAACATTATAGAATCTATCTGCTGCTTCTTGATACTATCTCTTATATAGGTCTTAGTGGCAGGCTTCAGCTGCTTGGAGACAATGCTGTTGTTCTCAATGTACCTTTTGTATATAGCTTTGGCTACTCTTAAAGTTTTGGTATCCTTAAGGTCCATCTGCCTGAAGCCATTGCAGGCAAACCAGAAGTCTAAGGTATCCACACATTTCTCTCTTTCCAGGAAGGTCCGAAAAAGATAGGCACCATCTTGATCCCCCAACAAGGAATGCAGGGATTTGGTCCATCTTGCCAGAGGGGAGTCTGGAGATGCACTGCCTTCCGGCTCTCCAAGACCATCCTCATTCCTCCTTGGGTTGGAAGAAATTGACATGGCCTTGAAGCTTTGGCTTTTCATGACAAACGAGCTTGCAGGCTGTTGGCATGGTGTCTCTCCTTCCTCGCCTGGCACAGGGGGGCGGGGGGCGTCTTCCCTGAAGCTGCTGCTGGGGTCTGGAAGGTGAGTCAGCAACACAGCGCTGCTCATGGCTCCACGAGTTCTTCTGGTAGGGTTTTTCCGCCCCCCCCCTTAAATTCCTCAGTAATCTGCCTCTGTGTGTGTGTGTGTGTGCGCCTCTCTCTCAAGTCAGCAGGAGATCCTCTGAGCCTCCTCTCTGGAAAAAAAAGAAAAGAAAAGAGTATTGATCTAATCAAAACCAGATCCACCCAACATCAAAGACAAAAAGTAAACAGGCTTTTCAACTCTTCACATTCAAAAAAAAAAGGCAACTCAGCTATCTGCAGTGTTAATCAAAAGTATCAGATATGCTTTTCTGAACTTTCGGCGCACTTTTAACTTGGGGGGGGTAAGAGGGTTGGAAAGAAAAAGAATTAACCCTTCACTTACACTGCATATGTAATCACAACTTACCAAACCCGTCTCCAGAGGAGACACCCCTCTTTACAAAAATACAGGTAACTTTCTCCCCTCAGTGATAGCATCAGACACACAAACTTGGCTCTGTCCGGCTGTTTGCAGGGTAAACCAGTTTTGCGCACGCACCCCCCCCCCCAATTTTGCCTCTTTTTTTGTAGATAACTCAAGGCAGGGAACAAGACGTGCCTTTCTCGGCATCTGGTTTCCATTTTACCCCCCTCTCCTCTCACTCCTTAAAAATTGAGATTATGATCACCAGAAGCCCTTCTAGCACAATGCTGAATGCTGTTTTGGAACGGCACGTTCAGAAAGACTTTGGGGGGGGGGGAGAAATCGCTACAATGTTTCATTTTTAAAACAGTTCTGACTCATTTCAGAAGTTAACTACAACCTTCAAAATAAAAAAAAACTCATGGATTTGGTTACGTTAAGCACATGCACTTGTTAAAGTTTGAAAGAGAGAAGAAAAAAAAATCACCAACCATTTGCCTCCAAAGGCTGATTCACTAGTGACTTTTTTTATTAGAACAAGTTTCCATCATTAGTAGGTAAACGTGAAACTAACTAAATCTTGCTACAGGTTTAAAAAAAAAAGATCAATAAAAAGTAAACACGCGCTACAATGCAGAATGGTTTTTAAAAGCTTCTCTACAGTTTTAATAAAACCCGCTTCCATCCAATAAAAAGCTGGTTTAATAAGCATGTGAAAGGCTCTCAAACTAATCAGAAAGCGTGAACTGAGTTCCTGGCTTTTTTCTTTACTGCACAAACCGAAGCAGAAATTCACACACACATAAACAAGCAGTTCAATATGTCACCCCTATTATCATCAGTCTTGCAATATCGAGTCCCGTTTGCAGAAAAGGAAAAGAGAGAGAAAGTGCCTCCCCCTTGTCTATAATGTACCTGATTGCTGCAGGCATCCCGTGCCTGGGCTCTCATCTCCTTCAAGCTCAGCCCCCTGCTCCCCACCTTAGAGCAAAAATAAATACACCCAACCAGCCCTCCTGCAAACAAAAAAAAGAAGAGACAAAAAGAGAGACCCTCCAAAAATAAAAACTAAAGAAGGGAAGAAACAATCCAGGAGGCGCCAAGCCCTCAAAGGACAATCCTGCCAAATAATAATAAAAAAAACCTGCTCCAGAAATGGCGACGGGCAGAGAAATGAGAGGTTGGAAAGAGATCTTGAGAGAGAGAGAGAGAGACCTAAGCTACTTGCTTCCTTCGAGTCCTGTGCAACAACTGACCCCTAACTAAGCGTGCAGCGCCTCTTTGGAGTTCACAGGGGGTGCTGAGGGGTGTGGGAGGGGTAAGGAGGGAGGGAGGAGGAGGGGGGGCAGAGAGGAGAGAAATCTCATTCTCACCACATCCACCTTTAACAAAAATGCATCCTGCTATGTCTGCCTCTCGTTCCCCACCATGCCCATAAAATAAAAGCTTCCCCTCTTGCAGGGAAAAAAAAAAGGCACCGAGATCTCGGATTTTTGCAACATAATTCAAAAATAAAATAAAACCCCACTCCGGTGTCAGCCCAGCCCTGCTTGCCCATAGCTAGCACATAAATAGCTTTCCTTAAAACTTCAAAGCCCCAGCGAAGAGCACATCAAAGCGCCCTGGAGAGGGAGAAAAGCGCGGGGGGGGGGGGGCAGCGCTCGGATCACACATACATTCTTTTGCAACTTACCATGGATCCCAGTAGTTCTCTCCGCACCGCCGCCGCTCCGTTCCTCCTTAAAACAGCCCCCCTCCCGCCCCCCGGCCCTTTCCCACCAAAAGTATCCGCAATGTTGCCCCGATTGCCCCCCCGCTCCCCCCTATATTTTCTTCTTCTTCCTCCTCCTCTCTGGCTTTGCAATAGCATCTGAGAGCATTGGCAGAAAGCGGCTGCACGGAATGTGTGAGTAAAAGCTAAAGAGTTCAGGGTGATCCTCTCCTTCTACCAACCACCCCCCCCCCTTTAAAAAAATACAAAAGAGCTGATCCCTCCCTGCTTCTCCTGACCCCCCACCCCCCCCTTCTTTCAACTCAGGTCCTGTTTCAGGCAGTCATTCCAGGCACCAAATGTCCTCCAGGCTATTCCAACAAACACTGAGCTGTGGGTTTAACTGTGCACATCAAAGTGAAGAACCGAGAGAACGGTCCTGCAAGGGAGATAAGCGCCTTTCTGCAACACCTCCCCCCCCACCACCACCACCACCAAAAAAAACCCACCCCATGCACGCCTCAGCTTCCTGTTGCACCCTTGCGCCAGACTCTCCCGTGGCAGCCTGGCATCGAGCTGGAGCTAATTCTTTTTCAAAGGCGGATTTTTTATTATGTTGCTTGGGTTTTTTTAAGGCAAGCTTTCAGACTTGGAATTTTTTTTTCATCTCTGGAGTTGTTACTAAGTTGCCAGGACCTTATCAAAGGGAAACAATCTCCAGCCAACTCCCCCAGGCTTTGGAACGTCAGAAGTAAGTGATCCTGCCGCCCCAATCGTATTATCCCTGCAATTCTCCCAGAGCTGCCGGAGCCTTAAAGGGACAGGCAACCCCCCTTTAGCAGGGCTGCTGCCAGCTTTGCGCCCTGCCTGTAACCCTTTCCGTGCTCAATCCGCCGTCCTACCCCCCATGCGCTCTGGCTCTGCTTTGTAACCAGCCGCCAGCGAGATAGGTATCAGTTGTTCTTGAACTTTTCCCTCCTTAGACAATGCCAACCAGCAGCCGATTGCCTTTATTTTTCTGGTCAACTTTAGGACTGGAGGGTGGTGAAATTTTTCTGCGGTATAAAAAAAAAACTTAACCCCCTCCCCCAAAAAACTGGTTCATATTAGGAGAAAATTGGCCCGTTTTAATGATCCAAATGCCTGTTTTCAGGCTGCATCCTAATCAAACAAGATCGGATTGTAATATAACTGGCACACAAACAGAACTCTGGCTTAAGCTGTGTTCACATCCCTCTCTCCCCATATGTGAAATATTAAACAGACACAGAATGGTTTTTTTTTTTAAACTTTATACAAAAGGCTTTAATTAGAGATTGGACCCCAAACCTGTATTCCTCATCCAATCCGTCTCCTCTCCCCCAGGCTTAGCTCTTGCATGACTTTATCAGGAAGGCTCAACACACATTATAAAGGGAGGTCGAGTAAATCACTACCCTCATTTTGCAGAGGGGGAAACTGAGGTACAGGGACTCACTTAAGGTCACCCCAGAGTCCAGGGGTAGAGCTGGGATTAGAACCCCTGTCGGAGTCCCACATTATAGGCTGTACTAACTCCTTTCCCCCCTTTCTCAGCTGTGTTTATTTTGGGGGGAAAGGCAGGACCAGAACACCGTGTCCTAAGTGGCAGGTCCAGTCCCAACTTTGTGGCTGCAGCTCATCTCTAGTTTTAGTGGACTGAAAAACTTTTCGCGTCCCCATCTAGGTAACACAGAACACGTATTTCAGAGTTTTTGAAACCGAATGAACAAAAAGCAGGCAAAGCTTCCCTCTGCAGGGCCAAAACAAGGCAACTGGTGTTTTTTGTCCTGGATGGCATGAAAAAACTTCGCAATCAGATTTTTCTTGTTATTTTTTAGATTATGATTCAGCCCAGGGGCTGCAAACGGTGCTTTGCCCCAGTACATACAAAGACAGAGTCCCTGCCCATGTAAGGTCCTCACCCTTCAAATATTTATGCATGTAAGTAACGTTACTCACATGGGTAGGCCCAATAGGACTATTCATGTGCACCAAGCTGCATGCATTATTACAGGTGCTTATTTATTTACAGCAGTGCCCCAGTTCTTAAAAAGCACAGTCCAAGGAGCTCACAATCTAAGGACAATATGTTATGGTCAGAACGTTTCTATATGCACCAAGGGCTGAATTTTGAAAAGTGCTCAGCACCCATTTGTTCTCAGTGGAAAAGGCTGAACATCAGACCTCTTGAATTAGGTGCCAAAATAGAGATCGCTGGACCCCTTTGAAACCGCCTGTGTGCGGGGAAGTCAGTGTCTAGAATGGCGACTGCTGCAGGGCAGGGCTGGTACTGCAAGTGAATCACAGGCAGCACATGGGCTATGCTTTTCAAACACCAGCTTCTTTTTTGTGAATGTAATTTATGACAATCCCTTGGAAATGCAAAAGCTACATGCAACCTGTTATTAGCCTTTCAGACTAACTTTTAACTACAAGACTTTCCTTTCTCTCTGCTCTGCATACATTCCCCCCACCTCCCCAAAGTATACATAGTGGAGGCAATGCAAATAGCAATTATGTAGAATTTCCATCAGCCTGGCTCCAGTACCCAGAGTCTGGAGCAGTCTTTCTCGTTTGTTCACCATCATTTAACGCCACTGGCCAGCTGTAAACAGTAACTGGTGCATTTTTGGTTAGGTTTGGGAGTAAGTGGGGGAAATACTACCGGAAAAAGGTGGTTAATACAGAAATGTACTTTGTCCCTGGAGGGTTCTTTCTTTAAAACAACCTTGGGCTGGCTCCTCGCTAGTGAATATCCACTGAAGACAATGGGGCCAGATCCCCACGGATGTTAGCTGGCCTAGTTCCCTTGAAATCAATGGGCCCAGATCCTCAGCTGGTAGCTCCATTGAAGTCAATAGAGCCACACCCCCAGCTGGTGTAAACAGAGACTCCCCTGGCTGTGTGCCAGCAGCGTATACCCTCCTGGATCTATTCTGGCCGCTTATTTCTGTAGAATCAGAGCTAACCAACGAAGCGTGTCATTGAAGTGACACCACTAGGCTTTATGGGCCAGGGGAAAGATTTACATTTCATGCCCTGGTGGGAAAGTTGGTGGGACCCTTTAGTTGTCTCTAATGATGTTTGGGTTTAATTTACTGACCTGAAGTAGCAAGTGCACGGGGCAAGAAAACATCACAGGCCGGGGACAGGGGCCGTGGTGCATATTTTGGGGGCTACAATCAACACGTGGCACGGGGGTATGGGGGGTTAATCAGCATAAGGCGCTCGGGCATTTCTGTGCGGGGAAGTGGCCTGGAGGAATTGGGGTGCCATAAACGGCACGTGGGGCGCGGGGTGGGGGAGGAATAATCACGTTGTGGAACGGGGACTTTTATTTCTGAGTTGGGAATGGATGGTTACACACGGCCCCTCCCCCGCCGCGCCATTGCCTGGTCCTTTGCCTTCGTGCCGCTCTGCAGCTCCGAGGGTGTCAAAGAAAAAGCCCTGGGCAGGGGGGGAGGGGGCTGATCGCTCCCAGAGCGCGTGAGGTTTGACAGCTCTAGTTCGATCCTGCCGCTGGTGTGTGTCCCTCGGACACTTCCCATTGGCCCCTCGCCCTCCGCCGGCGCCTCTGATTGGACAGTCCGCGGGGCGAGAGCCACATGCCGGCGATTGATACATTGGCAGTCGGGCGTGCGGAGGAGGCGGGGCTTGCGTTCCCTTTCATGAATGAAGAGGAGGAGGAGGGCGGGTGATGGGCGAGCCCTTGTGATCGGCAGGGAAAAGCCAGCCGCGCTAAGCAACGCGTAAGGGCTGGTGGCGGGGTGGGTGGAACCTGGGGGGGTTGAAGGGTAGATGGGAATCCTGCTCCTCTCTTCAGCCCTGTTGCAGGAGTCCCAGTGGAAGGGAGGGAGGGTGATCAGATGTCCCAATTTGGGGGGCTTCCCCCCCCATCCCAAATTTTCATACTTGCTATCTGGTCATCCTTATGTGTGTGAGTGTGAAAGAGGGAGAGAGGGTTATGCAGTGAAATCATCTCCCACCAAAGCTATCCCTTCCCTGGTTTTAAACATCAAAGAGGCCCTGCCAATGTCATCAGTTTAAAAAAAAAAAAGAAAGAAAGGGAAGCAGTTTGAAGTAGTGCAGCTGCCCCTACGCTCCCCTCTCAACTATTGTGTTCTACAATCACACCTGTTTCCTTAAGGGCCTGAGAGAGGCAGGATGGGTGAGGTGATATCTGTCATTGGACCAACTTCTATTGGCAAAGCTTCTGAGCTCCACCAAGCTCTTCTTCAGGTGTGGGAAAGGTAAGGAGTGTCCCATGCAAGGTGGAACAGATTGTTCCTTAAGGGCCTGGTTTTCAGAAGTGCTGGGCACCTGACAGCCCCCATTGCCTTTGACTGGAGCATGAGAGGGTTATGCCGTGAAATGTGGATGCTCATCATCGGAGAATCAGGCCCTATGTGTTTCACACCTAGCTGCTGTGTTAAAGACCCCACACAAACAACGAAGAACCCAGGCCTACAAGCACTTACATATGTGACTCACCCTGTAGAAGACAGGTGGACTACTCAGCTAAGTTACCCATATGCTTATGTGTTCACAGGCCCAGGCCGTAACTGATTATACAGGGGAAACTGAGAAAATTATAACAAGTGTTGTCAATCCACAGAGCAAACTGGGGAAAAAACCCCAAAAGAAATATACACTTTTTCTCTAGTCTCTTTCACTTAATATTAGATGATACTTGTGACAATGGTAAGTTAAATTATGCTCATTAAAGCCAGTGTCCCTGTAAGAATCTTCCCAGACAAGGATTGCATCTTTTTCTCTTCTCTTTTACAAATATGTTTTAGGTTTTCAATATCCATAACTAATTGTATTGCTAAACAAGCTATTTCCCTTGACCTGTGGTTTTGAGACCTTTGCATGGCTTCCTCCAAGCCCTGACCACCACCTCTTGGAAGATTACAAATAAATCAGTGAAGACCTCATGCGTTCCAGTGGCCCTAGGCCTGAGCTATAGGTCCAAGGTACTAAGAGACTGGTGGCTCTTGAAGAGCGCATTTGTTGATTAACTCTCTGCTGGCTGAATCTTGGACAGCACAGAAACCATGTATCTAACACAGTCACATATTAATATATGCATCTCCTGGGCATCATGGGAGGTTGTTGGTGCCATTTCAGTTTAAAACAAAATAAAATTTAAGGGGATTTATT
Source organism: Mauremys reevesii (assembly GCF_016161935.1). NCBI lineage: Eukaryota > Metazoa > Chordata > Testudines > Geoemydidae > Mauremys > Mauremys reevesii. The sequence goes on along the minus strand of NC_052637.1, from coordinate 38,513,899 downwards.
GTTGCTGAAAGCATCCAGTTTTTCCACCCTGGAAGATGGAGTTCCTCTAGCCACTGGCAAGGTACAGCAAGCTTCCCTGTGGCTGCCCCAACTCTGAGCTGGAGGAACTCTCTCTACGAGGCACATGGTATTATTATTATTATTTGTTGTGGTTAGTGTTAAGTCACGGATCAAGGCCTCATTGTGCCAGGCACTACAATCATATAATAAAAAGATGGCCCCTTCCCTGAAGAGCTTACAATTCTTCTCTCATTGTCCATTCCAGTGATGAGATTTTTGATGGGGACACCTGTTGACTAGGGATTAGACTGAGATCACCAAACAGCCATCAGAGGGTAATAGGTATCTAGAAGCTACTTATCTCCTGGACTGACTTTGAACCAAGCTCTCTCTCCCATGTACTAACTCTTGTGGTTAAATCATTCACAGGGGAAGAACTGGAGCTCTAAGGTCGTACATGGGTAACATCCATTTAATTATCCAGACTATATACTCTAGTCTGATTGGCTGAAAGAGCATCATGTGCTGTACTCAAATTCTGTTCTAGCGGGGTCGAAGCAATACAAACGTGTGAGACAGGACACGCACCCCCTTTCCAAGAAGTCTCCAGGCATCATTTTCATAGTTTAGCTTCTCAAAAATGTAATTTTTGTCAACGTGTATTTTAAACAAATAGTGGCCATTTTGGTAAACAGCCCTCATGCCCTTGCCCTGGAAATGATACCTGGAGGGTGATACAGCACAGGGGCCAATATACATTAACACAGACTTGGTACCATTTCTTTTATATCCCTTGGGGCTGCTTGACCATCATTGTCCTCCAAAACAGTCACCGTGGCCCACATTTGCGAAGAGACAAGCACACTTTTATGCAAGCCCAGTTAGGGACTCCGTTCCCCTCCAACCTCAAGCACAAGCTGGAACTGGGCTAGATTGGCCAAGTAACTCGGGAAACTTCGAAAGGTTTTACAAATGTTTTAGTTACCACATCCCTCTCCCCCTAACACCTGGACAGTTGGACTCATAATAAAGAAGGTAGCCTGGCATTAAGGATAAGCCAGAATACATGGTGGGGTATGGGTGCTATAAAGCTTGTATTGGAACCTGGGGACAATCCTGCATGACTCACGCGTGATTTGCCACTGTTGGGTAATGTGAACGTCCCCGCCATGTCGATGAAAACTTTGTAACCTTATAATAATATAGTCTCTCGTTATCATCTGTGATGTGTAAACCTGCTGAGTGGTACATACACTGCTAGGGTCCACTTGGAACTAGACTGATGAAATAAATAGACAATGGTGGGTACAAGTAGAACTTCCAGAGTTTTCTTCATCATTACCCGTATCTGACATTGTGGAAATCCTTGTTTATAGCCTACAGGAAAGTTTCTATGTTCAGGGAGCTACTACAGCTACCAAGGAAACTGGATATCTTTGATTTTTCCTGTGATTCACCAACCTACAGTTGAATCTGAATTCCCACACTGAACAGATAGCAAAATTAACAATTTATATTCACTTCATAGCACCTTACGTTCTGCATTTTATATAATGCCACAGTGAAAGTGTCATAAAGTGACAAAATGGGCTGTTTAAGCAGTGTCAGCCAACCGGGCCAACCCCCTCTGACATTATGGGCATGACATTTACATTTAGGGCAAAGAGCTTGAAATCAGCTTATTGGAAAAAAGGGAATTTTTCCTAGAAGCCTCCTTGGAGCAGAGGGGAAGAAAATTTGTGCAGAAGAATATTGTGCTTCTTCAGGGACTCGAGTAGTTGATCAAACCAGGTTTCTTCATCTCGGCTTTCAGTGATTCTGTGTAATGCTAGCAATGAGGCCAAACAACAGTCAGAGAGCCCATTATAACACAAACATTTTCTAGACCATTGTGTATTCTAAACTTCCGCTAGTTAACTTTCAGGCATCTTGCTCCATCAATGTCTTCTCTGCCCATAAGGCAGTTGCTTCGCTGGTGTCTCACTCCGAAAGAGACGTTTCCAGAGAGTTGCCTTCCCGCATAAAAGTAGGTAAAATGCCACTAATGCTGAATCTCAAAAGACTACACCAGTGCAGCTCTGGTCTGCTCTCCTGACCATAGTTATTTATGGGTATAATCAAACTAAGAGTGCTAAATTTGGTCATTTTAAAAAACTGTTTTCACCTTGGAATATCCCTGTCTGTGATGACATATTTGATGGAGCCACTTCTGGCCTCCTAGCATTTCTAATGCCTTGTTTCATTTCTCAGCTCAAACCTAGCTGAAGCTGTCCACCTGCTCAAGGTCAACTTGATCAGTTCTGACACCTCCCGGTACCACTGGGAGGAGCGGTTTTGTGGATGTTTCGCAAGATGCTAAATTAGACCCTAGCTCTGATTTTCACAAAAGAAATAGAGGACAAATTATTAGGCCAGATCTTCATCTGGTGTAAAACGGTGTCATTCCACTGTTGTCAGTGGAACTATTCTGATTTACACCGACTGAGGATCTGGCTCATTTTTGTTTAGAAGAAAACATATAACCAGCATCCTAAGCAATTGCCTTTTACGGCCAACATTAGTTTTAAGTGTTTTGCACCTTGTGCTTCCTGGAAAGAATAATGATGTGAAGAGCACCACTGCACAATCACATCTTAGGGCCTTGAGAAATAATAATACCTAGCTCTTATATAGCACTTTTCATCCATAGAGCTCAAGGTGCTTCACAAAGGAAGTCAGTGTGAGAGATATGGCAACTTCCTGCAATATCTTGGACAACTCTTACTGAATTAAGTTAAACCTTATTGAATTAAGTTTACATACCATTGTGGGCCAGTGATTGTATGTAATTCCCTGGGGGATGGAAACCACAGTTTCTCCAGGAATTAAGAACAGTGGAGGGGTGATTAGGCAAATTCACTCAGGTTGTAACACCTCTACAGAGGTACCACCTCCTAGGGAAGTTTGCCTAGACTAGTTCAAACTGGATTCTCCAGAGGAAAACAGATGAAGGACTTTTGGATAAATAGCCTGAGTTTAAATTGTCTCAGGGCTTGCTTTCTGATCCAGCAAACGAAGGGGACCTTCTGTTCAAAAGGGGCCCCAATCGTTCCGGGAAAGACTTGGAAAAACTCGACCTATTCATGTGGATGCTTGTTCTGAGCTAACAGAAAATGAGTTAAAGGGGGCTGGCAGTTCCTAAAAGATGTAATACTGGAGGCTCAACATGAGGCTAGTCCGAGGCAGAGGCACAGGAGGCCAATGTGGCGGCCCAAAGGAGCATATTTGAGCTATCTAAAAACCAAAAGGGATACATCCAGGGAATGGAAGTAGGGGCATGTCACCAAGGAAGGTGGACATAATATACAGGGACTTCAGCAAGACTTTTGACACAGTCCCATGTGACATTGTGATAGGTAAGCTGGAGAAATGCAGGCTTGGCAGAACTACTATTAAGTGGACACACAATTTGAAATTCCCACCATGGAATTTGGTGTCATGTATTTTCTACTAATGAAAAAATTGAAAAGTTGGAGTCTATCTATATAGGTGTTCGTCTCCTGAAAATGCCTTCTGTTATCCCTATTGCAGAAGGTGTGATGGGGAGTTCTCTCCACACCAGCCTCTGAAGGGGTTAAGGTGGCTAGGTGCATTTAGAAGACAGCCAGACCTAACTGAAAAGAAGCCCAGATGGGCAGGAGTAGGCTAGATGATAAAGCCAGGAAGTTCGCAGCAGAAAGGGGCTGCAGGGAAAGCGTCTGCAGTTGCTCTCGGGAGTGGGGGAAAGGGAGTATAACACCTGGGGTTCTAGCCCTGCAGGAAGGGTCAACCCCAGAGGAGCTGTGGGGAAAGAAAGCCTGAGAGGACTAGGTAGGAAGAAGCCCAGGGAAACAGCAGCCAGGGGTAGGACTATGCAAACGTTGGCTGCTTGTTGGGCTGGAAGGGAACCCAGTGTATGGGGTTGGCCTGGGTTTCCCTATGAGATAGGGGAAGTGGCATAGGAGTGTTGGAGACCCCAACTGGACAGCTGAACTGGAAGGACTTTGTTCCCATGGAAGGGGAGGATTATATAGTGATGTGGCCAGAGGGCTGAGTTGTGAAGAGGGTGCGGGTAACAGCTTGAGTAACTGACAGAAGAGGGCACCGGACTGGCTGAGATCTGATCCCTAGAACAGCCATCAGGAGGTACCACCTGCAGGATGTGAACCCTTTCGCAGAAGGGCATAGGCTGTGGACAATATAGCAGCACTGTTAGTTGTAAAGTTCATCTTGTTAAGAGAGCAGTAGCTTGGTCTTCCAAGTCCTGCAGGAAACACAACACTCCAGTCCTTCATCAAAACACACGAGAGATATAAAGTGCCTGGCACGTCAATCAATCACCAGGTCATTTTATTCTCCATTTAATTAAATCACAATCTCTGGAGTCAGTTTGTGTGTTGTAAATAACCAGTGCCTGGGTTAGACAGGCAGCCACCTGGGGCTGCAGACTCAGAAAGAGCAGCAAAATGAAAGCCTCTCTCACCCCACCGAAAAGCCACCAAAGCAAATGCTAGCGTATGGTGTCCTTGCTCTGTCCCCGTGTGACTCCCCCACTGCATTTCCTTGACCTTTCTCTCTACGGTGCCTCCTCTAGCTCTAACCAACGGAAGGACTGAGACAAGGCCCAGCTGCCTCTGCTGAGCCCCCCTGCTGCTAGCATGCCACCTGCTACCATGGTGTAATATTGAGCATGTTGGCTACCACAGTACATATTGGAAAATTTTAGGCATATCCTCCTGCCTCTTACTAGTTGGTATGAACAATTACACCAGGCAGCTGGTGGCACAACAGGAGAACTAAGCCTGAGCAGAGGCAAATGCCCCCTGGTTTGGTCATTTAATTGTGCATGTATCTGGAAGGAGTGTGCGACGGAGGGGTACGCCGAACGCGGGAAGGGGAGATGCACTTAGCGAGAGCTCCTTGCATGGCTGTGAGGAGTGTCTGCCCTGGGAGGTCAAGAAGAAATATAGCTGCCTGCCTAGTGAGCTAACGTCTCTGTTTAGGATGGGACGTTTGAGTCTGGAAGGAGAAAGATAAGAGCGCTTCTAGCTGCTGGCTGTCTCAAATCCTGTCCACCCTCTGCTCTCCAAACCCCTGTCACCTCACCTCCAGTGGTGACAAGTATCCTGGCTTTCCTAGGGTACCATAAGGCAGGTCAAAACCCTCCTGCACAATCCCAGTTGTGCCAAGCTTCTCTGTACCTTGTTCCCACCTGGCGCAGAGAGAGAGAGAGAAAAGGGTAGAACTATTTACTCTTCCCACTTTTGTGAAGTGTATCAGGAACTCTGGATGAAAAAGTGAAAGGTGTGAATCATTATTAAAGTATGGTACATTTCTGCATGAGACTGAAGGAAAAAGAGCAGCCCAGGGAAGAAACATGACAGTAAAATCTAAACCCAAAATCTGTGTTATTCACACTTTGTGACTGATGTCATATGTACTGTCATATGCTATGCAAGCTTCAGTATTCTGACTGGTGGTCATGTTGATAACAAGATCAAAGGCTTGCAAGTAGTTCGACAGAAGTGTTGGGAACAGACTTGATCAAAATAAGAGGAAGGCCCTGTATATAGAAGACATGAGGTTTGCATCCCACATGTGAGCTAATACCTTTGAAGTTATTCCTTCCGCCTTTTTTTTTTTTTTGGTAAGTTAGTTTCACATCATTAGTTTAATAAATGCAAACCTGATTATCTGTATACCCTCTCTCTCTCTAAAGCAGGCAGTTTACAAGTGCAGAGTATTATACATGCAGATACATATTTACAGCAGAGGAAAAAGGATTATGAAAGAGACTCAAATATAAGAGAAGGAAACACACAACTAGATTTATGGGATTTGAAGTTTGTTCCGTAAGTGAACATACTTTTGTTACTGAGTCCTACCAGATAGGTCTGATCATTTTTTCTCTTACTATAATCCTTTTAACGCTTCCATCCCCCAACACAGACTTGTTCCTTGATGTTTTGTTGAAAACACTCCCTGCAATCTGCTCACTCTTGGCCACATTTTTTAGACTTAAAAGGGGCACCATATCACCAATAAACATTCTATAGCAGCTGATAAAGCACACAAGCACTTTGCTATCTATTAACATTTTTGAACTGTTTCCTTCACCTGTGTGGAATATTGATCGGAAATGAGGTTTGGGGACAGAGCGGGGGACTAAGACATTTGTGACCAAGTTTCCATGATTCATTCCTTCATGGACTCTTCCCTCTGACACTGACTAGCTAGTGACCACTTAACCCTATTAACTAACTTCATATTTTACAAGTAACCACTATGAGATGAATTCTGCAACCCTTATGACAAACGCCACTCAAGTTTTGGCTTCACTAGGACTATTTGCATAGGTAAGTGCTACTCCATTGGAGGAAGGGGTGCAGAATCGGGATCTATGCTAATACTAGCTAGCTAGCTATGCTACATACTTTCTGTTCACAAGGTAACAACCAGTGACTGAACTCTCCATCTTGGGGCCAAATTTTGCCCGTGAGTGTATCCGCTTGGGTTCCATTGAAGTGATCTGCTCCACATGCACATTCAAGAGCAGAATTTGTTCCTCACCAGATGTGATCCAAAGGCCTTGGAAGTCAGTGAAAAGATTCCCATTGACTTCAATGGGCTTTGGATCAGGCCATACGGCTGCAATGGCAGAGTGGTATCCAGTAATGCTGTTCAACAGGATAAATAACTCAGTCTTGCCTACTTGGCAGGCACTATGAGTTAACCCTGTGGAGACTACAGATGTTCCTGGCCACGTTAATTCCTGGAGTAGATTCACTGACTCCAGTGTATTTCCATCAGGCATAAATTTGGCTCTTTGGGTGCAGATGTTCAAAGGAGACTGTCTCTTTGAGTCTGGATCCAGAATAGTTTTAAGCTTGGTTATTGGTTTGGGTTCAATGCCCACCAAAACCTCACAAGTTGTTTTGGAGACATTACAGCCCCAATTGGCAACTAGATCATTAGACCGGGCATCTTGAGTGGAGGAAATCTCACGTAATCAGCGGTTGTGAAATTTCCATCATGTTATGAGGGCTAAAATCATCTGTCGTTGTAAGGTTTCCGATGTATTCAGAACCAGAAAATAGCTCCCTAGCTGTCTGGATCTGACCCGAAACAAAACCATGAGCACAGTTTCAAATCTGAGGGTTCCCCTTGATATTCAAAGGTGTTTAGATCCACACATCTTGTTCTAACAAGAGGACATGGGATTTTCTGCTACCATTAAATGATCTGCGTTCCCATTTTATCCTGACTTAATGGAGCACTTCATGAAACAGTGTGAATTTGGCAAGCGAGTCACAGTAGGAGAGCAATGGCAAGTCTAAAGATCAGAAGGTAAAGGGAATGCCATTGCCAATGAGAGGCAGGAAGGGACTAAGGTAACATTCCATCCTGTTTGTTCATGGAAACAGGAACATATTTTCCATGCATGTTAAGGGAAAGTGTTCTTATGTCTATCATGCAAGCTGAGGCCTGGCTTTCCTTCTGAAAGGGCTGGACACTGCCTCATGGAAGGGTGAGTTTGTTCGGTTTGGAAACAAGTAGGGTCTGATGAGATCTTGGCAAGATTATGGAGGAAGCGAAATATATGATGTGTTACTAGCCTTAACTGATGTGATTTGATGCTGCACTATAATCCCTTTTGTTTGCCGGCTGGCTTCTATAGCTGTGTAAAAAATGGTTACTGAAAAATTAAACTAAGTTTTACTGAAAATCACAGAGAGGAAAGGAAATCCAAATGTTTTGAGTTTAACTATTAAACATAGTTTCCAGCTCATGTGCTCAGAACTTGAAATTAAACAAATGAAAGAAACATGTTCCAATGGTTTTATGTAGGCAATAATGTCATTAACAGGAAATAAAGAAATTGGGCTTTGCAGTTGCAGCATAAAACTTAACCCTTCCTATGCTGGAATGGGTGTGTTTACTGCAAAGCATCAAGAGGCCTTTTAGGCTCATGACTAGTACTTCTTTAGCACCTTTCATCAAAGTCTTTTACAGACATTAGGGTAAATGTCACGCCTGTGCAAAGGACCAGCACAATGCCTATCTTCTACTTAAGTGCACAAAATAGGGCAAAAGTGGGGTTTAACTGGTCCGTAGACCTGCCCGGACCTTCTTCACAGGGTGAACTTCACCCACCATATGATTGAGATCTCATAGTATCCGGATATGATAAGTAATCGTTCTGTAGACAGGAAAAAAGACACTGGGCGGATAAGTGACTTGGCTCAAAGTCATGCAGCAAGTCATTTAGAATTGGGAATGGAACTTAGGCTGCCCAGGGTGCAAATGCCATGCTTTAACCATTACCCCTTGCTCCCTGCATTTCTGGGACCTAGGCATCGGGCAAAAAGGCGTGAATGAGATTTAGCTGTGCCAATTGTCTTCATTTCAGTAAGTTTCAGTTTCCATTGGACTATTTGATCATTTAAAAGCTCATTGATTAATGATGGCGAGCCCCTCCCCTGCCTGGGTTTTGTAAATGATTATTTTTAATGATTGAACCATCCAGGTACATTAGCAATGGTCACTGACATTCAGGAATAATTAATAAATAAAATGGAGAAATAGTAAGCCTGCTGAATTTGTTTAGAATGACGGTGGTGAGCTAGCTATGGCCATTCTACATAAGACGTGCTGATAGACTGAGGAGGTCATATTATGGGGCTGATATTTGGTACAGGAAAGCCAGCAACTTGAAAAATTGTGAGAATTCCTAAATGTGCTGGCGCATATCCCATTTTGACTCACTTCTGCCAATGGGCATCCCAGATGCGTGTCAAAGAAGATGGAAATTGAAGCATATCTGGACAAACAGGATCCTGTGTCCCCCAATCCAACTGACAGCTTAAGGATGATAATGGAAAGACAAGGGGACAACCATCAAGTGCTAATAGGTTTTAGTGGCTGCAGGAAGACTTTTGGATCAGTAGGTCACATAAAGCTCTCCATCAAGAAAAAGACCTTTGCACAGTTGTTTGTAGGGACTCTATCAAATCTCAGAACCCTAAAATGATACCTGCCAGCTGTGTTTTGTTTTGTTTCTTCCTGTCTATTCAATTCTTGTTAGCTGATACAATATGGAATGGTACAAGGCACAAGTCCGGAGAGCACTTTAGAGTGCTGGAGTCCTGTCTGATTCCAATAATCTGCTTTTGCACAAGCCAGACCAGCAAGGCATCATTAAGACTTTTTTTTTTTAATTTGGCCGTAATTTTCACTTAGTAAGTGTAAAAAGGAGTGAGTAGATGACCTCTGCATGAGCAAATCCTCCAAGTGGTTCCACGGGAGCAGAGCACAGCATGGAGCACACTGTATATAGCTAGTTGCAAGATCAGCATCTTTATCTGGAACAAAGCATGTGCTGCTGGAGAGACCACCAGGAGGAATATCACGGGCACCTCTCAATTGAAGGAAGTGCCAGGAGAGCAAAGAGGAACACACACCCTCCCCCCCTCCCCCCAAGATAGTGGTTGGATAGTCCTGAAAAGATGAACTGGTAAAATACAAAGTGAATAAGCATGAACAGAGAGCATCATATTGCCAAAGAACAGGTTCTCCCACAGTTGAGGAGAGCATATGAAATGTGCTGAGTCCAGGAATTCTGTAGGCCTGGTCCTGGAATCAGAAATATCTTGGCTAATCCTGCTTGCGCTCCATAGAAGTTGAATCTACTCAACACCTCTTGGAATCTAAGGGCTGATGCTAGAAATAATTCACCTGGACTGTCTGCCTTAGAAATGATGGGACGACAGCAGTGACCCTGAGTCTGTGTAGACCAGTATCAATAAATAGGAGATTATTGCTGACCCGCAGCTGGTGTGTGCTTTACGTAGTATGTGAGACTATAGTAAAGTTCCACACTAAACACAACAGAGGGTGGCTTGATTCCGCCTTCACAAAATGTGTCACTGGCAGGTAAACCAAAGTGGGTTAAATATTCTCTCTTCTCTATTGAACTGCAAACTGAATAGTTATACATGGGGCCTAGGGAGGGTCCCTGCTTTGAGCAGGGGGTTGGACTACATGACCTCCTGAGGTCCCTTCCAACCCTGAGATTCTATGATTCTATGATTCTATGAACTACTGTAAAAACAAAGGCTGACTCTTTTGGATAACTGGCCACTGTTGATGATAGAATTAATGTTGTAAAAACCTGACACCACCCCCACCCCCGAATCTAAAGGAGATGGGGGTGGGTCTAACTAACCTCATTTAACCTAAATCAGAACTCATTCTGGTTTTTAAATTTGCATCTTCAGACAGAATGAACTTGGTTAGATCCTAGGGTTAAAATCCGAGCCTTGTGGAAGTCAAAGTAAGTTTTGCCATTGACTTCAATGGGGCTAGGATTTCATCCTGGACCTCTTTTTTTTTTTTTGGTTAATTTCTAGATCTAGGGTCAGAAAACTGTGCTGGCCTTTCATGGCAGTGGAAACATGTTGCCGTGGGGCCAGCTGACCTACTTTACAGGCGCAACGAGGTCTGTCTCCCAACCCGGTTACGACGCGATGCCATTTTGCTTCCACTCACTACTTGAAATGGGGAAAGTCTCACTGACTTCAGGGGGAGTTTTGCCTGAGTAAGAATGTCAGGATTGGGCCCCGTATCAGCACTAGACAGTCCCTTCCATGTCGGAGGACTGCAAAATGCAAAATTATAACAAAAGGTTTCACAGTACTGGGGTTGCATTTCCCCCACCTCCACCCCAGTTTATCGCCTTTCTGCATTAATTTCTTACATGGCCAGTGCCCTCCCTGTCAAAGCCCTATTGATTATACAGAAGGCATGTTCGTCTCCGGCGGAAAACCTTGACTATAGTCCTTAAAAGTGAGGTTAAATAATTAACGTTGGCACTTTTGTTTCACCTTTTCAGTAAACCTAGGGGAAGCTTGGTAAGTGTGGAGTCGATATATCCCCAGACAGGACACACAGATTGCTGTTTGGACATATCTTTTGTTCAGAATCATTGATTTTTTTTTTCCAGTGCAAACCATAATATCGAGAGGGAGACAGCATCCAAAAATTGTTCTAATATCTTTACTGCCTACGATTTCTAATACATTCTTAGAAGCCTGGAAATCATTAACCCTCTGTAGCTGTTTTCATGTGGCAGGAGACTGGCGGCTTGATTCTCCTTTGTTACAGACTAGAGTAATGTAAATCAGGAGTAACTCCATTGAAGTCAATGGGCCAGACCCCAACTGGACTGAAGTGATGGAATTTCATTAAAGTCAATGAAGCTACATTGATTTACAGCATCTAGGATCTGGCACAATAGTGTTACATTAGTGTAAAACTGCAGAAAAATCAGGCTCTGGGTTTTTTCATCCCTGCGTTTTGAACAGAGTTGGAATTAATACGCCTTTTGTTTTCTTTAAGAGCAAATTTAACCTAAGTCTCTTGTTATCTTGCCCAAATAATCCTTGTGCTTTGGCATCATTGCTAATACCATCACCACCACTCTGGAAACCACTAAGTAAATGTTCCTGCAGCATTTCAAAGTGGAGTAAAAGAGGTGTTCCTGTACGGCCTATAGTAACTTTAAAAACAAACATTCCCAGAGATGGGGTGGTAGATTTTAATTTAAAATCAGGTATTTGGAACATGGAGGATTCCCGCCCCCGCCCCATATGGTTTATTTTAACTAGGTCTGACCCAGTCTCGACCATGACAACATGCATTTAAAAGTTAGTTTAGCCCTCTACTCACATTGGCTGGTCAAGCAATGTTCTACTTTTTTTTTTTGCTGCAACCACATGTAAGGTTTTTTTAAAATATAATTGTGTGGCATTGAAATCTTACAATGAGGTCTAGTGGTGAAAGCACAGGACTGTGAGTCAGAAGATATCTGGTTTATATTCTAGGTTGGACCACTGACTTGCACTGCAACCTCTATGTGCCTCATTTTTCCCCTCTGTGCAATGGGGATAACAATAATAATCTCCCAAGAGTGTTAAGAGAATTTCTTAATGGTTGAAAAATGCCCTCAGGCCACCAGACAGAAGATGCTATAGTCATGCAAAGCCTTATTATTAATTATGGTTCTATTCTGCTATCGTAGATATTACCAGTAGAGCTCATATTACCAGTATTTAATCTCATCTATTTGTAGCCACTAGGTGCTTAACTGCAGCTTGTGAAGAGCTTTGGCAGATCGAGCAGGTAACATATTTGAAAAGGCCGCAAGAAGGGAAACATTTGAAGGTTTGTCTCATTTGCACAGTTTGTGGGCACAATGAATGCACCAAAGACTAGAAAGACTCTTAACATTAATAATAAATTAGTATGTATTTGTGTCGTGATAGCATTTAGGAGCCCCAGTCATGGACCAGGCCCCTATTGTGCTAGGCACTGTACAAGCAACCGAACAAAAAGATGGTCCTTACCCCCAAAGAGTTTACAATCTAATCCCACCACCACCCAGCAAACCCTTGCTACTTACACTGTGAATAGTTCCACTGAAACCTATAGTACTAATGTGCTATAGATGCCAAAGGCTGTGTCTACACCAGCCTTCGTTGTGAAAAGCTTCCCACCGGTAGTAGCAATGGTGGGAGTGCTAGTGTAGACAGGGCTTCAGTTGTCAGCTATGGAACTAAGCCCCATAAAATCTAAACTTGTTCTGCATAGGTCTATGTGACAGAGTGGCTGAAAGGACTGACACTTGGTGCCACCGTTAGGAAAGCTGCACCAGTGTTAGAAATGGAAAGGGTGGTGGGAAAGAGAGAAAAACATAAAAGCCTAGTGTAAAAAAGTCTGAGTCTATTCATAGGAGTAATCAAGTACTTGTAGGATTAGGCCCCTTCCAGGCTCCCTAAAAACACCTTTTGCCTTCCCCAGATCCCTCCAGTTTCCTTAGGCCTGGTCTACACTAGTCTGTTATTTTGGAATTAGCCGATTTAATTCAAAAAAAAAAAAAAAAAAAGATTCCGTCCACATGACCAAACTGTTTTTTTCTATTTAAAGGGCTCTTCTATCCGATTTCTGTACTCCACCTCGGCAAGTGGAGTAGTGCTTAAATTGAGATCACAATCCCAGGTTAAAGGTATTGTGGACGCAATTTGATGTTATTGGCCTCTGGGAGCTATCCCAGAATGCTCCCTTGTGACCGCTCTGGACAACACACTCAACTCCGATGCACTAGCCAGGTGGGGAGGAAAAGCCCTGGGAACTTTTGAATTTCATTTCCTGTTTGGTCACCATCAGCACAGTCCACCATCACAGGCGACCATGCAGAGTCCACCATCACAGGAGATCACTCAGTCCCGGATTCGCAGACAAGCTCCAGCGTGGTCCAAATGGGAGGTACTGGATCTCATCACATGTTGGGGAGACGAGTCTGTTATGACAGAACTACGTTCCAAAAAAAGGAATGCAAATACGCACGCTAAAGTCTCCAGGGCCATGACGGAAAGAGGCTACTCCAGGGACACAGAGCAGTGTCGTACAAAAATCAAGGAGCTCAGGCAAGCGTACCAAAAAGCTGGGGAGGTGAATGGGTGCTCTGGGTCACAGCCCCATACATTCTGCTTCTACCGTGAGCTGCATGCAATTATGGGGGGTAACGCCACCACTACCCCACCACTGTCCGTGGACACCTGTAATGGGGGAGTTGCACGGAGCGAGGAGGAAGAGTCACTGGAGGAGGAGAAGGAGGAGGAGGACAGTGCCCAGGTGGCAAGTGGGGAATCCGTTTTCCCCTCTAGCCAGGAACTATTTTTAACGCTGGAGCCAATAGCTTCCCCCCACTCCCAAGGAGGGCTCCCGGACCATGACCCTGGAGAATGTACTTCAGGTGAGTAAGAGCCTGATCGGAGCCATGCGGTGGGGGGTGGGGGGGTAACCCAGCCACGCTGGGATGTTCGTGTTTAGTTTAAAGGGCTCATCCCTGCTCAGAGCCTCCTCAGAGCCACGCGATGGGTGCGGGGCTGGGGGGGAGGGGCTTTCAAAGCTTCTCTGATGAGCAGCACGCCCTGCTGCGCTCTTCTAATCGCCCTGTTGTTTGACTGTGCGAAACTGGCCACGAGGCAAGTTGCCTCAACCTCCCACCCCACCATAATGTCTCCCCCTTACTCTCACAGATAGTGTGGATCACACAACAAGCAGCAATTACAATTGGAATATTGGTTGTGCTGAGATATAACCGAGTCAGTAAACTGCGCCAGCGCGCTTTCAAACGTCCAAAAGCACATTCTACCTCCATTCTGCACTTGCTCAGCCTAGAGTTGAACTGCTCCTTACTACTGTCCAGGGTGCCTGTGTACGGCTCTATGAGCCATGGCATTAAGGGGTAGGCTGGGTCCCCGAGGATAACTATAGGCATTTCAACATCCCCACCAGTAATTTTCTGGTCTGGGAAGTAAGTCGCTTCCTGCAGCTGTTTAAAACAGACCAGAGTTCCTGAAGATGCGAGCGTCATGCACCTTTCCCGGCCATCCCATGTTGATGTCAGTGAAACGCATGAAATGTCCCTTGTCATCCACCAGTGCTTGCAGCACCATGGAAAAGTACCCCTTGCGGTTTATGCACTGGCTGTCCTGGTGTGCCGGGGCCAAGATAGGGATATATGTTCCGTCTGTCGCCCTGCTGCAGTTAGGGAACCCCAGCGCATTAAAGCCATCCACAATGGTCTGCACATTTCCCAAAGTCACTACCCTGGACAGCAGCTGGTCAATGATTGTGTTGGCTACTTGCAGCACAGCAGCCCCTACAATAGATTTGCCCACTCCAAACTGATTCCAGACTGACCGATAGCTGTCGGGCATTACAAACTTCCACAGGGCTATGGCCACTTGCTTCTCAACTGTGAGGGCTGCTCTCATTCTGGTGTCTTTGCGTTTCAGGGCAGGGGACAGAAAGTCACAAAGTTCCATGAAAGTGGCCCTACGCATATGAACGTTTCGCAGCCACTGGGAATCATCCCAGACCTGCAACACTATGTGGTCCCACCAGTCTCTGCTTGTTTCCCGGGCCCAGAATCGGCGTTCCACGGCATGAACCTGGCCCAATGCCACCATGATCTCCCAATTGCCACATGCCATGTTTCTAGCAACATCTATGTCCATGTCCTCATCAGTATAGTAATTGCACTGTCGTCGCTTCCTCGCCCGGTTTTGCAGGTACTGCACATACTGCTGGATAATGAGCGAGGTATTTACAATGGCCAAAACTGCAGTGGAGATCTGAGCGGGCTCCATGATTGCCGTGCTATGGCACCTGCACGGGTAATCCTGGAAAAAGGGCGTGAAATGTAGGAGGCCTGTTTGGTTCAAGATGGACGATAAAAGGCGGTAAATGGTTGTCTTCTGTAGCTTTCACGAAGTCAGGAAGCTTGCTAGAGATGCAAGAGCAGGAGACAAGAGTTTGCGGTGGAAGTGTGAGCAGAGTTTGTGGCGGAAGCTGTGTGGCTCAGGTCACAATGGCCGAAAAATGGCAGGGAATTGTTGCCACCTGTAGCTTCCACGGGAGCACAGGACCGACAACATGGAAAAAGCGGCGGAAGCTGTGCGGCTCAGTTCACAATGGCCGAAAAGCAGCGGGGAATTGTTGCCTTCTGTAGCTTGCATGCGAGCCCAGGACAGACAACATGGAAAAATTAGCTAGCGATGCAAGAGCAGGAGAACAGAGTTTGCGGCGGAAGCTGTGCTGCTCAGTTCACGGTAGCCGAAAAAAGGCGGGAAATGGTTAGATAAAAGAGTAGATAGAAAGACGAGAGGACATGCGAGGTGGATTCATAGTACCAGGAGACAGGCGGTGCACCGTACTGCCCTGTCTGCTGGCAGTATGGCATCTGCCGTAGCTTTCACGGAAGGAGGAGCAAGTGACGGCACACACCCAGAAACACCCACGAGAATGTTTTTGCCCCATCATGCACTGGGAGCTTAACCCGCAATTCCAATGGGCAGCGGGGACTGCGGGATAGCTTCCCACAGTGCACCACTCTGACATTCAGTGCTTGCCTCGGTACTGTGGACGCACTTCACCGAATTCACACGCTTTAGTGGGGACACACAACACCAAATGTATAAAATCGCTTCTGAAAATTTGAATAGAATAAATTCAAATTAATTTCATACTATAGACGTACCCTTAGTTTGTACCGTATGTAAAATGTTCTCTTGATGGTTTTTAGGCACTGGAAAAGTTCTTACAGTGCTTGTTACAATGGCAAATTCTAATATACATTCTCCCTCATGCCCATCACCAAAAAAGAGATGTTCCTATAAACTGTTCAGCTCAGTTAAATAGTAATTACTAATTAGAAACGGTGCTGGGCACTAGAGGAAACCCTAAGACAGAGGGATAGAAGATGTAACCTCCTAGATCCTAAGTGTGAATTTTATTTCTGCTATTTTCTCTTACTGAGAGGCATTTTTTTGTAAAATGATCATTTATATTTGGGGTATCTCTGCCTTTTAAAAGGCACTGATAGCAAAACCCTGTTATAAGTAACACCAGTAGCCAGCACCCAAAGGGAACAGGATAATTCAGCAGCAGAGCATAGGTGCTGGAACTAGTGGTGCTGGGGGTACTGCCGCACCCTTTGGCTTGAAGTGGTTTCCATCATTTACAGGGATTACAGTTTGATTCAATGGCTCTCAGCACCCCCACTATACACATTGTTCCAGCACCTCTGCAGCAGAGGTGGTATAAATCTAAAACATAATTCAAACGGCAGTTCTAAAGGTCATATTAGTGATACACTTATGGGCCTGTTTTCCTCTGGCTGCACAAATAACTTCCATTAACGTTAATGAGAGTTAGGCACGCAAGTCCCATGTACACTGAAAAGAGAATGCTCTATTGTCTTTATCATGAATGTAAGCCTTAGCTTGAAAATTATGGAAATATAGGTTTCCAAAGTGGAGAAGACTAAGGGCCTCTTTCTCATGTCATTTGCACCCCATGTACTGAGGTTTTGGGGTAAATTAAATGAGAACTGGGTAATATATCTGTCATTCAAATGACATGGAATTGTTCTTCTCTGGAAAAACTAGTGCATCTCAGGTCAGACAAGCAAGGTGGTGGCAGTGGGATATACACAGTCCATTGGGGTGGGGAATCCTTGATGTCTTGCACCAAAATGAGTAAGCAACCAATGTTACAGGCACTGTAATTTTCCAGAAGAACTATATTTTGTGCAAATCTAAATTTGCAAGTCAGGGCTTGCTGTGGGCATCTCATAACATATGTTTTAATGTTGGGTCTGGTTCATTTTCCCCCATCTGTACAACTGACAATAGACTCATTAAAAGCACACTAGAAATGCTAAAATCACTGCTTATTATTCCAGACGTAACTTTAGACAACAACAAAAATTCCATGGACTTAAGCAATGTGCCATTGTCCTTTCATTACACAAACACGTACCTAACATCAGAATACAGAGCAGCTTATATGAAACTGTTTCCAGTTTCTAAAGAATGCACTGTTTGGTACAAATTAAAGACTGAGGCCTCGTTTACACTCTGGGTGCTGCAGGGGCACAGCTATGCTGCTCTAACCCCACAGTGTAGATGGAGACTACAGTGATAGAAGGGCTTTTTCCATCTCTGTAGGGACGCCACCTCGCCCCGAGCAATGGTAGCCAGCATTCTTCCATCAACCAAGCTGCGCCCACAGCAGGCATTATGTCTGCATAGCTGTGACACTCCCAGATGGCACATAGCTATGGTGCACACCCCGGGGAACCATACCTATGTCAGGCTCAGGCTACGTCTACACTGGCAATTGAACGACAAAACTTTTGTCTTTCAGCAGTGTTAAAACCCCCCTCCCCTGAAAGAAAAAAGTTTTGCTGCAACAAGCGCCAATGTGAACAGTGTTGTCGGGGGTGGGAGTTTTTTGTCGGCAGGAGAACTGACAAACAGTGGCTACACGGCACAACTTTTAGTGGCCTGGCTGTAACGACACAGTCGTGTCGCTGTGTAGTGTAGACATAGCCAATGGTTTAAGTGTAGACCAGGCCTAAGTTCAATATATTTCAAAGTAGGTGGTTTCCACAGTTTCATACAAGTTCATATCTGCCATTGAAGTACATTATAATGACACTCCATGTGAGATGTCTTACATCAGACCACCAATCACTTGTTGATGTGTCAAAGATGATTGTTAGTAAAATGACCAAAATGCATGGGCCAGATCTTCATTTGGTGTAATTCTGAATCGTTTCATTGACTTCAGTGACGCAGAGTTACAGTAATTTATACCAGATGAGTATTAGGTCTGTATTTTCAAGCCAGAATGGTCATAGTATGACTAACAACAATGAATACGATATTAGGCCAGTAGAAATATTAACTATAACAATTGCCGCCATTTATCCTGGAATGTGCTGAATAAGAATCTGTGCAAAATATGTACTGGGCCTGAGTCTTCTTTCTGGCACCTTGGTGAAAATCAGGAAGTAAATTCATTAACATCAGTAGAGTTACATCAGTGCAAAACCAGTGAGAAGAGATTTAGCTAATCCAAAGCTGCCAAAATCAAAGGATGTCTTTCCATTGATTTTTAATGGGCTTTGAACCAGACTCCTAGGCTCTTGGTGTTCCATCATGACTACAGAATGAGCAAATCTTGAAATCTGTGCTAAACTGCCACAAACCCATTTTAGATCTCAGTGTAGCCAACCACTGGGTGCCATTGGGCAAGTCACTTTATCTCTTGCCTCAGTCACCCCAGCTGTAAAATAGGGATAATGACTCTGACCTCCTTTGTAAAGCTCTTTGAGAGCTATGAATGCAAAGTGCTATATGAGCTAAGGTTTGGTAGGCTTTCTTTTTTGTTTGTTTTTTAAATGATAGAGATGGATTTTCTACAGGGATGATCCCTTTACACTATTCCTAATGGTTGGGCCAGCCTTGTTTTAAATACCTCAAGCAATGGGGGAAAGTTAGCACAATGCTACATTCTAAACTTCTAGAGGACAGACAAATGAGCCAAATAGGTGGTGATAACCTTCATAAGAAACATCATTCACCTCAGTAGAAAAGCTTTTCAAAATGTGGCTGAAGATGGTTGGAATAATACAAATACTTTTTCTTCTTGTTTTGGTGTCTTGCGTAATCCAAAAGTAAAGCCTTTGATCTTCTCTTGACAATATTTTTCTTTTTTAAATCTAGGATTTTACAGTTAAGAGATGCGGTATACTCACAACAGAGCCTATCAATAGGACCTGGGTCTGAACAAAAAAAAAATTGGTGTCAGGTTCTCCATTTGGAGTGTTACCTTCAGCTTTGAAGTTTGTAATGATTCAAAAGCATCTAGAGCTGCTACAAATGTTAATAAAATTAAAGCCATCTGAAAGTGAGGCTTGCATGGGCCTTTGAAAGCAGGTCTGTGATCAGTTATTACCCTCAATTACCTTGTTGTCCACTCTTTTAGCTTGAGGTTAAACTCTTAACACCTCTCTTTGAAGTGGTTATCCTTTTATCTATGACCAGACTGAGGAATTTTAAGGGCAATAATCAATGAGAGCTTCATGAGAATAGGAGAGACAAGGCAAAAGAAAATAGGTGTGAATGTCCCTTTAACGGCTGGCTGGAGTTTTGGGGGGGAGTAGAGGGGTGGACATTGTTCTCTGTGATATGATCTTCTTTTTTTTTTTTTTTTTTTTTTTTTTATAAAGGGGGCCCAGCAATTTCCAAATCACCACTAAAAATAAAGCAAAAGCAATAATTGGGGGGAGAACAGAGGTGAAGACCTCATCAAAGGAAAGGGGGAAAAAGTAATGGAGCACAAAGATACAATTAAACTATTGGCTTAATCAGGGCTTTGATGTCCGACATGGTACATAATTCTGTTAAAGGGGGCAGAGAGAACAGAGAGCGCAGCCTGATTCTCTACTCACTCACTCACAGCAGTTTCAGGGCCCGATTCAGTAGCACATCTTTATTCAGCAAGGCACTTAAGGAAGTGCTTGGGTCCCAGGGACAAATAAAATGCTTTGCTGAAGAGAAATGGACTTAAGCGTACAAGCTTTACTGAACAGGGGCCTAAATAAAGAGTAACTATTGAAACGATGACGTTACAGCAGTGATCATTCTGAAGTGAATCATTGGAGCATCAAACTGTTGAGACAACAGGAAACAGCATGAGAAAGATCTGTCCCCAGAAGAGGCAGTTTGCATCTTTCATCCTGGGCCCAACTCAGCCATAGAGGAAAGCCGGTTAGCTAGAGAAGAACAAAATACAAACAAACTCCGCACTGTCTCACAAGGGCCCTGCGGATCTGGCAGAAGGACCTTCTTGTGCTCATTATGCTGTTTAGAAAAGAAAAGAAAGCAGCTAACTAATGGTTACACGTTTCATTTTTCAACCCCTTCTCCTTTAATCCCATTTTGAATGCCTGCCTACATCGAAAAGAGTAAAACTCAGAGGGAAGTCTCTGTAGCGCTAGCACAGATCTCCCCCTCTAAAACCCAGCAAGATTTATTGAATGATCTGTTTTAACTTAAAAGGGGAGGGGGGAGGGAGGAAGAGGTCTCAGCAGCACTAAATAGGAAGGGGTTTGGGTTTGAAGCATGCTGCTCGCTAGCACAGTGAATCCATTTTGTTGTGCTTTTCCCCCTTGATGAGGGCAGATATTATTACTGATAATACTGGACGAGAGAGATCACATTTTGCTTTTGTCTCTACGTCATTATTATAAAACATTTATCTCACTGTGGCCCCTAAAGGCCAGACCCAGGTACTAATGACAGTCCCTGCCCCAAAGAGCTAATACTGTAGTTTAAAAGACAAGATATAACAGGTGAGTGAGTGAGCTGGGGAGAGGGGGGAATAGGGTAACAAATATAATGGGATGTTGGCAGTTCTCATTCCTACAATAGCAATGATCACAACTCACCACCTTCCTAGCCGTTGTCCCTCCACCAACTCTGTTCTGTTTTCCTCTTTGTCTCAGAGTGGCAACATCCCCCTGATACAACATTTTCAGCCACAACAGCTAAACCTTCCATCTCCTGAAATATGTCATGAAGCTGCAGTGGTGCTAGGAATATACCTTTCTGAAGCAGGAGAGCTCATGGAACAAAGATCAGACACATAACTGATTTTTTTTTTGCCTGTACATTTTTCAGTTATTAATTCTGTTTCCAGCAACGTACATTTTCCAGGTTTTCAGTGAATGATTTTTATAGTGACTAGGCAGTGATCTGTTAGGTTAAAAAGACAGGCAGAATCTCAGTTTGTTTCATTCTGCCCATGGAGGAAGAAACTGGTGTATCATTACGGTCAAATATTTCTTAATCTTAAGTGCCTAAAAGTAAGTTGCTCAAATCCACATTTAGAATCCAAATTTTGGTACCAGATCAAATCAAAGTGGTCTGATTTTCAGAAGTCCCTGAGCACCCACAATTTGCAGTGATGTCCATGTGAGCTGCATGTGCTCAGCACCTTTGAAAATCACACCACGATATCTGGATTTGTGTCTAATTTCATTTGGTGCAAATGTAGTAGAAAAAACTTGCTTTTCTGGCTGGGGTATAGATTGATTGATCATGTGCTACACACACACACACACCACATCAGATTGTTACATTTCTAATACACACATACCCAAATAACTGGTTTTATGGCAACAGCAGTAAAATATTGCTCAAGAGAAAAAAATAAGGGGTTGAGGCCATGAAGCTTAAAGGCTGAGAACATTGTTTCACAATCCAGGTAGCCCAAAGACAATTATTGTTGTACACCGCTGTTGCTCAAGAAAACAGCCACTCTTGCCTTTGTTACATTTTTCAGAAGCGAGCGTTTGGCTTGATTCCACACTCCTCATTCAGCCAAAATTCCCACTACCCTCAATTATTAATAATAATTAATTCATTGTTACTTGTTAAATACTAACAATCTGTACAAGACACACAAGGAAGACAGTGCTAGCCTCCAAAGTGTTTACAAAAGTTTTGGCCCTGTGAGGGTCAGGTCTCTAACAGGGCAGCCTGTCCCCTTTAAGTGTAGTGGTGGGATGGAACCAAGCAGCTTTGTTCCAGGGCCCTATAACAAAAAGCATTCTGGGAAAAGTAGCTTCCTCATGTAGGACTGAGTGTGGGGTGGAGGCAGGAGCTCTGGAGACTCTCCAAAGTCTGGGGAAAATGACTGAGAAACCTGCTGGGAGGATCTTGGCCATCAAGCCCTGGCCTAGAGGGTGATATGGGGAGTGGCCCAGTGAAAGAGTAAAGTGAGTCTGGTGTAGAGAGGACAGGTTGCTTCATAGTTAAGGGTCTCCAGGTTGGAAACCTCCACCTCCAGGGAGACCAGCGAGAGGCAGGTGGGTTTACTGAGCCCGGAGAGGGAACAGTGAGAGATTGAGTACTTGGGTTGCTCGCTATGGATGTGATTTGCTGATTCCCCAGATGGGGAAGGATTGCAATATGCAGTTTGGCCAGAGGGCTAAGCCTTAACTCACCCATCTGCCAGGGGGAAGCGACAGACTGTCAATTGGAAGAGGGTAAACTGAATCATGGGCAGAGAGGGAAGAGACCTGTTTACACAGTCCAAACAGAGTTCTCTGACAGGAATGTGCATGCTGCAGGCTCCAGCAGCCATTTTGCTTTTCAGGAAGCTGCACATGTATTGTCATTTGCTACCAGATTTTCCCAGGCAACAACCTATTAGAGTTGAGAAAAAGCATTTTAAAACTAGTAAATATGAGCCTGATCCTGCAGCCCTTACTTGCCAGAGCAGTCTCATCCCAGGGGAAATTCACTCCTGGTTAGCAGGCCCGCAGGTCTACACACCACTTACACCCAACCGGGATTAAGAGGGATTTAAGTGGTGCGTAGGCTCTGGCGCTGGCACTAGAGCTTGTTGAAAATGTTCTTCTGAGACTCTTTTTATGACAGCAAATGTCCGCTTGGCAAAATGGATTTTTATGTGAAAATATTTCCATTTTTGTGGATAATTTGAGGGGGAGGGGTTGTAAAACAACCAAACTAGGGTCTTAGGGGTTTTTCCCCCACAAAAACAATTGTAGAAACATTTAGACAAACTACAAGTTTTTGCTTTAGTTGACATTTTTCACAGGGGGAAGAAACCATTTCCTGACCAGCTGTAGCCAGCTCTCTACAGAGGGGTGAATTCCCCCCCATGTGTGTAAGGACTTTTTGCCTGAGTGAAGGCTGCAGGTTCATGCTCTCCATCAATATAGGGTGTCTCACGGTACAAGCCATCTGCTCCAAGTTAGAGTTAATGCTACGAAACCCCAAACTTTTTTTAAACAAGTTAATTATTTTACATACGTTAAAAACTGCTTTATAATGTGATTATAATGCCCCTGGGGCACATAGAAAAGACCTGTATGGTCCTCATTTGCATTCCTGTTAGCAATCTTGCTATTCAGCTATGCTCTTCTGATATGAAAAAAATATAGTTTTAAAAACACACAACCCATAGGTTAAAAAACAAAAAGAGAAAGTAATTGTAATGTGTCCTTTGTACAGAAATGGTTTTGATACGTTTAAACAACTGTTTCTTGTATTTGCAAGTGAAAATGATTGATATTTAGGGTATTTATGACTGAAGGAGGCCCTAAAATATTGTCAAAGATTTAAAAATTAATTAAAATCTAAAAATAATTACATGTCCCTACATGGCCTTTTGCTTGTAGGATAAGGACTCTGTTCTGATCAAACACAAGTGATTGGTTGATTTTTAAGACCAGAAGAGACCCTTGTGATCATCTAGCTATTAACACAGGCCACAGAATTTCACCCAGTAATTGCTGCATCAAGCCCAGTATTGTCGCAAACACAAGCCTTGGGATTGGTGTGGAGAGAAAGGCTGGCAATCCCTCCAAGGGACTAAAATGAGGTTGTGTTAAAACATGACCTTGTGGAGTGGTGTTATTGAGCATGAGGTTAAATACAATTTAGCAGCCAGTGTAGACAGGGGCTGTAGTGTTTGGTTTTTAACATCATGTCTAGAGTGATCTAGAAAATGGGGGAGGGGAGAGAGTGTTCCCTTCCCACAGAAAATTCGGAGTTTTCTGTGAAAAATTCAAAACTGATATATTTCAGCTGAAAACGTTTCAATTCTGACATGTTGACACGTTGCCTAATGGGAGTTGTAGTCTGGACGCATCATGCTCCCATTCTCCTCTATAGCCAGGCTACCTAATTGGGCTACATCTCCCATGATACACCACTGTCTCTCATCTTGGTCTAGGTTTCCATGTTGCTGAAACTCCCTGCCTTCTTCAGGAGCTGTTTTCAACATGGCTCAGCCAGTGCACACTGGGGTAGGGGTGGGGCAGGATCACTGGCCCAGATTCTCAATGGTACTTAGGCATTGATCTGCTCTGCACCATGTTGCAACACCTAATGTGACCTACTGCCTAGTGGAATTCTCAGCCCCAGGCTTGGCGCCCAGGTTCCCAATACAATGCCTAGGGAGAGTTGGTGCCTAAGAACGGGATCCAATTCCCAGAAGCCAGTAAGCTGAGGGGCACTGCCTAAGCTAGCCAGGTGTGAAATGCTGAGGATAGGCACCTGAGTGACTGGTGGGCCCAGGGATAGATACTGCCCTTCGCTTAAGATCCTCAGCCGTGAACCCTCTCCTGGAGTTAGGTACCTAAGGCAGGCCAGCTGCTTGTTCACTGTGGGGAGGTGTCAGGGCTTCGGTGGCTTTGTCAAATACCAACTGGAGGAAACAGGCACCTAGGGGACTTAGGCTCCACCGACATTTTCAAAGCTGCCGCCTAACCCTGTAGGCACTTAAGTGGTGGACATATGTGCCTAAAGAGGCAGGTAGGCACATAAATACCTTTGAGGATCTGGGCCTACAACCGACTCTGTAAGATCCATGCAGATCTTGAGGTGATTTGTCAGGTTGCAGGGCCAAACCCCTGATTCTTTCAAGGGGGAAGAAAGCCAGGCCACTCCACTGAGAGAGAAGGAATCAAAGGAACCCCATGAGGGGAAGCTCACAGAACTTAAGGTGCAGCCATGGGTTTTCCCATGAGATGAGGTGAGCCCTAACCTCAGTATACTTCATTCCCAGACCTCTCAGCATCAGACACACTTAACACTTACCCCAAGTCAGTTCTCACTGAAGGAGGGAGAGCTCCATTACACGCCAGGAATCGCACAGCCAGACAGGAGCCACAGGCTAATGATGCTCAATCCCTTTCCTTTGAGGCTAGCTTCTTTCTCTCCCCACCCAAGATAAATGGTCTTTTCCTGGGTCTTTCCTTAATGGTTCCCAGACCCCCACCCCGCACACTTTCCATAAGGCATGTGATATGTCTTTTTTTCTTCTTCCACTTGATTTAAAAGAGGAGCGATGGAGAGAGAAATCCTTACAATCTGCCTCAGGTGCTCATCTCTGAAATAAATAATCATGTTCACATCACACCCACAATACAATACCCATTTCCCTCCTTAAGAGGGAGTCAGTCTGGCTCAGTTCACAACATCATCACCTCTAGGTCAAATGACGGTGAGTTCAAGACTGAACTGACCCAGTAGCCAATACAATTCTAGAGGGCGGGTGCCAGGAGATCATCTTAGCCCCAAGTTACCTCTTGCAGCTCAAAAGCACTTGTTCTTTATGGGTTTTATCCAATTTACGTTTTAAAAGTCTCTGGGAACGCTGTCTCATTTACCTATGCAGGCAGGTTATTCCACTCTCAAGTTATCCTCGTTCTGATATCTGATCCATCAAAGATGCTGTCATTTGGGTGAGACGTTTAAACTGAATCCTACTCCTATGATGTCTGTCCTTCTTTTAAAAGAACAGAGGAAGACGGTGCCAGAAGGATAAGATCTAATGTCCAAGGCTACAGACCACATTATCTATTACTGAGCACTTGTCACATATTTGCCCCTGCAACTCCTTTTGTGAAGAGCTTTGGGATGCCATTCAGGCCTCTCCATTAGGAAGGGAAGATGCATTCATTCTCATGCACCCTCAGCCTTCACCCTGGTCTCAGGATCTGCATAAAGCCTGGGGCCAGCTGGGAAAAACATTCTGCATGTTTCTGACCAGCTCTGATAAAGGATGAATGCAAGAAACTTACCAAGCTCAGGGGCAGTGGAAGCCTGGCATGTCCTGCATCCTATTGCTGCTAAGCATCCCCCTTCCACAGGCGTCTCTCTCTGGGAAGTGTATTGAGGGATGAGGAATATTTCTGCTGGTGCCACAGGTCTTGCTGACTGATGGTAGCATTTCCAGGTGAATGGGAATCTTCTCCTCTCTGCTACCCCCACTGAAGATGTGGAGGGTTGCACATACAGCCGCAGGATTCTAAAAGTAACTAGCAGCATGGGGTGCGCTTCTCCACTGGTAAATGTGCTGCTGCATAGCCAAGTTACTCAGGCTGGTAGTGAGAGTGAAGCCTAAGAATGACATGCAGAGCTAATTGGTGTGATGAGAAGAATAAAAAGAAGGTGTACATGGGGCTTGGGATCTGCCTCCACTCCACCTACAGCTCAATGGATTGCCACGGGGCACCTCCACTCTCACTTGTGCTGGAGTACAGGGCAACTCCGCTGTGCCCCAGGCTAGAGCTTGTGGGGGGCAAGGCTTCTGCGGATGATGCTGGAATAATGCTGTCCATTAACAGGACCCAATTTTTCTCTTGGTCTCTTCCATGTTGTGCTGCTCATGCCATCCCCTGTCACTGTTCATACACACAGGATGCCAATCAGCACGGCCAGTAAACAGCAGTCACCAAGAACTGGTGTCTCCATGGGGTATCACTGAAAACTATGCAGATAAATTATATCCATTCATACCAGCTGGAGCTCTGAAGCAGGAGGATTGTGTTATTTGAAGTTGGGGAGTGTGGTGGCACATCCCAGAAGTGGCTGCATGGGAAGAATGTTTTTTGTTTGTGACCAGCTCTGACAAAAGACGAATGCAAGTAACTTAGGTGAAGTGATCCTGTTGGCAGCTTGACTTTCTGGGCCTGATCCAGTTCCCACTGAAGTCAATGACAAATTCCTATTACTAACTTGTTTGGGTCTTCAGTTTGCAAAGCACTTTGAAACGATGAAAGCTGCTCTGTTAATAGTGAACACAGGGCATCAGGTTTAATACATTTGAGAATCAAAATGTACTTTCGGCCTTACCAAGAGTGCAGCAGGGAAGGAGCATGGCCCAATAGTCAGAGCACATAACACTGTCAGGAGTTCTGTTCCTGGTTCTGCCATAGATCCACTGTGCCCTGATCCAACGGACGTCAAATGGGCTTGGCTCTGGGCCTATGACTTTGGGCAACTCACGTACCAATTCACAAAAGTGCTTAAGCATGTACCTAAATGCTGTCCTGGATGGAGATACTTT
This sequence comes from Mauremys reevesii, assembly GCF_016161935.1. Lineage (NCBI taxonomy): Eukaryota > Metazoa > Chordata > Testudines > Geoemydidae > Mauremys > Mauremys reevesii. The sequence continues at coordinate 38,486,578 of NC_052637.1, read as the reverse complement.
CCTGGATCCAAACTTCCATTCTTTGAGTAGTTCCATTGAATTAATATGAGTAAGTGTAGGAAACTCAACCTCTGTTTTCCCATCTGTTAAAAAGGGTGTGTGTGATATTGTATTACTTTGCAGGGCTGATGTGAGGTTTAGCGACTATAAAGTGTTTGGGGATCCCTGAATATGAGGGAAAACATGCTCATAATTAATAATAACTAAAATCGTATTATGGAATATTTATTCCCTCTGTTTTAAATGGAAGTGCCCGCTGATCCTTAGCCAACCTGTGCTACGCTGATACCCAAAGAACACTCTTCTAAGGCTGGTGATAGAAGGGGGGTGGGGGAGATCAGGTGTCAGAAAAGTAACAATTTTTTTCCCATGCGTGGGTTTTCAAGGGGGGCCCCAGGACCTGAATTAAACAAACCTCCTTAATAGGCTATTAATAATAGTCACAGTGGATACGGCACAGCTGAAGCCCTGAACTGAGAACATACCCCTAAGAACACAACTAGTGATATGTCAGTGTAGCAACTGGGAGAAGAAGGGGAAAAAAGGTGTTGAGGTTGATAAAATACTTTGTTAGAGAGAAAATTGGATTAGTGGTGGCAGTCTGGCCATGAAGTTCTTTGGGATGGTGGAAAAAAAATCTTGTTCGTTTGCCCCCCTACCCCCCAGCCCAAAGAAGGCCAAAACATCAGTCCCTCTAATCTTATTTTCTTTTTACTAGCATTTATTTTATTAACCCCTTTTCTCATTTAACTGCTGTGAATAGCTCAGTGGGTAGCATCCTTCTTAGAAAGTGAAAAACCTCCTTGGAGATGCGGTGCAAGAACAGAAATGCAGACAAACTTCCAGCACCAGCGCTTAGAAGAAAAGCCCTTTTTGTAATCCTGTCTGGTGAATCCTGACATTATACACCAAGGTAGCCATGATTTCCAGGTCCCCTTTTTAAAACACGTACAATCAAGGAATTTATCAGCCGACACGCTAGGGAACGGTTCCAGCTTCTTCTAAGCTCCGTGGACACATAGAGGAGATTTAACAACAACAAAAGAAAATCTGTGCTTCTTGATGGAAGAGCAAAGCATCAGCTTAACTACAGTCCCACTATGGAATCCATGCACTGTAGTACGTCACTATCGCTGAAATGTGATGCTATGGGCCAGTTCCTCCATCAATCTCAATTAATGCTATACTGAGCTCAATAGAGCTATGCTGATTTACACCAGTAGAGGATCTGTCCCTCGTCTGATTCCTTGACGTTCATGGGCGTTTGGGGTGTTCAGAATGGGTCCCTAAATTCATGAGCACTGCTACATTCCCCCTTCCCCCTACACAAACACACACCTATTCAAACAGTACGAGCCAACAATCAGCCTGTTAGGATATTTTATTATTTACATAGCACTGTATAACAGTGCTGAATGAGTGTCCTTTTCCATGAAAGCTTCCCTCTGGCATATGTAGGCTACACATCATATAACAAGATTACGCATGGTGACATCAACTTTCTGCAGGCCTTATTCTGCTTTAATATAGGGGATGACCCCTTGTGTATTACGACCTAAGTGTTCTCACTGAAGTCAATGGTAGTTGTGGCCACAACGTGCTTTATCTATTCATGTCAGACTAAAATTATACTTGAAACATTCTCCCCGGTTGTAGATATTTGACAATGGTATGCCATTTATAAGACACAAATGAACAAGTTTAGGATTGTACATATCCAAGGGCATTTATGAGACAGATTCTGGACTCTGCTGCAATGGTATAAATCCAGAGAAACCCTCATTGGCCACCGTGGAGTTACACATGATCTATGCTGGTATAGACAAGAGCAGGGATTTGGCCCTCTGCTAAAGCATCGGGTACAGTGGCCCAGGATCCTGCTTCCATTGAAGTGAATAGCTAATGTGCCCTTGAGTTGAGTGGGAACAGGATCCAGCCCTGTGTGACATTTGTGTGTTTTTCCTGCCAGCTGTGGTGCAGTGGTAGGTGCATGTTTAATTCAGTCACCATTCCTGGTGTAAGGAGAACAATGAATGCGTCTGAGAGAATAATTGCCTCACTGCAGGAAGCTGGAGAGTTCAAGTTGGTTGGCACCTGGACGGTGAATCAGGCCCGGCTCTGATTGGCTATTGCCAGCCCCACAATGGTACTGAGCTGCTGGGGAGAGGGGTGCTTTCAAAGTCACACAGCATGTTAACACTTTCCACTGGAAAATCCGTTTGCCAGGAAATGCTACAGCAAACTCAAAACCCTGAGATCCAGGGGCTGGATCCCAGCAGCCTTACTCCTGAAGGGCTGGCCTGAGTCAAAACTAAGGGCCTAATCCTGTGAGAGCTGAGTATTTTCTATGAAAATGTTAACCCTTCCCCTACTTTTATTTACAGCTGAGCATGCTCCCCACCCATCCATTTCCCTTATCCAGGGGCCCATTCTACCCTCTTTACAAGGTGCAAAGAAACTCCACCAGTTTCCACAGGCTGAGTTTACCCAGCCTCCTTTTGTCAGAGAGGGAGGGAGTTTGCTCCCATTTGGGGGACAGACATTGCATTTGACTCGGACCTGCATGGAATTCGGGAGGCCCTCAGAAGGCAGGAGCATCCATTCGGCGGGTCCAGGATCTCGACATAGCTCCCAACTGCCTTGTGGTCCCTGCTGGCAGCTGTACTGAAACCCTAGCCCCTCCACCACCACCTGACAAAAATGTGAGTGGTACAGGGCAGGTCACGTCTGCAATAGATAAAAGGCCGAGAAGGCCCAGAGAAGAAACCATATTTGGCCCCAAACTTTGTGCGCATTGCTAATTATTTGTTAGCCTAGTACCAGATTTCACACTGTCTACCACATCATCTGTCATGCAGGGCCAGGATGGGGCCAGACTTTGAGCCACAATAAAGAGATGCCGACAAGCCCATTGCTCAAGTCCTGGCCTATGCTGTGTAACATCTCTAATAACCTCCTACAGCTCATGCCTCTTGGCATCTAGTGGAAATGCAGATCTGCTTTTTGAAATAGGCATTTCAAAGCACTAGCAGCCAATCTTCATGCCATAAACATAATCTGAGGAGATGATCTCTCAAGACAGAGCTCTCTTAGACAGTGCATTTTGAGGGGCCAGGAGAAGCAGACAATTAGGTTTGTAAAGGGCTTTGAGAGCTGCAGCTGGAAGGTGCCATATAAGCACAGAGGGCTGTTGTTAATTATTATGCTAATACATTGTGGGGGTCAGGGCTTCTGAACTACACTATACACCAGTGGTTCTCAACCTTTTCCATACTGGGGACCTCCCCACCCCCTACCCTTTTCCCATCTAGTCTCCCCTTTAGTAATATGAGGAAGGCAGGGTGATCAAGACCCCCAGCGTAATCACCTCTGCTATAGACTTACATAGAGCTCCACCAAATTCTCTGGATATGGTTATAACACCACTGGTAGCTGTGTTTAGTATGGATGAAAATTTTGCTATAATATTGTTTGGAAAGTGTTTTTAGAAAGTGATACTGTACCACATTTTCTTCTTAGTTGTGGCAACAGCAAGGTGGTAAACTCACCTCAGCACAACCAGGTTGACAAACGGTTAATAGCATCTTCCTTTAAGGCCCCGGGGGGAAATGATCAAAAGCACCTAAGTCCAATTTCACAAGTGAGGTAGGAGCCTAAATCTCATTGAAAGTCAATGTGACTAAGGCTTTTTTGAAAATATACTCACTGTCTGCACAGCAGAAATAACGATGGATGTGAAATATGAGTCTGAGCAAAACATGATAGAATGCAGGCAACCCTTGTGTGTGTAGGCAAAAATAAACAAACACAATAAAAACTGTAGTCACATCAGATAATTCTGTTTTAGCCTAAATATCTACCAGGCTTAAGCCATGGTTCTCTGATATGCTTAGAACAGTTGTTTTTCCTATCCACATAAGCAATAAAACATGGTTTGGCAGGGAAAAAATATGAATTAGCATGGGATGAATTGCTAGCGAGGCGCAGCTTGCATGGTGTGGAATGGCTGTTAGTCTTATCTCTGAGTACAGTTGATATGAACGGTAAAGAACCCACGCAGAGGACACCAGGTGTTGCATTGTCTCACAAATACTCAGGCCCAGCATTGCACTCTCTCTAAACTCTACACTCACCTTAAACACAAATAGTTTTTTATTCCTATCCACAGAAGAGTAACTGAAACATCAAGTGGTCACCGATAGAAAGACCTAGCCTTCAGACAGTTTTCTCCTGTCTATCCAATGTCAGGCAAAATAGACTGAAGTAGAGATCAGACAGGAGCTATACAATTTGGATCTGGATCCAGATTTTGAAATCCCGTCCCACCTTTGATTCAGGAGTTTTGGCTTATTCCATTGGAGAGGGACAGAGCCAGTCATGACATTTAGATCTCAATTCCACACCCCACAAAGCACTTGCCTAGGTACTTCCCTGAACTGAGGCCAAAAGTTCAGGAGAATTCAGACCTGGGTTCAGTCCCTTCTCTAGTTCTTAGAGGTTACAAGAACCATCCAGCTGACAGTTTTTGTTTGTTTGTATTGTTACCCATCTCACCATTCATATTTGCATTCACTTAATTACTCAAGGTGTTTGGATTTGCAGGAGAACATTAAGTTGTGAAGAGTTTCTATCAAAGAGGCCTTAGGGCATTCAAATCTGAGAGCTAAAAGTACCCAACAGGCATCAAAACCTGTAGCTGTTTTGAAAACACAGCTTCAAATGGACACTGGGTAGGGGAAAGGCTTTAACCTGGCTGACTGGTAAACAATGCCCTCTCTGAAAGAATTCACTGTTACAAAGCCAGGCTGGGTGCAAGGTCAAAGGCTGTGACCTTTCAGCGCATAAACAACAGAGGAGCTGCAGGGAGTCCCTTGGCTGACATTTACAATGGAAGGTGATTTCAAGAATATTTTAACCACAGTTTTTGGATTGACACCATAGAATCACTTGCCATACTTTGGACTAATCCAAGAGAGAAATTCTTCCTCTCTACAATATGCTTTATGGTCTGATCTCCAATCTAGTTTTTAATTGTCCCAAGCAATGGAATAATATAAATACATGATGCTTTAAAATGGCCAAAACTGAAAACGATGAGACAAATCAGCTGGGAGAAATAATCAAAACTCAAATATGTGAAAGATAATTGGGAACTGTTTAGGAACATTTTACTAGCTACCCAAAAGCAACAATTTCACAATGTAGACAGAAGGTTACACTGATTATAAAACTGCCCACCTAAAACTGAATGTGAAATACATTTATATACACACACGTGCGCATGCACACTCACACAATAGCCATGAATATAAATTAGAAGGTAAAGGTAGGAAATTGACAAGGGAAGGAGGAGGACACAAGGCGAAATCTACAAGTAAGTAAGAGGGAGTTTTTTAAGTACATCAGTAACAAAAAGAGCCTTAACAATGGTATTGGTCGATTAATAGATGAAAATGGTAAAATTGTTAATAATAATGCAGAAAAGAAATGCTCAATAAACATTTCTGTTATGTATGTGGGGAAAAAACACTGCACCGGTACAGCTTTGCCAATGTAATGCTTCAGCGAAGACGCTACTATGCCAACGGGAGAGTTTCTCCCATCGGCGTAGTTAATACATGTCCATGAGAGGTGGTGGCTATGTCGACAGGAGAAGCCCTCCCATCAGCATAGTGCTGTCTACACTAGGGGCTAGGTCGGTATAACTACTTAACTGATGTAAGTTGATAGTGTAGATCTGGCCTAAGGAGGATGCAAAACAGCAGCTACTAAAGTTAGTCATCTTTAAATCAGCAGGTCCAGATAATTTGCATCCAAAGAGCTGGCTGAGGAGGTCTGTGGACCATTAATGTTGAATTTTAAGGAGTCTTGGAACACTGGGGAAGTTCCAAAGGAGTAGAAGAAAGTTAACGTGCCAATATTTAAAAAGGGTAAACAGGTTGACTTGAGTAGTTTCACAAATTTGATCCTAGACAAAATAATGAAATGGCTGATATGGGACTCCATTAATTAACATTTAAAGGAGGGTAATATAATAACGCAATCAGCATGGGCTTGTGGAAAACAGATCTTGTCAAACCAATTTTATATAATCTTTTGTGAGATGACAAGTAATGGTATTGATATAACAAATTAAGACGCCTCTAAGGCTTTTGAGTTGGAACTGAATGACATTTTGACTAAAAAACTAGAATAATACAAAATCTATCTGGTACATATTAAATGGCTTAAAATGACTGAGACATATCAAAATGCAACCGTGAATGGGGAATCAAACGGAAGAAAACAATCACTCAAAGTTGGCAGATGACACAAAGAGTGGGGGAGTGGTAAATAATGAAGAGGACAGGTCATGGATACAGTCCAACATGGATCACATGGTAAGCGGGGTGCGAGCAAACAAGGTGTGTTTCAGGAGGGTCAAATGTAAGGTCACACATCTAGGAACAAAGAATGTAGGGCATCCAAACCAAACGGGGAACTTTATCCTGGGAAGCAGTGACTGAAAGAGACTTGGGGGGGTAGGAGGGGCTGTCCTGGTGGATAATCAGCTGAACATGAGCTCCACTCCTAGTGTGAGGATGTGGCTAAAAGGGCTAATGTGAGCTTTGAATGTATAAATGGGAAGATTGAGTAAGAGTAGAGAGGTTACATTACCTCTGTATTTCATAGAATTGTAGGACTGGCAGGGACCTTGAGAGGTCATCTAGTTCAGTCCCCTGCACTCACGGCAGGACTATTATCTAGACCAGGGATCGGCAACCTTTGGCACATGGCCCATCAGGGAAAGCCGCTGGCAGGCCGGGCCGGTTTGTTTACTTGCAGCGTCCACGGGTTCAGCCGATCGCAGCTCCCACTGGCCGCAGTTCGCTGGTCCAGGCCAATGGGGACTGCGGGAAGCGGCAGCCAGCATATCCCTCAGTCTGCGCCGCTTCCCACAGCCCCCATTGGCCTGGCGAACCGCGGCCAGTGAGAGCTGTGATTGGCCGGACCTGTGGATGCGGCAGGTAAACAAACCGTCCCGTCCCACCAGGGGCTTTCCCTGACGGGCCGCATGCCAAAGGTTGCTGATCTCTGATCTAGACCATCCCTGAAAGGTGTTTGTCTAACCTGCTTTAAAAAATCTCCAATGATGTTCAGTTTATTCCAGTGCTTAACCACCCTGATAGTTAGGAAGTTTTTCCTAATGTCCAACCTAAACCACCCTTACTGCAATTTAAGCCCATTGCTTCTTATTCTATCCTCAGAGGTTGAGGAGAACAATTTTTCTCCCTCATCCTTGTAACAACCTTTTATGTACTTGAAAACTGTTATCATGTCCCCTCTCAGTTTTCTCTTCTCCAGTTTAAACAAACCCATTTTTTTTCAATCTTCCCTCATAGATCATATTTTCAAAACTTTTAATAATTTTTGTTGCTCTTCTCTTTCCTTTCTCCAATTTGTCCACATCTTTACTGAAATGTGGAACCCAGAACTGGACATAATAGTCCAGCTGAGACCTAATCAGTGCAGAGTAAAGAGGAAGAATTACTTCTCGTGTCTTGTATCAGAGGGGTAGCCGTGTTAGTCTGGATCTGTAAAAGCAACAAAGAATCCTGTGGCACCTTATAGACTAACAGACGTTTTGCAGCATGAGCTTTCGTGGGTGAATACCCACTTCTTCGGATGCATTCTTCTTGCATCCGAAGAAGTGGGTATTCACCCACGAAAGCTCATGCTGCAAAACGTCTGTTAGTCTATAAGGTACCACAGGATTCTTTGTTGCTTCTCGTGTCTTGCTTACAACACTCCTGCTAGTACATCCCAGAATGATGTTTGGGTTTTTTTGCAACAGCGTTACACTGACACTGGTGTGACCGCTCCTGGAATTCGGTGGTCAGTTCTGGTATCCACAATGCAAGAAAGATGTTGAAAAACTAGAAAGAGTTCAGAGAAGAGCTGCAAGTGTAATTAAAAGATTGGAAAGCATGCTTTATATAGTGAGAGACTGGAGGAGCTCATTCTATATAGTTTATCAAAGGGAATGTTAAGGGATGATTTGATCACAGTCCATAAGAACCTACAGAGGGATCAGAAATTTAACAACAGAGGGATCTTCAATATAGCAGACAAAAGTATAACAAGATCCAATGGCTGGAAGTTGAAGCTAGACAAATTCAGAAATGAGGTGCAAATTTTCAGCCATGAAGGTAATTAACCATTGGAACAACTTAGCGGGAGTTGCGGTGGAGTCTCCATCACTGGCAATTTTAAAATCAAGATGTGATGTTTTTTCTAAAATATGCACTCTAGTTCCAATTACAGATATTGGACTTGAAGCAGGAATTAATACAGGAAAGTTCTATGCCCTGTGTTATGCAGGAGGTCAGCCTAGATGTTCACAATGGATTTTTTTTGGTTTAAAAATCTATGAATCTAAGCTTCCATCACTTCCCTTGGGGGATATTCCACTGTCTTTATATATATGAAATTCAGGTTACCATTCTAAATTACTTAGGGATTATTGTTGTAAATTAAAAAAAAGTTGAAGACCTGTACTTCCAGTCTGTTCTGCAGCCAACATTCTGAAAGCTCCTGCTTCTTGCATTTCAAAATAAGGTTTTCAATTTCAGTTTGGCATTTCTCAAACTTGTTCCACACAATGACCATCTGGCTGAAAACCAGCATCTTCTGCAACAGCAGCAGTGTGAGGCAGGGGCCCTACCACTCCAAATCTCCCAGCAGTTTGCATCCTGCACTAATACATGTTTAATAACCAAGCAAATACTTTTCAGTAAAAATCTGCACCTTTCAGAGACTCAGCCAGACCAAAGAACTTTCCTTCCCCAGCTGAAGGTGCTAGCTTTTAAGTCTGAAAAGCAATCCAGCCCAGAGATGAATTAGGGACAGCACAACCCTGTATCCTTAGGCATGTCAGCCTAGGGTGGGCAACCATTTGGACATTTCCAGATGGGAATCCTACCCCTAACGAACACATTTAATGCTCACACATGTGCTCTGGCTGCTCAAACCCATCTGTTAAGATGGCATCATGCCAACTTGCTAGTTGTTTGGATCTTTTCAGTAGGGCTAACGTGCCAGGCAGTGATGGGTTTAGTCAATTTGCTTAACACTGTGAGTGCTACCTCTGTGGTCCCATCTACACTACAGCTGCAACTGTCTTGGGCCACACATGACAAGATTGTGTGCATCAAATTTATAACATGGTTTGGTGTTGCCTGCGGAGATGTGACCAGACCACACAACAGGTATGTTGGGGAAGATGTGCTACAGCCCCTACTGGTTCCCTATAAAAAGTTAAACACAGTTTGATCCCATCAACGTACAGGCAAAACCAAAGCATGAGTCCAGTCCTATCAATACATGTATGAGTGATGTTGTTCCCACCTGTGCAGCCTCCCATTGACTGGTTGCAGGATTGGGCCTCGGTTGTGGGAAAACCCTGGGCAGCCCAACACTACATTACATTTATAACAGATGGGATCCTTGTTGTGGGGTAAGTACACCCCATCCCTCCCTTTTTGGGAGGGGAAAGGGGTGTCATAGCCCCGCGGCTAAGTCTGCCTGACCATAAGGACTAGTGGCCAGAGTCAATATGGCTGCCATTCCTCACAGGGCTGTGTGGCCTAATGCCAAAGTCAATATGGCTACCCTCTCTCACCAGACTGTTGGCCTAATGGCTAGAGGGGGATGGGCCACCACCCAAGGGTGGTGGTGGCCAGGGTAGGGGAACTGGGCCCTCCTTACTCCACCGGGTCCCAGCCCAGGGTCCTGTCAGCGGCAAGTGTACTCACTACTGGGTCAGCGGGGATCCAACTGAAACACACTGACTTAGTTAATGGTCCTATGACCAGATCACTAGCTAGTTCCCCTGGGCTGCTTCCTACCCCGTCTTCCAGTCCACCATTCTCCGGGCCCTCCCAGGGTCTCTGGCCTGCGAAGCTTCCGATGGTTCTGACACCTCCTGGGTGTCCATAGGTAGCTGCCCAGATCTCAGTGGGCTTGACCTCTGCAGTCTGTATGTATGTATTTTGTGATGTGCTTCAGGATCTCCCAGGAGGGAAGGTGCTATAGACATGCAGAATGTGGTTACTTGGAGGAGGATTCATTTAACTTTGAGAGAGAAATGTTGGGGGCATAGACAGGCTCTGGTTTATCCTCATATAAAAGCAGCGGGCCAGTCATGAAATTCAGCACTAGATTTAGAACCCCTCTAACGTCCCAATTCAGCCAAGCACTTAAGCACATAGCTAAGTGCTTTCCCGAACAGGGATGGATTTATGCACAGACTTAAGGTTAAGCAAGTGGCTATGTGCTTTGCTCAATTGGGGGCCAAAGGTGCCCCTTAGAGTCAAGCCCTTTCATCCTGCTATTTTTAGTTTCCAGGCTGCCAAACAGTTAGTCCCCACTTCCATTGTTATGGGGTGGGGGAGAGGGAGAGCCCATGATTCTGCAGGTGCTCATTGTTTTTATAACCCCCGAAGTATTTGTATTACAAACTGTAACAATAATGCTGATTAATGGGATAGTTTATGCCTCCGAAAGAGCTGTCAGGAAGTATCATGTAAAAGATCTGCAGAATGGCTCCAAAGGAGGTGGCAGGGGACACGCTAACCATAATGAATGGCTTAAAAAAATATGTGAAAATGGGTATTTTGTAAAAGTTGTTTATAAAATAGAAGTGTTGAGGCAGATGGCCCTGGAGACTGAAGCTCTCTTTATCCAGGAACATGGACAGAGGCAGTGTAAACTTCCTCACAGGGCCTTGCTCTGCGGCTCAGAGGGTAGCTCCGTTTCAATCGCCCATTCGAATCCCCACTCTCTGATCTGAGATTTCAGTAAGAGAAGGGCTGGTTTGTGCCAACGGTGGCAATGGATTCTGTGATACGGATACTTGGTTTTAATGCTGTTTAAATACACCCACAAAAGAGATGCCACTCTGGGGCATATGTGACTCCCAGCTAAACAGAAAGCAGTGTCGTTATAGGGGTGTGCACTTCTGTGTCTGATACCAGCCAGAAGGATTGGCCTACTATCTTGTGTTTGAAAAGCTCATCTTACAAGAGAGTTAGAGGTGCATGTGCTTAGAACAGAAAGCAGCAGGCTAGATTTGATGAATGCTGGAGTGGAATACATGCCATTGAACTAAATTTCAGTGAATTTGCTTTTCTTCTTTGGAGTGAGTGGTGAAAGGATCAGCCTGGCATGAAGGAAATGTCAGCATCACCTTGGTCTTGTGTGACAAAGAGTGGAGGGTTGTAAATACGATTCCTTGGTCCAGACTCTGCACACCACACAGCGTTTGTGTGACTTTTATGACAGAATATCGTCACAGCATGCAAGTGAGAATGAAGCCAAACAAAGAGGACAATAAGGGAGATTGCATGGAGTGTCCACTGTGTATATTCACAAACCCCATACAGTCCTGGGGCCTTAACATTTTAATTATACGTTTTACAAGGATTCAGTATTGTTCACTGGAAATCACTCTGCTGGAGAGGTGACCTTTTAAAGTTAGAAGGACAGTTTTAAGCAGCCTCGGGCCAGGTCTACATTACAATGTTTTGTTGGCACAGCTATGTCAGTGAGGAATGTGAAAAAAAACCACCCCCTCTAGCGGCCACAGCTACACAACCCCCCCCCCCCCCCCAGTGTACTTGCAGCTATGTTGATGGAAGAGTGCTTCTGTCAGCATAGCTAATGATGATTGGGAAGAGGTGTTACTATGCTGACAGAAAAACTCCATCTGTTGGCATAAGCTCCGTCTACAGTAGGGGGCTCTGCTGGTATAGCCAGACTAGCAAAGCATTTGTAGTGTAGACAAAGCCATTATCTGCGGCTCCTTTCTCTTCCAGAGCTAACATCAACTGCCCACTACTAGGCTCAGAACTGAACATTTTAATCAAGCTAATGTAATACGCAGGGGCGGCTCTACAAAGTAGGCTGCCCCAAGCAGCGCGGAGCGCTGCGCCGCCCTTCCCCAGTCCCGCGGCGGGTCCCCTCTTCCCGCGGCTCCGGCATCCTGGGGAGGGCGGTTTGGCTCGTTGAGCTCGCCCGGCATGCCTGCGGCAGGTCCACCGGAGCCCGGACGAGCGGACCTGCCGCAGCCGCATGCCTGCGGGAGCTCAACCGAGCCGCGGAAGACGGGACCCGCCGCAGGCATGACCGCGCAGGTCCGCTGTCCCGGCTCCGTGGACCTGCCGCCGGCATGCCGTCGGGAGCTCCACCGGAGCCAAATGACGCCCTCCCCGGGATGCCGCCCCAAGCGGGCGCTTGGCCCGCTGGTGCCTAGAGCCGCCCCTGGTAATACGTAGGTTGAGAAAAGAGTGTCTGTACATCTGGGTATAGTGCTTAGATTATTCACAAGTAGAATTTGTTTTTAAAAATCATATGATACATGGAGGACAATCAGCAATAACCCAAATTTAGGTGAATAAATGTAAGAATACAGTTTAGATATTAGCATCCAAGTATTCGGGTACGTCACTCATGAGAAAAGTTGTACAGAGATTTGGTTGTGGAAAGCAAAATGAGTGGAGATTGTCCCTCAGTAATTGAGAATTAGGCTAGGCTGTCCATTTAGGAAATACAATCTATCAAATAGGGCAGCAGTGCAACCTCTGAATTAGCATAAACCCTTCTCTGGGAGTGACTTCTTCAATAAACTGGACTGTCCCCTTTTACGAAGTTGCTTCCCAAACCAAATGGAGCTCTTGGGGCCTGATCTAAAGCCCATTTAAGTCAATGGAAAGTGTCTCATTGACTTCACAGAGTTTTGGATCAGGCCCCTAGTGCACAGAGCTGCTGAAAACAGATAAGACATAAGCAAGAGAGACAGGGTGACCAGACAGCAAGTGTGGAAAACTGGGATGGGGGTGGGGGGTAATAGGCTCCTATATAAGGCAAAGTCCCAAATATCGGGACTGTCCCTATAAAATTGGGACACCTGGTCACCCTAAAGAGAGAGGATGGTGAGGAGGGGAGAGAGACATTAAATGCTGGGATACAACTGGCTTCCTCTACCCTGCTTCCCATCGGAAGAGATAGGGGAGAGAAAGAAAGAAAAAATGAAATCAAACTTTCACTCCATGGAGTTCCCAGGGATAGTTTTCCAAAAACTGTTGATTCATTTGGCTTCTCTGGGTAAGTTGCAAATTGGTGCTGATTGCACTATCAGTGGAGGACTGGAATTTCAAAACCATTTCCGTGAGGGTTCCCAAAAGACTCATGACAAGGCTGCCAGGCTTGCTCTGCTGGCTTCTATCAGGGCTCCATCTTTGTGGTGAGCTTTCATGTCTGGCTAATGGGACCCACCTCGCAACTTTCATACTGTTAATTGGAATTAAAAAAGAGGAAAAGCACACACTGCACAATTACCTGACAATGAGGTTCTTGGCCCTCTAATTCTGCCATTGATTGAGTGCTCTTTGTAGCTGGGGTGGAGCATTTCATTTAATCTTTCGGTAACTTCTGTTTCCTCTTGGGAAATCTTTAGTTGTGCAGAACTGTCTACTGTTTGTATCCTAATTGGTGCTGGGGTTTTGATGCTTTGTGCTCAGAGTCACAGAACTTCACACCAATGTTGCTCAGAGTTTCTGAGAATTGACTCTACTGACCTGACAGCTGAGAAAACGGAAGACTGTTCTTTCATGATTTCTGGCCTAGGCACACATGGGATGTGCTGGGAATCATTCAAAAAAGCCTGATTTTGTGAAAATTCCACTCGATTTAGACTCTGTGTGGGGTTTGGATAAATCCACATAAGCTTTGGTGAAGCCTTTGAACTCAATCATAGAAGTTTTTGAACTTCATTCATAGCTGCTTTTAACTAGTGGTGTCATTGCAACTATATACAAAATTAACAGGGGCTTTGACACCATAAAATACTAACTCTTTAATACAGATTGACAGTTTTGAGCCATTACAGGCAATCATGCTAGAAGAAATAAATGATCAGTAAGCGGAGCTTTCTAAAGATATGTCTACACTGCTTTTTAAAACCTAAGGTAGCAAGTCTCAAAACCCAGGTCCTACTGACCCACCCCTTCCCTGGGCTTCAGAGTCGGAGCCTGAACATCTACAACAGCTGTTTTTAGTGCCTGAGTGGGAGCCACATGTGCCTGAGGGTAAAGACTCGCTCTCAGAGTCACTGCTCTCAGAGTCACTGGTTTTAAAATACAGTGTCGACATACCCTGAGTTTTTATCTGATTTAGATACTGTGCCCTCAATGACCTTTATCTTTCAACGAGCCAACTGAGGAACAGGTTTCTAGCAATGTAGCCAGCCATTCTGCAGTTAAGTTTTTTGGCGACTTACTTCCTTTGGCGTTCAGAACACAGGAGAAGACATGAAGAAGGCGTTTCGCTGAAACATTTGTCTGCAGATTTGCTTCATTCATTCATTTTTAAAATTCCCATGGTGGCAGTTTGGTATTTATCTGAACACCAAACACAGGTGCGAATGTCTGCAGCTTCCCAGTGCTAGTCTCCCCAATGTACAGAGGGGGAACTGAGGCACAGAGTGACTGTGACATGCCCATGGTCACGCAGCAATTCTGGGACTGAGCAGGGCCTTGAATTCAGGTTTCCCAAGTCCCAGATAAGCTCCCTAATGACTGGACCATCCCCTTCTACTAACAGACAAGTAACATTGATTAGAGCTAAGCACAGGACTTAGGAAATTACAATTCAAACTTCCTCACTCTACTTCACCAGTGCTGCTTGATCCCAGCCCACAACACCCTCTGCTATGCCAGGCCTGAGCCCTCATGTGACAGTACTGAGGCATGTGTCCTGACCTGCAGTTCTCCTGCTCTTCCAGCCCAGGGTTTCCATGGAACAAGGAAACAAAGAAGGGAAACATCTCCTCACTATCTCCCCAAACTTCTGTACAGTAGCCATAGTAAGTATATGTATTGCAAAAGTGAACAGGGGGCGGAGCTCTGCTGGAACAGTAAGAACATAAGAACGGCCAGACTGGGTCAGACCAAGGGTCCATCTAGCCCAGTATCCTGTCTGCCGACAGTGGCCAGTGCTAGATACTTCAGAGGGAATGAACAGAACAGGGAAATTCATCAAGTGATCCATTCCCTGTCATCCAGTTGCAGCTTCTAGTAGTCAGAGGTTTTGGGATACTCAGAACATGGGGTTGCGTCCCTGACCTTCTTGGCTAACAGCCATTGATGGACCTAGTGTCCAGGAACTTATCTAATTCTTTTTTAAACCCAGTTATACTTTTGGCCTTCACAACTTCCCCTGGCAACGAGTTCCACAGGCTATGACTGTGCATTGTGCGAAGAAGCACTTCCTTATGTTTGTTTTAAACCTGCTGCCTATTCATTTCATTTCATTGAGTGACTCTTGGTTCTTGTGTTATTTACCCCTTCACAAATACCTTCCCTATTTGCCTTCTCCACACCATTTGTGATTTTATAGACTTCTATCACATTCCCCCTTAGTTGTCTCTTTTCTAAGCTGAATAGTTCCAGTCTTCTTACTCTCTCATCATACGGAAGCTGTTCCATGCCCCTAATCATTCTTGTTGTCCTGCTCTGTACTTTTCCGAATTCTAATATATCTTTTTTGAGATGGGGCAACCAGATCTCCATGCAGAATTCAAGGTGTGGGTGTAACATGGATTTATATGGTGGCATTATGATAGTTTCTGTCTTATTATCTATCCTTTTCCTAATGGTTCCGAACATTCTCTTAGCTTTTTTGACTGCTGCTGTACATTGAGCAGGTGTTTTCAGAAAACTAGCCACAATGACTTTCTTGACTGGTAACAGCTAATTTAGACCCAATCCTTTGTATGTATATTATGTTTTCCATTTTGTTGCCCAGTCACCCGGTTTTGTGAGATCCCTTTGTAATTCTTCACAATCAGCTTTGGACTTAACTATCTTGAGTAATTTTGTATCATCTGCAAACTATGCCACATTGCTATTTCCTTTTAACCAGCTACTAATCCACGAGATCCCTCTATTAGTCTGGGGCATGAGGCATTCTTAGTGGAGGGTGCCCTAAAACGTATTACCCCCTTTAGAGCAAAACCTGTCTAAAAATCTACTTCCTTAGGAGAGGAGTGAGGTGAGGTGTGGTGGGGGAAGGGAGATCTCAGGCTTTGTGGGCTGGAGAGCACTTTAATGTTGGCATTGGATCAAAGGGAGTTTGTAATCTTTGAAAGCACAATATTCCATTCTTTATGCACTCAAAGCTTGGGATAGGAGCAGTGATTATGCTAATTTATTTACATATGTAAGTGCACACACATGTAAAATTTAGCACTTCTATCTTCTTTCCATCTGAAGCTCTCAATGTGCTTTATAAACATTACTTAGCCTCTCAATTTCTTGGAAGAAGCGACTGTTCTCATGTTGAAACAACATGCTAACTGAGTCTATGGCAGTTCGGAATAGGATTCTGCTCTCCCAGTTCTGTGCCTTAAACACAAGACCACCCCTACCTATAAAACCTTGGAAAAGAAAGTACCATCTACTATCCGGGGCGGGGGGGGGGGAGTAGAATGGGGGGGGGAGCCCAGTCTTATGTATATATTTAAGAGAGGCCTGCTTAGAATATTTTTCCACTGACCTATGGATCCACATCTGTATTGAAATGTCAGCGCATTCAACACCAATGAAGCAAATTAGCAGAAGACGAGTGAGTGTCCCAAATAAATGCCAGAAGATGTAAGGATATTCCTGAATACAATTCAACGCAGCCCTACTAAAGATTCAGGCTCTAACTTTTTTGAGGGTGTGTGTTCATGAAATAGAAATGGGCCCATTAACTTTCTAACAAACATGAGCCCCCCCACCCAATCATTCTCTTATAAACCCTCTGGCTTATTTCCTTGTTCCAGGAAGCCCTATGTGAAGAAAGGGACTTTATTCCATTTTATGCAGAGATAATGGGTTCCAGTGTCAAGAAAACAAACTGGTCAGTTATGAAGTCCAATTTGTGCGTTGTAGGTTTTGCTCCTTGGTCCATTGAAGTTCATATTAAAACTCTTATGGGTCTTCAGCTGGGCCAAGCTTCTGCCCTTCAGAGTAACCATCAATCAATCAGTCCAGTTACCGAGCTGTTTGGAATCCTTAGTATATGCAGCCCCAAAGACAACGAAGGGATTGTAGTACAATATAGAGTATATAGGAAAATTTTATCCTAATGTATAATCTTGACTGATTTCCTTGGCCCTTGAGATACAAGTGTGGATATCTGCAATGTAGCCGCTGTGTTGAGTTGTTGATTTTAAGTATTAGAGCACACCCTGCTGTAACCCTATGCATTTTACATTGCATTTTCCTGTGCAGAGGATTTCCCGCCTGTGGAAGTAGTGGTGGAGAGGAATACAGTTTCTTAAAACAAACAAACAAATGAATAAATAAAAAAAGAAGGATTACTTTTGACAGTAATCCACTGTCTCCAAACTAATTTTCTTTCCTTATAAAAGCTAAAGGACAATGAAATAAGTCCAATTAAATATGGCTTATTCATAACATTGGGGAGCTCTAGTCCCACTGCATTGTTCCATGGTAAAGGACAAAGATATTAAGTAATATTCTTTATAGGCTCAGGATCACTTTCTCAATGACAGATTTCTTACAGAATTAGGAATCCTCTTCTAGATATCTTGACTATATCACACTTCTGTGGGAAACATGATGTTTAGGGACATACCTACCTTCACAAATGCCCTCTGTGTATCTTTGATTTCCCCACTAGTTAAATAAAAGAACCCGTCATAAAAGTAACCATCAAAATTCCACTGTCCGAAGTCATATACAGCTGTAGGCCATTTCCAATTATGCAGGAAAGGGAACGAGAGAAAGGTGAAAAGAAAGGACAGTGGATATCAAAAGGGATGGGATGGAACTGGCCCCAGATTAACCAACAGGGGGTGAAATCCTAGCTCCACTGAAGTCAATGACAAAACTCTCATTGAATTCAGTGGAGCCAGAATTTCATCTTGGGTCATGATCTTGAAGACTTTTCTTAGGCAAAGCTTGACTAATTTGAGTTTGGGGGCAGTTTTGCTTGAATAAGCCTAAATCTGGCTCCCACTGAAGTAGTGGCAGTTATATATCAAAATCAGTGGGAGCAGAATTTGATCCTTAGTGAGCAAACCTGAGAAATAGAAGCTAGTAAGTTAAAAGTGCTGCAAGTTTAACCTATCTACCAAGTGTGGGACATAACTATCCTATCACTTAACTCATTCCATGAGCACGGACATGTATATTTGCTTGGTTTTAGCCCTGTACAATAATACAAATCTTCCATGTCGATTCTGATGCATCAGCTCACATTTTAAATTTATATTCTTCCCCTCCCACTGAGTTCCAGGCCGCTAGAACCTAAGAAGGGGCCCTTTTCTATAGATG
Source organism: Mauremys reevesii (assembly GCF_016161935.1). Lineage (NCBI taxonomy): Eukaryota > Metazoa > Chordata > Testudines > Geoemydidae > Mauremys > Mauremys reevesii. The sequence goes on along the minus strand of NC_052637.1, from coordinate 38,468,195 downwards.
ATATTGTTTTAAGCTAGCATTTCCAAGTGCCTAAATCCCACTGAAAATCAATGTGGTCTGGCTACTCTACTCCCTTTGAAAATCCCAGCTTTAATGTTAAATATATATTGGTCTGTGAAAACAGAAACTCCTGGTACTACCAACAGTAAAAAGTTCAATAGATGTTGGGAAGTGGAGAGGTAGGAAGACTAAGCAGTTTATAATGCTGAAGTGTAACTAATGAAGGCCTCAGGCCTGATTCTGATACAGTTTACACTTACACCATTTTAAGTGTAGCTCCACTGAGTTTTAACGGAGTTACTTCTGATTTACACTAGAGTAAGAGAGATAAGAACCCAGGCCCCAAGCCTTTAATGCCAGTGGCTAAACAACTGATCATCATGTGCTATCATAGTGTACAATGCAGCACTTATTTGTAGAGAGTGGTTCATTAATGGCTCTCGGTAGAAATAAATTGGTCTGTATGATGGTATTCCACCACCTGTTCTCTGACTGTTAATATCCCTTTGATTATTCCAAAGATTTTGAGTATAAACGTGTCAAATGAAAATTCAAGTTCCTTTGTTGTGAATAAGAGAATTATGAGAAGTCACAGAAAATTCTCCATTCCCCCATATTTTATCAGTGTCCCCTTGAAGCTAGAAAAGCACCCAAAACCTGGTAACCAAGTGTAGCACTTTATAGGGTAAAACCTGCATCAAGAGAAAGAGGGGAATCTGAAATAGTCACAAATGGTAAAGCAGGTGCACTACACAAGACCTGCACTCCTTTATGTTATGGTTCACTATAATGAAAGATATTGATCATGTTGTGGCAACAAATGGTAAAAAAATGACATTTTGAAATGCACACTTGGTGGTCCGGCTTATACATTATTCCAAATTCTCAAACTTCACATATAACGACTACGTCATTGCTCTGTAGGAGCCTGATCCTACAACGTTATCTGCTCTCTCTCATGTGAGAGCACGTTTGCAGGATTGGGCCCTTAATCAGTCCCCTCAATGCTTACCATCCATAAAAGTCATTTCAAATGTAGGAAAAAAAAGTTTTACTTAATTATCTTCTTTCCCTGGTTTGAACTGACCAACTTTGTATCTTTCACGGGCTTTATCAAAGAAGCCGCCAGCACAAGAGTACATTTCATTTTAAGTGGGCTTTGGTTGGTGGACTTAAAACTGATCATGCGTTTTAGTTTCAGTAACTTGCAATTTCTGCACTCTTTGATAATGCACTTTAAATAGCAAACCTTCTTTAATGACAAGGTTTAAAAGAAACGACATTTCTGAACAAAATATCAAAGCCGAGAAAAGACAGTTCTTTTTTAAAAAAAGGAAGTACGAATTAAAATGACCTTGTGTTCTGAAACTTCTTCACATGATACTTGATGTTCTATCTTCCCTTTCTACCATCAGAATGAGACCTAGTAAAATTCATTAGTGCCTAGTGCCTTCAGTGAATTGTGATTTGCATTAAGATAATTTTAAAATCAGATCCCTGCTACATTCTCTATTAAGACTGCTTATCACTGGGGCTATATATGTTTTTTCAAAAAAAATCAGTGTAACTTTTAACGCTACAGGATATTAGTGACCACAAATATTTTCTTCCGGTCACAGTAAGTCTTCTCTGTTAGGAGCGAAGCCATTTCTCAGTTTGAAACAGCATGAAACATGAAAGTTGTTTGTATAGGATATAGGCAAGTAGCAGAAGAGCCTCTGTTATGCTGGAGAAAAACAAACCAAACCCTTACAATTAAAGCATTGTGGTAGAACAAAGCAAAGGGGTTTGATGGTGGGTGGGGGTTCTATCCCCTTTCTTCCAACTTCAAGAGAAATAAACATTTGTTACATGTATCACAAAAACTGTAAGAGGCAGTGAAACAAAGTTTCACCTTGATAAGGGTGAGGATTCCCTCCTGACGGGTGAATGATCTGATGTCTTTTTTTTTTTTTTTTAATTATTTGTGTGATTTTTTATACAGAATTAAACAGTCATCCTTCTACTGCAAAAAATCAGTAAAATAATAATGCACAAATACAGCCATAGCCAAGCCACAAAGAAGCCTGCTTTGCTACAAGTGTGTGGTGAAATCAGCCACTTTCAGCTGACAACTCTTTTGCTAGCAGGTGAAACTGGGGTAGAGGGCCTTGACTAGCCAGTCAGCAGTAAGAGTTACAGACGTGAAACCAACTGTTACCTGATAGTTAATCACATCCCGGCGCAATACATCTTGATCATATACCAATTACAGGGAAGGCACAAACCTCAACTTTTTTTAAATGTAAGAAATGTTTTAAAAATTATAGCAATTCATTTTATGGGGTGAACCCCAGGACCTGGTTTAGTTTACCCTTGGCCTCCACAGTACTTTCTCCATAAGGGGAGATCATCTCAATTCTGAAACACTCAAATTGACCAAGCTCTGCTTTTCTCGCTCATTCTTAAACTGTTTGTTGAGATCATCACTGACGTTAGCAATCCATTTCCTTGATACATAATGAAATTCAGATCTGCATTCAGTCTACTCAGGGATCCATGTGCAACGGAGCTTATGTGCATTAGTTTGGCTACTCCACTGATTTCAAGAGCCCAAACCACTCTGATAGGTGCAAAAATATTAACAGCATGCTAATCATCAGAAACATCTCATTTCACTTGTGCTTGGGAAAAGAGGTTTCATCATAATAGATGCTTCTATCTCAGAGCCAACACAAAGCAATTTACAAAAGCTAATCCACTCAGTTCATAATCTGCAACTCAGTGAACTCTTGAAATTTTTTCTGTTTACCTGCCCCGTCCGCAGGTTCGGCCAATCGCGGCTCCCACTGGCCACAGTTCGCTGCTCCAGGCCAATGGGAGCTGCTGGAAGCGGCGCGGGCCGAGGGACATACTGGCCGCCGCTTCCAGCAGCTCCCATTGGCCTGCAGTGGCGATCCGCGGCCAGTGGGAGCCGCGATCGGCCGGACTTGCGGATGGGGCAGGTAAACACACCGGCCCGGCCTGCCAGGGGCTTTCCCTGAACAAGTGGCGACCCCAGTTTGAGAAACACTGTTGTAAGCACTTAGGCACCTGCTAGAGTTTAAGCACAAGGGTAGCCCCAACGACTTCAATGGGACTACTCAGATACTTAAAGTTAAGCACATATGTTTTTGCAGAATAGGGGCCCTTATTTGCCTTTTATCTTTTCAAAATACACTACATAATTCAATGCATTTTCATAGTAAAGCACCCTGCCCTGTGGCTGCCTCGCCCATGTAATGCTCACTGATGGCCCTTAAAGGCCATTAATCAGAATAGTGACTGGAGGCAGCACCTGTGAAGTTTCCAAAGTCAGAACAGGTGTTTTCCCCATGAATACATCACGGTATGTAAAACTCTCACAAACATCATGACTATTTCAGCGAATGAAATGTTCAGGGACCACAAACAATGTCAAAACAAAAAAGTACAAAAGAATATTTTAATATTATGTAAACATATGAACATGAAAACAAGGTAAAATATGTTTTAAAATATCTTGAATAATAATAATAGAAACATGATTTTATCATGTATAAAATTGAATAAAAATGATATTAGGAAGTAATAGCAAAACCAATAGTCGAGGAAATTTAGTTGCGCAATAAGTAAATTGAGCACACACACAAACACACTTAATATAGCAAAATTGTAAATCTGTAATAAGATAATGGTAAAAAATAATTCAAGTAAGATACAACTCAAAAAATACTGGCATGAAGGATGGATGTGCTTTCATGAGCTTAATTACATTTTCTGTGCTAACAAAACAGCCACTGATCTCACAGTTTAATTTACAAGATCCAAATCTTCAAACCTGCTGAAAGAAGTCCATTTGTCACTTGAACAATTTCCTCTGCTCCAGCAGTTACCTAAAAAGTAAAATGCTCTCCTTAGTTATATCTTACTATTATTTGTATTAGAAAGTGCTCATAGGCATGAATCAGGATCTAGCCCCTTTATGCTACGTATTAAACACATATATATTACAGTCAGTCCCTGCACTGAAAAGCTTATCAGGTATCCCCAAACACTGCACAACATTAACCAAGAAGGGTCTGCTAATGAATCAGTGTGAAGATAATACTTCCCCCCACTCCCACCCTCCCAAATGAGCACGAATTTAGTCCTTGTGAAAGATTCTGGCCTGGTCCTCTGTTAATCACAGAACAGTTTCTCCAAACTGGACTGCTAATGTGGTTTAACCTTAGGTATATCCATTGGAATACAATGGTAAAGTTAATTTTCCTACCCTTCTCCTCTATTAAGAATGGCACTAAAGTCATTACACATAAGCCACATTCAAATATGTTGCTCAACTTTTGGTCAGTATTGACCTGGATCTAAACCTGTGACTGGATCTATATACCATTACCAATCTCTCAGCCAGCTAGTACTGTGTGTGAAGCCACTGACTGACTGGCTCAGTGAAAACGTTTGGGCCAAAAGCATTCTTGTGTAATTCCATTGCTCTCAGTGGAGGTATGTTGGGGATAAATCAATACATTGAATCAATATGTTTATCTGACAATGTCTCCTATAATACAAAATCTCAGGGAGAAAATATGAACACACACACACACACACACCCGTACATATTTTATCATCACTCTCAGCTACAAATATACAAAATGTTAAAGAGTCCTTTTAAGATTCATATTTTCAGACTAGTTTTTATATCTTACATGGTTTTCATTAAAATATCTGCTGTTTATATGTGCACATCCTGTTTGCAGAAATCCTGATGTGAGATATACAATTATCAATGAACCCTATAAGGACAAAAAACCTCAATGACCTTGCTTGGAAGTTTCCTTTTTCCCAATCATCCATGTGAATCATTTACTCTAAGGGCACAGAGAATCTTTTTATTGTTGTTGCAACACTTGTAGTCATTTATTTTGGATGGTGTACAGCTCTGAAACAAATCTAAAGCTCATGAAGATCCTGTACTTTGAATCTGTGGGCTGTAATATTCAGAATTGCATCATCGTTTTCTATCTTTAAAAGAAAGCAGCATCACCACAGATCTGCAGCTGTGCACTGTGCCGCTGTCTCATCATGAACATGGAGGCGAAGCCCAGACTTGTCTTGTACCTGCAAGTTCTCTAATCTTGCTCTAATAGTACTGACTAAGCACTGTGGTTAGAAGAGCCGGGTAACTTCTCAAAGGCAGCTTGTTTACTGAAAATAAGGTTCTTTTTAAACTGCAACCATATTTAAGCATTTTAATTAAGCTGTAAAACTTCAATAGCTGAGACCCACAGGTGTGAAATGGTACAAATTGATGAGAAGATACTCATTTACCTTCTGGTGTGGTACACATTCAGTTCTTCTTGTAGGACAGATGCTCTCTTCTGCAGAAAGTTTACCTACAAAAAACATCCCATATGAAAGTGGTGTATAAAATCTTAATGAATCGATTGGTACTTGTTTCACGGAGACTGACTTCACTGTCTAAAGCCCAGTTTACACTGGCTAGTGAAACCTCAATAGCACCTTAGTCGCGAGCTGGATTTAAGCATGATGCTTGACCGAAAGTTGCTAGTGTGGTTTCCCTGGCCTGTGTACCCACAGCATTAATCCTGCACCCTATCCACTCAGTCAGGAGCCAAGGCAGCCACGAAAACTTTTTGGACTCAGAGCTATACTGGATAATGTAGCATGTGAATAAACATGGGACTGAGAACCTGAGTTCTAATCCCAACTCTGACGCTGTCAGTTCACTTCTCTACCTCAGTTTCCTCATCTGAAATATGGTAAAACAATATTCTACTTTCTCACAGGGTGTGTGAGAGAATTAATGCTTATATTATGTAGCACTACCATGTTAGAACAGCTTACAAAGAGCTCACAGGGGTGTGCAGTGAACAATTGTGGCAACGCATTTTAAACTTTACTAAAGTTTTAGAAAACTTTGCTGAGCAGTGAATATTTGTTCATTTTTAACAGTTCTTGGTCCATCACCCCCCAGGAACAATTAATAATCCTGACAGGTGCAAGGATTCCACTGCCATTCTCCTCTGATGTTTTCAAACTGGAATTTCAACAATTTTCAAAGACAAGGACACCTGTGCTTCAGAAGAGAACCCTGCTTACTGAAGGGTTTGTGACTACCATATATTGCTGCAAATGAAGCCGGCAGCTACGTGTTTCTGCATTAACACCCAGTTTTAAGAGTCTGGAGTTACGTTTAGTCCTTTGAAATGCTGCTGATCCAAAAGAAGCCCTGCAGGAGTATATCAGTTTCAATTTTAAAAAACAAAACTCACTGTAAGGTGAAGTATTCTTATATCTGTCCCAATGGAATGCTTCCTACCAGACAAAGTTAACAGTAAACCATGCTTTTAAATGGCCTTTTACCATCAACTGGAAATAGATCATCCTGGTAGTTCCTTAACCCTTTATTGGTCTGCAGTGACTTTAATCAGAATAAATATCACTACCACTGGAAATTCCTTTACATGCAATAAATAAATATCTGCAATCGTAACTATTAACTTGTGTCACCTTTAGCATGTGGGAATATAAAGCTCTCTCTCTTGGAAATTTCTGTTAAAGACAGACATTGCTAAGGGAAATTCCCATGCATAGCAAAAATTGTTACAAACTAACCTTTATGCATTATAAACAGAGAATGTAAGTAAATTAAACTAACAACCATTTCCAGGGATAGAGATGTACATGGAGAGTGTGTATATCTATATCAGCTTGTAAGTGTTTCTTGGAAATTGATGTGGGTCTATTTAATATCGTATGTACCAAAAACTATAAGCAGTTTTATGATTTTAAGTAACGACCTCATTTCAAACAACATTTTACCAAATAAATCTGAGCCAAAAAAGTGTTGACTTCTGCATGAAAAAACTCTCTCTCTTAACATCTCAGATACCCGTTTAAACTTTCATTCCCCTCCCTCCCCCAAAAACCTTTGGCATTTCACATATGGCATGTCTTGGCATTTCAAATGATTCCATGAATGGCTCCTGAAGGATTCTGCTCCCCAGAGTGGAGTTTGTACATCACATCACCACCATACACAGCATACATTTATAATATCAAATAAATGTAAGGTGGAAAGGATCTAGTCCACCCCTCACGCTTAGATAGGATCTAATATACCTATCATGATTTAGTTGGGGATTGGTCCTGCTTTGAGCAGGGGGTTGGACTAGATGACTTCCTGAGGTCCCTTCCAACTCTGATAGTCTATGATTCTATGACCATCCCAGACAGTTGTCTAACCTGCTCTTAAAACACTCCAAGATTTGGGATCCACAATCTCCCTTTGTACCCTATTATAGTATTTAGGATGTTTTTCTTAATATCTAACCTACATCTCCCTTGCTTCGGATTAAGCCCGCTACTTCTTGTCCTACCTTCAGTGGACATGGAGAACAATTGATCACAGTTTTCTTTATAACAACCCTTAACATATCTGAAGACTTATCTGGTCCCCCCCAGTCTTCTTTTCTCAGGACTAAATGTGCCCAGTTTTTTAAATCTTTCCTCAAAAGTCAGGTTTTCTAAACCTTTAATTATTTTTGTTGCTCTCCTCTGGACTCTCTCCAGTTTGTCCACGTGTTTCGTAAAGTGTGGCACCCAGATTTGGATACTACTCCAGCTGAGGCCTCACCAGTGCCTAGGAGAGTGGAACAATTACCTCCCATGTCTAACATACAACATTCCTATGAATACAGCCCAGAATATTAGCCTTATTTGCAACTGCATTACATCAGTGACTCATATTCAATTTGCCATTCACTATAACCTCCAAGTCCTTTTCAGCAGTACTATTTTCTTCCCAGTTATTGTGCATTTTCCTTCCTAAATGCAGTACTTTGCACTTGTCTTTATTGAATGTCATCTTGTTTAATTTGTTAAGTTAATTTTGAAATCTAATCCTGTTCTCCAAAGTGCTAGCAACCTCTCCCATCTTGGTGTGATCCACAAATTTCATATGTATATTCTCCACTCCATTAACCAAGTCATTAATGAAAATATTGAATTCTACCAGACCCAGGATTGACCCCTGCGGGACTGCACTAGATACACCTTCCCCTTTAGACAGTGAACCATGGTTAATTACTCGGATTATGGTCTTTCAACCAGTTCTACACACTCCTTATAGTAATTTCATCTAGATCACATTTCTCTTATTTGATTATGAGAATATCATGTGGGGCTGAGTCAAAAGCCTGACTAAAGTCAAGATATATCACACCTACTGCTTCCTAACTACCCACTAGGCCAGTAGGCCTACGAAAGGGGTACATTGTTTTTTTTAAACATGATCAGTCATTGGTTTAAGAAAGTGACATTTAACAATTTGTCGTCATCTTTACTATTCTTACTTCTAGTGCTGCCATTCAGATTAATTTACAGTTTCATAGATTTTAAGACAAGAAGGAACCATCTAGTTTTATCTAACACAACACAGATCATAGGATCTTCTGAGTTAATTCCTGCTTAAAATCCAAACCAAAATGTTGTGTGTACCAAATCAAATGTCTTCGACAATATATTATATCAACACTATTACCTTTATCAACCAAACTTGGAATTAATACAATGGGCTTTTGAGGCAGTACCTGAAAAAGCAAAGGGCTGCTTTATTATGCAGGCTGCAAAGGAAACAAAGGCCTGGGCTACATTAGTTGGAGGGTTCGAACTAAGATACGCAACTTCAGCTACGCGAATAGTATAGCTGACGTCGAAGTATCTTAGTTCGACTTACCTGGCCATCCTCATGGCGGCTAGTCGACTGCCACAGCTCCCCCGTCGACTCCGCTTACTCCTCCTGCCGAGGTGGAGTATGGGCGTCGATTAGAGGATCGATTTATCGCATCCAGACGAGACATGATAAATTGATCCCCGATACATAGAACACTACCCGCCGATCGGGCAGCTAGTATAGACATACCCAAAGATTCCACCAGTGCATGCTGAACACAGCTTCTTCTGAAGAAACACTGATAATAGACAGTTGCTAACCATACCCTGTCTTCAGCAGCATATTCTTGAGGGAAAAAAGGGTAATAGTTGCAACATCACTGCTGACTTTATTTTCTACTTTCAGCAGGCATTTGCGGTAAATCGCTTGGATCAAGAGAGATGACTCTTTGCCTAGCAAGATGAGGGAGTTGGGGAGTGGGGGATCCTAGAAGAAAGGTGATGGTGTGATAAACACTGGACTCTTGCCAGTTTATCACTGACATCAATCCAATATTGCCAAATTTAATGCATTCATAGTTTCCTTTATAAAAGAGATGAGTGTTATTTAAACCCTAGAATTGGAGACAACTGAGTGCTGATATCTTACCTGAGATTTTAAAGATGCAATGGTGTCTTCGAGTTCCTTTCTCAAAGATGCTGGCATCAGACCTTTGAGTTTGGTTTCATATTCTTGTCGTATGTATGTCACCTGAAATTGAAATTGAAAAAAGAGATTTAAATGACTCATAACCAATTTGGGGGGCAGGAGAGAATCTTCACAGTCAGCTTCTTCTTAGACAGTGTTTCCCAATTTGGAGGCCAGAACAAGACTAATTTGGGGGTGGGGGGCAAGGGAGGATCAGTATGGAGGAAGAAAGCTGTAAGAACGCAGATCCACCCACCACCATCGCACACAGACACTGCAAGCATGCGTCCACCTTTGCAGGTGAAGTGGTAGGCAGCTCCTTAATGTCACCCACCTTCCCTCTCCGCTCCTGCCGTGCCCTTTATGCAACCAGCTGTAGTTCTCATTACTCAGCTTAGCCTTGTATGGCACCAGTTACCATCCCCAGGGCCATGCAGAATTCTGGTGAGTGGGAGAACAGGGAGCGGGTTCTGCTGTACTGGTGGATGGCTGGGGGGGGGGCACGGAGAGGATAAAGTGTCCCCCCAAAACATGTAAAAGAGCAAAAGAGAATAAAGAAGAGAACAAGTAGACAGAAAAGAAAACAAGAAGGAAAAAGCTAGAGAAGGAGTGTGGAGAAAATGGGCAGGAAAAGAAGACCTGGTAGGAGCTCTGTTAAGACATGGTGTGAGAGGACAAAGGAAGGGCCATGCGGCTATCTCCCTCTAATCCGTCCATGGGAAGCTTTAATGAAAGCAAGGCTGGGGACTGGACAGAGGGCCTGATGCAGCAGCCACTGAAGTCAATGGAAGACTTCCTGTTGACTTCAGTGGGCGTTAGCTCAGGCCCACAGGCATTGCTTGTGTCTCACTCCTCCTAATATACGAGACAAAGTAACACTGTAACCAGAATTTTTTTCAAAACACTTTGAAATTAAGAAGTTTTGTAAGGAGGAACATTTTGTGTCCATGGATGTAACTATATTTTATTTACAGCTTGGCATTTCTTGGACTTCATTCCAGGACTATTAACGCCCTCCAGCTAAATGATGCAGTCAGAATAGTTTAATGACTTATCAATCCCCATCTAGATATTTTGAGGATCTTGTCTTACTTATTATTACACGGAAAATTTGCAAGACATTCCTTGCCCTCTTCACAGCTCATTTTTCAGTCACATTCACTGCAGCAGAGTAAAAATTGTTGATCTATTATTTTTCTAACTAAGCTCTAAAAGTATTAACTTGAGTAGGACCAAAACCTGTCTCTTGAAATGATTATTCTCTTTTAAAGTAATTTCTAAGCCCATTATCTGACACTACAGCAATCTCCATATGCTTTTGCTTTCTGCTTGACCTTTCCCTTTTGGCTGCAATGAATTCAAGACCCTGTTGGAGATTCAAATGCTCAAAGAGATTTCTAAAATGTTTGGACTTGGAATGACTCTGTGAGCACCTTCAAAAGACCAATGTGTGATCCCCTTATACATGATTATGGGTATATATCAAGGAAATATTACCACCCTAGCAGCTCATCCCTGTATATGCTTAAAAATATCACTAGAAAATTATGTCTCTATTCTAACTATATAGAGAATCATGAATTGATTTTGTCTACCTAAATGATCACCAGTCATTGAGGGATGGATTCAATACCCATTGAAGTCAATGGAAGGACTCCTTATTGGCTTCAGTGGGCATTATATCAGGCCCTTTAAATATGAAAAGGGTGTGTAAGTCCCAAAATGAAATAGCTGCAAGAATGAAAAAAATATTTTTAAACTTTCAAAAAGAAGGTGTGATAAATAAAGGCTGAAATAAAGGAGTTCTGTGCTATTTCGTTTGGGGTTTCTGACATAGATATGCCATCTACCATGGCATCTTTGGAACCTACCAGCAGTGCCTGTATCTGTATGTCCTATGCACTTCAGGGCTAATTTATACACGTTAAAGAAACAGTATAATCAGCTGCAGTCATCATTTTCTAATTATTTTTATACTTAATTTCCCCCTCCTTTTAATTAGTATTTTACACAATCCCCCACCTAAAACTGACTGGGAAAGGGCATTTCTAGAGGCTTGGTTGTAAGCAAAGCATGCAGGAGACCCATGAGACTCTTGTCTCTCATTGCCTAGGCTATGCTGCCCTGGTGCATTGTTTACATAATACTCTTGAGTCTCAGGGGAGTTTGGGTGATGATTTTTTTATCCAATAGTTCCGGAGCATTCGTACTTAAAGGCCATGCAACTGGATGGAGGGTTAAAGCAAGATGTCTTTGCAGATGTCTACAGTAAGGAGAAAAGTTTCAGCTGAATATAAATAATCACAGAATCACAGAACCATAGAACTGGAAGGGACCTCAAGAGGTCATCCAGCCCAGTCCCCTGCACTCGTGGCAGGACTAAGTATTATCTACACCATCCCTGACAGGTGTTTGTCCAACCTACTCTTAAAATTTTCCAATGACGGGGATTCCACAACCTCCCTAGGCAATTTATTTGAGTGTTTAACCACCCTGACAGTTAGGAAGTTTTTCCTAATGTCTAACCGGAACTGCCATTGCTGCAATTTAAGCCCATTGCTTCTTGTCCTATCCTCAGAGATTAAGAAAAACATTTTTTCTTCCTCTTCCTTGTACCAACCTTTTACATACTTTAAAAATGTTATGTCCCTTCTCAGTCTTCTCTTTTCCAGACTAAACAAACCCAATTTTTTCAATCTTCCCTCACAGGTCATGTTTTCTAGACCTTTAATCATTTTTGTCGCTCTTCTCTGGACTATCTCCAATTTGTCCACATCCTTCCTGAAATGTGGCACCCAGAACTGGACACAACACTCCAGTTGAGGCCTAATCAGCGCGGAGTAGAGCGGAAGAATTACTTCTCGTGTCTTGCTTACAACACTCCTGCTAATATATCTCAGAAGGATGTTCACTTTTTTTGCAAGTGTTTCACTGTTGACTCAGAGAATCTTGTTTGAAGTGTGTGTGTGTGTGTGAGTGTGTAAGAGAGAGAGAGAGAGAGAGAGAGAGAGAGAGAGATTTTATTTTTAAAAGAATACAAATCTTGATAACTTAGATACATTTATGCTTTTATTTGTGTGAGTGCTTTAAACATTATGAGGTATATGTACTTTGCCAGGATAAATATCCTTTGAGCCAAGAGCTCATTGAGGGTGGAGTTCTGGATGCAGCAGAACATGCATATTTGTGTTCATTTAACATGTGTTATACATGTTCTTGGTGAGAGAGGAGAAGAAACAGACAGCTAGAACTGCTAAATTTTTTTTTTTGGAAGATAAGAAAAAATAAAAACTATATTTCACCAGTCAGGCAGATTGTGCTGGAGAGCTTTTCTGAGCTCATATCTAAAGATAATACAATAACGGTGAAATTCACATTCACATTACAAGCATGCACAAAGCTTATAAAATTGGGGATGCAAGGTCCAGGGAAAAGAATTCCATGGCCCCCACTCTGCAAACAGGCAGTGGGATGCCAGTCCAATCCTTCTGTCACCATCATTTCAGCCTATGGGAATAGTGGCTGCAGAACCTCTAATTCCTGGTCACTAGATCCATGCAAGTGTGGCTACCCAGTTCTATTGCCAGTAGCCCTTTTCCACCCTTGCATATTCAGAGACACCCTTCCATTTTGTGCAGGCCCCATTGCAGTGTCCCATTCCCATCTGCATTGCCACACCATAGATATATCATGTTGTGACTGGTCTTGCACTAGGCCCACCGTGGGGTAAATTTCACCGTACTGATTGCTGGCAGCGCTTAAGGCTAAAACCAGCATCACCCCTGCAGCCACACCAGCCATTCGGTCAATGGGAGTTTTAGTTGTGTAAAGAAGGGTGGCTCAGGCCCCTTAATATGTATTCTTCTTGTGCAATTTTTGGAAGTCAAGTAAGTTTTATTCCAAATACGTGTAATGAAAACTTCAGGTAAGACATGGCTTTGTGAGTGCACAAATTCTGCGACAGGCCTCTTCCAACCTGGTTGTTTTTTACCAGTATAATCTTCAAGTGCAATCTAACTGCATGTTTTCACAAAACTGTTGTACACCTTTCACACTGTAATCCAGCAAAGGCTGAAGAGAGATGTTCCCTTTTGAGGAAGATAATTCTTGGAAAGTCACAAAGAAATAAGTACCATGCTTTAGAATCCAGATACACATTACTAAGTTGGCTGGAAGGAAGTTCTTGAGTACTATTTTAAAAAAAGAGATAGAGAGACAGACAAAGCAAGAAACAATCCCTGGTAGCTGAAGGATTGCTTGGGGCTGATTCTTAGAATGATTTCTTTCTGGACTTCAGTGAGAAGGTGCATGCACCATTTTGCAGTGAAAACTGATCTGCAAAATACTAGACCGTAATATCATGGTGAAGAGGATCTCCCTATAAATTCAGCGCTAAGATCGTTTGTTGAAAGTATATTACTTTCAACTATATTCATTAATAATTGCACAATGGGATGAAAATAAGATCCCAGATGTTTCCTGTCACACTGTGCTAAACAACATGCTAATAGTTGTTGGCTGAAGTTACTAACAAGATTTACTGACCCAAGAGATTTAAACAGATCATGGTGAAAGTCTAAATTACTTCTTTATAACTAACACACAACATATATCTGGGTATGGTATGCTAATTTTGATGGGGAGGGGGGGTCTATATTTTTAACATTTATTTTAGACCAAGGAAAACTATAACTGAAGAGTGTTTTTGTTTCATTTGGTTTTTTGTCCCTAAAGACTTGTCTGTTCTTTTATTGACGTGAGTCGCCTACCTAGGACCCACCAAAGCTGTGTCTCCTCTATATCCTTAAGAGATGTTTAAAATTGCAATTCTTCATCCCTCAGGAGGGCTTTAGTCTGTTGGATGGGATAGCTCTGTTTTATTTGGTGTTGTGTTAGGTTTTCTTCAGCCATGAGAAAGCCTTTTTTCTTGTTCATTTTGATGAGCTGATTTAATCCAGCAACCCCCAGGAAAGGTTTTACAGGTTTTAATACAAGTTGTCACACTGATTTTTTGTTTACTCAAGTATGTGGATGGCATATGCAGTTTGAAATTCTACATTAATCATCTTTGATGTCAACAGAAGCAATTAAAAGCTGTATTTGCCACAGAGAGATAAAGTAACCTTTGGTTGGCCACACAAGTTAGGAAAAACGTAAGAGCTGAACCATCCCCACACACTCCAACATGAAATATAGGAAATGCTGAACTGCGTGGCATAAAATGATGTATTGTCATAATGAGTCAAGACAAATCTCACAGGAGATAGACATTTCGTTTGGCTGTGTATGTGAATTATCCAAAACTAAGCCCTTCATCCTTCCAAACCCAGCAACTCTTCTTCTACCCCATGGGACTGCCCACCTCCAACAGGCGACATTTAGCTCTTCAGTATCTAAGTATTATTATTACAATGCAGCCCCAATTCGCAAAATCCTGGATATGTGAAACTCACGATTAATCAAAGTTTGGCCACCTCCTCCCTGGCTGCAGTGACTGATTCTCTGCTCCTGCAGGGAACAAGCTCTGAGGGAAACAAAGCTGCTGTGCCGTGGAGCTGCTAAGATTCTCAGTTGGCCTTGGGAAGGAAGCCTGCCAACTCTCTACAATCAGAGGAACCCAATTATCCAGAAGCCCAATTTCATTAAGGTTTCAGGTGTCCTCCGACTCCAAAAAGATCTTAATAATTCTGGGGTCGATTGCAGAGGACCATCCCAAATTACTTGTCTTGGACCTCCAAATTCTGGGCTACCCAAGGCACTTTTTGACCCAGAGCCAGACCTGATTCACAGTGTACTAGAATACAAACTTTCTTTCCTATTTGGTTCACATACTCTCCTATTACAGGGATAGGAGGTTGGAGTTACTACCCTCACTGTGAAATGCATGCTGACATGTGGTTCCTACAGATTTAAAGACATACAACAATTTCATTTGACTACACTATTCTTAAGTTTTCATTAGTAATAAGCATTAAAAATTGCATAAATTCAATTCAACTGAAAATCGTAGAGCAATATCAGCCACTCATGTTCTTTTGTCAAATATGCACCATGTTGTTCTATGATAGTAAAATACATTCAGCTACAGAACCTACCCTGCTCTCACAATTTCAATAAAGCATAAGGTGGTGGCATAGCCAACCTTTGTGTTTTTCTCTCTTTAGCTAGTAAGCCATTTGAGAGTCCAAAACATCTTTTGCCTTGCTGTTTTACTAACCCTTAAGGGCCACCAGTTATGCTGTGCTGCTCAATGCACAATCTAAGCTTTCTGCTCTAAATCAGTTTCTTTCAACTTGCATCCAAGAGACCTTATTACTTCAGCGGCTTGTATTTCAATATCTTTCTGTTCTTACCCCAGATCCCCCACCTGGAAAATCCTCTGTTTGTAGTTAAGCACTAAAGGTCTATATAATTCATAACTGCAAAGGAAGAGAAGCTAGGCAAAACTTTAAAAAACAGCAGGCTGCATATGACAAGAACAGCATTCTTGAGATTACATGAGCTGGATAGGAATAAAAGCTTTCACTGTCAACACCACAGAATAACAAGGAATGCTGTGGTTAACAAACTCCCTCCTCTGTCCGCCCCATCCAGTAGGGGGCCTCCACTGTCTCTGTTGGAATGTTCATGATCCCCAATTCCTTAACCCCTCATCCAAAGGACTCTCACTGCTGGTGGAGGACTGTTCCCATTCAGCTCACATCCATGTTGTTCCGCAAACTGGCTAGAGAAGTCACTGTTACGTGTCACGTGTCTGAAGACAATGGAGAAGTCAACCCAGGTGGAGTGAGCAGACAGCCAGACTCATCTGAAAGCTAATACGTTGGATAAATACCAAGGCAGGTGGAGAAGTCAATGCCTTGAGGACTGGCAGTGGCATCACACTCCCAACCAGCACCAAAACAAAAGACAGTACTGAAACCAGGGCTGGTACTGATTCTGTAGATGTGGTCTGTGCCACAGTCATAGTTGGCACCGAAGACGGTAACTGTGCTGATGGGCATCTTGGTACCCACAAGGAGGCTGACCTTGAGAGCCCACTCTGACTCTTAGGCAGTGCCGAAGATGGTGCAGACAATTGAGGCAAGTCTGCAATTACTCCAAGTGGCACAGAGGACAGAGCAGAAGAAGGCCTGACACGGTGAATGCTCCTGAATAACTGATGAGTCAGGAACAGAGAGGAAAAGCCTGTCCAATGCTGCCTGGTATGCCAATGGCATGGAACCATTCGGGAACAATGTCATCAGTACCAGACTCAATGGGCGTCACACAGATGGTACTGGAGTCAACACTACAGTGTCCTACTGATGCCACCTTAGTACCAGAGAGTGGGTAGATGGCCCAGCTTCATCCCACATGCCAGAAGACTCATGGTGTCAGTCTGCTTTCCTCTTGAAAGAGGAGGATGAATCTCTGAGCTCTGAAGTGGCTGCAGTCAGTTTTCTGAGACCTTCTTTTTTAAAGGATCCAAGGAAGGAGAACAATTTATCTTCCTCCGGGGAGAGGTATCAGAGTTGGGGAGAGGAACATTGGCCTGTTTTGGTTCCAAAGTTGCCTGAGCGGGCAACTGATCCATAGAGGTCCCCAGTGCCGAACTGGGCCTCATGGCCTGCTCCGTAAGGTGCTGCTTGAGGTGTAAGTCTCTCACCACCTGAACATATGCAGATGGTTCACCTTTCTTTAGTGCTCCCTTTTGTCAGGCACAACAAACACCACAACTGGGAATCACTACTGAGGACAGCAACCCATGCAATGGAAAATGTTCAAACTGTGGTGATGGCATCATACCAGGATAACTATCGATCGTAACTGACCTCTACTAACTAAAACTAAGGGCACTACTATACTATCTAACTATTAACTATACACAACAAAATTCCAGACTGAAATAGAGAAGCACAAGGTAGAATACCACACACAACGCTACAATCTAGTCACGGGCAGTGAGAAGGAACCAAGGAGGGTTGGGGAGTGCTGCCCTTAAATAGCTAGGGGAGGGGCTACGGGGCCACCCCCCACAGGTACTGCTAAGCTTTGGTGCACTGGGCACATGCACTGGGCACATGCACCACTTGAAGAACCAATATTTCAGAATGCTGCATAATAGCATTGTCCGTGAACAAATATATTAAGTTGGCATGGCAACCGAATGCGGTAAATATCCAGCAGTCATAAAATTAAGCAAGTCAGAATAATAAACATTAAACATGAAAAATTCAATAAATGCTATTGAGTCACAGCTCTCAATTATCACTCCTGTTTTCATTTTGTACTTTGGAATAAAATGAAGCAGCTTTGTTTTGCTAAACAGATTTCACTCCAAATACCTCCAACACAACCCTAACTCATCTAATTTCCCTCTGTCTTTATTTTAATCAATTTGAGAAAATGGAAATTAAAGGCTTGGAAATCTGTACTGGCACTCACCCTCACTCCCCTCAATAACATTCATGAATTGTACATAATTGATTTTCTGTCTGAACAGCATCTCTCTCCTTTAAGGCTCTTTTTGTGACATGACTGATGCTTTTACCCTTGAGGATGATTGCTATGGTTTAAACATCTTCAGTGTTGTACAATAGCAGCTGTACTACAGTGCTCATGTACCTGTGAGCATAAGGTGAATTTTATAATTTTTTCTTCCTCCTTCATGGGGTACAAACTTCACCCAATGTCTTTCCCACATCAAAATTTAAAATCTTTGGTAGTCCTTTCAAAATGAAAAAGTAAACAGGGGAGCAACATTCTGAAATGGTTTCTGAGGTAGGGTTCCTATGGGAGAACTTCTCAGAGGTCTGTCTATTATAAGCTTTTTGTATATTTTGCAGTGTGGCGGTTGCTTAAAATTTTTTTTTTTAAGTCGTCCAGATATTCAAGCCAGAATGTGACTGGGATATCTACCACAGATGTTTACATAGGCCCCAATTCAGCAAAACACTTAAGCACATGCTTAAGTCCACCCATATTTAGCAAAGCATTTAAGCATGTGCTTAACTTGAAGCATATGCTTAATTCCCATTGAAGTCAATGGGATTTGAGCATGTGCTTACATCCCTTGCTGAACTGAAGTCATATAAACAATATAGGGATGGCTGCAATGACGACTCAGATTTTATAACTTCTATAAAGGTGGCAGCTTGATATGAAGCCGTACGATTCAAGAAACAGAATAGCCCTCCAGTAAAGTGAAGGATGCAGATCTTCCCATTGGAGAGCTTGAACGTGTAGGACAATGTTGAAACTACGCATTTATCAAAGACAATTAAATGCTGCAACAAAGAGCAGACAATATCGGAAACTAATCTAAAATCAGAAGTCTACATATTACTGGGAAGCAAGAAACCTTAGAGCCCTGTTTTCGGAAATGGCTCTAGTTATTTCCTACATTGTGATGCCTCCTGGATTTCCCAGGAACTTCTCTGGGGTTGTTTTAATGGTCCAGGCACTCCTATAAGGAAACCTCGTCTCTCCAATATTCTGAGTCATTAGTTGCCTGCCAGGAATAAAATTTTAAAATGTCTCAAGTGGTTGGGAAGCTTATATTTGGAATAAATGTTCAATATTTCAACATAACAAAAGGTTAGGCATGAGGTGCACCAAGGTTCCACACAAGAATTAGTGTTACTTGATGGAAAATGGGGTGAAGAACAAATTTACAGATGATGCAAAATGCGTCTGACGAAGTGGGTATTCACCCACGAAAGCTTATGCTCCAATACATCTGTTAGTCTTAAAGGTGCCACAGGACTCTCTGCTGCAAAATTTAGGTTAGTCAAGATTTAAAGAAGACTGAAAAGCTTTCAAGGGATTTAATAAAAGTAGAGGAATGACCAACACGTCAGCAGGTGAGACTCAATATTGAGAAATGCAAGGTAATATACACCAGAAAGAATAAACCGAAACATTCAGCCACATTGTTGAGTTCTAAATTAAATGTAACCATTTAGGAAAAAGACAAAGACAGTGCATGACAACTTCTGTTCAGTATGCCGTGGTGGTCAAATACGCAAACAAAATGTTATGGTGCACAAAGACTAGGCCAGAAAACAAGATGGAAAATATTATAGTACTTTATACAAATCAATAGCTTACCCTCAACTGGGATATTGCATTCAGTTCTAGTTGCATTCAGTCCTAGTTGCCTCTGCAACCGTAATCATCTTTTTATAGCTTTTTTGTGTGGAATGTGTGTGTAAATATTGTATCTGTCTTGACCAATTTAATAAGGAACAGGTTAATTCTTTGTAAGGAACAAAGGGTAAGCTTAGTAAATTCGTCAATCACTTCTGGAGACTGTAGAGCTATAAGGATGTCCCTACAGAAATAAGACAAACATGGAGCACTAAAATGCCACCCAACAAGCCATAACAAGAACCAGCTTTTTGTTTTTAATTAAAAGCACAACAAAATATTTTTTTCATGTCTCATTCACTTATTTGTTGTTGTTATAGAATCAAAACACAGAATTTTTCCTTTTAATGAAAAGCAGAAGCAGTTTAACCCCCACCCCCTTCCTCCTATTATTTTTTTAAAGGAGACGTAAAAGCCCAGAAAACTGTCCTTTGTAATGGTGCCAAGCAAATTTCAATCCTTTATGCAATGCGGTATCGAGGCAACAATATTTGGTAAGTGTAGGAAGAAAGTTCCAAGTAAGTGCCTTGAATATCTCAACCGCCTGATCCAAGGCTGTCTACCATTATTGCCCCTTCTCTGAACATGTCTATGGGTAGTCTGGCCAAGGAACAACAATGACAAATATATCAGAGATCCATTTTACCATTGAGTTTCTGGAGAGAGAGACTAAATTAAAAAATTAAAAGGAATGACTCAAAAAACCTTGTAAGATGAGCAACCTTGCAAGACTGAACTCATTCAACAAAGCCTCAATTGTTGATTAACTCACTGGGGCTAAGAATCAGCATCTTCCAATGCTAACATATTAACAAATTGCAGAAGCAGCTTTGGACTTGACGGTGCAAAAATCAATGGGAATTTGGCTTCTACCTCAGGTCTGAAAATGGGACTTTAAATCCTATGTCACTTCAGACATTTCTGAACATTACCCAATGCTTAGAAAAACAAGTACAATTTTGGGGAACTCTTTTACAGGAAAGATATAAGAGAATTAGAAAAGGAATGGAAATTTAGTGGACATTACTGAGGTGTAAAGTAGAAGATAAACACTGAAGGTGAATGCCATAAAAACTGCTAGAAAGGTATACTGAAACTAAGAAAGGAATGGGTATTAAGGAAGTTCCTAAGAAACTTTTTATTCAAGAGGATGTGTGTGGAATGAACTAACAAAGGCACCAACAGAAACTGCAACTATTAAGATATTAATATGTTAAAAATGAGTTTAAACACATACTGGAAGGAAAAAACAGCTTAGGGTAGAAAACTAGGCTAACAGTTTGACACATCTAGAGGAGATGCTTGAAAACACTATTTAATAGTTGGAGAGGGACCTAGGACTCAAGAAAGCTGGGTTCTGTTCCAGTCTCTGCCACTCTCACTATACCACCGTGATCAAGTCACCATATGTCTGTGTCTCAATGGGCCAGCCCCCATTTGTAAATAGGACAATAATACTTGCTAATTGTTATGAATTTTTGGAAATACTCTGATGATGATTATCCCGAAATGTTACTATACGAGGAAGTACAGATACGGGAACAGACAGAATGGAGCCATGAGCACTTTGGCACCAAATCAGGATCTGAAACACTGCACAAGTGTTTACAAGTCAGTACAGAAAAAGTAATAGAGACAAGGGGAGATTCTACAAACTCATCTCTCCTTACATCAGGTCAGTATTCTTTGTGTGAGCGCATGATCAAAGACAGGGATATGTGGATTTGTGCAAGCTCTACTACTTCTGTACTTTCCTGCATATTTCAATTTACAACATGGTTCTAATGCAGGCACATCACTTTGCATTTCAGTGATAATTTCATGTAACAATTCTGATAACAATATTAGATTAATTTTCCCAATCTGTACATTATAAATAGTGAGCTTTGCGATGGAGCAGATTGAGGAAAAATGAACATTAGGAATTTCTGATTTCACTGACCATGTCCGGAATAATCTTAGCAGTGCTAATCATATGGAATCATTTATGTACAATACTCTAACACAATGAATGCATAAGATCTACAATAAACATTATTTTTATCCCAAGTGTTGTCAAATTATAGCTCTCTTAACAGAAGTCATGAAATAACAGGTTATAGTAATACCAGAAACCTCCATTCAAAACAATATTGTTGCCTAAAAAGCATAATTTAACAGCTAAAATAGTTGAAATACCATCTTGAAACAAAGAGCATTGGATAAGTATTTGCCCCTGGGGTTCAGACAGTTTAATTCTCTTTTATTAACAAAAACAAAAAAGAAAGCTAGCTGAAAGTATGGTAGGAGAAGATTTGCTTTTCTCTTGAAGCAAGATATTATTGTCAAATGTAGAGTCTGTTTGCCCAAGGAAAGAAATCTAGTCGGACAGTACTGTTTACCTGTTCCTGTGTCTCCAACTCCTTGTGCTGCAGCTTCTTTTCTGTAGACCGTACCTGATTGCAATAATTTTCCATTTCATCTTGTAAAGCCTGAAACAATATCAATCCATGCAAAACACAGGTTAAAAATTAGAAGATGGAAGGGAAAAAAAACCCATATAATTGCGTTCAGTTGGTAGCAAAAGTCATGGGTATTGTATACTCTTTAATCTTCGTTTTCAACAATATCAAGAGAGCCACTGACAAACTTATTCTGACACCCCGACTCTCACTTAGCACCTTACTACACAGGTAGTTCCGCTGATTACAACAGGACTACCAATGTAGGTGTAAGGGTAGCAGAACTGAGCTCTCTCATCTATTTACAAGTATTGCTAATGTTCATAAAGTTCCCCTTACTCTTTTTATTTGTACAACCTGTGTTTTGTTTGGAATCATTTCATGGTGCACCAGTACTTTGACTTAAGGGGGAAAAAAAATCTGCTCTCTCAGGAACCATGTCCTGATCTGCAGTGGAAATGGACTCAATGTTATCTAAACTGTAAGCTCCTTGAGGTAAGGCTTTACCTGCTAGTAAAGCACCTAGCACATATATATACAAATCCAATAAATAATGATTGCTAATAACAATGCTAATTTAACTGATCTTTGTCTTGCTCTTAAATCACAATTTTTAATAAAATCAGATGAGACACAATTATTTGGTTTGTTATTATTTATTTGTATTGCTGGACCTCAGGACCCAACTCTCAGGCCAAGGCTCCAAAGTGCTAGATGATGTAAGAACACACACAAGACAGTTCATGTCCCAAGGAGGTTATAATTGAAATATGATAATTCCAACAACTAAACAATTAACAACAAGATTTGTTAACGTTATCATCAAATGTTTTAATGCACACTGAATATTCACTTACTAAAGCTTAATTATAGGCCCCTGTTTGAACCTGGGCATTGGTACCTCAAGAGTTGACTTGAAGCAAGGTGCACAATGCTTATGCTAGAGAGACACCATCACAGAGGTGGTGATGGTAGCAAGAGAAGTATTTAGGGTTATCTGTAGAAGACTAGGAAATGGGAACACAGCTAGTGTATCAGCTAGAAAGTACAGAGCAGGGTCAGGACTGTCTCTGAAAATGGAAATTTAGATCTGATGATACTTAATAAATATAATTATAATGACTTTTAAAAATCTAAACAGCATGGACATGCTACTCTAAACTCTGCTGTAAAAGACAGATCATCAAACTTGTGTTCCCTTAATGCATTTTGCAGAGCATGTGGTATGGTATCACATGCTACTCAATGTGGAATACCCATAAATAAATTGGAATAATTAAAGGTACTTGCAGTACCAAAGATTTAACAGAAAAAAACTCTCTTTTCCACAGCACTGAAATACTGTAGTCTCAAATCATTTACAGGATAAAATTGCTATGCAGATAAGATAAGAGGACTACTTATGATAGATCTTGCACATTGTTTTGAAGTGATGCCAGGCGTTAACTTTAAAGTATTAAAGCTATAAAACCATTACATATTCTGATGCCAAAAAGTTTAATGGACTTTAAGCCTGCCCAGTGGCTTTTACACTATCATTTTTGCTAGATAATGTTGAAAACCAGTCTTTGCAGCCAATCTTCTGTGCTCAACACGTCTTGGAGTTCAATACATTTGTATTAATAGCCTGAAAAAAATTATTCATGTAATGTGTGTTTTGTTTTTGTATTTCTGATATGGCATTTTAAAAATAGAACTATAACTTATGATTCAAAAACCCAAATAATTATGTCATACTATTACATGAATTTGTAAAAAGAATGGGGTCTTTTCATGTACTAGAAAATCAACTGAGACAGGCCATGGACCCAATGAACTAAATGAGTTTTGTTATTGATTTCAATGGGATTGAGCATATAGAGAAATTGGTTTCCCTTTTTACTAAAATCAGGAATGTCCAATAGCCATATTTGTATTAGCTGTCTGAGATCCTACAGGATCCACCTTCTACTACCATTTTCAATTGAGCAACTAATATCATCCATCTAGTATGTCATGGTGAAAAAGAGAATTAGGGAATTGTTTGTACACTGGAAGGGATCCTCAGTTATGCTGATACCACCCACTAACCACATTTATTTCCTTCACTCAAAGCTGCCAACCTGCCTCTAACTGGAAAGTTTCATTCATTTGCTTGGTTTCTGTGGTGTAAAAGAGCACATGTGTGTATACGGTTTTATTTTATTTTCGTCTTTGAGAAAAAACAACAACTTTCATTGGATTCCACTAGGAAAGTCCGAAGCAAGTAAATACATCCACCAAGACCGTACTGATAATAAACACAGCAACAACTTGGCACCACTGAAGAGAACTTGTAAAGCACCATCTCATCCATCAATTTCCCCCTTTTGTCTTTGTTGTTATTTTTTTAAAGCACACAAATATATTGTGCAGAGGGCATACAGTGAAAAGTACATGACAATCTGAGGATATGTGGGTTTAACTATCATACATTTGCTTCTTAAAATGTTGTAAATTCTATTCTATTACAGATCTAATTACCATTATACAATTATCCAAAATAGAATATATTGTGTGAGTTTATAGACCATTACCATTCTACCCATGGAATACCGATGCCTACGTTTAATGACTGATGGGATAGATAACACAGGATAGTGTAAAAATAAAAAAATCCAGCCTTAAGTTTTGAATCACAAAGGCAGTTTCCATTTTTTCCAAATGGAAAACAAAAACGTAAACAATTAAGATGTGTCTGGACATACAAAGTTTGCTGCAAACTCGGGTGTGACTCTACCCCACACTAGCCTGCCACGTACTAACTGTCCATGTGGACTCTGTTGACATGCGTTAACAGTTTGTTAATCAGTTAAACTGTTCAAGGTACAAAATTCATCCCCTTCTCAGCTTTTCTGAGTTAGCTTACATCACTGCTGTAAAGACAGTATTTTTTCAGTTACACTGGCTTTCAAATGCCATGTAAACATGTTTGCTGTTGAAAGTCTACACCATACCTGACCTTGGAAGTGCTTTGTGTTGGCCTGAGAACAAAGAAATGAAATGTTTTGCTTTCCAGCCCAGATATCCTACACTTTGAAAAGCACTTAAAAATGTAAATGAGATAATAAAGCTCTACTGCAACAATGTGGGTGAACTACAGCTGCGGAAAACGGCACATTCGTTAGATTTATTGATAAAAATGGGAAAAAACAAACATTTTACATTGCAAATGTTTTTGAGTTTTAATTAGCTGTTCATAAGATGCAAAGAACACATTAAATTGATAGTCATGTGCCTGATGGAAGAGAGGAGGGACTGTTTTGTGGTTATGGTGCTGATCTAGGACTCAGAAGATCTGGGTTTAATTCCTGGCCCTGCGACAGGCTTCCTTTATTAGTTCAGGCAAGTCACTCAGGCAAGTCACTGTAGCTCAGTTCTCCTCCAGCTGTGAAATGGGGATATTAACACTGCTTTCGCTAATATCTGTGAGACACTCAGATATGATGGGGATATTAGCGGATAGATGGAATGTGTGAACAGATTTTTTTTTAAACTTGTAAACCATATAGTTTTGACTTGGAGTCACAGACATAAATATGGAACGGCATGATGCCAGTTCTACAAAGGCACTTTTCAGACAGAAACACACAGTGAGGCATTAGTTACAAGATCTAGTTGGAAGAAAAAAAACCCAAAAAAGACCTGGAAGGATCAAATGAACAAGCATACAATGGTGATACAAGAAGGATTTTTTTTCATTTTTAATACATGAAAAAATGTTCTGCTTGTACTTTAACTACTGTAGAGGAAAGAGTTAAAGAGAAAAAACCGTGCATAAAAATACAGTCTTGGAAGAATTGAACAGGCAGAAACCAAAACTGTTTTGACCTATTTTTGCTTAATGCGAAGTATTTAACTATTGTATTTTCTTCAGAAACCTTCAACGAAAATTATTTCCTCCTTTATGTAAGTTACTGAGCACAAAGGCCTTGTTCTTGCTCCAACTAAAGTCAATGGCAAAACTCCCAATGATTTCAGTGGTACAGAATTGGCCACAGTGAACATGGTATGCTGTTCCTCCTCTTCAATATAATTAGCTGAATAAATAAGAAGAGAGGCTTGTAGGGAAGGGGAAGTCTTTTAAAATGTTCTCCATGCAAGACCTGACGGTATTCTACTCTTGAAGAGCAGGGTGTTAAACTCGAAAGTCATTGTTCATCAAGATCAGATTAAGCCTGGTAGGGGCATATTCTCTTTTTGATACACATGCATAACTCTTATTGGTTGTAATAGCAGCTATGCATACACATCAAGAAGAGAACAGACCTCAGTTCTTATGATCAATGTAGAGTAATACTAATAATAGGGGTAATAGTTCTTTTCATCTTCAAAGGGCTTCACATACATTACTCAATTAATATAATTAGTTAATGAAAGATGCAGTAATAAAAGCTACTGTAATTACCTACTGTTGTCTTAATTATCTATCAATGCCCATAGAAGAGTGCTTCTTAATTATCTATCAATGCCCACAGAAGAGTGCTTCTACTTTACACCCTCAAAATCTGTGCCAACAATAATTCTGGAGTACAGGTGTCCTTCTGCATCTCTCTTTAATTCAGATTAAAATCATTTATGGCTTTTCTCTCCACTAACATGTGAAGAAAAGCCTAACTCGGGAAGGTTGAGGAAAATCTATACAAACATGAACAAAAACGACACAGCATTTTGTTCCAGAACTACAAGTGCACTTGTAAACTATCTAAAACCGTGACAAAACAGCAATGACCCAACCTTGAGCCCTGACATCTGTATATGGAGTGGTAGGTCAAGAACAGTCTAAAGATCACACAGGCAAGAATTCATCTTCTAAGTTGGGTGGTTGCTCTATTTATAGAGGCAACTGCAGCTCCTAGTTGAAAAATAGGTCAAGTTTATCATCAAAAGTAACCTCGGGTACTCTCCAACTAAACGTGTGCCCCATCTCTCCTTTGAAGTAATTGTGCTCTGATTAAATAAAGTTATGTGGTCCTCTGGCTGATATTACATTAAAGCGGGTTCTCAGTCTTCATTGCACCACGACCCCTTTCTGACAACAAAAATGACTACGTGACCCCGGGAGGGGAGAGTGAAGCCTGAGCCTGATTCGGGCTTCAGCTTTGGCCCTGAGCGATGAGGCTCAGGCTTTGGTTTCAGCCCCGGGCCCAGGCACATCTAACGCCAGTCCTGGCGACCCCATTAAAATGGGGTCATGATCCACTTTGGGGTCCTGACCCAAAGTTTGAGAACTGTGGCACTAAAGGTGGCTGGGCTTATTAGTATTAAAAAACAAACTTGGGAAAATGTCATTACAGAGACCACTGCTGTGCTCCTTGAGTCACAAAAGTACAGTATTTTTATTAAAAGGACAAGGATTGAGATTTGGGTCAAATTTTCTGCTGGTTCAAAATTGATGCAGCTCCATTGATTTCAATAGAGTTTTGCCCATTTACACCACCAAAGAATTTGGACCTTGGTTTTTTTCCCCCCTATTGTTCTGCATTCCAGTGCATAATCATTTCAAAACCTCTGTGCTCAATTTCTCTCTTGTTTTTGGTGTAAAGGAAAGGAAATCTTATGGTTTTAACCTAATACATATGTATGCTGTTCACATATGGCAAAATTCCTTTCTGGTGGGAACTTTCTAGCTGTTGTTGCAACACACCATATATCCAAGAAATTCTGCTTTGATGTTGAACTATTGCTACACTACTCATTAGGCTACTGATTCAATATGAAAGGGAACATTTCTGTGGTCTATGTCAAAACAATAGCTTTGTTTTCACAAACAACGCTTTCCCCTCAGCCTATATCCAGTGGTCAATATTACTGCAACTGACAAAGAAAAAAATTCATATTATTATTCTGCTCCGAAAATAGTTGGTGGGTTTAATCACTCAAGTTATTCTTACAGGCCCAGATTTTTAAAAGTATTTAGGCTTTGTGGCGCTCAGCGTTGCACTGCCTAATTGAGTTAGAAATCTAAATCCCTTTTGAAAATGAGATTTAGACCCCTACATCACTTACGTGTTGCAGCAACACCTAAATACCTTTAAGAATCTGAGCCACAGTCTATAAATATAATTGGAATTATTTTTATGTCTATACGGATAGCTCTGATGATTTATTAAAATTAAAACACCTGAAACAGTATTTTACATTTATATAACACCTTCCTTCCATGGTTCTCTCAGCCTTTTATGAGCAATTAAGCCTCATCACCAATGTAAGATAGATAAGGATTATATACCCTTTACAGATGGGGAACTGAGGCATAGGGAGTAACTGACTTCCCTGGGTCCTGCAAGACAGTGGCAGAGCTGTGAATAGACTCCAGGAATCCTGATATCTAATCTCTTGTGCAAGCTAATAACTAATACTGCTTCTCAATGTTCAGACAGCAATCACACCCTGGAATGAAAACACAAGTGTTAACCAGTTAATCTATCTTTTTCAAAAATATGCGCCCCACGGTGTTATATATATCTAAAAGAACTCCAACGTATTTTCCTCATTCTCTGCTACCACCATGAAAAACAAGTTTCGTTGGTCAACAATTAGACAGATTTTCAAAAGATTCTGGATTCAGCAGCTCCCACTGAGACCAATGGCTAGATTCTGAGCAAATTTGAAAATCTGGCCACTTTGCTGATGTGCCTACATGGGAGCTGAGAGCTCTTGGAAATCTGGCCTTAGCTGTGACTCTTGAATGCTTTTTAAAACTAGGCCAAAGCTCTTTTCTGAGCTTGTCAATACTGCTTCTTACATTTACCAGTAGGAACTGCTGTTGCGTAACGCAAGATTCCTCCCCCTCCACTTGATCATACCACTAGTGTGCGGGCGGGGGGGGGGGAATAAAAAGAGCATTGGAGTGAACAGTTTACTACTAGGTCACCAAACCACCCATGAAAGAGAGAGATTGTTTACTCTAAGTTTTCTTGAATATCATAGGATCTAAGACCACCCTGTTTTTAAGTTTCAAGACTTGTATACAAGTCATAGAAAGGAGGAGAAGGGATGTATCAACAATACACTATATACTTTGGCTCTTGTGCAGCTCAGTCCATCCATCAAATTTCATCTGGGAATCCAAAGTGGTGTCTTCCAGAGTACTCTGAATACTCTCGATCAAGATTTTCAACACTGTTGGTTCTAATACTGCAAACTCATGTACCACCGTGTTCTTTCCGTTGGATCCTGGTTTGTGTATTTTCAGCATTTTCTGGAAACGTTTTGGTTTTGCTGGCCCAACTTTTTAGTCCCTGTTTCAGCAAGGTACTTAAGCATGAACCTAATTGTAAGCATGCAGGCAGTTCCAGTGAAGTCAACAGGACCACTGATACACTTAAAGTTAGGCATCTGCTTTAAGCACCTTGCTAAACTGGGGTCTTAGAGCTTTCCACGCTCAAGGGAATCCATTTGGAACGTACAGGGTGAAATAAGGTAAGATAAGTCCTGGAAAGGTATGAACTCAAAACAGTAACATAAAACACAAGATTTTTTGAGGTGGCAGTGGTGGTGGTGGGGAATGACAGGGAGATTCAAAGAGCAATAATAAACTGGCTTTCACATGTCCTTCTCACTGACCTACAAAAACAACAAACAGTGGTATTATCATATGAAAACACTGTTTTGTCTAGTACCAGAACACATTCGAGTTGTCATGATTAAGATATTCAGAATGCTTGTCAGCGATCAGACTCCAGTTACTGCAGTATTTCTACAGGACTATCTTGCGTGTAGGCTTTAAAGCAAGTCTTTCCCAAGCTGCATTAGGATCATGGTCAAGAGTACTCTGGGAGAGTTTGGAGGTCAGAGGTCACAAAGGAAAGTCAACTACTTAATTTCTTTTCTGCTTTCACTTTGAGGGATGTAGGGGGAAAACACACGGTATTTCATATATTCTAGATAAAATGGATCTTTTAAACCCAAAGATACCATGACATCCTTAGCATACACGTATGAAGAAAAAGTTCAAAACTTCCAATTTAAACCACTTAGAATGAGAGGATTTACCAAGATTCTGTCTAATGTTCAGCTGACGCATTGTCAGAAAGATTTATCACACAACCTTTTGAAGTTTCTTAGCTTCCCTCTAGTTATTAAAGCTTGAATTGCAGAGTTCGTTATTAACCTTAGAGCACACATGCAAAGGTATTTTTAAAGTCAGGCTTTCAGTTTGATTTCAGGACTATTAAGCAAAATAAAAATGTCCCAATCAAGCTAAATGCCTAATAAACTATTTTTATGCTGAACGTGCATAAAGGTTATGTCTGACTGATCCGCTAGATAATTTTTTTTTTCATTAAATCATATAAGTAAAGGAAGCTGCAAGGAGTCTGTCGTTTTCATAGAAGGTTTTTTGTGAAGCCCCAAAGTTAATTTTAAGCTTTTGGTATATGTCAACCTATGCCAGAAGTATATCTAGAATGTAGCATCATTGAATATATATCAGTGGAAGATTACTATTGAGAATGTTCGTTAATAAGTAACACTATCATGAGCTGTTTCAGCACATGTTGGATTTCTCCTAATATAATTCCAAAAGAGCAAATATCAGGCTCCTATCAATACTGCCAGCAATGGTTCTGAGGTGCTCCTGCCTTATGATAAAGCCGATTTATATACCACTTGCTAAACAATTCAGTCTTTAGACAGTGAAACCTGATCTTGCAATATATTGAAGACCCTCAACTTCCATAGATTATAATGGAAGATTTTGGTACTTAGCAGTTTACAGATGGCAATCAGCATGTTGCACTGCCCGCAAAGTTCTTTACAGCCTTCTTTTAAAAAAGTATCCTCTGCTGTAGATTCATGAAGCCCTGATGTTTCAGACATTTTCAGGAAGCATCTTCTGATGTTTTGCTCCTTTTCTAGTCAATATTAAATGTTCAGGAATTTCTAATCAATAGGCTCATTTACTTCTTTGTACGTATAAAATTAAAAGGTGGTACTATGCGGGGCAGATTACTGAACTACCAATTACTCCTTTCAGGAATGCTTGCATTCTCCCCGTAGCAGTAGGAGCAGTATTTGTTGGATAAAACAACACTAAGTTCTACTGCAAACACAAAAAGATGAAGGAAGGTGCTTAATAATGTCTTTACACCTTTCAAAGTAACCTTAATCAACTACATTAAATTGCAAAGCAAACGGCTGCTTTTTGAACTGAACAAGAGCTAGCTTGAATCAACTGAGCCTGCTCATTCAATATATGCTCTGGGATGTGAAAGGCAGCAAAGTAATACCTTTTCAAAATTACATCTTTAAGCCAAACCTGCAATGGTTCTTGGCAGTGTAGGATATACAGTAGTTTAACTCAAATTCTTTTCTTCAAAGTCTTTAATGAGACCCAGCCCTATTACATTTGCAACCACACTTGGTAATGCAATTGCTCCTATTTAAATAAATGGGTGGAAATAGAGCATTCTGAAGTTTAATTTTTTTTAAATCAGGTTGAGGTGAAACTCATTTACTTAAAAAGAAAAAGAAAAAATGAAAAAGGTAAAAAGGCGGCTCTCTGCAGCTGGTCAAATAGATTACCATACTCTAATCTTATTAGCCTGAGGAAAAAGAAAACAGTTTTTCAATACTTTAGAGAGCATTGGCCGTCAATTTTTTTTTTAAAGACATACTAACATATTGATTGGAAGTAAGCTTGTCCCCAAATGTGTCTGATCTAGTTAGTAACACAAAGTTATGGCAGAGATGATTGTCAGCATAAATTATACGTGCAAGTACATCTGCATTTCAAAATCCTTCTTTTGGATTTATATAAAAAAAATTAAATGAAGGGAAAAAAATCTACAATAGATTTTTTACATTTCTTTCCCAGTATTTTAGCAATATAGAATATCTGGTGCAAAATAGAATAAAATAAACAAAGAACAAACCCCCATGAAACTGTTAATTTTAAAAGTCCATCTTTACCTGGCTTACATCCTAAATATAATTGTGCACAAAATCCAAATTTCTTGCATAATTCTTTTTTTGAAATTTGCAACAGCAATGCCAAAAGTACATTCCATTTCTTGACCCTAAGCTATCCTTTTTGGCTGAGGTTATTAAGAAGGTTGTAGCAAAGCAAATTTGGTGTCACTGGAGTCCTAATAATGTTTTAAAAGTCTTTGTTGATCTGGCTCTGAGCTGCACAAAAGCTGCACTAGTTTCATTAGTTGATCTTCTCCTAGTGATGGACAAAACTCTGTGTCTTTGCTTATTTGTTTAGATCCGTCAGCAGCTTCTGATACCATTGACCACACAGCTTTGCTGACTTCCTTGTAGACCTTGACTGGACTTGACAGGACATCTCTTCAGTGATTTGTTCTTTCCTTTTAAAGAGTTTCCACAAGGTGGCAATGAGGCAATTGAGCAATTGCCTAAAGGCTTTCTTATGTGAGGTTGTGCAAGGACCTTTTCACTCAAGTGTCATTCACTATATATGTAAGGGGAGGTGAGATGGGCAGCAATGTCATCCATATGCAGAGACATGGCTCAGACTACTTTATCACTGAACTAAGATGTGGGGTGATCTATTTGCTGTGCCACTGCCTGGCTGAGATAAGGACTTGCTGTCATCCAACTTAGAGCAGATGGAAATGATACTGGCAGGATGAAGGGAGCACTTTGAAGGCATGGTGGAAATGGTGTCTTTTCACATTATTGATGTGATTCAGACTCCTTTAGTCCAAGAGATCTGCTGTCTGCACGTGTTTCTGTGTCCCCAGCTGGCGGCCAAAACCACCTTTTTAATTTGTGTCTATTGTGACCATTTCTTTCTGATATGCACCTTCTTCCAGGTATCTGAGATCAAGTTTAACTGCTTTTATTGCCACTGTCTTTTCCACTTATATGCACTGCCAACCAGCTAAGACAATGTCATTATTTTTCTATTAGAGACTGATTTATCAATACTTGTACAGTGGTCCTAGAAAAGACTCTACTCCAGCTACTACAAACTGCTCTGCTATGGCAGTGAATTCTGAGGGTAGGTAGCCTATCTACATGCTCATCACAAATATATCTGCCTCATCTTCTGAATCCCTCCATGTCACATCATCTAATGACAGACAGTAAATGCAGTTTAATTTTTAAAGGAATTACTTTTAAGACAGATAGATAGACAGATAGACACACAGACAGACAGATGGCACAGTGAATGGAGAAGGTGTCAACCTTCATCAAAGGACAAAGAAGATTAGGGTATAGATACTGGGAACGAGAGTTAAGAGTAGGATAGATGTGTTTGTTGTGGGATGAAGGAGACCTGTGGACAGTAATCTATGAAAGAGGATGGATTTATAGCAGCTCAGATGAAAAAAGAATTGAGAAGAGGAAAAGCGTATTTGGGTACAATAAACTGTATCCTGAGCTAATAAAGGCCTTGACATTTATCTGCTGTAAGCACCCCAGACCTCTAAATGTATTTAGCCTCTGATGTGTTGATTATCTCCTAAAAAAGAAACACATTCAAGTTACCATCTAAGATTCTGAAAATGAGAAAAAAAAATTCCAAGCCAATGTCTGCACAAATGTTTGACTGGAATGTTTTCAGGCAGGTAGAAAATGTTGCAGAGGTTAGAATTTTTGAACAATGTTGGATCAATGCTAAGTGAATTACTGCCAAACCTACTTAGCATATCTTAAGCAAAACAGGCCCTCTTAATTTTCTCTTACTTTTTCTAGATGTATAGTACCGAATATCTTGGAGATAGAGTTGATATTTTTTAAATGCAAAAGCATTAAGAACAACAGACCAGGTCAAGTGCTAAAGCCCCACCAGTTTTTCATTTGTACAGTTACATTTTATAGGCAACCTTTTAAAGAAACAGAAGGCAAAACTGCAACTACAGAAGCCAATAAAGTTTCAGATTATTAGAGACGTGTGCTGGCAAAGCTGAACTCACAACAGGGCCAAACTCCACTTGCAAATGTGAATTTTATAGCATCCAGGAAGGAGAGGTGGTTTGGGTAGAGGGCAACAGGAATGGCAAAACAGTATATAAAATAAATGGAAGAAAACACTTAAAGTGAAGAACATTAAGACTGACAACTCAGACCGCACTATAATCTCTGCGCACCCATCTCCTTCTGTTTTCCGGTGTCTTTTTCTGGTTTGCAAGCATTACACTGCTGTGGGTAAAGGCTATATGGGTATTCTGGTAGAACTGAGGAAACACATAATATCAAGGGTGAGCTGATTATGGCTGCTTGGCAAATAGCAGTGGTCAAGGGTGTTACCAGGTATGCAGACAATTAGAACCCGCTGATATGATTCAGATTATTACATAGCCTCTTTTAATTGCTGCTTTTACTCTGGTGAATTGCAACTGCTAAACTGTAAAGGATATGAATTATATTAACTTTAGAAACAAAAATATAAGGAATCTAAATATAAAACTGTCTTTTTTTTTTTTTTAAGGCTAAAGAAAACCATTACATTTCCCAGCTTTTCCTGCAAACCATCTCATAAAGGTTGGACTGTTCCACAGTGTGCAAAGGTTCCAACAGGTGTCTCACATTTGGTGATCTGAATTTTTACTTTACAAGTTCATTCAGCTTCTCCCTTACCTGTTAAGAAGCATCCAATGAACTTACTTTTCATATTTAATTTTCTCTCATTTGTATTTCTATCTGCTCTTCAACATATTATCTTGGACGTAAACACTAGGCCAGATAGTGCCTGGTGTCTCTTGGCACAGAATCAATGGGGGCAGTCAATTCTGGGGTATCCTCCTCCCCTCAGCAGGGACATGTCCCTTCATGGGACTCTGCAGGGATGAAAACTGCATGTGGAGAGGGGGTGGAGACAGGGTGAGGCTGGGGCTGGAAGTGGAGTGGGCCCGTTGGCAAATATGTTGACAAAATAATAGTGCTCCAGACTGTAATACTTCTCCCATGGCCCCAATCCACACAGCTGAAGATCGACCCACACCCCCTTTAATGGAGGCTCCCAGTGACAACTGTGGCCAGGAGAGACCCTGACAGCAGAGCTCAGGAGACCTGCTGGGTCCTGGGGCAGAATGACTAGCCATTTGGTAGGAGGGAAAATCCTCTGTTTCCCCATCACCATTTCCATGGAATAATTTGTGACAAACTCCAGGTGGGTTTCCGTGCTAAGTTCTCCTCGTAGATCTCTTTCAGTGGGTGTTTCCACAGGAAAGGATGAACTTGGCCTCTGACAGGCCACTGAGGTCCCCATTCCAAACACAGTGGAAGTTACCGATGGCTCAGCACTGCTCAGGACAGGGCCCAAACAATATTATTTATTAAATATTATAAATTAACTACTACCTTTATTATTTTGCATATGGTGTATACCAGTACTGTATGAACACATTACAGATCATCTCCTGGGCATCAAAAGGGAACCAGGCCCCTTTTTCTTGTCAAAATATCTGTATTATTTAAAGTATCTCATAGGGGTCTACTTCTGTTTTGGCCTCTAGTGATATTTTGGCTAATTTATGTAGAATAAATATCCACTAATGGACCAATCAAACTTCTTCCCTTGATGATGAAGGCAGATTGGGACTGACTGATAATGCAATGTTATTACCTTAGTCCCTGGACATTTTCTAGGCAGCTGAACTGCTTCATTCAGTTTCATTCTCAAACCACAGTAATTGGTTTAGATATAAATTATCTGTGGGGCTAATAATAATGTTCACCTAAAATGAGCCGGTTCTTCCAGGAGAAGTTTGGCTCAGTAAAACAGTTCCTAGCTGATTATGGAAACTGTAGAATGCTTGCTGATAGAGGGAAAATAGAGTGCATTTATAACACTGATAGGAAATGTCAGCTGCGGGGGAGAGTATTTGTAAGTTTCTGCTTTATACATATTTTCAAGATGAAAATGCCACTTTTACTGAGCATGAAACCATGAGAAAATCAATGCCAGAACTTGCAATTTTTTAAAGTGGTGCTAATTAGAAAGATATTTGTAAAATCAAACCTTTAGACTCCATACATTTGTATCTTTTGATGTCTGACTTAGCTGCTGCTTCATGCCACTCAAGTCTTACTAAGAAAAGCAGAAGCTGGGTCCCCCGCTAGTCTGTCGGGGGAGTTTACCATCTGATCTACGGGATACAAAGATAAAAGTCCTTGCATACTTTTTTCCTTGCAAGTACTGTACTATAATTTGGAAAGTGCCTTTATTCTAAACTCCACTCACGTGAGAAAGTGGCAGATATATGGCAGCTAAGGCTGCTCTCTTTTAGTATTTCCTTGTAACTAATCCTCTAATGCTAAGGGAACTGTATGTATTTCCATTTTGTATGGAAAACAGAGCTATATTTATAAAAATAAAGGCAGCGCCTTCCAGGAATGACAAGACAGTGATAGCGTCACTCACTCAGTGGTATCAGAAATGCAACAGTTCCCCTACATATACTTAAAAAAAAAAAAAGGAAATTAGCATAATAAACAATAAATATTCATGTTAATAAGGATCATTCTAGTCTCTTATGTATTTATCATTTCAGGAAGAATGGTTTGTTCTCTTTTGTCATGCTTTTTGTTTTTTAGTAAGCTATGACTACATTCACGAGAACTTTGCGTGCACAGAAAAGCCTGCTGTAATACTAGCTTTGGTGTTTCCTGCCCCTTCATACTAGATCTATTTGAGGTTCAGAATCTTAAGCAGAACTATCGTGCCAGCAAAAAATGCTAAAAGGGAATCTGAATATTCCTAAAGTCAATAAAAGCTTCAGCAAGACACTTTTCATATATGAAGTTGAAGTCCTAGGTGACCCTCCCCTGCTGATATCCATTCATCAGATACCATCATGATTAGTCAACAAAGAATCACAGCTTATATTATTATGAAAAATTTTGCAAATAATTTGTTACACAAAATAACATTGTAAATCATGCATATGTGTTGCATGTCTGTTTCTCTTTTGGAATTCTCCAGTGTAATATGGTATTGGTTCATCTCACCCTTAGGCGGGGACAGTTTGTATAAAAAAAAAGTATCGAAATATATGTTGATAACTAAACCTGGCCCCTATGTTAATTTGCCAAAACCTGTAACCTGTGTTATTGTGCCAAGCTTTAAAATGTACCTATGGCGTAATAAATGTTTGTGACCTTATGGAAAGCTTGCTTTGAAGAAGTTTATTTGCTTCAGCGACCTTTTGCTGGTGAGTATAAGGTTCATGCATATTGTGTTTCCACCTACACTGCTGGAAGAGCCTCCAAGTCGAGGCAGTTCCAGAAGAGAGAAGGAAGAAGGCAGGATTCCAGAAAGTCATTGGAAATGGAATAAAGAACAACCCTTGGAAAGTCAACAGAGTGCTATGCACAGACTGTTTTACAGGTACCTTGTGTTTTGAGAACATTAGATACTTTATCTTTTTTTTTTTTAAGCAAAGTCACAGATTTCTGAGCAAGAGTTCTTCCTCTCAGTACCTATCCCTGACACAAAGGCTGCCTGAAACATGGTTTCTGGGTTTCCCCCCAATTCTTTCTTTCCAAACCTAGCATTCTCCCCACCATGTGTCCCCCAATGCTCTGTGGGAGAGCAGATCTTCTCTGAAATGCAGGGAACAGACAATGGTCCATTCTATTATTTTCCCGAGTGGCAGCTTTTAAGAAACTTATTTCCTTATATCGCAATTTTTAAAACACCTTTTTTCTACCCTTCTTTACCGGTTCATTGGTTAAAGTGCATACATTTATCTCAAGCGTATTGTTTTAGTTAGAAGCCATACGATGACTTTTTATTCACACACTGCTAATAGCTTAGGGCCAAAGGCACTCCAATGGTTACACTAAAGATAAGTTTGGCCCACAATATTGAAATTTTATGGTTTTAGTTACTAAAAGCACTGACCTTCTGGGTTCTTTTACCTTTCTTTTCCCATTCTTCCATTGTGCAATTAGTGTATGCTAAGCCATTAACTAAAACTGCAACACTAGCTAGGCAGAATTATGTATTTATAGATCTTTTTCTTATCTTTCATAATCTTTGCACTGGTAGATAGAATTTTGGGTCTTCCCTTCCCAGAACTGGCAATGAATGAAGAGAACTTAATGTCATGCATTAGTAAAAGCAAGACATTGAAGAAGACAACAATAATGCAAGAGAAAGTGAAAATACAACTTAAGAGATGCTGGAGAATAGTGGAGTGCAGTTCAGACAGTAGGCAAGTACCAGTTCTAGCCTTTGGTAAAACTTGTAAGTATGATTTCGCTGTTGTCCATGATAAGTTCTTCAATGTGTTGAGACATTAAAAGTCAAGAGAAATGCCAGAGCGCAAAGCTAGCTGCAGGAAAAAAAGATGACTCAGTTCTTTGTCTCACAAAGCATGTTAAAGACATTATAAAGTGCTTACAGATGCTCAGAAATTCAGATTGCCTGATTGGCTGTATATTTGAAACCATGTAATTCTGAAGAGAAGATACTGTGCTGCATGCAATGGAACATTTTCTGTAACTGGAATGTGTATTACTATGAAAGGGAACAGGAAATTTTTTAAAATTTCAATTAAATTAGATAATTGTACTTTAAAGTGAACTTTTATGTCAACCTTTAAAGTACCTCTGTTTTCACTCTGG
Source organism: Mauremys reevesii (assembly GCF_016161935.1). Lineage (NCBI taxonomy): Eukaryota > Metazoa > Chordata > Testudines > Geoemydidae > Mauremys > Mauremys reevesii. The sequence continues at coordinate 38,429,675 of NC_052637.1, read as the reverse complement.
CACAAATCATAGAATCATAGAATTACAGGGGAGTCGCATCTTACACGGGGGTTAGGTTCTGAAGTCAGCGCGTAAGGCGAAAATTGCGTATAGTCAAACGCTCATTGAGTGGAACGGCGGGTAGAATTGCCCGCACTACAGGCACAGTATTTAAATTGTTATTTTTCTCTTTTTTGTTTTGTTTTGCCGAGCACGTATAGTTAAAATCGCGTTAAGTTAAATGCGCCTATGATGCGACTCCACTGAATAGAATCATAGAATCGTAGGACTGGAAGGGACCTTGAGAAGACTTCTAGTCCAATGCCCTGCACTCAAGGCAGTACTATGTATTATCTAGACCATCCCTGACAAGTGTTTGTCTAACCGCTCTTAAAAACCTCCAACGATGGAGATTCCACCAATCTCCCCAGGCAATTTATTCTAGTGTTTAACCACTCTCAGTTAGGAAGTTTTTCCTAATGTTCAACCTAAACTGTCCTTGCTGCAAAATTAAGCTCATTGCTCCTATCCTCAGAGGTTAAAGAGAACAATTTTTCTCCTTCCTGCTTTGAGCAGGGGGTTGGACTAGATGACCTCCTGAGGTCCCTTCCAACCCTGAGATTCTATGATTCTATTTGTAACAACTTTTTATGTGCCAAGACAGACTTTTAAGACACCCAAGACAATAGACTCAAGGCAGCAGAACAGCTGAAACATAGTTCTTTCTCCTAAAATCAATACGCTTGAAGTCCACACACCACTTCCACTCAGGCAAAACTATTACTTATGTAAATGAAAATATTGACTGAGGAAGGACTTCAAACTGTGGCCCATTATAATGGGGAAAACAGAAAATCCTGGGATATACCATAAAAACCTTGTAAATTTTACTCACCCATTCCCTGGGGATGAATAACTTTCTTTGCTGGGCAAATATCCTTGGGTCATTTTCTCATGATGTTTTGAAGGATAGTGATGAAGAGTGGGCAGCAGATAATGTGACTGTGCTTGTAAATTTTCATGACCATCTTATAAGGCTGAGGTTAAAGATTTGATTTTTTTGAGCTTGCAGTCTATTCAAATACTACATTCCTAGTTAAACCATTGCAATGGTATTATTATTAAAAGACTGATGTTACAAATTAAGAAATATAGATCCAGAAAATGGTGTGTTATGATTAATAAATATCCTATACAACTATATAGGTCTCTATGTCAAATTGCTCATTAGGGCAATGTTTAGCTACAAAAGTAATTTAAATGGACTTGAGATTCCTCTAGAGAATTTTATTGCATATTCATCTCAGAAAGAGACCTCTACTGATTGATAGAATTTGGCATGTTTGTGGATGTAGAACCACTAAAAACAATAAAACATGTTCTAACCAGATGGCTTACAGAAAGGAAATCAGTGTCAACTGCAGCAGATGAATTGTTGATCTTTTCTTATGGGTACAGATAACAGAAACAACAACATTAGCTAACTTACAAAAATCACAGTAAACTTTACACAAAAATAATTATGAGTAAAGAGGTTTCTCACTGGATGAAGGACAGAACAGGTATGTTATCTAGGATAGTCAAAACACAGACACTCAACAACATTACAATCCTACTGCATCAACGCACATCAGATAATAAGGCAACTCAATACTCATTTGACATAAAAGTAGTAAAGTCATAGGGTACAAAAAGCTGTGATCAGTGTTTTCATTTTTTCACTAAACATTGCTTGTATTTAATAATTTTTTCATAGCTTGCCAGTTACAACATCGTCACAACATTCTGAGCCAATGACCATTACATTCTCATCTCCAAAGACACAGAGAGCATCAAAGAGAATGGTGAACATGTAAAATGTTCCAGTATTGCCAATTACATTTCTTTTCTGACACAGCTGGCAAACTTGTTGGCATATGTAACGAAAGGGCAAAGAACTGAACTGCATGAAGATTCAACTATCTTCTCACTGCCAATGGTAGACTCACCAAAATAGGTTTGAATCACATTGCAAGTTTCTCCTTACAGCTCTGACATTAACCTGAAGAAGGGCTCTGTGAAGCCTGAAAGCTTGTCTCTCTCAGCAACAGAAGCTGGTGCAATAAAAGATATTACTTCATCCACCTTGTCTCTCTCATTGTCAGTAACTGTGCTTTATCTGTTTCCTGGGCCATTAAATGAGCACCTTTCATGGCTACCTACAGTCCCATGGCAGAAAAAATGGTGGACAACTTACTGCAGTTCCAATAGAAGTGTTCTTTTAAAAATAAAACTTTCAGACAACCAACCAACTTTTAAAAACCAAAACAGTCATTTTTGTGAAGGGAGTAATTTGAATATGAAGCAAGGAAAGGGTTCTACTAAATAAGTCTCTCCAAAGTGGCACACTGCACAAGTGTAAATTTACTGTATTAACATCCCCCCAAAACTTGATGTGTTTGTCCTCTTCATTATTGATCATTTGGTATCCTGGAAATAGAATAACTGAAACCGAACAAAGCCAGAGGATAAATGTCTTTCAGTTTTAAAACAAAAAAACAGCTCAGCCTGCCCTGCCTCAATTTTTTCTTTTGATAAATGCTTCTGTTTCACCTCAGCATTTATGTAGCAGCAGGAGATCATTATTCAGACGCACCATTCGCTTCCATGGGCTTTCTTACAAAATTAAGCAAAATACTTTGAGAATGTCTTGTTTCTTAATTGTGCTTCCAACATCTAATTTTCAGGGAAAACTTCCAACAGTAGATAATAATCAGCACTACAGGTGACAAATGTGGCTAGCTAATGGATCAATACTTGATAAACACTTTGCAGATTATACAATAGCAGAAATAGTCATGGCTTCCAAAGTACCCCTCTCAAAATGTACAACACAATGCAACCTAGCAGCATCATTTCTGAGACAAATTAATTGTGCAGTAAATGACCTTGAATATTTTTTATTTTCAACCACTGAAGTTTTCACAATTCTCCATTAAGTTTGACTAGATCAACTAGAATTTTGGAATGTGTATATGTTGTTGATTTTACATATTTTTTCTGTTAAAAGGTTCATGACTGTTTCCAAACTCATTCCAACGATAGGACACTACATGTAGATTTAGCGTTACTTGGTTCCTGAAACTTGCCTCAGAGAGGCGAAGAATGCTCTTGGGGTTAAGGCACTGAACTGGGACGCAAGAGATCTGGGTTCATCCCCAATACTGCCCCAAACTCACTGTGTATCTTTGGGAAATCACTAAATTTCACTGTACCAGTTCCCCAGCTGTAAAATAAGGTCATTAACACTTTCTTTCTCCCACCCTTTATCTTGTCAATTTAGATTGTAAGCTCTTTGGGGCAAAAACCATCTCTCTGTGCTCGTGCAGTGCCTAGCACAATGGGATGCAAGTTTTGGTTTCAACCTTTAGACACTACTTGTAATATAAAGAAATACACAAACACACACTGGCTTGCCCTGAACCTCTAACATTACAGAGTGCTACAGTGACATTCTAAGATGTATATTGAGGACAGATGGACAGAATGGTTTAGGCAGCCTCCAATGACTAAGTCAATGTTTTCCATAGCGCACTGAGTAGCTTAGACATGTTTCTTACAAAAATGTGAAACATTATTTACAATTACAAGTGCTATGTGCTAACAAACATAGCTTGGCTTATAAGAAAACAGAACTACAGGCAAAATTAGCATATTCATGAGGTTTTAGAAAGCATGGCTGTTCCAACATTCAGCATTTGTGACAGGTTTGTAAATACTACAGGTACATTTTTGCCAACTATGTTCTCGAAATAAGGTGTCAGGCGCCCTAACAGAAATATTCTGAATGCTTTAAATACCCTAAGGCTTAAAATAATTTGTTTTATTTTAAGAAGGAACCAAACATGAAAGGGCAAAGGAGGGGGAGGATTATCCAAATAAAAAAAGAAGAGCATACAGCCAGCCATGCAGCCCTGTTGCAGAATGTTACAAGATGTGCAGGAGTCTTGGGCTACAAGGCAGACCGGGAATCCAAGTGCTAAGCCCACAGACTCAGGGCTTGTCTACATGGGGAAATCTCCCAGCATAGCTACATTGGAGTAATTATTCCACTATAATTTTACCAATATAAATCCCTCGAATAAAAGTGAACAGTGTCCGCTCAGGGACCTATATCAGTATAACTGTAGCAAAGTAATTATTCTGGTATGCCTGGAAATTTTCCTGTATAGACATGCCCTCAGACTAACACATGCATCAGAGACAACTCTCTTCCTGTTCCCAGATGTGACAACACCCAGGAAATAAATGGTGGTGATTCAAACAATATATAATGTGCACAGAGGTACAGACTATTTTTAAAAAAAAGCTACTGTGTTCTAAGTACAACCCTTTCTGTTTTCGCTCTATATTTATAACTAAAATATGCTGCTGCATTTTTTTTTCTTAAAGTAGTTAAGGGACACTGAAGGGAAATGGTCTTTTATAATTATTTAAACTAAAAGATAACATCATAAGACATTATTTCTTAGAAAACCCTGGAGTCCCATTTATTAACAGAATGGTGTTAAATGGGGTGAAATAGAAACTGAGTGTTGCCCTGAAATATTTTGCCACAAGATCACAACATGCTAATGAGATTGTGCCCAACCTTATGAATATTAATGCAGGTGGATAGCGTTCTCAACAGAAACCTTGAGTCAGTGACAAAAACCTACATAAAATAGGAGTTCCTCCTTATAAGGAAAACAGAATGTATTCAATTCTACTTTTCCCAGTTTGTGCTCTCCAATGTTTTGTTTTGGGTTCAACAAAATGTTTTGTTCAATCCTGTATGAAATTTTTCAACCGTTAGGTCTACCAAAATTTTTGAAAAATTTTCATTTTGGGTCAACCCACCACAATTCCCCCCACCACCCGATTTTTTGTAATGGCCAGTGAATCGAACAATCAGATATTTACATAGCTCTGGTTGCAAGGTTTTCGCTATAGGTGTTTGTAACTCTAGAATACAATGTCTTCCTTAATCTGCCAGAGCCCAAACTAACTGACTTTAAGGGCATAATGCTTTATGTGCAGATTGAATTTTAGTTCTTTGCACAATAAAGCATCAATAAATGTTTGATGAAGCTATTTATGTCAAAGTTTAGGCCAAAATTAGGCACCATACATCAATAATTGGTCACCTAAATACATAGCCCCCATTTCTCAGATATTCAATATCTTATCAGGCCAGTTTTATTTAGGTGCTTAATGTTAGACACTGAATTCTGAACATGTTAGCTTAATGAACTTGACTACCCTGCAAATCACAAAAAGCAACAGAGAGTCCTGTGGCACCTTACAGACTAACAGATGTATTGGAGCATGAGCTTTCGTGGGTGAATACTCACTTCGTCAGACTACAAATCACAGGATGTGAACATGACCTTGTAACAAGCTGGCCTTCTCCTCAGCTCCCAAAGGACTCACTGCCACACCCAGAATCTCTTTTCTGGCAGTTGATTTCCCAGATCGTTGCCTGTTAGGTTCACTCCCTCTGGGGCACCTGGCATTGGCCACTGTTGGTAGACAGATACTGGGCTAGATGGACCTTTGGTCTGACCCGGTACGGCCGTTCTTATGTTATGTTCAAAACAAACAAAAAACAGTTCCTCAGTCCACTCTGGGTTACAGCTCCCAGGGTCGTCCTCCCCTCTTTTACCTCTTCTCACTGCTCCCAGTTCTTGCAGCTCCCAGGCTCTGATGAGGTCTCTCCTCCCCTCTAGGCCAAGTGCCCTCTTTTAACCCTAACTGGGGTCAGCAGACCAGACACAGAGAGCACTGGGTGCTCTGGTCCTGCTCCCTCTTAAAGGGCCAGTGGCACCCTGTGACAGACCTAAAGGTGAATTGCACTACTACGTTGATGGTATAAGGAAAACAAGACTGATTAGATGGATATATATATAAAATAAGGATATTTTGGTAGAAACTTGGTAGGATAGTAGACAATTCTGAATTTAGGGAGAAATGCAGAATAACTGCATAAAAACCTTTTGTTATTTAGACTGTGGGGAAGGTACATATAAAACTTTACTTTTAATGAAGATAAATGTTTTCTCTTTCACTGTGTCAATTTCACTTCATTTCTTATTTTGTGTGTCTGGCAGAAGGTTTTGTCATCATCACTGGAAGCAAATTCATCTACTGTGACATCCCCATTTGGAAATCACTCCAGTGACCACTAAAGAAACGTCTCAGAGCTACACAGTCTCTCTTCAAGAATGTTCTTCCTCTAAAAGGTAATAGTAATTGAAAGGTCTTATGGGATGTCACCTAATGCCAGATAAAGGAGATTGCAATCTGTCTGTTCCTCAATTTTAGTTTCAATCAGCAATGCTATCTATAGCAAATACCCCTGTTTCTGACAACAGTCTTCTGAAAAAATTATTTCATATCATCTATAAAATGCTTCTTTATTTCTCAAGCTCTTCTACCTCACTATATATTATAATGCAGGTGAAGTGACAAAGGCTATATTTCTAAGAGACCTACTTTCACAAATGAACAACTTTATGCTCTAAACACAAATCGGGGGCTAAGGTCTTTATCCAGCAGAACACTTGAGCACATGCTCAACCATAAGCATATGAATAGTCCTGAAATGTGCTTAAGTGATCAGTGCTTTAAAAGCCTCTTTTCTATGCCTCCAGGCAGGGGCGGCTCTAGGCATTTTGCCGCCCCAAGCACAGCAGGCAGGCTGCCTTCGGCGGCTTGCCTGCGGAGGGTCCGCTGGTCCCGCGGCTTTGGCAGACCTCCCGCAGGCAACTCTCCGCAGGCACGCCTGCGGGAGGTCCGTCGAAGCCGCGGGACCAGCGGACCCTCCGCAGGCAAGCCGCCGAAGGCAGCCTATCTGCCGCCCTCGCGGCGACCGGCAGAGTGCCCCCAGTGGCTTGCCGCCCCAGGCACGCACTTGGCGTGCTGGGGCCTGGAGCCGCCCCTGCCTCCAGGCATGTTTTACAGAATTTCTCCTTGATAAGAAGTCTCTGTTTGGACATCTGCCCTCATGGTAAGGCTCCTTCAGTACAAGGGCTTTAAAAGAAGGACTTGTTTCCAGTACAGTATTAGTGATGCTAAAACAGAGCTCCAGAACTCTGTGTATAACACTTGGAAACTTTTCTCACCAACCAAAAGGCTCTCATGGAATATGCTAGCTGAGTGATACCCCAAAAGTACCTGAGGACTCAACACTGCAGCACAGTGCAGAACTCCCCTTTGGCCCCTCTTGGTGACATTATCCATCCTTTTTTCATTTTATATTTTTTGCTCATGGGGATTAAAGATGAAATATATGATAAATGCACACACAGTAAAGGAGTTACATTAAGAAGGATGTCATACATGTTTGGTATTTAGTAGCCACTCTACTTCCCATCCTTCCATTTTTACTAGATGGTGAAATAAATTACTTGATCTTGCCATAAGTTTAACAATGTAATTTGCTGAAAAGTATCAGATCCTCAGAAGAAAAGAGATAAGCATTTTGGGAGACACTTTTTCAACATATGCCATAATACATGAGAACTGTTTAATATACGCATATTTCTGATAATTGAGAGCACCTTCTGAAGTCACAGGGTTTCTTGTACATCCAAAAAGTCACTTTTAAGGCGAGAGGTTCTTGACTAGACTACTACTAATACAGAGTTTTCTTAATTTATTTTTAAATGATGTTCCAAAAAATTGTAACACATGCCTTAACTGTGCTCAGTTTTGGGGTCACTGAGCTAATAAGAGCTACTTGTAATAATCAGACTTACATAAGAGATTACAATCATTGTCTATATACTGACACCATTAACAGAAGAGACTAGGGAATGAGAGCAAAGAAAGCTTTTGTCCCTTTACACACAGTCAGGAAAAATATCATTAAACAATTTATGAAAACAAAGTGACAGGGAACATTGTGCAGATAAGATAGTAACGTCAATGTGAATTTCATTATGCAAATTAATTAAATATGGAGAACAAGATCAGCTGTAGCCTGGTTTTGATAGGTAAATTTCTGTAGTGCTCTCTCATATAGCCCAAGCCCTTTCCCCTAGCAAAACAGCTTTTTTGTTTAATACAAACAAAAGCCTTTCTTACAAACACAGGAAGAAGAGGTTTCTCCTTTTAAACTATGTTTATTTATGAATTTTAGGTGCAGACCCTCACAGATTAAATGTTGCTTGTTTCAGAAACTCATCTGCTCTACTCTGTTCTAAGGGGGGAAAAATGTTTTAACAAGAAACTTCCCACCATTTGAGCATCAAAAACCAGGAAAAATGTACTGCTGCTTATGTAAGCATCATTTCTGAAGTCACTGGGAATCAGGCTATGTCTCAAGATGACCAGAGATACATTGCTTAGTGTGTCAGAAAATATAAAAACGGCAGGCTTGCAAAGCTTAAAAAAGAAAAGAAAAAAGAGACTGAAGAATTTAACTATTATTTTTACATTATGCAGAAATATAATGAAATAATTTGGTACAAAATAATATATATTTAAAGATGTGATTAATTCCATTCCTATTCAACAAACCACTTAAGCATGTGCTGAATTTGGCAATGGATATTTTGCTGAATCAAGGCCTTAATTCGGAAGTTGAGTGTGTGGGCCAGATTCTGAGCTAGTGGAAACTAGTGTAGCTCTCCTGAAGTCACTGGTGCAGTGTTGATTTAGGGCAGCTGTGGATCTGGACCAATATTTATAAATGCATACAGAATCATGCTGAAAACATGCTTAAATACATGAATGAGTTTATATGAGAATATCTTAAACTAGGCCTCCAAGAAAAAGAACAGGGTAGTTTCAAACATTTGCTTCATGTAAATGGATTGGACTTGCCAAAAAGTGACTTTTTATGCAGGCATAAAATCTGCTAGAGGAAAGTTAGACTGAGTCACTGGATACATCAAAGTCAAAGTCCAGTGAATACAATTACTGAATGCTGTATGAACAAGAATGATACCTGCATTCATTTGCCTACTGCCATGATTTCAAATTTTAATTACACAAAAACAGCTAGTAGCATCAGTGACTGAACTCCACAGATTACCTTGATTGCTCTGTCATTATCTCTAATCATCTGCTGCTTCTCATCTTCAAACTTTTGTACAACATCCTGGAGACGCCTTTCTGCAGCAAGCTGCTGCCGGCTGCTTTCCTCTGTCAGAGAGGAAATGGTTGTCTTAAGTTCAGCTACGATCTAAAAAGAAAACAGCATGCTAAAACTCCTTGTTCAGTGAGCTGTATGTATTTTGCATGTATTTATACTTGATACAAGAATGGAGTTGGCAAACTCCACTGTGCAAACTAAATATTTTAAATTACCATATTACACACTGGCAAGCATGAAATTCCACACAGAGAAAAGGAATATAATAAAACTGTGAATGGCATAATACTGCTGAACACAAAATATTTGGAAGAGTTTTCCACTATAACATTCCATAATATTTACTCATCAGAACAAAGCACATCTGTGATCTCAAACATATAAGATGTTTCCAGTTTTCCACTTCACTGAAATGTCTTCTTGGGATTTTTAGTAATGCTTCAGAACTTTCTGCATTATAACAATCAAAGAACACTGAAATGAACATGCTAATAGCTCTTTGTCTGTTTGAAAGATACATCATAGTTTGATACTGTAGGTAAGAAAAAGTTGTACTTTACATATTAACTGAAATGTTAAACTTGACAGGGCATTCCTGTGTCGTTGGGAGGAATGTATTTTATTTAACAATAAATTTGAGGTCTGGTTCAATGCCCAGGGACTTTTTACATGAAACACCCATGATTTGTTGACTATCTGAAATCTAGTTGTTTTACCCTTTTTATCACTGTAGAAAGCCATATTAAGCCACACTTTGGGGGGATATATTATAGAATGCTATGCTTAGACCCAAGTGTCCTGATCCAGTGAAGCACTTAAGCACATGCTTAACTTTAAGCATGAGAGCAGACCCATTGACATCAATGCAACTACTGATGTGATTAAAGCTATGTTGCTCTACTAGGGCCACAGAGTCCAATCCTGAAAACACTGAAGCATAAGAATAGTCCAGTGATGATAACTGTACTACTCACACATGCGTCAGTGTTTGCAGGACGGGGCCCCTAGACTGTAGAGACATAACTAGTTTAAGGCCACGCTATTTAATTTATATAGGGGGAAATGGGAGGTTTCAGATGTATATCTGATATGATTATAAATAATGTTATAAAATATTTTAAAATAAAAATATTGGAATCATGGGAGACGAGAAGGGAAGTAATTTTGTAAACAAATGTATTGTGAATTCATTTCCCTAAAGTTTGCTAATGGATGAAAACCAGAAAGTGAGATAGACTATAAATAAAAAGTGAAACTGATCCTGCCGGTTTCAGTCACAATGGACAAAAATGCCAAAAATATACAAATGACATAAATTGCAAAATTAACACTTCTTATCTTGTTAATAATCTAAACTTTTATCAGTATCCAGTTTCATATGGACAGTATCCCTTTGAACTCTTATTTAACTGACAACTGGTTAGACTTAATGCTTTAATAATTTTTAAGGGGCAAACTAATTGTCAGTAAAAACATAAGGGCATGGATATTGGAGGAATCTCTAATTCCTGTATCTACATGAGCAGGGAACATTATGGGGGTATTAATATCAGTAACGTCTGTAAAATACAAATGTAAATTAAGAGAAAGGCAATATCAAGAATGATAAATGATCAAAAATGTTCTCCTTTATGTGGAAAATTAAGTTTTACATTATTTGGGTATAATTAGGCATCTGCAATAACATGGAAATTATCTTTGAAAAGGTAAAAAAAGATTATATAATGATCAGATGGTATGGAGCAATACAAGAACCTACATTAGAACTTGCTATCCAGTCCTTTAGAAATGTTCAGTTCTATATTTAAGTACTGAGATACCGTTTTCTACCAGTAAAATCAATGGGCACAAATGTAGAGCTAATCTGAGCAAATGCAACTCCAATAAAAGTCTGTAGTCTGAATTCAGCAGCAATATAAATGGTAGTCTGGGTCAGAAAATTAGCACCAATCTGGTATTTACTGGTATTTAAAACGGAAGTAGAAGAGGGTGGTAACAAATGTAAATTGCACTCATTTGACAGAAAATACCAAATAAGTATAAATTACATTACTTTGCTATTTACCACCAATGCATAGTTATATCACTATGTATCTGCTGAATTTTGTCCATCTTATTTAGGGTAACAAAAATAGTAAGTTGGTTAAAATGCAGCAGTAGGAGAGGAAAGCACTGACATACTGGGCAGACTTCCTCTATTAGAAGTTGACTGGGTTAAGAACCTGGACATACATAAACATTTTAAAAATATTTTAAGAAAATCTTGACAAAAGTTGCCAGACAAGGAACTGCTTTGGGCAGTAATTCTCAGGAAAAAAAAATCTAATTGTTTATTTTGTATAAACTTCAAAAAGAATTTCCGGGAATATCTTCTTTGTGTGGGTGTTAAAAGTGAATATTCCAAGAGGCCACAGAGAGTAAGATTAGGCTGATGTCAGCAACATAACCAAATGAAAGTTACAAATGACCCATTATTAATGTTAAGCTACAAAAAATATATTCAAACAACACTAAGAGTCTGATTCAAACCCACAAAAGTAAAGAAATCCAGAATGAAACCCCATCTTTAACTCACCCATTGTATCAAATAACTGTAGCATACAATGTATGGTCTGTAAAATCAGCCACTGTTTAGAAACCCCTTACAATGGTTGTCACAGAATCACCAAAAGTAGAAATGTAAAAGATTGATTAGGTCATCTAGTCCAGCCCCCTATAATAAAGGACATTCCTTACAGTATATTTGCTAATGCAATGTCCAGTTTCCTTAAATGGGTCTCAGACCACTTCTCTTGGGAGACTATTCCACTAATAAATTTCATTACTATGAAGTTTGTCCTGATCTTCAGTTTAAATTTTCATTATCTTAGTTTGACAGTTTTATTCCTTATTACTCATATAGTCTTTTTGTAACATCCTAAGCTATTTCTCTCCCTTCTTGATGTTTATGCCTTTTACATATTCAGAACTGTTTAGAAATCCCCCACCTGCCATAGACATAGCAAGCTATTATAGAGTTAGTAGCTAAGGGAACTTCAACCTCAGGCCTGAATTTCTTTATATTGATGTCAAACTTTCTGGATTATATCAATCTATTTTCGAGGTTTGTTTTCTTTTTATTTCTCTTCTTGGTGACATACCAAATGCAAGAGGATTTTATAAAAAGTCTCTTAAGGAAGTTTTTAAAGTTGGCATTCCAGTCAGTCATCCCACTTTCATGTAAATGCATGCACAGAAAACATGCATTTAGATTATTTTAGAAATGCATATTATTTACCTAGATATAATAGCTATATATACTGTAAGGAATGTCCTTTATTATATAAAACATATTTACAAAGGTTTCTGATAAATGTATAGCGCCCTAAGTTTTTAGTGCAGCAGACTTGAGAGCAGGGGCGGCTCTAGAAATTGGGCTGCCCCAAGCAGCGCAGAGCGCTGCGCCGCCTCCTTCCCGCGGCGGGTCCCCCTCTTCCGTGGCTCGGGTTGAGCTCCTGCCCGCATGCCTGCGCAGGTCCACCGGAGCCCGAGAGAGACCAGCCGCCCCGCCTGCAGCGAGCGGAGCCGGAGCGGCGGGAAGAGACGGACCGCCGCCGGCGCGCCGGGCGGGCGCTGCCAAATACCCCCGGCCGCCCCCGCCGCGCCTGCCCCGCCTGCGCCTGGCTGCCGCCTGCCACCCCCGCTTGAGAGTCCTATGATATCCCACCACAGTATTTATGTCCACAGTTTTGGCGACGTTCCTTTGAAAAGTAGAAATTTTGAAGGTAGAAATTAAGATTCATTATTATTAATAAATTGCAAAGTGTTTCTGGCTTAACAGTAAAAGAGATGATTTGTAACTTCCATGTTGCTGCCTAGTATGTGGGCGCTTGAAACATTCCTTATATTTGTTGGCATTAAGGGAATATTTGACCAATATTACTTTTGCTGAGAATAAACCTTTATAACCAAACTCAAGGCTTCATTTGTGGTTGTGAGACTCTTGCTTCTCAGAGAAGAACGATGGCTACATGCAAATCCTCATGACAGTTTTTACACTTTAACCTTCAATTGCATCTACATATTCTACCATTGTCTAAAACCATGCGCTAGGAGCATGTTACTGGTATGCTGTACCAATATACCACACTGGCTAGGAACCCCTAGTGTTGGCTCCGCTTATACAGACAAAGCTGTGCTTTTACTGGTATAGTTTATTCTACCACTACTTCCTCCTGCACCAAGCGAAGGAAGCTATACCAGTAAAAGCACAGTTTTAACAGTGTAACTGCATCTACACTAGAGGGCTTTGCTGGATTAGCTATCTCAGTCATGGATCACACCTCTTCACTCTCCCAATCAACACAGCTGGTCCAGCAGAAGTCTGCAATGTAGATGTAACCCAGGGGTCGGCAACCTTTCAGAAGTGGTGTGCCGAGTCTTCATTCATTCACTCTAATTTAAGGTTTCGCGTGCCAGTAATACATTTTAATGTTTTCAGAAGGTCTCGTTCTATAAGTCTATAATATATAACTAAACTATTGTATGTAAAGTAAATAAGGTTTTTAAAATGCTTAAGAAGCTTCATTTAAAATTAAATTAAAATGCAGAGCCCCCCGGACCGGTGGCCAGGACCTGGGCAGTGCGAGTGCCACTGAAAATCAGCTTGCGTGCCGCCTTAGGTTGTCTACCCCGATGTAACCTAAATTTCAATACCATGTGCAAGTTAAAATGAAGGTTTAAAGTACTCAAAAGCAATTGTGAAGAATCGCTTACGACCACCATTTTTTTTGATTGACTTGAACTGTAACGGTAAATTGAATATACATTTTCAAGGGTCATCAAAAAACCATTTTACGTTAATGAACAAACAAGCCCTCAATTAAGAAAAAGCAGTTATATTTTATGTCATGATGTAATCTAGAATTCTTTTAAAATGTTTTGGGCTGTTAAAAAGCTGTGTCAGCATTCAGCAAAATTATTGGATTGGTTAAAGCCCTACAAACAGTAAATATCAAAACTGCATAGTTGGGCTAAAATCCTGTCATCAGATATGTGGCCAAGAACTGCCTTGTAATAGCCTATAACCTTTGCCGTTTTTACAAGATGCAGGCCTGCATACAGGGCCAATTTTGCCTCAGTTCTCAATGACTGTTCTCATTGACTCATTGTTAATGGTGCTCATGCTCCCCGCAGGATCTGACTCCCAATAGCTAAGAAACAGCAAGCTTAAAAAAAAGGCTTTAATTGGTCCGTTAAATTTTCTGGGATTTTTTTTTAAAGTACTGTAATAAATTTGGGAAAGGCAATTGCTATTTGATTTTGGGGGAGTAGCAGGGAGTTTTGGACACAAGAAAAATAAAGTTCCAGAATAGAAGTACGGTAAATACATTTTTCATTTTAAGTTTCCAAATCAAGCTTACTAATTTGAGGTTCTTGTTTTCATGTTGCCTACCTGTGAAGATTTGGCCAACTTCTGACTGTATTCCTTTTCAATCTGCTTCAACCTGCTGTTGGCCTGAAATAGACACACACACACAAAAGGAAACCAGATTAGCTCAGATGAAGAATGTGTACAGACACTTTGCCACTGACCCCTACGCTTGGCACCTCATCTACATGCCTATCACTAAGCAGCTGGGATCTGTGCCAATTCCAACGCCCTTTTGTGGCAGCCAGAAAACCACAAGGGCTTGTCTTTGATCTAGGGCCAACTATTCATCACTTAAAAGAGAGGAAAAATTGTACCTCTGCTGCCAATTATTAGAAAAACATAAAGGCCTCTACGGATAAAAAAAAAAAAAGGAGGGGGAGGGAGGGAGGGAGAGAGAGAGAGAGAAGTTTATCAGGATGACTTCATCTCTGTGAGAGGAAAAAAGGGAAGAAAAAAGCCACAAGTTCCAGTGGAGGCTGTGAGGGTTCAGTGTGACATGTATTATATGTTTTCATGTGCCAGCTGATGTCTGCAAGTTCCTTTTGGCAAATCTTACATTCTTTTTTAAGACTGCTGCTATTAAACTGAAAATCAAACCCAAGATGCATCAGAACCATTTGGGCCCTCTTTGACACACAGCTCTTTCCGCCTCCTGGCATATCTTTTATATCTCAAAGATAAGGAATAAAATAAAATTGGAAACAAGGCCACTTTGTTGTTCTGATATCATGGGTAACTGAGAAGCAGGTGTAGCTGTAATCTAGTGAAAAAACCCACAGCTCTTAAATTCACCATTAGTTTTCATCCAAACTAAGGAAACAATTCTGAAATGGGTTGGAGATTTAAAAGCCATTGCTGTACTACAGCCGATAGACCTGTCTCAAAAAGTTTCCTCATAAATGTTATGTTAATGGTTCTCGTATTCTTGCTTCTAAAATTTGAGGCTAAATGTCTGAGAAAAATGTATCTTTCAGTAAAAGAGTACTCTGAAAGCTGAGTTTTGAAGCAAGTCTAGGGTGAGCAGCCTTTCAAAGTGATCTGTTCACAACACTAGAGAGGACAGAATCCATCACAAAGTCCTGATGCAGCAGCTGGCTCTGTGCAGGCAGACCCCAATGTCAGTGTGGAGCACTGCTAAAGCCAATAGGGCTCTGTATGGCGTAGGGGCACTGTGTGTAGCCAGTTGCAAAATTGGGATTTAAGGCTCCAAATCCTGTGAATGCTTATGCATGTATCTTCACTCAAGCGAATAGTCTGATTTACTTCAATGTGACTACACATGCTAAAGTTGCAGACATGCGTAAGTCTGCAAGATCAGAGTCTTAATGAATATACGTTAAAATAGTACAGAAAATGTGAAACGGCTAATTTAGAAGAATATGAAAACTTTTACAATCAATGCCCTTCTAAATGCTATTTTTAATGTAAAATATATTAGTCAGTTAAGAAAATTTATATTTCACCAAAATATTTCATTTCTAAATCGCAAATTTCTTCAGATTTAACTAGTACAAAGCTGTAAGATGCATAGCTGTTTCCATATTTAACTATTGTATGGTATGAAATACCACTGCTCTAAAGCATCATCAGAAACACTTCTCTAGTGAATGAGTATAATTTTGAAGTCCAAGGGAGATGAGAATGTTACCATTTAATTGTAGGACTAATCAAGTGTTCTATATCATGTGTGGATACGCTACCTTTAAATCTGTGCCTAAGATTCTATTAATTTCTCTAAATGAAGTGAAGTAAACAAAGATTCTGAAATAACAGGTGAATTACATTTAAAAGTAATCTGTCTAATTTAGGTAATCTACTGAATATGGGGTCCACTCAGTCCTAGCCAATATATGATATAGTGATGGGTTAATTGAAGAAGAATTTGTTGTGTGGAAGCATCACACAGTTTGTTCCAATCTACACTTCTTTCTGCATTTAACACTTTTTTCTTTAATAGTCTTCTGGTTTCAGATCACTTATTGCCACCACTGTGGGTCATAAAATTATTGTAACTGGCTGTTTATCTTTAGGGCAAATTTAAAAAATCCTTACTGTAGTAGAAAGATTAAGTTACTTTATACTCTCAGATTTTTCATACACACACACACATATAGATAGATAGATAGATAGTGTGTGTGTGGAGAGCGAGTGAGTGCAAGTGAGTTTGCAAGACAGTGCAAAGTGTGTCACATTACCCTTGTGTTCACTCTTAATCTGCCTGAGACTGAAGGACTTCATCTCTCATATAGTCAATTTTATAACCTCTTGAACCCAAAGAAGATATCTTAATACATAACACAAGCACACCCCCATAACTTTCACAAACATATCAGAAGTTAGTCCACACAGAACTCAGCTGGGGCAGCCAGTTTGACAAACAATGACCAAAAAGATCTGAAAAAGAAACTTGCTAAATTTCAAGGCTTTACTCTTAGCGGAACTCAAACCTCTATAATACTGTTTATAGTAATCTGATATAAAATTAACTATTGTGTTTAATTTTTTAAAACTAAAGACATCATAACAGCTTTAATAAGATGGAATCAGAAGTGCAAACCAACCCTTAATAGCTCATTTACTGCTTTTCTTTAAATTCATCAGTTAACCCCAAATTTTTATATATATGTTCAAGCCTAAACTTTCGGAGGTGCTCAGCATTCACAGCTCTCACTGAAATCAATAGAAAAGTGAGTGCTCAGCACACCTGAATATCAAGCTCTACGTTTCTCAAGTTGGGCACCTAAAATTGAGGCCCCTAAAACTAGTGGACACTTGAAAGTAAATGGTTCAACTTTTAGACGTAGTTCTGTCCCATTTTACAGGATTTTAAAGCACAGACACTGCAGTTGGTGCTACATAGTACGCAATTTCTGCAAGTTATATCACACTGGTCAATCAAATTGATTTTTTTTTAAAAACCTATGGTGATACCATGGGGATCCACTTCAATTATCTTATGTTACTCCAGAACATATGACATCCCCATTTTGCACAGAACCTGCACCCATATTCATTTGAGATCTTTGACTATGGGCTGTTGCTTTGTAGCCTGGGAAGGCAAATCTGCCCCTTGCCAACACATGGAACATGGCTGTGCAAAAGCGCTTTTACTTAGGCTTTGTGCTGGGTAAGCATTTTTCTATGTAGTGCTTACATATAACTATATTTAGAGAATATAGTTTAGGATTTAAATTAAATTTATCCTGACAGATGAGGAGACTAAAAATGGAATGGTGAAAAGAAGCATCAGTTTTCACGGACTGTTTCAAAACTGGGTCCACCTGTCATAATAGGCCAATATGATCATGTACTATATGAAACTTAAGCTGCTTCTGTATTAATTTTAGCATATTTCCTCACTTTCAGGTGACATGTATTTCAGAAACAATGATGAAGAGGAATCAAACTGGATAACGATCCTGTGGAAGGTCAGGCAGTATTCATTACGGTCTAACTTCATAGCAATGGACAGCAGGGTCAATACAGTTAATGGTCCTAAAACCTAGTTTTTCATGGGCTTTATGTAACTTCTGTAATTCATATCTGGCTGAAACATCAGCTATGACGTGCATTTTCATAGTAAAAGGGCTTAAATTCAATAAGCCATGGTAGTTTTTGTTTCGTTTCACATGTTTTAAGACAAACTGTAGTTAAAAATGACTTTATTGTGAAAATGTTGTATGTACTTAGTTTATGTTACAGAGTAGAGTCTTTTGTATTAAAACAAAATATTTTATGGCTTTGTTACAGTTTTTCAGCTGTAAAAAGCAACTACAGTTTTGTAACAAGTTTCATACATCTATAATCCATACTGTTTATATCCAAACTATAGATGCTAAGTAAAACTGTACTGACTTCAATGGAACATCAAATACAAACAATTTAATGGTATTAGACCCATAGCCTACAGTATATGATGTTTGAAATATTGGATACTATGTTACTGAAGACTGAATTTTATTTTCTTCTTTTCATGAAATACAATAGTACTATTAAAAATAAAGGAACTTAAACATAGCAACCAATTATGGGAACACACTCCAGAAAAGTCTGAAAAATACTGTGTTACCAAAAACTTTAATCTACTTTTCTGTAACATCATTGCTGATTAGCAAGATATTTGTGTGTAAAGAGAAAACAACTTTTAATCATTCCATTCTTCCACTCAGTGGAACTATGGTCCTGTTTTAATGACATTATAACCACTTACCTTGTGATCAGTTCTGATTAGAGCGAGGTGGACTTTTTTTTTTTTTTTTTTTGGCAAATAAATGAGAGAGTGAGAATGAGAGAATACAAAGAGTGAGAATAACTCTATAGCCTGACAAATTATGGCACTCACCTAAGATGTAGGAGACCCAAGTCCCTGCTCCAATAACGATTTAATTATTTATAAAATGTGGCACAGCTTCAACAGGAGAGATTGACAAAGACTCGCACCAAAATATCCCATAGCTTGTGTGGCTAGGATACTCCTATGCAATGTAGGAGATCCAAGTTCAAATCTCTTCTCCATATTAGGCAAAGGGGGGAGGGGGGCTGAATCTGTGCTGACCACATTCCAGGACAGAACCCTAACCATTGGGCAAAAGGTTATTAAGGAGGTCCCCTTCCCGGAATTTTATGAATCTACTCCTCTGCTTTCGTAAAAATGTCAGCTCAAAAAGAAACATTTTGACCTGACTTGATATTGTTTTTCAATTCACCAAAACAGTTAGAAAAAATGATTTTTGGTTTGATCCAAAATGAAGCTTTTTGCCTATATTTTGGCACTGTCAGCAAACCGAAAAATCCATTACTTGCCCAGCTCTACTTCTGACATCATAAATACTAGATTATAACTCTCCTGAATGAGTCAGCAACAGAAGGTTACTTATGTAAGTCAAAGTTTCTTTTTATAAACAAATATCTTGATGAGTAAAAGCGGAGAAGAAAGATAATGACAAGTAGAGTTGGTTCTGGCAAAATATGTCTTTTAGTTTCCAAATATGGCAGGGTTTCTATGAAATGTTAAGGCTCTTACTTCTGCCTATAATAGCAAGAAATTCCAAGTTTATGATTTTGTCCTTAACTCATCCTGGTTTTGCCTGGTTACTGTTACATATGGCATTCAAAATCTCCTATTCTTTGGAGACATCTACAAAACATATGCAAAACAAGGTCGGTTAATGATCAAAAGATAAGGTATACAGGTGTAGTGTGCATAATTAGGGTCATATACTGCCTACAATCCATTGAAGTCAGACTGATGCCAGTGAGAGTTGTGCAAGCAGATTAAAGGATATATATTGCCTACAGTTTTTTCCTTCATCCTCACAGATCTAATGATTCCACTGCTAGGCAAAGAAAATGAGGTGGACAAACACTGGTTTGTTTAGTGCTAGCATGGCTAAGTGATTCAATCACCATTCAGATAACATTTCAATGGTGGAATAAAGTGCAGGACCTCACTGCATATCTATGTCTGCTTTTTAAAATCTATTTTCATCCTCCTTTAAGATTCCTGTGCCATGCAGCAGGTGATAGTGTTTGGGATTGTCTACACTAGCAGCTCTAGCTTTTTAGCTCTGAAATTGATCTCCCCCATGATGGCATGTGAAGACTGGCTGTGAGCACCCAGCCCTGACACCAGAATGTTCATATTGTCACCAGCAGAAGACAAGCAGTAACAGCAGCTTTCAGAGCAATCAGAAGAGGCAACATAAGCATTAGCAAGAGCAAACTGCAAAACTATGAAATCAATCATCTATTACATAGAACATTACAGGGATTTATCACTAAATTGAGCTATCCTATTCCTCTGTTACAGACTCCACAGTGAAGGTCGTTTATAGGCCCTGATTCTCCATTGTAGCTAAGGAGCTCTTGATGCAAGATTGGTGGGGGCAAAGAAGAAGTCGTGGGGGATGCAAAGGTATCCTAGGGATGAAGACTACTCTAATTTATGTGGACTGCCAATGAACCCCAGGGGTCATTTCAGAACCTGAGGACTTGCTGAAAATAAGGAAACCCCAGCTAAATTCCCCAAGTCAGCAGCTGGGAGGGTGGAGAAGAACCCATTCCAGCAGCCACAGATTTCCCATATCCAGTAAGAAATCTTCTCTAGGGCTGCTTTGCACCAGTACAACTGAGCAAAGCAGCCCCAATGTAGCATAGAATCCGCAATATGACATTCAATTAGATAACAAATAATTGGGGAGGATGGGGCAGAGACAGCAAAAGGCTATTTGGTGTGAGCTTCGTATTTATATTTGAAATACACATTTTTCTAATTGTGCAAAAAATCCTATCCAAACATTAATACGTGGTCATCTGTTTAGATCAGGGATCTCAAACTCAAATCACCACGAGGGCTACATGAGGACTAGTACATTGGCCAGAGGGTCGCAACACTAAAACCTTTTCATACAACGATACAAAAGTATAGTCAAAAATGAAAAAAATGAAGCGTAATATAGTATGCTATTAAAAGTCAGTGTATTAACTTTTTAAAAACTGTAATGTGAAGAGGGGTTTTAATAAAATATAAACACCTGTAACTATTCCTTATGTGGTCAGTAAGACTGATGATGATCTACACTAACAGTCTATCAACATAGCTGTAATGGAAATAACGTTTTAGAGTAACTATTCATACAAAATACATTGCCACTTTTAAAAAACATTCTTCCCAACCACTCACAGCAAGGAATCATACATGCTGAACTTCATACCTCAGACTGCTCATGTAATCCATGAGGCCCTGCCCAGCCTCTTCCAACCCCTTCCCCAAAGTCCTTGCCCCAACTCCGCCCCCTCCTTGCCCCTATTTCAACCCCTTCCCCAAATCCCCACCCCAGCTCCGCCTCCTCCCCTGAGGACACCACGTCCCCGCTCCTCCCCCCTCCCTCCTGGAAAGTCCTAAGAGCTGCCAAACAGCTGTTTGGCAGCAGGAAGCACTGGGAGGTAGGTGGAGGAGCGGGGATACAGCGTGCTGAGTGGGGGCGGGTGGTGAGGGGAGCCTGGCTGCCGGTGGAGTCGGTGCCTATGGCGGGCCACAGGAAATAACTCCGCAGGCTGCAAGTGTTTGAGACCCCTAGTTTAGATCAGTGTTTCTCATATGTGGCCACAAGCGGCTTTTTGTGGGGCCACAGCCTCTTGGGGGGAAGCAGTGTTAACAAACATAAAAATATCACTTTTCACAAAAACAGGCTTACTAGCTAGCAAGACTTAAAAAGAAAAAAAGCCACCAAAAAAGCACAAGAAAGAACAACAAAAAAAGACAAGAACGTGCAAAGCACATTATTTGTTTCTATTCTGTTTAGGTCCAGTAAAGAATAGAGACAATTGTACATTATTTTTATTATTGAGTCTGCAATAAAAACCTATATAAGAAAATTACAATGATTTGGACATGTAAATTTCATGTTTTTTGTTTTTCCTAAAGTTAATGAGGTATTTTAGGAAAAATTGTCAGAGCGGCTACCAGCAAGAATTGGTGGCCACACTCTGAGGCCACCAAAAAAATTCTTGTGAGACCCCTTGGTTTAGATGGTCTTGAGGAAGTTACAACGTGGAATATCCTAAGGTAAATAGAGTCATTACTTCAGATAACAGGGACTACAGCCTTAAATATTATCGCCTTAAGAGTAGGACTAAAGGAAAATTCCCTTGTAAAGTTGTCTGTAGTTTCATAGTATTAGAAATACAAATAGTATGGATATAACCAAACAGACTTTCATCCTATTAATTTTCACCTATCATCATGGTCACCTACTAACTACTTCAGCCTGCCAAATATTGTTTACTGGAATGACATGACAGAAATCTGCCATTCATTTGCTGTTCTTTGTAGCTTGTAAATCTGGTCACTTGTAAATATAGTCTAATTTGTACATGAAGACAAAAGTATTATTTTAAATGGTCTCTACACAAAGAAAATCTCAAATAATGGGCCCACTTCTCCTCTTACTTGAGTGTAAAGTAAGAGTAACTCCACCAATGTCAACAGAGTTACACAGAAATGAATCTCACATGAGAGAACAATCTGACCTCAAAACTGTATTTAGTTAAGTCACCTTTTGATTTTTATTTAACTATTAATGTCTCAAAATCCATGTTATTGTTTTTATGAAGCATATTTCATTTCATAATTTTCACTGCCTAACTTTTACTTTTTTAGTCACTGCCAGATGTCAATTAATTGATTGGTTGATATACCATCAAATTATTACAAGTCACTATTACACCAAGTCAGACATAAGAACAGCCCATTTTCTTTAATTCTTCCCACCCCATAAATTTTCTTGTGGACATCCATGCCAAGAGGTGTCAGTTTCCTGAGATCTGATTTTCTAGCATTCTGCAAAGTGGTCTGTCATTAATGAATGCACTGTAGACAGAGTACTGCCTTTTCCAAGGTATAAGGATATGGCATTCAACCGTACAAGTAATTTTGGCAACACCTACAATGAAGAAGAAACAATGAACTGCTGCTAAAATAATAATTTGCTTTATGCTAGTATTTCTTTTTTTACTTTTATGAAAAGTATGATAAACCACAACTTCCCAGTGGTTATGGGCTCAGTCCTGCAAGGAACTCAATGAATTGTGGAGTGGCAGAGCACCTTCAACTTCCACTGAAGGCTATAGGAGCTGAGAGCACACAGGACCTCCAGGACTTGGTGGAACACCTTGCAGAATCAAGGTATGTTAGAGCAATGATTTTTTTTTGAAGTAATAAAAAAGAGACGGTCAGACAGGTGTAAACAATGTCAATGCAAATCTTTCAGCCTTCAAATAGTGACTTCCAGATAAAAGAGTAGTGGTATACAACTGAAGTTTTAATTACTGTAAGTAAATTTAATGGGAAACAAATTAGTTGCTACAGTAAAAATAACTAATATGGTTAAGAGGTCATGATATTTAAAGATTTAGGGTGAAATCCTGCCCCTCTTGAAGTACATGGGAGTTTTGCCATTGATCTGGGCAAAGATTTCATCCTTAGTCTCTCTTTAAAATACAGATGATTTAAAAGGACAGCTCCCCTGAACTCTAGAGGGTGTTTTGTGTATATATATATATCCCAATGCACCTACAGAGAAGCAGGTTTAAGAAACTAGTTTAAGAAACTAGCTAAGAACTAGTCACTTTTCAAAAACTAGTCAAATAATGGTCACATGCAAGCTGATGCTCACTAATTATCTTGACAGAAGTGTAAGCAAACTTAAAACAAGAAAAAAAAGAGGTGGGGGAAGGGAGGAAGGGAAGAGAGAAAACGAAAACTTGCTTCAGGGAAGAAGCAACTGTTCTCTGATGTGCAGCAAAGAATTTAACATCAAAGAGCTAATGTAAATGGGGCCCATTTACTTAAAAAAACTCCACCTTCTGGAATATTTCTATGAGTCTGACAGCATTATGCTTTATACCAAAATTCAATACTGCATAATTTGACACAAATGACCCTAGGATTGGTCAACTCAAGCAATTTTGGTTGCTATTCAGTATATTAAAATACTTTGTACATCATCTGTTTAAATTTTAGAGATTAGCAGATCAGCTCTCAAATTCATCTCACTTGTATGTAAAACTTTACTTCAGTTTCAAACCTTGGCAAATATATTCTCTCAAGTGTTTTAATTATTACAGTAGATTATTTTCTACACCAATATGCTTTTCCTTTTTAAATGAACACGATATGTTGGGGGAAGAGTCAACATGGCTTTTGTAAAGGGAAATCATGCCTCACCAATCTATTAGAATTCTCTGAGGGAGTCAAAAAAGCATGTGGACAGACATGATCCAGTTGATATGATGTACCTGGATTTTCAGAAAGCCTTTCATAAGGTCCCACACCAAAGGCTCTTAAGCAAAGTAAACAGTCATGGCTAAGAGGGAAGGTCTTCTCATGGATCAGTAACTGGTTAAAAGATTAAGGAAGCAAAGGCCGGGAATAACTGATCAGATTTTACAATGGAGAGAGCTAAATAGCCGAGTCCCTCAAGGATCTGTACTGGAACATGTGCTGTTCAACATATTCATAAATGATCTGGAAAAGGGGGTGAACATGAAAGTGGCAAAATCTTCAGATGATATAAAATTACTCAAGATAGTTAAGTTCAAAGCTGACTGTGAAGAGTTACAAAGGGATCTCACAAAACTGGGTGACTGGACAACAAAATGGCAGATGAAATTCAGTGTTGATAAGTACAAAGCAATAAACGCTGGAAAAACATAATCCCAACTACACATACAAAATGAAAGGGTCTAAATTAGCCATTACCTCTCAGGAAAGAGATCTTGGAGTCACTGTGGACAGTTCTCTGAAAACATCTGCTCAATGCACAGCAACAGTAAAAAAAGCTGACAATGTTAGGAACCAGTAAGAAAGGCATAGATAATACGACAGAAAATATAATCATGACACTACATAAATCCACGGTATGCCCATACCTTGAATAATGCATGCAATTCTGCTGCTCCATCTTAAAAAAGATATATTAGAACTGGAAAAGGAACAGATAATGGCAACAAGAATGATTAGGGACAGCTTCCATATGAGGAGACAGTAAAAAAAATTTGGATTGTTCAGTTCAGAAAAGAGACAAATAAGGGGGGATTTGATAAAGGTTTATAAAATCATGAATGACGTGAAGAAAGTGGATAGGGAAGTATTATTT
This sequence comes from Mauremys reevesii, assembly GCF_016161935.1. NCBI lineage: Eukaryota > Metazoa > Chordata > Testudines > Geoemydidae > Mauremys > Mauremys reevesii. The sequence continues at coordinate 38,404,507 of NC_052637.1, read as the reverse complement.
TCCCCTTTCCATAGCACGATAACCAGGGGTCACCTAATTAAATTAATAGGCAGCTGGTTTAAACCAAACATAAGGAAGTACTTCTTCACACAAAGCACAGTCACAACCTGTGAACTTGTTGGCAGATTATTAGCCAGGATAGGTAAGGAATGGTGTCCCTAGCCTCTGTTTGTCAGAGGGTGGAGATGGATGGCAGGAGAGAGATCACTTGATCATTACCTGTTAGGTTCACTCCCTCTGGGGCACCTGGCATTGGCCACTGTCGGCAGACAGGATACTGGGCTGGATGGACCTTTAGTCTGATGCAGTATGGCCATTCTTATGTTCAGATGATGTTGTGAAGGCCAAAAGTACAACTGGGTTCAAAAACAAACTAGATAAGTTCTTGGAGGACAGGTCCATCAATGGCTATTGGCCAAAATGCTTAGGGATGCAACTGCATGTTCTGGGTGTCCCCTAAATCTTCAATATGGCAGAAGCTGTAACTGGATGACAGAGGATGGATCACTTAATAGTTGCCCTGTTCTGCACGTTCCCTTTGAAGCATCTGGTACTGGCCACTGTCAAAAGACAGGATACTGGGCTGGATGGACCACTGGTCTGACCCAGTACGGCCGTTCTTTTGTTAATCTTTATGACTTTATAAACACATGCTATCTATGCATACTCTTAGAGCTTCCCAAAAAGATTCTAAGTATCTTTATTAATGCAAAGTGTGAGAAACCCTAAATATAAGGGTCACTGCCAGCTCCACTTATATCACAGACACATTTATAGAGTGAATAAAGTCACTAGCTCAGTCATTTTCTTAAATACTACACGTTAACACTAGGTAGTAATGTCATTCAAATATATGCTATGATCATTGGCTCATCTAAAGGCTAACCTGGTATGAGTTCTACAGCAGGCAGAATCTGTCAGAATTTGGGGACACATACTCAGCTGAGATAAGCTGCCATAGCCACAATGACGTCAATGAAGCTATAACAATTTACATCAGCTAAGCATCTGACTGTATCAATATATGGTACATGAGCGAAAGGCTATTGGAGAGAGTACGGAAAGATTAGAATGTATGTGCTAGATGAGTGACAGACTCATTTTCAGTTACATTTTGAGGCAATAAAAGCAACTTTTAACTAGAAGATAATGATTAAAATAAAAAAATCATTAGTGTGCATCATTCTGAGAGGGGTTTTTATTCCATGAAATGTAAGTATTATAAAGGGGGGGTTGATGTAGCAGTGTAATAAATAGAAAAGCCCTACGGTTGGGAAGCAAAGCCAAAAAAAACCCCAAGCCCATGATTTGAAGTAACCAGTGTTCCTTAGTGAGATTACCTTGGATTACTTTTAATAGTTTCAGATAAAACAAAAGCTTCCAAAAAAGAATAGTACAACTTCATGAGCCAGAAAGTATTGCACATGGTTAGTCATTGGTGCTGTAAGTTGAGCAAAATCCTAATTAAAAGTAGAATGGAATACATTGCTCAATCATGAAAGCAATTAAAAAACACAAACAAGACTTTTGGAGACTAACATTCTCAATGTTGAATTATTTATCTGTGTTCAGTTCTGCAGTTGTAGGTCAGAATTAACTCCTCTGAACTAAATACTAAAAAGAAAACTCTTTTTGGGATTTGTACCTCATTCATTTTCAATCAAACACCCAAATTCATTTCAAATTCACACAAGAACTGCAACAGTTTCACCTAAATCAGATTTTCTACAAGTTAAACACCCCTTCTACACTCAGATGTGATTGTGAAACTACTTTGATCTCTATTCCCAAATTTATTGCTCTGTGTAATCCATGACAAAATATAACGTGATTTACTGTATCTCTATATGACAGCCCAGCAGCTGAGAGAACTTAATAATTTAGCATAAGAAAAAAAAACCTTCTGGCACCAAAATATACAAATCATAATTGAGGCACTTTAGTATCACATTACAATGAAGCATATGCAGGCTGATCATAAGAACTTCAAAACAATTATAATTCTTTCTCACCCATTTAATAACTGTGTTTTTTATTCCGTGACATGTTCTGCAGCTGCAAGCAAGTCATTTTGGAACACTTTTGTTTTTTCACATTAAAGACTACGTAGGGCTAATAACATCATTTTACCCACTCCCTATTTCCCAACCATCCACTTCCCATCCTCCCACTTCGAAAAACAAAAAACTGCAAAATTTCTCAAGTTAATTCCAAAGAAACGAATGATATCAATGACAGTGGAGACAATGCATACAAATGCTACCCAAGTATAAATGTATGGGGCAAACAGATGCTTTGCATTAGTGTGCACTATTAAACAGAAAACTATATTAAAAAGAAAACCACAGTGAATAATTTAGATATCCAAATGAATATTTACAAAGCAAGAACATGTACAAATTCCATATGATAAAATGCAGTCTCATTTGTTAAATATCAAAAGCAGAAAGCCTAAAAGAGTAGTGTGCCTGCTACATTACTCTATGGAGTAAAGGCAGCACTCAAGGAGAATAGAGAGATTGCAGAGAAGCTAAATGACTTGTGCGTTCATTGCAGTTTCGTTGCAACCATGATGATCCAAGGATATTAGAGAGACAAGGTGGGTTAAGTAATACCTTTTATTGGACCAATGTCTGCTGCTGAAAGGACCTGAAGAAGCTTGAAAGCATCTCTTTCACAAACAGACGTTGGTCCAATAAACGATATTACTTCATCTACCCTGTGTGTTTATCGTACAGGATGTTGGTGAGATATCTACCCAGACTTATTTATTCCATGTAATAAGATGAGGGATTGTCAGATGGTGAGATGTCAAAAGAAAAGATGTTTAAGCTAAATGATATTTTATCATCAGATCAGATCATGCAAATGAACACACTGAAATTTATGTGGCTCCATACAAGCATGGGGTCCACTCACAAGGAACCAGTTACAGGACCTCTCCTCTAAATTACACTACCACCAGTTGGTAGTCATTCAACAATTTTGAAGGAATTTAAGAATGAACTGGTTGAGCTGCTAAAAAAAATTTAATCTTGCATCTCAATCAGCTACTACGCTGGAGAGTAGCCAGTGTTGTCCTTATCTTTATAAAAAGAACTAGGCTCATCCTGGAATTACAAACCAGTAAACCAGGCAAATTACCAGTAATTATAAATTATAAATAGAGAAGAATGGTAAGACAGGGTCAAATCACCACAGCTTCTGTAGATAAAAACTGCACCTCTCCAAACTCTCAGACTTCTTTGAAGGAGACAACAAAATAGTGAATAAAGGAGAAGTTACAGAAATAATTTATTTGGACCTTTTAAAAGACTTTGATAAAGTCCTTGATAAAAGACTCTAAAGGAAGCCAAGTAGTCATGGAATGCCAGTTAAAATTAGTGTATTAGAGATACTGGTTAAGTAGGAAAGGAAAAAGACACTGGAAGAAGTAGGAATAAATAGTAATTCTGCAATATGAAATTATTAATTGAAAATCAGCAGTGTAGTTTGTGATTAGAAAGGTCAAGATTCAGATATCAACCCTAACATTTTCTGAACTGACGTGCTTATCGATATATGTAAAGGATGAAGTTTTGAAATTTCAGACTAAATTTCCAGAAAGGGCACCACAGGAAGTGTGTAAAGATAATGCAAAGAAATGGGAAGAATGTGTTTCATTATCTTAATATTATCAAACCAACACATTTAGATCAGGTTGCTACCTGTTAATAACCCCCTACCCCTGCAAACCAAAAAAGTTGAGTAATATGAGATGGAGTATATTTAAGCATGTTGAGAGAAAGGTCCTATGATAAAGTCATAAGGCTATGTTCGGAAGTGAAGCATAAGGTAGTGCAAGTTAAATTCCCCTAACACTTGCTTAGACTTAATTACAATCTGTTGCTCTGCAAGTGAGTTTTAGGTTTTGTCTACACTACCACTTTCGTCAGTGCAATTTTGTTGGTCAGGGGTATGAAAAAACATGCCCCTGACTGACAGTTTCACTGGCAAAAGTGCTGGTGCAGACAGCGCTGTGTCAACAGGAGAGCCTCTCCTGCCAGCAAAGAGTGGCTACACGGGAGACCTTACAGGAGCGCAGTTGTAGTGGCACAGCTGTGCCACCATAAGGTCCATAATGTAGACATACCGGCACAGGACTTCTTGAAGTGTATCTTTTTGGCTTAAATATTCTCTCATACTTCATCATTTAGTCTTACTGTTCTTTTCCTTGCTTCTTCCTTTTTTCCATAGGGGTAGATATGTCTCTTGAGATGCCAGTATGGTAGCTTAAGTGGTTCCATTCTTGTTCTAATTATTTCATTTCTTTTAGGTACTATTTGGCTTCCTTTTAATTTTTTTAAATCACCCTTCCGAAAATTTAGCACCATAATGCTAGCTTTTGGCACACCTCTTCTCACATGGATATCATAACTGTGGGGTGGTTTAAGGGGTCAACTTCTTGAACAAATTCTTGTGTGTGCATTTTAAAAATAAGTAAAAAGAGCCTCTCCTTGTACACGCCACACACAGGAAACATCCACTGAAATTAATTAGAATATTATTTGCTTATTCCCATTATTGTTAATTACACCTCCTTGTATTACCCTAAACAAGTGAATGCTTTACATCGATGGAAATGAAACTTTATAACTGTCAATGGTTCCTCCATCTAGTAGCACTTTTTTGACAATTGTTCAGAGAGACATAACGAAGTCCCAGAACATCAGTCAATGTAATTTTCAGTGCTATGGTATTATTTGTGAATTTAATTAAAGTGATGTTTGTCCTCCTACCTAGATCAGTAATGACAATGTTAAATAAAACCAGCCCTAACACTGATCAGCACAGTACCCTAGCAGACAACTCCATATACATTATTACAATGACATTTATATCATTACTCTTTGTTAGTAGCTCTCCAGCCAGTTTTAAATCCATGTGGCAGCATGAAGTATGGGCAAAAAAGGATTTTTTTTTAAAAGAGCAAGTATTGAAAGCACAATCCCACTATGTATGAACAAACGAGACTACTGCTCTGAAATACCTCCAGTAAGTCCTTGGGATAGCGCCATAAATGTTGTTTAGTCTCACTTGAGGAAAGTACCACGGAGAGATTATTCTCGAATATTATTTTTGAAGTTTGGTGCAGATTGAAGACTTTTCCAAATAGCTTCCCTATGGGATGATGTAATTTCATTTTTAAATTAAACTTTTTTTCCCTAGGTCTTTTAAGCTTTGGAAAGACACTTTCCCATCAAAGCCAAAGTTTCATGCTCACTTTTGGTAGTATAAATGTGTTAATTCATGAATCACTATGCTAGTATGTTGGAATCGCTCCAAGGCCATATATAAGTAAACATACATGGATTGTACAACACAACTAAAATAAGGAAGTTATTGCTCAGGAACAGTAAGGCAGACAAAAAGAAGTGATGTATTCAAGAGATATTACATGGTACAGAACAACAAAACAATAGGGTTATTCTTTTGGTAAGAGTTCTAGAATCTTTAAATTCCATATGGGCAGACGCAGGCAACAGCATCTATACAATGCAGAACCACTTCAATACTTCACTGTATAGAGAGGGAATATATATCTTCATTTTATACGACGAATTTAATTGCTGTCCAAGAGGAAAATCAGGGTGTCAGTGCAATGAGTGGTTAATTTGGTTACTCATATCAAGGGAGATTCACACTACATCTTCATTATGGTCACCAGTGTTTCATTTATAAAATTCCTTATATAAGTCTACTGATCTTAAGGCCACTCACTGTAGATGATGCCATCTCTAGTCTCTGCCGAAGCCACACTGCTCTGATTTGGTTGCTTGGAGATGCCCCTCCCTGAGGGCAAATGGTAAAAGAAATGGGAAAGTAGGAGGGGTATAAACCCTATTTTCACTAATACTCTAACACGTTCTATCACATAATATCAAACGATGTATATTCATTTTTAACCATCTTTTTGCTAAAAGGTTTTAAAGGAACTATGTAAACATAAATTATGCCAATGATAGATAAACTGCAGCAGAAAAGTACGTAGGTTACTTAACAGTAGCAGTCTATGACTATATTGCCGATGCAGATCTATGCTAAATAAGAGCTGTTAAAAGCAGTTACCCCAAGATAAATCAGCATATGCACCAATACTAGCACCACCTAGAGGAGGTACAGTGCCCCATCCTCAATCAGTTCCTGTCCAGCATGCAGTCTCTGAAGAACAGGGACTGGTAGGGTGGGAGTGTGCAGGCAATATATTTTGGGAGCTCCACTCATTAGAAAGCTCACCTATTTTTCTCCTCCAAGAAATTGCATCTAAGTATCCTTATTCTTAGAGGCTAAACTCATCTAGGGAGAAGGAATGCTGGACATGTAGGGGTTATCTGGAGATGTACCTGTTCATTCTCTAACTCATACATAATTGTGGCAATGAACTCGCTCTTAGGCAGCTCCAAGCATTCCTCCTTAGAAGACTCAAAGTTGTGCTAGAGTGCTGGAGAAGATGAAAAATCCATGTTAGATTGCTCATTCCTAGATGAGGGACTGCTGGAAAATATCAGACAATGGCTACCAAAGGAGATGAAAGAGTCAACCATTACAAGCCTGGCAGAGGTTAATGGCTGGAGGACCATAGTCTCACTATGCTAAAAAGGAAAAGCCCATGGTGGGACTTACACAGTCACTGCAGATTTTAGAGGTGTCCAGATAATAATATGGCTCAGAGAGGAAGTTAGGGAATTTTTTGGTGGCTTATGGATGCTTTGAAGTTTGCCCAGAGTAAAATCTCATCTTTATTTTTGCCTAATAATTACGAATCACACCAAAACAGAGAGGTATTGTGATTCATTAAGAAGTTATGGAAGAGATGCCAATGACATGAATATTTGACAGGGAGGAGTAAACACCAAAGAGAAAAAAAATCTATAGCAGAAAGTCAAGAAGTTAACAACTAGCAATAATCGCGCCTCGGATTACCCTCATTTGCTAAAGCAACCAATGACAGCAAATACTTATACTGCTGTTCTCCAGTGCCTCCTAGTGCTGAAGGGGCATAAGGTACTGGAGGGCCATCATCAGGTTGGCCAAGAGATGTCTATGAGAGATGCAGTACTGGTGGGTATTGTGGTCTCTTTCTGGCTGGTACACTACAAAATTGTTCACCAAGGTGACCCCAGGGATGCCAGTTAGCCTACAGTAAGCAGATGGAGAGGGGTCCCCATGGATACGCATAACTCCTGGATATAGGGCATCTGGTGGGGTCTGGAAGATCCTCTTCAGAATACTGGCTCAGTGGGGTGTGATAAGAAAGAGCCCTGCCCAAAATCTCAGAGTCCTGGGCTGAAAGGGGGAACATCAGCTATAGGATAGATGCCAGAAGTCCAGTCGGGGTTCAGTCCTGGAGGACTCTGGTTGCAAGGTGTCTGAGCTGTACCAGGGAAGGTGCTTTCATAGAGGTCTGTCACAGGGGAAACGCCAGTTCCTCTGGGATGAAAAGGTCCTCTGGGGAAAGCAACTTGGATGGAGCTGGAAAGCTGTGGTATCCAGAAGCCTGAGTCTCAGGACTGGAGTCTGGAGAAAGGGTCGGTGCTGAGATGTTGAGCACTGTACGGAGGGGCATATAAAGGAACTTCTCTGACCCCCAAGTTAGGGAGCAGCAGCAGGAGGGCAGCAGGAGGAGGGCAGCAGATCATTCATTTCCTGTGATACCTTCCAGGAGCAGCGGGAGGTCAACTGAGAAGCAGAGGAGGAAGCAGGATGCAGTAGAAGGGGCAGGGTTGGGGGTTTTCACTGCCCAGGACTTGCTCAATTGGGGCTAGGGGTTAGCAGCAGGAGGGTTTTTACATCTGGTTCTGCTGACCCCAAACTACTGTGCTGATACATTTTTTTCACCATCCTGCAGATTTTAGGAGAGACCAGTCCAGTGGCCATTAGAAGATTTCATGGCCAGCAAACCAAGTTGGCATTCCCTCTTCAGTGAACCATTTAAGGTCTGCTGGACCAGGGTTCCCTCTTGTGGAACTCCTAGGGTCTGCAAGACCAGAATTTGTCTTCATTAGACCTTAAGGCAACTAAAAGGAAAGGAAATTCCAACGCAAAAACTTTTGTTAAGGTTGAAATTACATATCTGTTTTGAATGCATATTACCTTAAAAGATTAGTGCTTAAAAATATTCTAAATTTCCTGAGTATCTAAGTTTAAACGTACAAAAAACCCAAACATTTGAAAGTATGGAAATTCAATTAAATTTCCAAAACTATCTTAAATCCATCCCATTAGCAATACCCTGAAGAAATCAGAAAGGCAGTGTACACTATCTACTGTATATAGTTTCATTTTATCACTGACCACAAAGGCATACTTTAATCACAATGTTTATTCCAACTATGGCCTTTTTATGGTCAGATACGCTCCACAGGAAAACACTGATGTACAAATTCTGTATTAGATCAATCATATTCCATGGCAAGGATTTCTCTTTCCATACAAAGGAGACAATCCTGTAAGGCGATGAAAGTGTTCAGTACCCAGCTGGATTGGGCTTTACAACTGAACCTGCGAACCCAATGATCCAAGTGTCATTAAATACAGAGCTAACAAGTTAACAAATAGAGAGATGAAGCCATTTATCTGTGATGTACATTTCTAAAACTCCACCTGCAAATTAAACTGCACAGGAACAGAAGTTGTTCAAAATGTAAGCAGCACACTGTACACCTCAAAGTTCTTAGGAAAAGTCCTTTTTACAAAAACAGCATGTTACAAAATAATTATAAAAACACAAAAAGAGAAGTTAGGAAATGACCATCTCTAGGGACAGAGTTAAGTAAGTTTGGCATCTTAGATGAATTTACATATGTTGAAATGTTTGTGTTTCTTGTAAGCTTAACCTTACCTCTGAATTTCCTGGGTACCTAACTTTTATTTAAATGCTACCATTCTTGAAAGATAATATGAACTCAGAACACTATGTGCCTACATCCTGATCTTAACACGGTTTATAGAGTGAATCCTGTTGGAGGTATATTTCGTGATTGTAATAGCTATAAAATACAGGACTTTATAAGCATAAAAAAGAAGAAAAAAATCCAAACAACTGTTACATCATTTAAATCAATAAAACTGAATTGTGCAGCTTTGGCTGAGTTACCTGCCAGCTCACATGCCCAGCTCCACAAACTGAATTGTTTCATAATTGTATTGAAATTATAGCTTATGTGCGAGAACCAAGCAAAACATGTCTCCGTTTTTCCTGTGCTTTTCTAAAAGACTACTGTAAAGCAAGCATGCATGAGGGAAAAGTGATAATTTATGTCTGATTTTAATGAAGATACATGTTCCAGACTAAACCTCATGATATCCATCAAGTAAACAAAAAATAACTGTGAATAAGGATACATATTTCACCAGATCCTCAAGATACATATAACAAACCATCTGCCATCAGTGAAATCTATTTACTTAAGTACTCACAATTGCCCCCAGCAGTGTAGTATTTGAATGCCTCACTATCTTTAATTTATTTACCCTCCAAGGTAGGAATGTGCTCTTATCCCTTTTTACAGATGAAGAACTGAGACACAGAAGCCCACATTTTAAAAGGTATTTTAGGCATTGCTCTGCTCAGCATTGCCAGGTCTAAGTGACTTAGACACCTATTCCCCATTTTCAAAAGTGAATTAGGCTTTTAGGTGCCCAAGTCGCATTGATTTTCACTTTCTTCAGAGTCCCAGGCTAGCACCTTAACTACTGGACTATTCTTTCTCTTTGTGGCTCTAACTTCATCTTACAATTTTAATTATCATATGTGTTAAACAGGGTGTGTACATAGAGAAACATACTTCCTCTCTGGAATGAAAGTAGCAGTGAGAAAGAAATAGACAGACAGTCCTTAAATCTGAACAAACATTTGATAAAAGGAATCAAAATGTCTATTAGACTCCAGGAACGCAATCAACAAAAAGCTCAAGATGGAAATTATTCAAATGCAGGGAAAAAAAACACTTCAGCTCCACACTGTATGTATTTTTATATGTATCAAAGATATAACTGTTTTATGAGTTAGGTTCAGTGTTCCAAGGTTGCTTCCTTAGAGTATTGTTAGCATGTCTACTGGTCTGTTAGGGTCATGCTTTCTGAATACTCATTTTCTTTGCCAAGAAAATACCACAGATGAATGTTACAAACAGCTATGTTAGCCAAAATTCACATCTGCACGCACTTAGAAATGCAGCTCTCCTTTTTCTTTTAATAATTTCTGGCAAACTTGAAAATATACACAAGCTTTGTATAGTATGTTACACCTGGCTGACTAGTGTTTATGCCATAAGTGTTGTTGATACAACCTATAACATCTGTCACCCTATTGTTGAAATTAGTCATTAGTGCAGCCCACACAACAGTAGTAAGCATCTCTAATGTATTTATTTTTTAAACACCCTATGTCTAATATTTTTCATACGTGGGTGTAACTTACAATGCAAAACAGTCATCATATACTATAATAATATAATCAACTGACACATAAAATATGTTAAAGAGGAAGCAAATAAAATCTGTACCTGGGCGGAGGGGTTGTTTCATTTTTTAATCAAATCAGTGCAATTAAAATGGTCCACTTCCCAGAAATAATCTTTTATTACTTTTGATTACAGAAATTTTGGTAATCTTTCAGGTTCTGTTATGTTTGAGTGTAACAATGGATGTCATGAAAATAAATGAAGACACAAGGACATGACAAACAATTTCAACTCTCCATGCCAATATCTTGGACTGATTTATGTGTAACATGGCTGGTCAGAGTCTAACTGCAGTAACACTTTCTGTCCTGAACTATTATGGTGGTGTTGTGCACTGATAAATGGCTGCCACCTTTCAGTAATCCATTATGTATATGGCTAGATTGTGCCTATTATGCAAAGGTTTGTGTTAGAGCTGCCCCAACAGAAGCTACTGGGAAGCCCACCTGCTTCAGTCCCCCTTTAGGAAGGAACAGTGTAAGCCTCCTCCTGGTCCTTTTTGCATGGTTACACTCATGCTCTCAGGATAGTAAGGGACTGAACTCATGACTGCTCCTACTCACACAGAGGGGAGGGGACAAGACTACCAGAGCAGAAGCTCATGTGTCCTCCCCTTAACTTGTGCACCTCTGCAATGATCAACCGCAGTTTAACCCCTGCAGTGAACAGGGCTTTTAGAATCTCGTGGGGAAAAGGCCCATATAACTAAGTGCTCAAACCTGCGTTTTCATGCAACACACTGTCAACCTCTGGAACTCCTTGCCAGAGGGTGTTGTGAAGGCCAATATTATAATGGGGTTCAAAAAGGAGCTAGATAGATTCATGGAGGATAAGTCCATCAACGGCTATTAGCTAGGATGAGCAGGAATGGTGTCCGTAGCCTCTGTTTGCCAGAAGCTGGGATTGGGTGACAGGGCATGGATCACTTGATGATAAGCTGTCTGTTCATTCCCTTTGGGGTACCTGCCATTGGCCACTGTCAGAGGACAGGATACTGGGCTTGATGGACCTTTTGTCTGACCCACTGTGGCCATTCTTATGTTCTTATGTAAATCTATTTTTACACCATTGTCTTCAATATTACTACCTGCATGAGTAAAGGTGCACAGGATCAAGTCCCAAATTAGCAAGAGCATAAAAAGGTATTAAAAATCTCTTTCCAATTTAATAGAATAAAAGTAAATTACATAATCAAAATATTTTAGAGCATCTTCAGGCACGAATAAATATAACAAAAGAGCCTCAGAAATGGCCTGATTCTGACCAGCAACTCCACAAGTGTGCGCAAGCAGAGGGGATACAAGTTGCTACTCCTCCTCCTCTTACTGTGGTGGGGTTTTACAGACTCAAAGAGCACCTTGCTCCCTCCTCGCACACTGTGGTCACTTGCCCAAAAGGGGGAAGGCAGGGCAAACTAAAAGCCATGCTATCACCCCCATTCCTTCACAATGATCAATAGAACTAGCCAGGAGCAGAGATGGAGGATGCTGCACCTTTTTCAGGATTGCTGCAGCAGACACATTGACAGGAATTCTGGCTGGTTCAGACAGAATTCCTTCTGGAAATCCCAGGCGATGGAAAGCACCCTATTCAGTGCTTTTAATAGTACATAGAGCAGAATTTCCCCCAAAGAGAACAGGCATGGAGATGTCAAACAGAGCTGTGATTTGTCTGGGACAGAAATGGTAAGCCAGTTCCAAAACATTTACATCTCTAATAGCTCACATTTCAGAAAAACACCTCACAGCGGGGTTACATGAAAATAATGCCAGCTATAGAGTAAGGTCAGTGGAAAATTATGGACTTTTTTTTTTTGTTCCATAACAGGTGACTTGTTTCTTTTCTTTACAATGTGGATTACACAGTTTCATCTGGCTGCCCGATAAGGACTTTTTCCAGGAAGCACAATATTTTATCCTTCCTATTGATTAATCTAATTTTAAGATGAAATAATTATAAACAGATAGTTACTGTTAGCTTCATACTTTTAAAATTTCACTTAAATATTATTACGGAGCAGCCTTATAGGCATCAGTGGCTAAAATACTCTAATCATGCATTAAATACTACCAAAATATAATGAAATTAAAATATTAATTTTCTTTATCTCAGAAGGTAAGATGAGACAGTATGTGACTCTAAATAATAGAAATACCAAAATATATACAGCCCCAACGAACTAAAACATGTTTACCTCATTATAGAGAGTATCATTAAAAATACAAAATCAGAATTACATATAAGGGCCTGCCATTTACAAACTAATATAATCTGTATTTAGCTCTGCTATATGCTAATAAAGTGCCATCATCACCCCCATTTAATCAATACAAAGAAACTGGCAAAATTGGAAACTGGCAAAATCCCCTGCTTGTTTAAGTTTACCAGCCATGTCTGGTTTGAACAGTAACATCTCATTAATTCCCAGCCTTGCAATTTGCAATACAAAGTTCAATGGACCTTAAGTATCAATTAATCATCCATCCACAAGAGAAGCCTGAAGAATAAGAAAGTAACATCTCTTCTACATGAAAATCTTGCTGGTAGCAAGCAACATCAAATTAATCCCACATGTTTCATTACATGAGATCACATCTGTTCATACTCATGAGCAGGGTGCTATCAATAAAGCTTATTCTCTTAGACTTTTTTTCCCATTCTGCATCAGTGTTATTGAGAAAGCAAAAGTATGTGAATGACATGCCTCTATAAATTCTCTTTCTTCTTTAAGGTCTTCACTGAAATTTTAGAAAACTTTTCCCATTGTGATCCTGATCAGGGGAGTGCCAATCCATAAACCCCTGAAACCAACACACAGAGAAATCAATATTGCACAGAATATAAGGCCACACGGGAATGAATCCCTTCACCTGGGAAAGGAATGAGCCTCTGAAAGTTTGGATGTTCATATGATCTTTTCCAAACCAAAACCAGACCCACGAAAACTTCTGAGGTTCAGCTAGCAGTTCTTGGAACCATATATAATCAAGTAAATAGAAGAACATAAACCTTAGAAGACAAAACATGAACAAAAACAAACAAAACTTTCCTTTCATTTCCTCCATAACAACTTAAAGGTAACAAGACTTGCTAAAAAATTCAAAACCTCAGAAGGAAAGTTACTTTTTAAAAGAAGCAGTATGTGGGCTATTATTAAAGTTGTTTTTCTTTTCTTTTATATAAAAAAATCTCTGCAAACGCTCCCTTGACTTCAATTGTGTCAGAATTTCATTTCAGTTTGGTAAACACTATCATTTTCACTTTTCAGCTGAAAATGGAGGTCTCCTCCAAACTCCTTTGGGACCTGGGTGGCCTCTTTGCAGAGCCCTGAGCTTGGGCTGTACAAAGAGGTGAAATAGGGTAGGAATGAACAGAGGTAGCTCATGGTTGCTTGCACAGGAATATGTAAAACTCCTTTTCCTCACAAAATAATATTTTTTTCCCCCAGCACATTATCTCCCAATCATAAATTAGAAATGAAGAAATAGGCTAAATGATAAACATATTCCCTTAAAATGTAATGCCATCTAATGTACATTAAAATTAGAAATGTCTTCATGTAATTTTATTTGGAAAATGAAAAAAATTCAACTGAAAGTTTTAAAAGAATATTTTTTGACAGTAATGGTGATTCAAGACTATTAAGAATATTTTCCTCTGAAGTGTTTAAGGATTATTTGTAACTTTAATTTAGGGATGTAAAGAAGTTAACTTTTTTTCTTTTGCTGTACTATTAATGTAAAAAAAAGATCAAAGAAAGAAAATAATTGAGATTCAAATTCCATTTTTAAGCAAAAATGACAATGTCTTCATGAGTTAATATTAATCCTTTAATTATGAATTTCAAAGGTTTAAATACTTTCTGTGACCTTGGCTTTAAATAATTATGCCAAGTGGAGCTTTCCTTACATTCAAAAAAGATTCTGAATTGTTGATCATAGCCATTTAATGGCTTCAGGCTGGCAGATTTCCAACATAATCCTCAGAATACCGTTTAAAATTACGGACCAAGAACCTGATGCAGGTAAATGAAATGTCAATTTCACAAAGACCGTTGGAACAGTATATGCATAGTCTTATTTTTTGTTGCGCTGTATCATTTTGTAATCAAATGTGGAATTTACCACACTAATACATCTTAAAATATTTAAAACAACTGTATGCTTACATACAGACATGGCCTATTTTAAACATCAAGTAGTTTTCATTTTAGTTTAGCACAATGTTTAAACATGTCCTTTGATGACAATTATTTTCTTTTCTGAGGAACTGAAAATATTATAAAATAGATTTTAAAGTCTTGGTGATCTTTTCTAGATAACTATATGCTGATTACGCCATTAAAAGCTGCAGCAGGCTAGGTAAGAATTTATTCCTCCTAAATAAGAATCCAATAATGGTGATATTTTTAAAACAAGAAAAAAACAAACACCTCAATACAGAATAAGACACTGATCTTGCAAACCCTTACCAACAAGCTTAACAATATTACCACAAATAAGTGACATTTTAGT
Source organism: Mauremys reevesii (assembly GCF_016161935.1). Classification (NCBI taxonomy): domain Eukaryota; kingdom Metazoa; phylum Chordata; order Testudines; family Geoemydidae; genus Mauremys; species Mauremys reevesii. The sequence continues at coordinate 38,389,488 of NC_052637.1, read as the reverse complement.
GAGATTACTCACAGTAGAAAAATTAAGCATGTACATAAGTGTTTGAAGGAACAGAGCCATAGTTATTTAAAACACCAGGTTCATTAGTTACTACTCCATCTGCATTAAACACTTAATCCTACAAACATGCACATGAATAACTTTAATCATATGAATAGTCAGATTGACTGCAATGGACCTGAATGAAGTTACTCACATGCATAACTGTTTTCAGGATCAGGCTCTATATTGGGATGTGCAAAGGAGCTTAAGGAAGCTAGTCACTCATATCCCATTGAAACTTGGTCACCGAGCTTCTCTCTTTTGAAAATCTCAACCTTCAATGTTACTGCTATCTATACTTAAATATCTAGCAATATCTATCTTCTGACTTGGTTCTTATGACTACATACTGGCAAAAGATATTAAAGATTTTGCTTTAATTTGGCAGTACAGTCACCAGTACTGTGAACTGAATACCTACAAGACTTGTGATTTAGTCTCTGCAGCACCAAACAAATTGAATCACTCCAATTAACAGTCTAGATTTCACCCAGGACATAGAGGTTGGATCCAATCTCAGCTGAGTAAATGGATACAAGAAAAGCTGAAATATGTATATGAAAGTTCCTTAGTGCCAATGAGCCAACATCCTAAGGGAAATGGTGATGCTGTTAGCTGACAACACTGGTAAATGATCACATAAATACATCTAAAGGACAGGAAATGGAGAAACGTACATAGCAATTTTTTAAAGAATTTGTAAAATGTTACTGAGGAAATTCAAAATACCATCTTTTATAAGCATGACATTATTTAAAATGTACAGAGAGTTTTGAATACACGGTTTTCTAAAATATTAGTATCATAACATATAATTAACCATTTTTATTTCTATATCACATAGCAGTGAGGTTTTCACACTTCTATCAGAGTTCATTTCTTTGTGTTCCTGTCCTTAAGTATTTCAAATCTTGCTGATTTGTATCAAAAATACCTGCTCACTGCTGAATGAACGTGAAGCCCATAAAAAGGAGTCAACATTCAGCCAAAAACAGCCATACACTGAGTCATACTGTGAATGAACTGGTTGAGCATAAAGTGGGAGAAAACACCAGTGTGTTTTAAAACATGAATCCCCAAACTTAAACATTTCACACCCCTCTTCCCAACCTTCCCTCCTCCCCACTCCACAAAATTGATCTCTAAGTCCTTACTTACTAAAACAAAAACAAGCACACAAAAGCTTTCCCTTTTATACTGAAGGCAATTTATATCCAGATACTTGTATCCTGAACTTTCCCCCTTAAACTGTTTTTTGACAGAGCAAAATACATGGATTAATAAAGTAGGATCTCCCTTGTCAACCCCATCCTGGATTGAAGCTGCATTTCAAATCATGCTGTTATTCTGGTCTACCATTTCCCCCTACTTAAACTACTAGATTGGTGTTTTGATCCTACTGCTACTTCTGTTAGAGTGTGGCACTCTGCTGGGGAAGAAGGCTAGTCAAAACAATAGTAATTATCATAATGAAATCTGCATTTTGTTATCACAGAAGCCTTTCATTCAAGGACCTCAAAACTCTGAGCCCCTCCAGCCCTGAATGCCATACGATTTGACAAACTCTGAGCTGTAGCAGTTTCCTTTATTTAAGTGATCTCACAACTGTTATTGATTTGTATAATTTGTTATAGAGTGTGTCACTTCGGATTCATTGTCCCTCACTTGCTCTGACCTAACCAGGTTTGTGTAGTAACATCATGTGAATCTCTTACCTTTTCCAACGTCATCTCTGTCTCTGCAGCATGTGTCCTTTTCAGGTCTAAGGCCATCTTTTCCGACTCTGCTTTAAGCTTATTCACTGCAGTCTCGTGATCCCGAGCAGCCCTCTGCTTTTCTTCTTCCCGCAGAAGGCTAAGCTCTACCAACTGTTGCTTCCGCTGAGCATTTACCTGAATAAGCTCTTCTCTCAGCTTGTGGATTTGGGCCTCCATATCATGGATAATCTTAAATTTAAAAAAAAAAAAAAAAGGAAGAACATTTGTATGACTTCTCTGATCAGACTATCATCTAGGATAGGGAACAAGCTAGAAGAGTTCCCTTTCTTCCCTCCCATCAGAATTCATCTGCACTTTAGGATTCACCTTTTCTCTATTACCCTGACAAATGGGAAAAGCTTCCTTCTGGCCAAAGTTTGGATGGAGGCTATCAGCAATGCCACAGCAGCCAGCAAGAAAAGCCTGCTTTAGGGCCAAAGTAGAGTTCCAAACTTGGTACCCACTCACCCTCCCTTTCACTCCACCAAAGAATCAGCTTTACCATTCATTTTGTTCATTCTTCCAGTCCTGGCTTTGTATCTTTTCCTATACTATTTCCTCTCAATCTCAGTGTGCCACGCCCCCACCCTCTTCTTATTAAAATCCCTCCTTAAGACACTTCTTCAGTAAAGTCTACACACACAGGATGCAGCTCCAGGGCTCGCTAACACTGTTTGTGAACCTGTCAGGCAGATACAAACATGTGATGCCCACGGCAAATTTTTTTAGTGTATGTTAAAAAAAGATTTTTATGTATTAACAGGATTTGGGTCAACCAGTGCTTCACCCACCATAAATGAAAATCACTTATAACTGATAGTTACTGAGTGTAAACCATATTCCTAGCTAGGGTAGAGCATCTAAACAATGACAATAACTTGTATCAAATTGAAACTTAAAGTCTTTTGCAAGGTAATTGGAGGAAGATGGCCCTGGATATTATTCTAGATTTAGTTATGATCTGATAAAGTGTTCATGCCAAAGGTTAGCAAGGGCAGCACAATTAATAGAAAAATACTGAGCTCAAAACTAAATATATCAGTCCTACTGTTCATAAAACCACCCTAGTTAAAGACATCCAATCCAAGAGAAGAACAACAAAAAAGGTAGATATCAAAAACAAAATAATGCTGTCAAAATCATGAAAAAATTCCTTCTTTAGAGGTTTTTAAGGTCAGGATTGACAAAGCCCTGGCTGGGAAGATTTACTGTAGTTGGGGTTGGTCCTGCTTTGAGCAGGGGGTTGGACTAGATGACCTCCTGAGGTCCCTTCCAACCCTGATATTCTATGATTCTATGACTGACCAAAACAGCTTTGGTGTATGATATGAAGCTTGGTAAATTTGGGTTCTGATGAAAATTAAGTTTGAAAAAGGAGCATTAACCATGAGAACTCTGCCACTGATTTCCAGGCACAACCCAACAGACCCCAACTGTCATGAAGGAACGTAGCCACTTAAACAACAGGGTTCTAGCCCTTGTAAGACTTACAGTATGGTCATTAAGGCCTAAAACCATACCCTGAAATGAACAGGTAGACAGTGCAGACAATGTAGCTAAGCATATTGACTTTCCTCAATTGGAAGACAGGCCACTGTGTTCTGAACAAGATGAAGCACCTAAGGGTTCATAAAAGGCCACATAAAAAAGAGTGCATTATTGTAATCCAGCCTGTAGATGGCAAAGACATGGGTCACTGTGGCAAGGTCTGCATCTGAGAGGAAAGATGACTGGCTGACTGCTAATAGAAGAAGACACTACACAGGACCATCATTATCTACATACCAAGAAGCCATGAAGAATTTAACAAAACCTCAAGGCTCAGAACTACATTGATAAAGGTGCAGGCATAGTCTTTCTTCTTTCTATGTGAATTCCCAAAACTAGCAGCAACACTTCCATCGTGGCCAGATTCATTTCCAGCCAATTCATTCCCATGCATCTCCAAATCTTGGTTAGACTTAAAGAACGCACAACAACAGATGACAGAGGTTGATTAACTGCCAAGACTCATCTAACTTGTCTCAGGCAAAGGATAACATTTTCAAAAGTAGCAGAGTGACTTAGGAGCCTAAATCCTATTAGGTGCATTTGAAAATTTTACAAAAGAAAGGTCCTCAGATGCAATAACAGACTACCCTAATTATAACACAGAACTTACAGCCCAGGATTTAGGCTTTGCACAGATCTGGCATTCAGAAGATGGAAATTACAAAGCCACAGTACTAACAGCCTTGTAGTATTTACTGGGAGGCATTTAATAGGTACCCCTTATACGTAACTTATTTAACTTCAAATTCAGAAGTGACATACAAAGCGTGAAAGTTATATGTCTGTAAGTAAGCTGCAGGGATCTAAATTGTTCTAACTTACACTTGGAAGAGGCTGAAGGTATACAGTTATGGTAGGAGTTGCTACTTTAGATTTACAATTTCTTACACACTCTTCAGTTGTTTTTTCAGCAATCTCACTCTTTTCCAGCTCCTCAGAATGTAAGTTTCACAAAGTTAGACTCATCTACCAATATATAATTTATATCATTTTATCCATCATCTCTTGGGGTTTTAAAAAGGATGTATTCGCACAATTTTGTACCCTTTTGTGGCATTACTTGTTTCGGTAAATAAGACTGAATAAAGTGATCAGTATACAGCTTCAGACATCTTAGTCATGGGAACACTGAACACATTTGGACAAGTGAGTTCTGGATAATCAAGGGATTTTTCAAGATAATTAAGACACTGACAACCTGGCTCCATTTGGATAAAAAGGAATTGTGGGTAACCAAGTGTTGTTAATTCAGAGTTATACTATATTTCTAAACACACAGTGCTTCTATTAATAGAATTTTCATGATGTGGATTCTTGTTCCATCTTCCTTTCCCTGGTCTGTAATTTTCTAAATGTGAATTTCTTTCAAAAGAGTCATGATTTCAACTAAGCTTTGCATTTGATATTGTCCAATTATTCCTGACTTTTGTCTATCATATGTTGAGTTCCTTTAGAAGATAACAGATTGTCTCCTTGGAAGCAAAGTACAAAGTAATAGAAGATAATGAGAGACATACAAGAATTGCATTCTACTATTCTTTTATTGATTTAATCATTTTTAGTAGGTTTTTCATGAACATTTCCTTCAATATATTTCCATCTTGCTATTATAAAGTAAAAATTTTCTTATTTTAAGAATTACAATACATGCCGTAATGAACCAACATTTTTTATTTATAGGTAGTTTTGAACAAGAACATGTTCACTGAAAGATTATAAACTCTGTGTGTGTGTGTGTGTGTGTGTGTGTGTGTGTGTGAGAGAGTGTGTGTGTGAGAGAGAGAGAGCTCATAGGAAACAGTTCACTGGGATCCATTCACATACATGTCATATCAATTAGATTTTAAATCTATGTCCAATAATTACTACACATAAATGCTGCTACCATTCAAATGATTCAATAGCAGAAGTTTAAAAATGAATATTTACATATAAAATATTACTATGATTTTCATTGTGAAAAGTACAAATAGTCTTACTGTAATCATCTTGAAATTATCTATTTGAATTCAAGATTTTACAGCTAAAGTTTGGTGAGAAGCTTCAGAACAAGATTGTGTTATAAACTGCCCAAACAGATTCTGAATGGTTTGGAATGCTCATGGTTGCTTTTAGATCTCTGTACTACTTTTCTCTTCAAGTACTTCATTCCTAAAAGGTGTGTGTGTTACATGTTTATACTGTAGGCATTTACAGTCATCTAAATAAATAATGTTTAACATTCTTTCATAATATCTGAGAACTATGTTAGCATCTAGTAAACTTTGAAGAAAAAGGAAATGCTCCATTCACAAAAGTACTAGACAATCTAAGTACATTTCTAACCAAAGTTGATAACTAAATCGTAAATACTGCATTGTGCATTGGTGTACGCCCCCAAATTAATTATTCTAATATAAGTATTAACCTTTCTTGGAAAGCTGTTATACAAGATTGTTTTTTGTTTACAGACTTTCTTGATTATTCATTGAATTATTCCCTTTGTGTTAAAGTTATACATTTTCTGTGTGTGTGTGTAGAGAGAAAGTATATCGTGTGTGTGAGTGCGCGTGTAGAAAGTACATTATGTGTGTGCAAAAGTATGACCTACTAGCTACACATGTTAATTACATCAGCATTAGTTCAAACACATAATCTATATCAGGGGTGGCCAACCGGTGGTTCCAGAGCCACGTGCGGCTCTTCAGAAGTTAATATGCGGCTCCTTGTATAGGCACCGACTCTGGGGCTGGAGCTACAGGCGCCAACTTTCCAATGTGCCGGGGGGTGCTCACTGCTCAACCCACAGGCCCTGCCCCCACTCCACCTCTTCCTGCCCCCTCCCCTGAGCCTGCTGTGTCCTCGCTCCTCCCCCTCGCCTCCTGCACACCATGAAACAGCTGATCAGGAGGTGCGGGGAGGGAGTGGGAGGTGCTGATTGGTGGGACTGCCAGTGGGCAGGAGGCTCTGGGAGCGGAGGAGGGGGGTGGGCTGCTGACGTGTTACTGTAGCTCTTTGGAAATGTACATTGATAAATTATGGCTCCTTCTCAGGCTCAGGTTGGTCACCCCTCATTTATACAATGCAATCTGCATTCTTTTCTGTTATTTTCCTCTGTATATGGTTAACTTTTTAAAATTAAATTTGTATACATACTAAAACAGTATACAATCTATCATATACCATTTATAATTATTTCAGAAATTTGTTATGGCTTTGAGCTAAAACTAAATTTTAACAGTGTAACTGGCTTCTATTTGAAAGAAGAAATGTTATATTGGTGAAAATAGATGGTTTTCATTTCTATAGGATTTGGGGCTTTGAGTTCTTGATAGACAGATGCAATGTTTATTTTTAAATGCACTGCTCTATTATAAGGCCTGCCTGGAATTTTATTGATTATCTCTATGTATGAGTTTTTTTCCCCCCTTAAAAACAAACAAAAAAAACCTTTAAAATATTACATCTTTCAAACAGCTCCTAAAATACCAAGAAAGTGTGTGGATTAGAAGCCAAGGCTAACCTGGTGGATTCCAATGAAAATATATTCATAAAACATATGTAGAGCCAAAATGGAGGTCTGGCGAGTTCCAGTGTCATCTGTGATTGTTCCCTGTACTATGCAGTCATGTATCTGTTAATTTGGAAATAAAGGCATCAGCCAACTTAGTGGCACAAAACAAACTTTTTGTTATATAGGGAAAGTAATAGTAGTTAACATGCAAAGAAGCATTAATGTTGGATATAAGAGATGACAAAAGCAGATTTGGGTCTAGCAGCAAAAAATCTGGAGACAGATGAGGCAGAGAAATTAATTAGATTGGAGGAGATTTTTTGGTGCAGTGTCACTGCTAGTAAAATGATTTAAAGAAACATTTAATCTCTCCAAACTGACTCGAAAATCTTCCCTCAGTTGCCTTAAAACAACCCACATCCTCAAGCCAGGGCTCCTTCTCTCTCTCACTTCAGTCACTGGCAGTACTGGATTACAAGTGAACCACTTGCTATGAGAGAGAGAGAGAGAGAGAGAGAGAGACTCATGCAAACACACGGATCTTAAAACTATCGCAGGAAATTAATGCAAAATTTTACAGCTTTAAGAAAGATTTAACTATGGTTTGATCAACTATTATCAAATATTAAGCATAAGGAGATTAGCCAAAGTTAATAGAAGCAAGAAAAACTAAAATGACAGAGAAAGGTATATCCACCACTTTCTGCATTCAAAAGACCATGAAGGGGAAAAATTCACTCAGAGCAATCAGCTCACTTTGGCAACAGCAGAAAAATAACAACAGTGCAATCATTAAATCTTACCCCTCAAAACTAAAATCTGAAGACACACAGTTTTCCCTCTTGGTTTGCCTGTAAGATTTAGTTGGGGTTGATCCTTCTTTGAGCAGGGGGTTAGACGAGATGACCTCCTGAGGTCTCTTCCAACCCTGATCTTCTATGAGTCTATGATTCTAAGATCAAATCCTATATTCTGAGTACTGAATTTCCAAACTATTAGCCTAGATGGTCAGGCCTATGTCCATCAACTGTGCCTACAGAATTATTTGCAAGGCTCAAACTGTAAAGAGGACGTAGTTAGAGCTCCTGTGAGAACTACAACAATTAAGATATACTGTATGAACTGATCTTAGTTTTCATCAGATTTTAACAATACAGAAACAAATGAAGATCTCACAGTATACACTGGTCCCAAAATTCTATCGCCTTGAAACTGTAATGAGGCCATAGAGAAACACAGATTATCATTTTCTTTTCAACTGCTACAGGTTGCCATTTTCTATATTCAATTCCTGTGCTCATTAATTCATTAATTGAGTACGTTGAATGAGTATTAGCAAAGGTAATAAAACCAAATTTTTAAAAAAGTGTTTAAAGCTAATATTGAGCTCAGACTCAAGAAAATGGCTATGTGTCATAGCAGCAAGTAGCAGAGAAGACAGTACTGTGTAAGATGATAGAAAGTCAACAGATGGGAAAACAAATACAAATAAAGAGGGAACATTTTAAAAGTCTGTCCAAAGCACATCACCAGAAAGAATAAGTTACAAAAAGGCAAGTGTAAAGTTACATGAGCAGATAAAGATTTCAGAGGTAATTTAATTTCTATGAATGACAACCATCCTGTTGAGGAAGCTATTAGCTGAGTTGGCTACTTCTATCCCAAAGAATAACCAGAAATAACTTTGCTCTTATAGGGTGGGTCATAAACCCACAGTAATTTGGCAGTGGGAATAAACTAGGCTTGAAAGAAAAAGATTGTTTACTCCATTTATTGAAAAATTAAATAAAAGAATGGCACAGAATTTTGAAGGCAACTAAGTGCTTATTTTTAAAAGTAACAAACTGCAAAACAGAGTATAAAGATGGAAAACAGTTAAACAGGAAATGTATTGTTCTAGCCCCAGACCCCGCAGCAATTTCACTACATGGAGGTGGAGGCGATGGACAGGATGACTAGAGCCCAGCCAAAAGATGCATACCCCCAACTTCCAGAGGAGCTACTGATGAAACCACATGAAACAGCTTTTTAGATCAGGTTCTGAGAAGAGGACTGGAGCTTTATTGAATGTTTTAGGTGAACTTCATGGTGGTAGGATAAATATGTTCCACAGTCTTCCTATTTTTCCTCACATTACAGAGTAAACAACGTCTGCAAAAAACTATGTTCAAATAACATTACGGATGTTTTAAACCCACAATATCAAGGAAATTCAGATGTTAAACATGTTGTCAAGTCATCTTAGTTAATGGCCTCTGTTTCAGAACATCCTAGAATCAAAAGAGCGATAGTATTACTGGCCAGAAGTGAGGAATGTCACAGAGTAGTCCTGGTCAATGTACCAAACCTTTAGATATTTAGTGCTAAATAATCCAGAAATTACTTCAGTTGAAAATAGGAGTTTACAATGACAAGTTGAATGGCCTCAATTTTCTTTATTAGTAAATAAAGCTTTATTAAGTACTGAGATATAGTTAGAAGTAGTAAAGTTGTTCTCAACTACCTCCAAGAAACATGCAATGTATCAGGCACAAGAGAACTTTTTAAAAAAGTAAACAAAATGCCATTCGTTTGCAGCTATCGGCAAATACAGAGTATATCCATAACAACTTCAAATGCAATCACTTTGGTTTGTGTTCAAAACAAAATTGGTTTATATAAAGCCTGTCTTACCACTATGGTTATCACTTATAACTCTGGGTTCACTAAGTCATGCTAAAAAGACTGAAAATCTTACTCCTGTTGTATGGATTCTACCTGAATAAGGACCTTGGGAACCAGGCCAATGAGCCCAATCCTTGAATCCTGCTGAACTCCATTCAGTACTTCAGGAGCCAATGGTAAAGGTGACTTTATACTGTCTTCATGACTCATTGATCTTACAGCCACCTGAAAGCCTTTTGGCCCTTGTGCAACTTAGAGCAGCTTCAGGGCTGCTCTAAAGTGCATCTAGATGTCCATAGTCTCAATGGATCATGCCATAGTAGCTGTCTAGGCACATCAGCTACCCTGGGGCTGCAAGGATAGGTGCAAGGGTGATCACTGCTGTTTTATAACACTTGCACTTTCCCACGTGCCAGAGAAATCTTCTGTTGTCTGGTTAAGCCAAGTTTATGGCCTCTTTGCACCATGAGAGTGACACAAAGGGGCTGCAGTAAGGCTGAGGATCTGAACATACATGTTTAAATTACCCTCTGTTTCTGTTCTGAAAATGCATGACTTCTCAAACTCCAAATGACTTGGTTTAAACAAATTTAAATTAATAATAGTTAAATGATTAAACTTAAAGAACTGATTTGAATGCTATATTTTAAATATGGCTTCCTAATTAACTTATTATCTCCATTTTAATCAATGGTATTTAAAAGATTTTCTATACTAAGTCAATTTCAATTAAAATATGTGGAAGTTTTATTATCTACTTTTACTTGTGACTGGTAAAATTAGAAACTTGTCAATAGCACAAGCCCTTAAATACAGTTATGTATCCCGAAGCTTCTTATCTATCCATATAGGAGCGATTGTGCTCTTCAGTTATGATGGTTCTAAATAACCTATCAAGGCAATAACAAATGAAGACTAGGTGGAAGGAGTTGCTGGCCCGAGAGACAGCCTTGAGCCATTAACGTCAGCCAGTCATCAGAATTCCGAGGAAATGTTGTGTCAGATTAGTTCAGGGGTGGGCAAAAATTTTCGCAGGGTGCCACTCCATGAATTTTGTACATCGTCTTGGACCGCACATTTCTACTATATGAATGGAGGGGATGTGGGGTCGGGGAGGGGGTTTGGGTGCAGGAAGGAGCTCCAGACTGGTGCTGAGTGTTGGGGTGCAGGAGAGGGTGAGGGGTGTGGGCTCTGGGAGGGAATTTGGCTGCATGAGGGGGTTCTGACCGGGGCAGGGGGTTGGGGTGTGAGGTGCAGATTCTGGCTGGGAGGCACTTATCAGAGGCGGTTCCTGGCCAGCGGCGCAGCAGGGCTGAGGCAGGCTGCCTGCCTGCCGTGGCCCCGTGCTGCTCCTGGAAGTGGCTACAGCCGGCTGCTGCTGGCATGTCTCTGCACGCCCCTTGGAGGGAGGGGGGCTGTGGGTCTCCATGAACTGCCCGTGCCCACAAGCAACACACCTGCAGCTCCTATTGGCCGGAAACTGGCCAATGGGGGCTGTGAGGGCGGTGCTAGCGCGCAGAACTGCTTCCCCCGCCAGGGCCATGCAGAGACATGCCAGCAGCAGCCGTCCGCTTCCAGGAACGGCGTGGGGCCACGGCGGGCAGGCAACCTGCTTGAGTGCCCCGCTGTGCCGTGGGACTTTTAGCGACCCAGAGATTGCAAGGGGCAGCCAAAGAGCCTGGCAGGCTGGACAGAAATGTTCGATGGGCCAGATGCGGGCCACGGGCCAGATTCTGCCCACCCCATGGTTAGTTAATAATATACAATGAAAAAGGAAGAGGGAAAGGGGAAGAGAACAGGGATAAGGATTTTTTTAAATTGGTGATCAAGTTTCAGTTGCATATTTAGAAGATATACCTACTATATAATGCCCACGTACATGAGCCAGATTTCTTGAATAGACATTTGACTTCCCACATTTCAGTAACAACATATGTTTCACTGTAGAGCTGACAGGCTCTTTGCATAGGAGTGTAGCCTCCCATAGATAAGTAATCTAACTCCTAATCATTAAAGGTGAATACAAATAAGATGGCAACCTGAATGAAGTGCAAATACAAAACAGTTTAAGGTTAAACACATTCATTGTAGTGCCTAATAAGAACAGCCATTCTGACCATATTGGGTCAGACCAATGGTTTATCTAGCCCAGTATCCTGTCTTACAACAGTGGTAGGTGCCAGATGCTTCATAGGGTATAAACAGAACAGGGCATTTTTGAGTGATCTAACCCCTGTCATCCAGCTTCTGGAAGTTGGAGGTTTAGGGACACCTGGTGCATAGGGTTGCACCCCTCACCATCTTGGGTAATAGCCATTGATGGACCTATCCTCCAGGAACTCATCTAATTCTTTTTTGAACCTAGTTATACTTTTGGCCTTCAAAACATCCCATGGCAATGAGTTCCACAGGTTGTGACTGCATTGTGTGAAGAAATACTTCCTTTTGCTTGTTTAAAACCTGCAGCCTATTAATTTCATTGGGTGACCCCTAGTTCTTATGTTATGTGAAGGGGTAAGTAACACTTTCCTGTTCACTTTCTCCATATCATTCATGATTTTATAGATCTCTATCATACACTCTCTTAATCATCTCTTTTCTAAGCTGAACAGTCCCAGTTTTTTACTTTCTCCTTGTACAGATGCTGTTCCATGCACCTAATCCTTTTTGTTGCCCTTCTCTATAGCTTTTCCAATTGTAATATATCTGTTTTGAGATGGGGCAACCAGACCTGCACACATGGACGCTGACTAAAATTCCCAAGAAAGCAGCGGCTTCTACAGAATATTATCTTTCACTGTCTGTCATCTGGGTTCTTCAGGACTAAATCGTTTAGGATTTTCATCAACATTGCCAATAAAAATAACATGACAATACTAGTTCCTTAGCAGTTCCAGTTCCAGTGAGTACTACCACAATCTGATCCTTCCAAGAAAGCAATAAAGTATAACCAAAAGTGAATAGTGAAAAAAACTCCATTACAGGAAACACAAGCAGGGAACACATGTAAAGCATCACATAAAATTAAAAAGCCCAAACCCTACAGGAAATGCTGCTTGTCAGTGACAGTCAGAAAACCACAGGAACACTTTTTCCTTCCTTCCCATGCCTAGAATGAAACTCTCTCTACCATATAGAGAAATTCCAGTGCATACAAACAAAAAAATGCTTAATTGTGTATTGAACTTCAGAACAGGAGATCTTAGTCAAATTTCTATTCCTTAACTCTGATTACTTTATTCAGTAAGGTGTAGACGTGCTACAGAAAAAGACCCTGAAGGAAGTCCACTGTGTCACTCAACTTTGATTTAATCAAACTTATCAGGAAGCAGGGTTGTTAAGACTCAGAAGGAACAGAAGAATGTTGTCCAAGAAAGATGGCCTTGAGGGATGAAAAGTGGAAGAAAATAGGATTCAGAAGGAGTGAAGGGATAGAGATAGGCTAATCTATAGGTATTTCGTTTATGCATACAGAAGGTAGTAATAATAGTTGGCATTTACATAATGCCTTTGAGTGAAGCATCAAGCCCCTAAGAGAACAATAACAAATCAATCTATCCAACTTCACATACTAACTTCTGATGTGTGATGAGATGCTGGGACGATTCAATAAAATCAGTTAATAACTTTATCACAGCAGCTTAGACATATCTCTTCCTTCCCAGCTCACCAATTAAATTATAGCAAGTGTTTAGGAAACTTGGTAACATTGTTTACAAAAATGAAACATACAAAATGCTCTTTAGTAAAAAATGTTGATAAACTTCTTCTTTGTTGGGGGAGTGGTAGCATAAGAGTAGAAATATCAAGAGGGTACCCCCGATGACCAATAACTGACGTTTCAAACTCTCTGTATAATCTATGTTTAAACATTTTCTAATAAACTTTAAAATTTGTTCTAGATAATATCATATAGAGGAATGAAGTCCTGTACCTTCTTGTATACTGTAATCAAAATATCCAAATTCTCCTACTAAAATTATCACCAGGTTAACAGTTTATGAATTTTCAGCAGCAGTTCAGTCCTTGTTGATCCAAGCAATAAGGACAGAAATGTTCTTGCAGGAATGAACTCAGTGACCACTGAAGGACCCTAAAATCCCAAAGACGCTCTTGCTAGAGGAATTTATTTTCACCCGAAAAACATGAAACTACAAGGGATCTATGTAAGGTGCTGTCTATTCAGCTTTTTGGTCCACAGTTATTGCTAATCCTAACAACTAGGCACGTGTGTCCTCTGTGTCCAATGCAGAGAATATTTTCCTATATTGTGCTCTAATCCCTCTCCTCCTGTCTTTCACCACCAGCAGGAACTACACTACTCCTTCACCAGAGACCACAACCCTAACTCCCCAGTCAAACACTGGAAAAGTCCTTTCCCCACTCAGTGCAGATAAAACGCTCCCCCCGCCCCCAACACACCTTGCTACTGCTAATTCTTCTCCATTCCTGTCCTGACTTCCTGATGCAACCCATCTCCCTACTGGTAGTTCAAAACATAAGGGACCAACTTCAGAACTGGGTGTTGCGGCAGACAGGCCAATGAGTCACCATCCTGGGGAGGAGGTTTAAAAGCATTTCAGAAGCTGGACAAGTCTTTTTCTCATTCACTTTAAGATAGCTTATAGATACATCTTAATCTCTTAAGTGATTCTTCTTTGAACATTTTAATGATGCTTTCATTTAAGTCAATAGAGCTTTGCCATGAATGTCAAGGAGAATAAAAACAGGCGGTAAGCTTGCAAGCATAGCAGCATTTGTGACATCAAGAATACCACTGAATACCGTTAGACAGGTATTCAAAAAGCCATCTTATTATTTAGCCTGAGTTTGTCTTCAAGAACTTATTCAGCCTTTTCTAAACAATCAATTGCCTTTAACAGACAAAATCCCTTTTGCTAAATATTTGTGCTCATGTAAATGTCCTTTTCCTTGCAAAAAGCAACAATGAGTCCTGTGACACCTTAAAGACTAACAGATGTATTCGCCCACGAAAGCATATGCTTCAATACATCTGTTAGCCTTTAAGATGCCACAGGACTTACTGTTGCTTTTTACAGATCCAGACTAACACGGCTACTCCTCTGATACTTTTCCTTGCAGTTTCACCAAGAGGAAAAGCAACTGTTGCACAATGTTTTTGCTTTAGCATATGTGTGGTTAACAGTAGCCATATTTTACCCTAGAGGCGGTTACTTTTCACTGGAGGGATGCAGTAATTCAGATGTTCATAAATCAGTGTTCAGAATTTATAAATCAGTTTGTATAATGTAAAACAAAGCCATGATGATTAACCTTGATGGTGTAACAGAAGTGTGACAGGTTCTCTACAAATCACACAGTTGAATGATCATTGCCCCCCTCATCCCCCCAAAAAGTTATGTCAAAATAGGACAAATGGCAACCATATTTTGGCAAACACTTTGTTATTAGCATTTAGTTTTAGTGTTGGGAAAAGAGGGAAGGTCCTCTCATGGATCAGTAACTGCTTAAACAAATGGTCAGTTTTCAGATTGGAGAGAGGTAATCCATGAGGACCCCAGGGAGCAGTGCTGTTCAACATATTCATAAATGATCTGGAAATAGGGGTAAACAGTGAGGTGGCGAAGTTTGTGGATGATACAGAATTACTCAAGATAGTTAAGTCCAAAACTGACTGTGAAGAGTTACTAAGGGATCTCTCAAAACTGGGTAACTGGGCAACAAAATGGCATATGAATCAATGTCGATAAACGCAAGGTATTGCACACTGGAAAACATAATCCCAACTATACACACAAAATGATGGGATCTAAATTCGCTGTTACCACTCAAGAAAGAGACCGTAGAGTCATTGTGGATAGTTCTCTGAAAAAATTTGCTCAATGTGCAGAAGCAATCAAAAAAAGCTAACAATGTTAGGAATCAGCAGAAAAGGGATAGATAATAAATATCATTATGCCATGGTATGCCCACACTTTGAATACTGCATGCAGTTCTGGTCGCCCCATCTCAAAATATATAAGAATTGTAAAAGGTACAGAGAAGTGCAACAAAAATGATTATGGGAATGGAATAGCTTCCATATGAGGAGAGATTTAAAAAGATTGTGACTTTTCAACTTGGAAAAGATGACTAAGGAGGGATATGACTGAGGTCTGTAACTTCATGAATGGTGTAAAGAAAGTGAATAAAGAAGTATTATTTACTCCTTCACATAACATACGAACCAGGGGTCACCCAATGACATTAATAGGCAGCTGGTTTAAAACAAACAGAAGGAGTACTTTCTTCACGCAACACACAGTCATTGTCAGGAGATGTTGTGAAGGCCAAACGTATAACTGGGATAAGTTCCTGGAGGCTAGGTCCATCAATGGTTACTAGCCAAGATGGTCAGGGATGCAACCCAATGCTCTGGGTGTCCCTAGCCTCTGACTGCCAGAAGCTGAGAATGGATGACAGGGGATGGATCACTTGATAATTACCCTGTTCTGTTCATCCCCTCTGAAGAACCTGGCATTGGCTGCTGTCAGAAGTTAGGATACTTAGCTAGATGGACCACTGGTCTGATCCAGTATGGTCATTCTGATGTTCTAGCAAAATCCCAATTCCCAGTGTCGGGGTTAATACAGAGGCATTCAATTATCTCTCAACATGATCTTAGTTTTTTTCACCTTTGCAAATATCTCTCTGACATCTCTTTAAAAAAAATGTCTGGTGGGACTTGTAAAGTAAGGTGTTTTGATGCTAACTTACATATTTCCTCCATTAATTTTAATAGTATTAAGCTGCTTACAAATGTCAAAGCTCTTCCATGAGATACTTTAAATTGACTGCTTGGAAATTGTATATGCTCCAAAGACTGTTTAACTACTTGTTGTGAATTTGTTAAAGGTGCATCCATAACTTCTATAACATATCTTCTTTTGTATAATATCTTTAGGGCTGTCAGTTTTTTACCATCCTACACAGTGAACAAAGTTGTGGGCTTAATGTATCCTCTTTCTTTTGTTCTCAAACTAAGTAATTCTCTCTTCTTTTGTTTCTCTTCTCTTGCATTTTATACACAGCCCCAGAAAGGGCTATATAACTATATACAACTATATACATACACAGAGAGAGAGATGAACATGCTGCATCTTGTCTTCCCTTGCTCTGCACCTTAAGCATTTTCTTGAAATGTGATTGAACTGTTGACACATGAAGAGCAGTAAAGAGAAGTTATCACCTGCTTAGCTCCCCCTCTTTTTAATTCATGGAAGAAACTATCCAAGGCATTCCTGTAATGAAACCTTCTTTCACAACATTTTAATAAATAATTTACACACTAATCTGTTTACTACCTCTACTTTATCTACCTGAGTGTCAAGTTTCCTTTGTATGATAGTGATACTTTATTTCTTCTTTTCAATAACACCTTTAAAGATGAACACCTATTTGCCACAAAAGAGCCCAATAATCAAGATGTCTGTTAATTACTAAAATTAAGACCTTTATCCAGCAATACATCAATATTCTTCAGTCACCTCCTATGTGATACACCTATCTTAAAATTAATCTAGATTCTTGTTTTTAAAAGTTTAAATATCTTGGATTATCTATCATCACAGTTAAAGACATATCATTCTTCACATTTTAACGTTTTCTCATAGAACAGCAATGAAGCAGCACTGGGAGACACATGTTAGAAAAGGAGCCTGCTAGTTTCTATTTGTTACTGGGTATTTTTATACTTTTGTTCTCCATTAAAAGTCAAAAACATGCAGATTGACACTGCCAGGTACTTTGTTCTTTTAGTTTTTAAATGTGCTTTACAATTAATTATAATATTCTATTTGAAGCTCTCACGTACAGTAAAGCTCAGTTAACATCTCTGGCTTAGTTTCTCCATCTGTAAAATGGGAAGTTGATGACTAGCTTCTTTGTTAGGGCTAGTCTACACTTACCAGCCGGGTCGACGCGGTGAGTTCGACTTCTTGGAGTTCAAACTATCGCGTCTAATCTGGACGCGATAGTTCGAACTCCGGAAGCGCCGCGGTCGACTCCGGTACTCCACCACTGCAAAAGGCGGTGGCGGAGTCGACCTTGGAGCCGCGGACTTCGATTCCGTGGCGTCTGGACGGATGAGTAGTTCGAACTAGGGTACTTCGAATTCAGCTACGCTATTCACGCAGCTGAACTTGCGTACCCTAGTTTGACCCCCGCCCTTAGTGTAGACCTGCCCTTAGTAAAGTATGTTGTTTTAGCTAGTGAGCATACTTTTCTCTCTGAAGGTGATAGGAAATTAACGCTCAGATGTTCCTAATGATTTCAGATTTTCAAATATTCCAACACAGTGCATGTTTGTGCTGCTCCCCTTTCCAACTGGACCTCTAAAATGTCAATTTATTAGATTTTGTAAATTTATTTTAAATATAGAATTCACAGATTTAGATACCATGGATTTAGGGATTGCTAGAGGACCTTCATTGGTGTGAGCCAGAACAGATTAAACATATTGCTAATACAAGTTGTGTTTGGCCCCAAGAGAGGGCGCTGGTTATACTGCCTGTGAGAAACCAGCCTTCCTTCCTTGCCATTGGCTAACAACAAAGTAGTACTGTCTGCTGTACTAAAGGAGAAAACATACTCTGCCCATGTATCCACTTAGCTGGGGAAAAGGTGCTTAATGAGGGACTGGAAGACAAAAAGATAAATGGATGAGAAATAGCAGATTCTTGAACATATTAAAAAGGAAGGACACCCTAGGACTTCTGCTTCAAAAGAAATAAAAAGTACAGACAGCTAAAGGGCTTTGGTGTCATCTTTTCTGTGCTGTAAATCATTTAAACAAGAGGGGCATGCTCTCTTTTTGATGCACTGAAGAATTATTATTAAAATTACTTATATAGGCTCAGATCCACAAACATATGGGACATAGTTGCATAAATGTACATGGCACTACAGAAATATGATGTAAGTCATACTTCATGAACCAGGGAGTCAACAATTTTGAGCCCAAGGGAGTTTTCCATTGACTTCAAATGAAACTGGATTGAGCCCAGATTTGGACAGGACAAAACACAAGACAAGATTTCAGGTAAGGAAACGTGGAGACTGATGATAAGAAGGTAGTCTAGACCACTGGGGGGGGGGGGGGGGGAGGGGGGGAATGGCTTAAGAGAGATTTGAAGGAGGAGAGAAAGGGTGTTTGGCAGAAAAGAACAGGGAGACTGTTCCAAGTGCAGGAAGCGACATGAGTAAAACTATAAAGCCAAGACTGCCAACAAGAGATGAAGGGAACAGTAAAGAAAGAGGATTGTGTGATGCAAGGAAGGTATGGAGATAGAAGGAAATAAGAGCAAATCTGTAGGAAGGGACAAGATTATGTGGTCTCCTGAAGGTGAGAACAGGAGTTTGTCTCTGACGTGGTAAGAGTCAGAAAGACAAGAGGTATTTGGGGAGTAGGAGGTTGATATGGTAAAAATGACAAAAGAGCAAAGCTATCCTTACTACTACTGATATTTTGGATAAACTGTGGAAACAAAGATGAAATGTAGGGAGGCTAGAGAAAAGATTACAGCAATCAAGAGACAACTACAATATAGAGAATTGTAAACAAATGTCATTTACCTAGTAACTATTTCCTTGATGAAACTGAAAACACAGATTCGCAAGCCTTGGGAGCACATGTAGTCTCAGTACCATGTTCAAAACACCCTAGAACACTGAACTTTTTGGATCTGAGATTATTAAACAAGCAGCAGCCCCAATCCCCTAACAGTATTCATACTAAAGAATCCAAATATATGGATGAGGAGCATGGGTCTATATGGTCAGTTACTAGGCAAATAATCTTTCATCTTCTTCAAGAACTGACAGCTAAGATACCTACTCAGGGAAGATTAATTAGCAGTGACAATCATGTAAGCGGGTGGATGTGAAGCTGACTAGTTAAATAAAGATTTTGGGACTGCTCTCCCTAATTAGACATTAGACCCGGAAGCCAAAGCAAGGGAGCAGTTTTCCATCAGTACATGAACAACTCCAGATAGGAGACTTACATATCTCAGTGATGGTCGTATTTCTAAAGACATTCAACAAATGCTTCTTTTGACCTGGAAATATAGCCCATAAGATTTCCGGGGATTGAGGCACCTGCAAGGTTATAACAAGTTTGCATAAAAAAAACCTGACTGAATTAGACTGAGGCTTTTCAAAATTTTTATAGGGCAGAAGATTGTCTCATAAGTACCTTACCTCCCCTCCACAATGAAATAGCACATGGGACAACTACAGCAATTCCTTAAAAGGAAAAGGAATATTAGATATGTGTTCATGTATCTTTAGCTGTCTTTCATGTGATGTGTGTTATGGCCTCACTGGATAAAGTTAATCAGTGTCTACTGATTTGCTCTTCTGTGTCTCTCCTCACATTCACAAATCTGTTCTGTTGCTCTCTCTCCCCGTACATGCAAATCTATGTAATTTATTAAAAAATTTAGTTCCCTATATAATAACTAAGAACTAATATAACATCTAAACTATACAAGTCTTTAGCTATGGAATGAAATTTAGAGAAGAAAAGTGTTTCAAAATTAATAATTGCACAGTAATGCATACTAGAAAAAATCCCAAATATACATATATTTTTATGGGTTCTAAATTAGCTGTAAACAGCCAAAAAGAAGATCTTGTCAGCAGCAGGCAAAAAGCTAACAGTATGTTAGAAACTATTAGGAAAAAGATCAGAGAATCAGACAGAAAATATCACAACGCCAATATGTAAATCCATAGTGCACCCACACCTTGAATACTGCGTCCAGTTCTGGTTGCTCCATTTCAGAAAGGATATAGTGGAACTGGAAAAGGTTCAGAGATGGATAACAGAGATGATCAAGGATATGGAACGGCTTCCATATGAGGAGAGATCAAAAAAGATTAGGGATGTTCAGCTTGGAAAACAGACAACTAAAAGGGAGTATGATAGAAGTCAATAAAATCCTGAATGATATAAAATGCATAGAGAAGTATTATTTACTCTTTTACACAATACAAAAACCAGAGGTCACCTGATTAAATGAATAGTCAGCAGAGGAAATACTTTTTCACATGACACACAACTAAACCGTGGAACAGATTGCCATGGGATGTTGTGAAGGACAAAACTATAACTGGGTTCAAAAAAAGAATTAGGTAAGTTCCTGGAGGACAGGTTCATCAATGGCTGTTAGCCAAGATGACCAGGGACGCAACCCCATGCTCAGAGAAACTCTAAACTGCTGACTACTATAAGCCAGGAGTGGAAGACACAGATGAATCACTCCTACTTGCCCTGTTCTGTGCAATCTCACTTGAGCCTGGGTATGGGCCACTGTCAGAGACATGATACTTGGCAAAATGGATCATGGTCTGATCCAATATGGCAGCTCTTATGGTCTCATGTTTAATGAAAGCCAGAAACCATGTAAGTGAGAAATCTAGTGAGGATGTTTTACTGTCATATCTTTATAGAACATATTAAAAGAGGGGGATAGTTATTTGGACTTGAATTTCACTGACTCTCCTGGCTTCTATCATCACCATCTTTAATGCAGTCCTAATGAGCAAGAGAAACAAAAAGTGTTCCTTAAAGATTCAAATGTGATTCTATTAACTTAGCAAGGAACAGATTTAAGTTCCTATGCTGGAAGATATAAGAACATAAGATCTGCCTGTTATATCAATACCCTCATTTTATTCCAGGCACTTTAGTATTTAGACTACTCTTCGTATTTAGACTTCTAGCATTTGTACATTTAGTCAATATTTAGTTGCTTGCCTTCATGTGTGATGTTAAAATGGAGGCTCAGATGCAGGTCAGAATATACAGCAGTCCTTTCAAAATGTCTTTATTTTAGGATGTGGGAAAACTGGCCATCCCTGTATTGTAGGATGGCTGCCACATGGATTTGTAACAGTGTACTCACAGCTCAGACAGCTCAGAGTACTTGAGCGAAAACAAGCTGTCCAATATTAAAGGAACTGCAGAAGCTTGAAGGTTAAGGTCTGTTCTGCGAGACAAAAATTAAAAACCTCTTCCATTTTAAGGCACATATTTTCCTCAAATCTTCCTAACGACATTTGTTGGACCCAACTTCAGCAGTCCGAATCAGAATTCAGCAACAGTATCCTGGTTGCCAGAATTGGGATTTCAGGTCTGGATAAAAAATGTGACTGTGGTCTTCAGACAGAAGAAACATAAGATCTAGAAGTTCCACAAGTCAAAACTAGGAGACATTTAGAGCCCAAACTGATGAACACAAGTTGGAATTACTATGATTATCTGTGCTCTGCCTAGCCTTATTTCTCTGAAGATACCTGGAAAGAAGTGGTAGGGGCAGTAAGTTATGTCAAAACCTTGACATCTCACAGGAAGTATCTGGCAGGAAGCTTGGATGCATTTCACCTCCCTCCCTCCCAGGACAAAATTGAGGGTATTACACATTCTTTCTTGTTAGAGAGGGGCCTATTTGAGAGGATCTCCAACTTCAGTTATCGAAGTTACTGTCACCACCTTGAGGAAATGTTATTGGGTCCTGTACATCCTAACCAAGGGTAGGTCCATACTTACCCGCCAGGTCGACGCGGAGAGTTCGACTTCTCGGAGTTTGAACTATCGCGTCTAATCTAGACGCGAGTGTTCGAACTCCGGACACGCTCCCGTTGACACCCGGAACTCCACCACCGCGAACGGCGGTGGCGGAGTCGACGGGGGAGCCGCGGACTTCGATCCCGCGGCGTCAGGACGGGTAAGTCAGTTGAACTAAGGTAGTTCAACTTCAGCTACGCTATTCATGTAGCTGAAGTCGCGTACCTTAGTTCGACCCCCCCCAGTGTAGACCAGGCCCAAGTCATCTGCCAAGATGATCTCCTCATTGGGCAAATGAAGCACAAGGAGTGCTGTGATGTAGACTATACCATTCCCAGAGCCAGACTGCTTTTTTGACATATAGTTCAGAAGGGAGCTTCGATTCACATAGTATCGTGATTGCAATGTTGCCTATCAAAACTGACAAAGTTCTTCCTCAATCCATCAACATTTTGAAAACCAGACAAATCACCTCTAACTCCAACATATTTATAGGAAGTCTCATTTCCTCAAGTGAACTCTGTAACCCACAAAAGTACAATCTGTTATAATCTGGGCTGATGGTTGAAGATGACTGAAATGTACTAGCCTGGGTGCGCTGTCCACCATATTAGTGAATCTCCGACATTGAGAGGTGATCTCACTAGAGATGACAAGCTGCTCTGTTGAAGATTACGCAGTCTTTAAGCAAGCATGGAAGCCTCATTCTGAGTCTGGTAAATGGTGTTACAGATGTGCAAAAAGCCGTTTAGTCTCAATAGAGAAACCTTTATTCCATCCTGGTTCCTATGCCTGCTGGGGGCATCAGTTGGTGGCTCCTTTATGGTTCTGTGCTGGCACAGTTCACAGACTCTCTCACACATTGACCTTAAGCATGCCAGGCTGTGGCCTCTCTTCCATCTTTTCTGGAACCTGCTCTTCAAGTTTTGGTTGCTCTTCTTCCCTCACCTTTTTATTTGTGGTCATCCCATCTGTGGATACACTAAGTCCAGAGTTTTCCTCATAAACCTCTTTCTGGCACTTGTCAAGCAGTCCAGCAGAAGCAGATCAATCACAGGGAGACTTTCTGCGACTGTAGGGCCATTTCCATTGGATTCACATGTACAAACATCCAGACAGAATTCTACTGCACATCATCTACTGATTCCCTTGATCATTTCCTGGGAACAGTGAATCTCTGCTCAGTATCTCCCTCCTGCATCCATTTATTGGCCTTCCTAATTGATGGGTGGATCTTTGTGTCCTTAAGCAGACACTTCTTCGGAGGGCCTGTCTATTGAACTGGAAGTCAAATAGATCCGCTGCAGAAATATTTTTTTTTATATTGTATTTATTTTACTATAGACTGACTACTCCTGACCAGATGGCCAAGAAGTTGTGGTCAGATGCCTGGAATAGTGTATTATCCTTCATTTAATTCTTTGTTTCAGGATGACCAGGGAGCTGAATGAGAAGTTGGAGGAGTTTCTGGAAGGAAAATGTTGGTGGGAGTTGATATGTTAAATAGAACCAACCAACTCTTTGCTGTACTTAAAATAAAACTATGGTCTGTTGAAGGCATGTCTATTTGTGGTCTTTTTACCTTTTAAAATGTACTGCTTCTAATTTTCTGAACAGCTGGATGGACACTTCATCAATATGAGTAAATAAAAATAAGCAATCAGTACTATGTACCATATTTGTATCCAAAGGCATCTGTAGAGAACAAAAATATTGCTGAATATTGTTTTCAGATAAAAAATACAACAGGGAAAAATGATATCTCAGATACCACTCTGTGGTTTATGTTGGCAAATGGCAACCAATGTATTTATTTTGTATAGAGAGATTTCAGATCTCTTTATAGGCATGCATAATTTCTGCTTAATGAAAGCCACTGTCATAAAGAAATAGCAATGATTCTGTCAGTTGGAACTTCTGTGAAACTGGAGTACAGAAAAACAAATGTAGTGTTCCACACAGATTACGCCGCTAGAAGCTAGTACTGATTAATGCTTCATAATTTTTTCTCTCAATCTCCAACACAGAAGGAATCCAAACAAATATTATTTATCAAAACTAAAAGTTTGTTTTAAAATGCTACTTGCACAATTTTACAAAAGATACCAATCTACTAAGCACCTTAGCACAGTAGTCAAGTAATGCTGGTACTAATTAATTGGCACCATTTTTTTCTTCTTCTTCTCAGAATCTCAGATGATGAAACTGTTTTTTTCTTTTATTGAATCAGCTTGGCCTAGACTAGCTTGTCCCGCAGTGACATGTATATTGAATACAAATCAGACAGCATAGCTTTAAATCTGTGTTGCAGCTCTCATTTCCAATTCGAGAACTGTACTATAATCATAAGCTTCTGGTGGATGAAAGGAAATCAGCTCTCTGAATATTAGCTAATGCCACATTTGCAAGTCCTGAAGAGATCTGTGCTGTTTAAAAAAAATAGATCATTTCTCGTGAACCTATATATATGAATCGCTTTGTACTGCTCGACTGATAGAAGCGATGCCTGTGCTGGGATTAAACCCTTTTCATCATAAAACCTCATCTGGTTCGGAGTCCAAGTCCATCAAACCTTTTCCCTTTAAAGTCCCGCCTTTGATTCTACATCAATTTATTCAAACCGCAGCTGGGTGGCTGAAAACGAAAGGACAGCATCATTTAAACCAACCATGTTCCCAACTTGAAAGAAGGGCTATAATTAAAAAAATGGGCATAAAAGAATGGAAATGGGATAATATTTTTTAATGGTAGTTCAAAGGCCGACAGATGTCAGAGCCTTTGAAGATGTCAGTACACTGAGCAAGAAGTTGCCATTAAATAGTTTGCCTGAGAGGTGAAGCAGCTTTTTAATGACTGAAAAAGCCCTTGCAGACACATCCTTGTGTTTTTAATTTGTCAGAGTTTCTGCAGTATTTTCTGATTAATGACATATGATTATAACTGCATAGCATACATATTTTTATACTTGGTTAAATGAATACTTTATTCCACATTCCTCTAGAGCCAGATAAGAACAGGGAAGCTATACTAGACAGTCCAAAACTATTCGGATTGCTTCAAATATTTATGGTAATTGATGGGATTGGCCAAATACAGTTACTGTGTGTTGCCGGCTTTTGTTCTTTAATGGTGATATTACTAATACTATCGTAATTTGCATATGTTAGATGGGATGTGACTACACTTTTATACCCTTCATGTGCACTTAACCATGTGTGTGCCTTCAAAATTAATTGATGAACTAAATTGTGTCAAATCAAACAATGTTTGAAAAAAACTTCTACTTATCCTAAAAATGCAAGAGCTGTCAGAGTCTTCAGAAAAGGGAATGTTATTTAGGAAAAAATAGTATTTATAGCAAGCTACTTATTCCTATTCAAAAAGAAACAACTATTTTTATTAATGCTGATAAAGTCCTCTGCTTGGATGGAGAAGAAGCTATCAAAGTATCTTTCATCTCCCTTAACATGTGCATATCATTCATGCTGTAGAATTACTATAAACACCATCAGGAATGATAACTGTAGTACATTATAGCTGCACACAAAATAGGAAAAATTCCCTCCGCTCCCAAGCATAACCGGACATCTTTAGTGCACTGGTACTTTTGTATTTGTCTGCCATTCTGTGTTTGAGTAGCTGTGTGTTTGAGCGTAGGACTTCAGGAAGGATAAGCAAATATAGCACTGCATTGCGTCACACTGTACAGCAGTTATTCAGCAAGTAAAATAAAGATACCATCTCAGGGGCAAAGTCAGTTAATGCACTGAAGACCCAAATCCAAATAATGAATTAAATCACAAATACATAAGAATATGATAACTCATTTAAATTAATGGATGTCTGGTTAGATCACAGAAGTACAATGTCAAGTCTGAAACACTGGCACAGTTGTGTGACATCTGTGTGTGTGTGGGTGTTAAACCAGCCCCACACTTTCATAACAACATTTAAGGTATTTCATAAATTAACACGAGTATTTATATTGTATCAAATCTGTACCCATTTAGGAACTTCCCAGTAATCACTACACTGCCAACCCTGGCCACTACAAACTTCACAGAGACAGTGGAGACAGGTTTTGGATACTCCTGCTCAGAAGGCATAAGTATATACACCATTAAAGCTAAGGAAAGCTGTTAGCAGTACACATCCTATTACAAATCAAAACAATGGTAAGAAAAAGTGTAGTTTGTAAAGTTAAGTATGGAAATTTGGAAATACCAGATTAATGTTTTCCTGAGCAACCTTATGTCTGGCATCTTGTGCATCCGACCTGTGCACTGAATGAGACAAGGCTCTTGTGAGAAAAACATGTGATCAATCATGTTAAAGAGTATACCATAATTCATACGGACAAGGAGGCAGAATTAAGGTGCAGGCATCTGTAAATCTGGGATTTTCTAACTTCTGAGTGCTTGACTTTACTACCTAATGATCTGCCTTCTGATAGCACTTTTTTAAATGTAATTTCCAAGGTGCTGTAGTTTTTTAAGGGAAAAGTAAATTCTGTTATGTACCATAATAACACCTCCTCCCCCAAAAATCATGAATCACCAGTGGTGTTGGAACCCTACCCTCTACCACTTGAGCTACAGGACAAAAATACATTAGCTGGTGACTGACGCAAGGTTGTTATACCAGGCAGAGTAAAAATGGGCTACTGGGACCATCTGCTGGGGTGTGTGCGACCATTCGAGCGCGTGCGCACACACACAGCCTCATGAGAGCTTGGGGAGTTCCCGCCCATGTGGTGCCCTCAAACGGAGGGTTGGGACTATGAAGCAATGTACCCCACCAGATGGGTGTGGTTAAGAGAGAGGATCCAGGCCCAGCTCTCTCCCCCACTGACTGCTAGTTCTGATCTAGCAGCTCCCAGTGGTGTGTGTGCTGTTGCTTTGGTGACTCTTTACCATGTATATGTGCCATTATAATTTTTGCCAGAATGTCAAAATATTCTCAGGAACACGTGCGACAGAATGGAAATGGCAATTTTTACCAGTTTATAATCCAGCTGACCCTGAATGGAATTTCACAAGACCAAAAAAAAAAAAAGGCACTTCTCTAGCCACAGGGCTTTCTCCCTGTTGAATTTCAAAGATGTGCTACAAACATCCACAGTATTAGAGCTTCTTACAAAAAAAAAGGCTGCAAGAATCTTTTATAATGGACAGCATTAGGCAATCTAGTGATAGGGTTTCACAACCAGATCCCCCTATAATGAATTGATTCCTTCCATTAAGGGGCAGTGGTGCACATAGACACTAGCCATTATGAATTAAATTCACAGCATGGAAAATTATAATTTTCACCATCATCATCAATGGCAAATTGATATCCCACCCCTCACAGCAGTTCAGTATCAAAAAAAGCCTCTTTCAGAAAATATTCTCCTTTAAATATGTTTTTATGCATGTGAATCAATCATGATAATTTTCTTCAGAAGGGTCACATTTAGCTGCACTGAAGTAAAATAATACAGAAGTTTAAATGTATTGCAAAACTAGTGTTTATGAAAACATCATCAATTATAAGGGATCTCAAACATTTTCACAGTGTGGACCACATTTTAATAGAAAATGTCTTGCATGCACCTGTCTCTTTAAAAAAAAACCAACGATGACATAACAAACCCTGCTTTTGACAGCAAAAGAAATTGCTGAGATGGAAAGTATTTTATGTATGCGTAGTGTCTTTTGATTCAATTTGGCACACAGAAATCAGGAGGAGGAGGAGAAGCCAGCAACAAATTACCAACAGAACTACAACAGCTAACCAGCTCATGTGCCATGAATACAGTTCATTATACTACTCATCATCTTCTCATTGTTACCATGTGTTCCACCATGTCCTTGTTGTATCCACCTGTTATGTCTTACCATACACTCATACTATAAGCTCATTGGGGCAAGGACTGTCTTATAGTTATGTGTTTGTACAGTGCCTAACACAGGGGTTCTCAAACTGGGGGTCAGGACCCCTCAGGGTGCAAGGTTATCACATGGGGGGTCGCGAGCTGTCAGTCTCCACCCGAAATCCTGCTTTGCCTCTAGCATTTATAATGGTATTAAATCTATTTTAAAGTATTTAATTTATAAGGGGGGGGAGGTTGCACTCAGAGGCTTGCTATGTGAAAAGGTTCCCCAGTAGAAAAGTTTGAGAATGACTGGCCTAACACAATGGTGCCTCTATCCTCAAAAGGGCCACTATTATTTGAATTTCTGTAGCACTTAATCACCAGCGGTCCACAGACCACAGCTTGCAAACATTTGATTATTGCTAGAAACTACAATAAAAACCAGAAAGCCTGTGTAAGTCACATAATGATCAATGATTCCTATATTTGATATGTTTGTTTTTTATATTCTTTCACAAGGGTTAATCTTTATTTCATTACAAAATAGCAATACAGTTAATTTTAACAAACAGATGATCAACTGCTATCAAAGGTTAGATAAACACCACATTTGTACTATCCATTAAGTCTACCATAAAACTGGAATTTAACTTATGAATCCATATTTGCCTCTAGAGCAACATAAAGTTGATGACTAGCTTGTATGTTAGTAAACTATTTTATTATAGCTAGTGAGCATACTTTTCTCTCTAAAGGTGATAGGAAGTTAATGCTCAGATGTTCCAACCGATTTCAGGCCCAGATTTCATATAAAGGGGCATATAAATAGAAACACAGCTATATTCAAATATTCCAACATACTGCATGTTTGTGCTGCTTGCCTTTCCAAGTGCATGCTTTCTCTCTTTCTCTCTTCTATATTCACTTTACAGATGTCAATACACCAGAAAGCACAGACTACAAAAGAATTCAAGCTGTCAGAAAAAACTTTAAAAGAACCACATCACCAGTATAAAAGAGTGGAGTTCGCTGTTCCTGGAATTTTCAGATCTGTTTCAAGTAAAAACACTGTGTCAGGTTTTCTGACTAAATCACTGCTGTTTTTATAAACTCTGTAGAACTCTTTTAAAGGCCTAAAATGAAATATTTGCAATCAGGCCAATTCTTTTTGGGCCCTAAAGTTCGCTCTTAAATGTAATATTTCAGGAGGGCTTTCATAAATATAAATACTAGTGACTATGAAATACATTATTTTAGTTTGAAATATATTGTTTTCCTCCTTAAACAGAAGTCTACAGTCCTCTTGACATCAATTTCTGTCATTTTGTCATGATAAACACTCAGGTATTAAATATCTTTCACATCAGGCATCCAGGCATGATTCCAATTAGTGCCGAATAGAAGACAAAATGTCAGCCTAATAAGCTTCAATTTGCAAAGTCTTTGAGCATTTGATGATATCAACACTTAGCCAATCATAGCTTGCATTGGCTTCTTCTTCACATCACCTTCCTTGTCACAAAAAAGTCTTTCACATCTACGTCAACTGCAGACATTCACAATGTCAGTCATTGGTCTGATTGAGCTAAAAGATCCAAAAATGACTCCCCCGTATATCAAGGGAGAATTGTGATGTGCACAATATTTCTTCAAAGCTAATTTGCTGCCAACATGTATAGTAATTGGGGGGGGGGAAGGGGAGTCCACTTTAAAGTCACACCGTGGAAAAAAGTTTTTATTATTTTTTCTTATGAACTCTACACCAAAAATGTTAAATCACTGTCAGTGTCTCTGACATTCTTTCAGCAGAAAGGAAACATTATTTATTAAAGGAACCAATAGATGACAATCACTTCTTTAAGGGTGACTGGACCAAGATGCAGCTCTACAGTTTGGTTCATAGTGCAACTATTCATTATCTTATTTTAAGAGAATGCATTTATAAGTCACTAATTATTGATAAAATGCTTTCCTACATAAAAAAAAAAGACCTACTAAAGGAGTACACATGATTCATCCAACTTGAACACATATGCCTAACACAAAATGCTTCTCTGGCCCAAAGGCACTGACAGAAGAGATACGGAATGTTCTTTCCAAGATATTCTCCTTTTGCAGAGCATAAGAGCCCCATCTTATAAGGTCAAGACTCTGATCATGGTGAAAGGGAAGAGAAGCAGAAGACAGTGACTGAAAAAAAGAGGGGATGAATCTGACTGAAAATTGGAGTAGCAAGGGAACGGTATGCATAGAAGCTGACCTTGGGCAGCAAAGGAAGATGGATAACTAATGAACAGGGCATGTAAGGATGGGCAGGGATGTCCTGAGGCTAAGAGGATGCAGCTGAGTCAGCACCACCCATTAAAGGTGGCATTTGCTTGAGCAGGGATGCCAAAGAAGGGAGGTGGCTTTGGATACCTGTCCAGCTGACGTAGTGGTAGAGTTGCGAAAAGTGAGGCAGAAATTGGACCATTAGGGATTTGCTAAAAGGTGCAGGAGTGTGGTCAGTGGACAAGTAACTGTAAAGAGGATCAACAGTAAGTTACTGGGACTGACATCTGCGCCAGTAGCATCTTCTTCAGATGCACATAGCACCAAACACACCTTCTTTGCCTTAGCTTCTCTCAATGAGGTGGAAAGAGTAGACTGGATGCTAGGTTTCCCCCTGGGCTGAAGCAGGATGGATTCCTGGGGTTCCCACCATGGTGGAGGGTGCCATCAGCATTTCAGTTGTAATTTGTTGCTGGTTTTCCACTTGAAGCTTTCTCTATAATACTTTAATGTGGGATTGTGCAGAGCCTTATGCAAGGCCTCATATTTCCCAACTGACATATCTTCAGTCAAACTATGTCAGCTACAGAAGAAGGCAAGACTTTTAATTGGTTTCGTGGTTTCTCTCTCCCCCCATCATGAACCACATAAAAGAGAAATACAAATAACTGTACCTCTAAAATGTCTATTTACTACCTCATTGTAAAAGTGCTTATTGGACCCACCAGTGACATTGAGTAATAATAGGATTTAGATCATAAAGAGGTTTTATTTCTTACTTGAAATTAGGAAAATTAGCATTCACATGGATCCTATTGTCTTAAGACAGTGACACTGCCAGAACAAGTGATGTTAACATTCTAAACTATAGATTGTCATCATTTCTGTCTTGGTGTTTCACTCTTTCATTTGGTATTTAAAATACCTTTGATTTGGGGTACTGTCATACAAAGCCTTTAATTGGTAGATTATTGGTTCAAATTTGATTTATAGTAGCAGAGAGTGAACGTTATTATATCTGGTGATCTAAGTAGGGTATGTTAAAATGCTTTCCAGACTCAGTACAGTTTTTAATGAACAAAAGAAAAACCAGAGTTCAAAGAAAAGTGCCACCACTGTAGCTGACACTAACAAGCCTCATATTTGGCAATCACAGTAGATAGTGCAGGACTTCAACATGAATCTTGGTCTGCACGCTCACATCTACAAACAAGTATCAGGGGGTAGCCATGTTAGTCTGTATCCACAAAAACAACAAGGAGGCCGGTGGCACCTTAAAGACACACAGATTTATTTGGGCATAAGCTTTTGCATCTGAAGAAGTGAGGTTTTTTACCTACAAAAGCTTATGTCCAAATAAATCTGTTAGTCTTTAAGGTGCCACTGGACTCCTTGTTGTTTTTATCTACAGGCAGTCCCCCTCCAGGCATTCAGTGGAGCTGCTTGGAGAAGTTTCCATTGCTGCTTCCCATACTGTTGTAGCTGTTCTCTGAATTAGCAAAGGATTTAAACATCTCTCTACCCAACACCTTCCATTAGTACTAAAGTTCACAATTTTAACAAAGAAAACAAGCTTTTGCCCTGGTTATATTCACTGAAAAAGTACATTTTCCAAAGGAATACATTCAAAAAATTAACACAGAACTTCACAAAACTGCCAAACATTTCTGCTTAAGCACCCTTCCTTGCACAACAAAAAAGTGTTTACTAAACCAACAACCCTTATAATCCTTTGGAAACTTCCTATCATCAAGCAAGCAGTATTTACAACATACAAAAATAACAGCTTCTAACATGGTCTTCATTATGTAAATAACATCCATAATGCAACATCAGGGCCCAATCCTGACAGCTGCTGAGTTAATAGGAGCTGAGACTGTATGGTACCTCAAGACTGAAGCTCTAAAATTGCAATTTGACTGTTTCCTGTGCATTAGCTACTTTTGCTCTCAGATCTCATTCTCTGGAGTACACTTTGGACTACAGGGGTTCCATTAACAAACTGACAAGTTACCATATGCCAGTAAAATTTACTTTACCACAATATTTTTGGCATTCCTACAATTAAAAAGCACTTAGAAACTGCAAAAGTGTAGCAGCATATCATAAATGTTGTAATAATTATCAGTTTTTTGTGATGAGTACTATACCTGACCACTGAGAAAAGATGCTGCAAAATGGAACACAGTTTGAAGAGTAAAATTATTTAATATTTATATAGCAGTGTAAGGCAGCCTCCACCACAAACAGCTTATAATATATTATTATTAATCTGTATTACTACAGCACCTAGGAGCCATAGTCATGGACCAGATGTGCTAGATGCTGTACAAAGACCAAAAGGGCTTACAATCTAAGTATAAGATGACAAATACAGACAGACAGATAGGGAAGTACAAGGAACAATGAGAGGCATGAAAGGCAGTAGTCTCAGCACACCAACCGCTGACCTGTCGTCATTTTTTGAAGGCAAAGAAGAGTTTTAAAGAAGGATTTGTAGGATAATGAGTTAGAATGAAAGCAGCAAGTGAGGACATGCCACCAATTTATATAATTGTAACATTTTCCATATAATTCTTCGTTCTATTTTTTGTACATCCTAACAAAGTTTGTTGTTTTAGTTTTTTTGACTGCCGCTTGTACATTCAGAAGAGGTCTTCACTGAATTGTCCATAGTGATGCCCAGGTCTTTTTTCCTGAGGTGACACAGTTAACTTAGAACCTAACAAATTGTATCGGTAATTCACATCATCCCCTCCGATATATATTACTTTGCATTTGTCAACGCAAACAAAAGAATGAAAATGACAGAACAGGAAGTGTAGAGAAGGGATGATGAACATTATAATCAAGGGAGATAATGTGATGATTATGTTGCATATGAAGTTTGACATTACTATTTTCATTTACTTGGGGCTTTTTTTAATTTCAGGACACGATAGGAATAAAGAGACACAGCAGACAGCACTGTAAAAAAAAAAAGCTCAGTTTTGGAAAGGTGAGTGAAAGCCGAACTAAAGAATGGCTTTGAAGGAGGAAAAGGTGCATGGTACACCAGAAGAGGATAGTTACCCCAAGTGCAGGAGACAACATAACAAATTTATGAAGAGTCATTTGAACTGAGACATAAAAACCTTGTATACAGAAGCCACACCTATTTGCATGCAGTAGAGATAATGAGAATAATTGGAATATGTAATGAAACTTTTTCCAGCTGATGGATAATATGGAGCTCATGTTTTAAAGCTGGAAACCTAGACTAATCAGGTTTTATGCAAGAAATAATCACTTCTTCCCCACTGGATGTATTGGGTAGATAAAAGAACTACTCACATGATGTACTTTGCCTACTACACTCTTTGCACTCCCTAATTCTCAAATGGAATTTTATATTCCTTTTTAATAATTCAACTACACATATACTTTTTAAAAAAAAACATTTTATAAAATATTATTATAAAATGACAATTATGGTCCAATAAAAACTGGCCAATTTACATCTTCAAGTTCACATGATATAAACTGGAAGTCCATTATTCTGTAAAGAGCTCCAGCTCAGGATCAAGGTACATATCATGTGATGTACTAGTTTCTATGGCAACTACTTTCCTTTTTCTACATATTGTGGATACAGTACAAAGTATAGTGAATTCTTTAGTACGCCAGTTTAACATTTGTAATGAGCAAATTGTAATTTACACATTTTGCTGCTTTTCAAAATTTTCTCTAGTAAAGTATAGTAATTATTTAAATTAATTTTGAGCACCCAGAAGTGTGCTAGGTGCTACACAGAAGCAGGTAAAACCACTGTTCCCTGAACATATCACAGTCTAAATTCAGACATGATGTAACAGGTAATGGTCATAAATAGACCAAAAATGGGGAAGGGGAAAGGGAAGAACAAGCTGACAATCATAACACTACACAGTCACTTATTAAGGCGCACACACATTCTGATGGTTCCATCAAATAAGGGGGGCGAGGATTGTTTGTAGCCTGTTTTGGGAGGGCATCTAATAAATAGGGACAGCCTAGAAGAAGGTACAGAGACAAGAATGATAGAAAAGCATATCACAGATAAAATGATAGTGACAAAACTGGTTTCATTTGAGGAGTAAAGAGGGGCAGCACATAGGAGACTAAGGCCCTGATCCTGCAATGAATTCCCTGTGGGCAGATCCCTGATCCTGAGCTAAGGCCCACTGACCTCAATGGGGCTCCATGTACCTGCAGCTCCCACACAGAGCTCATTGAAGGATTGGGGCCTAAATTTGAACTCTACCTCTGTTTAACAGTAGAGGCTTATGGTTAGATCTTTTGTCTGTGTCAATAAGCTCCATCCAAACTTCAGCTCTCAGCCTAGAGTGATACACATCAGGCGAAAACTTGTGTATGTCCTGGAACAAACACTGGTGAAGTATCTAAATTAGCATTAACAATCCTGTTAGCCAAAACGTGGTAAATGGCAATCAGTTAACACGTGATACCATGTAGCCAAAAACTTCAGTTTTAGACAAGGCCTAAACGACAGCTATTGGTTGCTGAGCTCTTTTTTAAATTTGGCCCTGAGCCTCCATGCAACAGCCAAGGTAAATGGAACAAACATATATATGAATTCAGACTGAGACTGCCACCTGCCTAATTGTCTGCAGGACAAGGCTGTACGCACAGAACAAATCTTCTCATATCTAAAATGTTTTCTGGTCGATAGAGGAGCACAGAGAATCTAGAAAAAGAGTCAGTTATCTAAGTTACCTGCTCAAAACAGTTTTATAGCAGTGATTCTCACTTTTTCATAGAGTCAGAGTTTAAGGTGAGAATGGACCACCAGATCATCCAGTTTGAGTTCCTGCATGCCACGGGGCACCAACACCAGCACACCAAACCCAAAAGTGGAAATGAGACCAAAGTAAATGAGACCCACAAGAGACTAAGCTACTATGTGCCACAGACAGAGAGCAAGACAGACCAACGAGCACCATTGATCAAAGCCCCTGCAATGCAGGGAAATGATTAAATGGGATATACCCATTTGTAGTCCACATTTTAATGTAGGGATTGTCTTGTGAACCAGATGTCTTCTAAGACATAACTGTGTGAACCACCTCCCATCAAATGGCCATTGGAAAAAAATCCTTGTGCAAACTACAGTAATTATTTACATTACAAAGAAACAGATGGGGAAATATTTGATTATTTTTGCCTTCTTTTAATGAAATTTTGTAGGAGAAAGGAAACAGAAGGAACAGTCATCACCTATCTGCAGACTACCAGCAAGTGTTCCACGTACCAAAGTCTGAGAACCCCTGGTTTACAGCATGAGACTCTCTCACATCTTTTCTTTTTCATTTGAAGTATAAATCTGGTTCTTATACTTCAGGGATTACTACTATAGCACCGGAGAGTTATCAGTCTATTCATATATATGTTCATATAGTTTTGTTTTGTAACTCAGGCTACAAAACAGAATTTTTTACCTTTTCTCTAGCTGATAAAAGGCCTTCATCATATAATAATGTTATTTCAGGAAGGCTGCATACATTGGAAGAGACAATATTTTCAGGGGAAGGGTGTCCTTTATTTAAGTTGTTGTTATGTATACATCACCCTTAACTTAAGCAGCATTTTATTAGACATAAAATAATCACATTGTCAGGCTCAAACCATGTACAGTCTAACTTGGAAAAAAAATAAATGCAGAGCAACAGTTTCAGTGTGGGAGAGAGTTGAAAGATCATTTATTCGGAGTCCAATGTAGGAAGAATTTAGGGGAGAAGTGGCTTTAAAGGAAATAAATAGACAGAGAGCTCAGAAGACAAGAAGTGGGAGGCTGCCCCATATATAGAGGGGCACCACAGAAGGCCTTGTAAATCTGAAAATGGCAAAATGGGACAAAGGGAGGAGTAAGGACAGGCATTGGGAAAAGTGCAGAAAGCAACAGAGGGAGTGGGAAGACACAGAAACCGAGACTTAGGCAGAGGTGAAATGCCTTAGTCATTCTTCCTGCCCACCCTAGCCCATTTCTGCTTTTATGATGTCTTTCATATATGGTGTGTTTAGACTTGCACACCTAAAGAACTCATCTGTTATTCTTTTTTCCTGGCAACTGATGGGCTGGAGACTAACAAACCTCTAAATTATGGCTACATTTATTTTATTGCAACCCAGTGTTTTGAATAATTTTAATATACTATTTTATTGTGTTTAAGTTAATATTACAGTGACAAATGGTGATGAATTGTGCTTCAGTGTTTAAATTATTCTTTACCCAGTTACAAATGGAAGAAAATGGTGGACCTGCACATTATCACCTGGCAACAGAAAGTGGAAAAAGACTTCAGGTTCCTCAGCTCCCTTTTTCACAACATGACAGTAAAGCAAAGCATTCAGTTTGAAGTTAAGTGGGGGTCTTCCTTTTCTCCCTATCCAAAAGGTCAAAAAGCCAAGGAAAAAGTATTAAAATTATATAACTTTATACAGCAGCTGGAACTCTGCAATGTTAGAGATGGTAAGGGTATATGTCATAAGCTGGGGAAAAGAGTGACAATTTGATCAAAGAAGATTGTGCAGTTGGTATATCTATGGTAGCCTGGTTAGGACTGGATATTAAGATTCCCAACCTCATTATCCAATCTGGCCTACTGAGGCAGAAGATAGTGTAGAATATTTTCTTTTTTAGAAACAATTTGTTTCTATGAGATATGATTTATTTTCTACTATCAGAAGAGTTTTGTTTTTGAAAATCTCATTTTCTACCAAGAATTAATACAATGTGTTGTGAAAGAAAATATACACAGAATATTTTTTAAATGAACCACCATAAACCACATTTTGGAAAATTTACTTATGGTATCTGTAAGGAAATTCTGAACAATATCCAGAATCAAAGATAAAATTAAAACGCTAAACTACAATTTTATTGAAAAATATATATTATAATGCTTTCCCTTAAAAATATAGAACTTTGGATTTAAAAATTATATCATTTTAAAATCCAAAGTTCTATATTTTTAAGGGAAAACACTATTTTAACAACAACATTTTTTGCAGCTCACAGAAATACAGGATTTAAAGACAAAGACTACAAGAACACAGTATGGTACACAAGCCTTCAGGCTCTTTTGACTTTTATTGACCCATATGTCATTTTACTCCTCCTCAAACATTACAACCGTAGGTGAAAAAAGCAAAGAAACCCTTCTGAAAAGATATTATTTGAGTACTAAAATGGAATGTAAATGCCACATAAAAATGAAAGTAACTGACCAACAATATAAAACATGCTATCCCTTTAAATCAATATGCTTTACCTAATACCATGCTGAATTTATAATACAAGAACCAAAAGTTATAATTTTCTTCTTAATTAGAATCTACAGACCCACCTAAAATCTTTACTGATTCTGAAGACAACACTTTTTATTGACCAGTAAAGTGTTAATATAGGTTCACATCTAAAATTGTCTCTCTATTTCGTACAGTATCTTTCACCATAGCTGAAGATCTGACTGAACTTGGACACCTTGGAAATGCAATAAAAATAGAACAAATCTTTTCAGTAATTTTGCAGAATACATTATTTTCCAGAGATCCATCAAATTGTCAGTTATTTTAAAAATATGCTGCTTTACATAAGGAAAACTGGTACTTTTACACAACCCAGCAATCATGGAATAGCTAGATTCTCCAGACAAGAGATTACCAATTTTTGGATATTCTGATTATTATTAAAACTATATGAAATATCTAGCAGTTGCACTTTTCGTTTAGCTAAACAAAATGGCCTCTTCTGCTGTGTTGAAGCAGGTTCATAGTAACGCAGAGAAACTAAAGACATTACAATCTACAAATATGATTCTATTTTATGAAAAAGTCAGAGCCATATAATTTACTTATCCCTGTAGCATCTTAGCTTAAATTGTTTCATAAAGATGCTGTACATCAGTCCCATAATAGTCCAAAAACATGTATTTTGGGAGCAAAATCGCAGTGCTGGAAAAATACAATAAATGGCAGCATTCAAAATTCCACCGAAGACACTGGGAAGTAATTTTAAATACTATTATCCCCACTGCAAAGTCAAATGTAAATTTTAAATACCTATGTATTTTATAGATGAAGGCTTTAACATTTATCAATTTAACATTTGATTTATTCACCAAACTAAATAAATGCATCTTTAAAAGTGGTAACAATTATCAGACAGATGATTATTCTCCTTTTGATTAGAAACAGCTGCGCTAGTCAAGGCAAACATATTTTCTCTCTTTACTAATACTGCCATGACAGCAGCGCTCATACTGTAGAGATATTCAAAAGAGAAAGACTTTTAAAAGACTAATTTTTTTGCCATTACTATTTCAACTCTCCATTGTTTAACATATCACTTGCGATAGCATCGGCATTTCATTTTAAATAACACGCTTTCCCAAACTCCATGATGCCAACCTTTGCCACGAGTGAGCCACAATCTAACTAAATAGGTAGGACAAACATATAGGACATCTAAAGATTCTTTCGGAATTTACTATTCAAGGGTTACATTCCCATCGTATCTACACACAACAGCGTAATGGTAATGAATTACTGTAGGTATGTTACACAATCCTGCATATTTATAAAACTGATTTTTATACTTAGTGATATGAACACACCCTGTATTCACAGTAAGTACTGAACTTCATGGTATTCAGACAAATGTCACTGCTTGACAATATAGTGTTGGGGTCCAACTGAGAGAATGATACGACTTCGAAGGGATACTCGCAAAGTAACTATATAGTTAAGTGCCAAAAGACTAGTTCCTTTAATTACTTAAGTTTTTATTCATCATCAAAATACGTGGAAAAAAGGATAATGTTTAATTCTGCTGCAGTCTTCTGAATTTCCTGTTACTGAGCATGCCCACAGAGTCCCTCCCTGTTTTACATGGAAAACAATAATGGTACAAATGGAATAAATCAATATTGTTTCTGTAAGATATTTTCCCCTGTAGACTGTTGTTTATCATATATATTTATATTTACTCAGTTGTTGATTCTATGGATAATGAATCTTTCAAATATAAAAAAAGGAATTAAGAATTAAATCCTTAATTTCATTTAGTTACAATATATAGTATAGGTGAGAAAGAAATATAAGCAATCCTAACAAAAGTTAAAATGAAAAGGACTTATTGCCAGGATCTTACATCATGTGGGGAAGAAGCTGATGCGCGGAGACCATATGATGGTTATACCTTCCATACAAAAACGCCCATTTTGATATAAAATAATCAATTAATGATAAGTAATTCTAATGCAGATCAGTAAAGTAAAAATTATTTTCCCTTTGTTCATTTAAATAAATGTTCTACTCTGAAATCATCCTGAATTTTTATATGTTTTCACTGCAGGCCTTTTATAACATATACTCTTAGAAAAATACACCACACACACACTCACCCATAAACACACCCTCACAAAATACACAGAAAAACTCCCACATACATCCAATAAGATTTTTTGAACTGAAACTAATAAAGATCATTTTTCATGCTGACAGTGCACATTTCATCCATAAGTTTGAAGAGTCAAATGCTACCACAGCTGGGGGTTATTCTGCCAAATGGCTTCCAACAGTGACCATAGAGATGGAGGATGGGAGGGGTGCGTATGTGTGTGTAGGAAAATAGCAAACCTGATGGGAAGCAAACCAAAAGCCAAATCATCTTATCACTGATTATCTGGCATATGCAATCAAACACACGATGCAAACATGGAACACAAAATTATTGAGAAATAAAGTCAGATCTTGAAAACAAGCAATTTGTGGGTTACCTGCAGAGATTTAAACAAAAAAGCATATGAATGAATTAGATATATTTCATAGGGATTTATCCAGGGAGGAGGAAAGGAGGGGTGAGTGTGGGGGTTGGAGGGGAATAGATACCTTTTTTCTTAAACAAATCCATCATGAAAGAAAATGAGACAAGATTATAAATAAGAGGCCGAGTTATAGCGCACCATGGGATTTTTAATCTGGCTACCTGTGGTTTTTGCAGTTAAAGCTTTATTCAGCAGTGGGGGAGGGGGGTGGAAAAAAGAAAAAAAAATCACATGTATATGTCAGTTTCGCAAATGATCAAACAGCGTGCATTATCAACAATGCTGGAAAACGGGAAACGCTTATTATTATATATATTTTTAATAAGCATGCGGCTTTGCAAATGTTATTGATCATTACCTGTGCATCTCGTTTCCTGCATTCTTGAGTTTTATTCTCGTGCTCCGTCATGGCAGCGCGAAGCTGTTTTTCCAGTTTTTCAATTTCCCGTTCGTGATCTCGGACCAGGCAATCCTTCTCTGTGTTGTGCTGCTGGAATAGGTGCGTCTTCTCCTGTTCATGCTCCAGCTTCAGCTCTACTATCTGATTGGACATTGAGGAGTACAGTTCATCAATAGAACATCCTTGTCGTCATGACAACTCGTCTACAGCTTAATTTTCCCCCCTAATTTCATCAAGTTGGCAATTTTATTTTTACGTCATTATTACCTCACCTTTTTAAAACGACATTCGGCTTCAAAGAATTCCTCCAAATAATTTTAACATTCAAGACAACTAAGCAAATCCAGTGCATCTTTAACCAATTTGTTGGTACAAATGAGGGAACGTTTAAAAAAAAAATCATTGTCACATTCTGTGTATGTTCCCAAAGTATCCTGCTGTTGCTAATCAGCAATGGTAAGGATTATAAATGGTTAATAATCAGTCTGCTCTCCTCTTCATTTAAGTATACACACACACACACACACAAAAAGCAGCAATTAAATCTTTTAAAGATTTCTTTATGATTTCCAGAATCAAAGCTCTTACTTCAATAATCATCTGGGTTATTGTATATACAGTTGTCTTTTTAAAACAATTATAAAAAAGCCAAGCTCTATTATCTCGTTGTCAGCTTCGGTATACCAACATAAACAGATGTATGTGTTCCAGAAGGGGACCTGCTGTGCTGCAAGCTTGCGCCATGATTTCATAAAAAGCATTCTATTCTCAGGATCCTTTCCCAGTCCACACCACACTGGATACTGTGACCTTGGCCAGTCTTAGCCTCTCCCTGCTAGACTGAATGGCAGCCCGAGACCAAGGGCCTGGTTGCCGCAGCTTTGATACTAATCCTCCCAGACTGTGCACAATGGCACCCTACCTGGCCTGCAAACTATAGCCAGCTAGGCTGCCTTTGAAGCAGGTGATGAATAGGGGACTGCAGGAAGCCAGCTTCCCTAGTGAACTCCAGGCCACACAGCTGCTAAGAACAGTCACTTGGATTTTTCTTCAGTTTTGGTGGATTTCAGGGAGGGAAAAAAACGCCGTTATCAAGAATATGTTGGGTTATTTTCAGCGTGAGAATCCTTCTTCAAAAAAGCTAACAGTAGGAGTCTGCTCAAAATCGATCTTGTTTGTGTAAGGAAAGCGCCCAGGCACCTGATCTTAAAGCTATAGCATTCAATTCTGGAAACGTGCATTCTGCATCAACATTAGCTGTTTCGTGATTTTTGTTTTGTTTTATTTTTGTTCCGTGTCAAAACCATTCTTGCAAATTGCTGATCAGTGTATTATGAATTTAAAATTAAAATCTGTTTTCAACTCTGGAGCTCTCTGATATATCCTGGGGTGTGTTTCATTATCAGAAAAGGCAGAAGCAAAAGAGATATTTTAATATTTTAAATGTGTCTGCACCTGTTAGTAAAAATAAAGAGCTCATTAACCCATGGGTGCAATCCCAGAAGGAGTTTAAAAAAAAACATTAAGCATATATTATGTGTACTTGACTTGGAATCATTATACAAAGCGCTTTAAGTCAGCCTTGGGTCAAAAGTTTGTGTACATGCTATTTTCTTTTCAAACTCTGTGAATATCTGTTCCCTTAGTCTCTTTAAATGATAGAGTTGTTCTTACTTCTTAAAATTGATCACTATCCAGCATTTGTCTGAATTTTAGAAAAATGAAGTTATTTTACATTTTAAAAGTTATGCAAATACATAACTGACACCTGATGAGAAATTACACTTGCAAGAGAGACCTTTATATGTCTCTTCACACATCTGTTTTCCTTTACTACTTCTAGATTTCTCAGTCAATTAATTTAGCTTTTTTAGTTTTGTTTTTTCCACTTCTCCCAGCAAGCCACAGGAATAGATGGCCACATCCCCATTTGTGATTGTATTAAAATGGTAACTATAATGAAGTCAATTTTTCCCCCCAAAACCACACATTTCTTGATTTACTATATTTATATTATGCCTGTAAGAGCCTTAAAAATTTTTTTTAGAAAGGATTGTCCCTCGTATGTACAGTAGGGGTGTCTTGGAGCAATAATACAGTTTTAGATATAGAAACAATGTGGGTGTGAGGAGAGTCACATTTTATAAAAAAGCAATTTTGTTGCCAAAAACTTCCAAGAGCAAACAACTCCCTGTAATTCTGATTTAAAAAAAAAAAAAAAAAAAAAAAGCTTAAAACTGTAGGAAGTTCTCATATCTACCTAATACCCTTTAATTATTATTGCATACTTGCAAGGAAATATAAGTTTCATTAGCAACTAAATGTACTTCCTTCTACTTTGTTTTGATTATGACTTATAATATGAAGTGAATAATTGAACGGCTATTTTACTGCACAAGTGGATCCTCCTCCTTGATCGCCCTGTTCTCCTAAACATATTAAGACTTTGGTTACACTACCAGTGCTACTCCATCTCCCCTCCCCTCTTATCTCTCTTTTTTTAAT
Source organism: Mauremys reevesii (assembly GCF_016161935.1). Classification (NCBI taxonomy): domain Eukaryota; kingdom Metazoa; phylum Chordata; order Testudines; family Geoemydidae; genus Mauremys; species Mauremys reevesii. The sequence goes on along the minus strand of NC_052637.1, from coordinate 38,346,490 downwards.
TTTGAAGTTTTTATTCATAAAAATGGATATTTAATCTATACCAGCAAGAACAAGAACAAGAACAGCATGCTGGTTTTCAGCAATAACCCAATTCCCTCACCAAGATAAACTGCTTGAAAACTGTATTAATGCTTCATAAACCAGCATGGGGTTCCTACCACTATGTAGTTGAGCTCAGTAGAAGGAGACCTTTATTTCTTCTTTCTAATATTGGGTCCTTTCCTTCGAGACACTGAGCACATCCTATGAAGGATGTGTATACAGCACAGTCAAGTCCTTCAGAAGTTCTATGGGTGTTGAGGGGTCTCTGCACCTCAAAGGAAGTGTTCCACATTTCAGGGTATTCAACCCTGACTGCAATATGATGTCAGGTCAAAGCATGAACAACAATTAACTGGTAATGTCAACAGACTCTTCTTATTTTTACAAAATATTCTGACAATTGAGTAGAGGATACAGAGCTGATGGTGACATGCACTGCAGATAAATAAGCAACAGAGAATGACACAAAAACTATAGAAGTGTGCATCACCTGAAGAAAGACTATAATATGAGAAAAATCAGAGGCTAAGGGAAACAAGTCAGAGATCACAAATATCTAGAGGAGATGGACTATGGGAACTGAGGTAAACGCCCTGTCACCGCATTCATATTTAATTACACTACATACAATATTGCACAGAGGCTTCCCTCTTTTCCCCCAAAATTACCATCACACTACATTACTTGCTAGTAACTGGAGTTCTCTGAATAAATGGTCTCTACATGCCTGAATTCTTACTCTGTGACACACAGTTTTCATTTAATAACTCCCATTTGTCGGCATGTTAAACACCGGACATGTGAAATCCTGGCCCCATTGTAGTCAGTGGCAAAACTCAAAATGACTACAACAGAGTCAGGATTTCACTCTATACTTTTTAATCTTTGTTCACTGGTTGAAATTTAACAATAGTTCCCTATCCCAACTTGCCAGAGAAGGGGAAGAGAGAAAAAAGGAAGCAATTCTTAAGTACCAGCCTATTACTAAAGATTAATAATTGTGACAAGTCATCCATTAATCACTGAAATAAAAATTTATTGTTAACCCTAAAAATAGTATGTGACCATCTTAGGCAACAATGCAGGGCATTGACAAACATTGCTACTTATCAGAGGTGGTCTAATACAGTGGATGAGAACTGTACTCATGACATTTGGGGATATTGTGGTACAGTCTCTTAAGAGGAGAGTTTGCCTAATAAAGGTAGTTTCTTGGCCTTTGTCTACACTAGGGACAATTTTGAAAAAACTCCCACAACTGCTAGCACTCACTCAAGTGAGCTGGTCTCAACAAGCTTAGAAGCTCTAGAGTAGAAAACATGCTCTGCAGCCAGCAGGCTGTCAGCATTATATACATTGGAAATCAGAAGTCACAGAGCTCCTACTGCCACTACCAATGATGGATGTTTAAAAAAAATATCTCTAGTGTAAACAAGATCTTCCACAGGTTTTGCTTTGACGACTCAAACTGTACTCAGGCTTTTCCCAGAAAAGTTAAGCTCATGAATAAGTGGGAACTGTAAAATGATTTTCAAAACCACAATGGGACAGAATTGGAGTAAGTTAAATGTCTAAGTGCCTCTTTGAAAACCTATTGCTGTCACAATAAAGATTTCACATTGAAGTATGAAAATTCACTTAAATCAACAGTTCACAACTGAGGAAATAATAAAAATACTGTATATCATGATCTGTCTATATATAAAACAGGATTTTTCTAACTATTGTAAATATATTAACTTTATTTATGAAAATATTGTGAGCTTGTCTCTCCCTAAAATAAAATTAGAAGTTAATGGTATTTGGCACATCCGTAGAGTTTCCCATGAGGTTCTCAATAGGCGACAAACATAGAAGAATTCAGCTTCACAACTGCTACCTGAGGTAAGTATAATTATCCCCATATTACTGAATATGTAAAAAGGCACAAGGTCATACAGGTAGTCTGTGACAGAGCCAGACTCAGACATCAGTCGTGGTAGTGAAAGCCCGCACCTCTGAAACACAGACCATTAATTTAGGTACCTAAATAGAGATTTTCTTAAAATCTATTTTTTTAAATATATATGTGCTTCACTACACACATGAAGTGTGATAATATCTCAAAAGCTGTACACCCTTATGTACACCCACACTCATTTATATAAAATATTCACAGAAACATGTACAGTCTGAGTGGGTACATACATGATGGTTTGGTGTGTTATAAAGATTTTATCAGTAGGCATTTCAGATGATTGCATTTCGTAGGGCTGGGGAATCCAACAACGAGTTATACAGGTCATCCTAAACTAATGACGACAAAGTCTTTACATCAAAACTACATAATTGTGTAGTGTGCATGTAGCACATAGAAGCTCTGTAGTCAATCTTACAAAAGTTTCAGAGACTTTTAAAATATTTTATTGGGGGTTTCTTTTTAATTCCTTAATTTGTAAATCAAGTTCCTTACTTACCATCACTCCAATTGTACAGGGATCCAAAGGGACCCATAAAAAGATTTAACAAAAGTACAACATTTCTGTTCTATAGCAAAAAATATATATGTTATTTAAACTCTAATATTTTCTGCCTTGTAGACTTAGAAACAAGTGCTGTGTGTTTCACTAAAAAGCTAGGAATTTCATCTTTCTAATGATACAATGTTTTTAATAAAAAAAAAAGCCAGATATTGGACTTTAAACCCATCACTGGTGGAGGACTGAATAATGCCCATCACGGACTCTCACTTAGTATAACTATTTTTGGTTGAGATATGTATATGAATATGTGGAGGGGAGAATTCTTCATTTGCGGGGGAAAACAGTTACATTTTTGTAGCAGATTAGTTTAAAGATAAACATAGGGTCTTTTAAAACTGTTCAAAGATTAGGAATCAGGGTTGGCAATTTCCCAGGAAAAAATAATTTCAGACAGGGCACTGGTAAATACTGGTTTAAACCCAGTATAAACCAGGAAACTGGGGAAAATAAAATTATTATTATAAGAGCCTAATGAAAATTACTGAGAAATATATAGCAATTCAATAATAGTTTTGCAGAATATCTAATATTTAAACAACATTGAAACCTGAAATGAGTTCTGACACAAATAACTTCCTTGACAAAATACCAAACTGCAAGATATACAGACATTCCAATGTTCAGTATTATATTACATATATTAGAATTACCCCATTGCATTTTCGCTTTTTGCAACCCCAAATTAATCTCCAAATCTACTGCCTTATGTAACCACAATTTGAACTAAACTAAACCTAAATGTAATGTGGTGTACATTAATTAAACAATTTTTAACATAGAAAATGCCTCAAACTGGGATTAACCATGATTTTACTTAGTAAAAGCCACCTCTGGTAAATACCATGTCATCCTTGTTTGGAATGTTAGGAATAAGGAGGGGAGATAAACTTAGTGCGCAGAAGGCAAATGAGGCAGTAAAAAAAAAAGCATGATTATAGAACCATATGATAAATAAATATCAGTTGGTTCTGGAATATATTACACAGCAGCCCTGCCATGACCACACATATACATCATGTATAACACAAACATACAGTTGTTACATGTTTTACCAGACATTTTACTGCAGTGCCCAGCTGTCTAATCAACATTACCCAGTTTTCCTGTGCTTCCACTGCTAGGTAGAGGTATTCTCTAAAAAATATCAGCTGTTCTGTATAGGTGCACTTCAGATGAACTGAACTGCACTACACCATCACGTACAGTCTGTGTGGGTATGTACATGAGCTGTCATGAAGGCCATCAGTTGCCCACCGCACAGAACAGAACCATTTGCCCCTCATTCCACATTTAGGCTGCTGAAGCCACCTTGTTAAATGGTATACCTAAAGAGACGCAATGTTGTTGCAAACATGTTGGTCCCAGGATATTAGAGACACAAGATGAGTGAGGTAATATCTTTTATTGGACTAACTTCTGATGGTGAAAAAGACAAGCATTCGAGTTACAGAGAGTTCTTCTTCCAGACCTGCTCCAATGCCTGTCTCTTTCATCAACAGAAGTTAGTCCAATAAAAGATATTACCTCACTCATCTTGTCTCTCTAACAGCTAAAGAGACACATTTTTATTCACAAAGATCCTACAAAAATCAGCTATAGGTTTTTTAATATACTCTTCTGCCTGCCTGCCTTGATGTCCTCCTGTGGTGAGTGAATTTCCAAAACTGCTTTCATTCCCCAATGTATTGGTCAGGCCCTGGGTATTGAAGCTGTCTCTCCCTGTGTTACATGACATCAATATAATGCTGTGTTGAGAGTTCAAAGAGGCCACGTACACCCTCTGTCTCAAACCCAGTTTGCTGCTGCCCCATGACAGCCAATGCAGCCATGCGGTCTGTGAACAGAAATCCTAGTTGTTTCCTTTGACACACTGTACACTAACTTATTGAAACTCTCTGTACTTAGAATGCTGCTGTACTGAACTTACTATGCACATTTGCACTATCTTTGTTTAGAGGCTGAGCTAGGGATCTTGCAAGAGCACTGAGAGAATTGGACTGGCTTTACTATGTTAGAATCTAAGTTATTAATATTCATACATTAGCATGATGTTAACTTAATGTCTATTAGTCCTGTCTGTGAAGTTGAGCTATATTATGAGGCCAAGTGTAAAGCTGATATTTAGTCTTGAAGAAACTATTCCTGAATATAGTCTGGACAGCTGTCATTCATGGCTTAAAGGGAAAGTTTGTGTTTCCGGGATGAATTTATTAACTGCAAATTTATGCAGCTTATTGCTGATAAGAAAAAAATGAAAGTCTTTGTTAACTCTTTCACTGAGTCCTTGTAAGGCACTGAACTATGCTTTAATGCTCGTATTCTGTAGATAAGGAGGAAGGAACAAAGCTGATTACACAGTGACAACATCCCAGATAACCAAGCCAACACAGCCAAATCCAACCCCAAAGACCACCACCATATAACAGGAAAACAAGGACTGAAATGTTAGTGTGCTTGGAGGATAGCATATTTCAAAGAGGCCTTTGCCAATGTTTTCCCCACTCATGACTGGATAGAACACCATTCAAAAATGAGGGAGAAGAAACAAAGAGCAGAACGTAGTTCAGGAGGGGGAGCAAAATCTATGCTGTAGAAAATCATAAGGTCTAATTTTGAACTCATCTAAAAAACAGCTGCCATGTCTTTTGTGCCCAGACTTTAAACCTTTTTCCTGCAGCCTTGCTCTAAATTATAGTACTACAACAGACAGCAAATCCCGAGGGTGTTTAAATCCTTTTGGTGACTCACGGACATATAGGCCTGCTTAGCCACTGCAAAGCCACAGGAGTAATGGTTGTGTGTCCAAGAGGCCTTCACCAAGGTTTTCCTCATTTGTTACACCATAGGTAAACACCTGAAGGAATTGGGAATTACTGTATTACATAATAATGGATTCCAATTAAATACATACAACTCATGTAAAGCACATGTTAATCAATGTTACTGCATAAAGTACAATTTAGTCCATAAAACAGCTCAGTCCTAATACTGGAACAACATAAATAGGCATAGTCAGACCTGTTCACAATGATGACCTAGTGGAAAAATGGTGTTGCCAGTCTTAGCACTGGATAAATGCATCCTGGAACATAGAAGTACAAATCTCAGGGATCTGCTAAGACATGGTCCACCAGTCTCAGTTTGCAAAGCATTAGCTTGCATGTTTCTCAACTACTTAATAAAGAATATCCATTTGTAATAGGAAGTGTTCGTTGTGCTTTATGTTTAGCATTGTATGTTAATGAGCTCAGTAACCTGGATTTTCGTTCTGCTTTTTTCAAAAAACATGAATAGACAAATCTATATTTGATTAGAGCAGCCAAGGGGCACATACAATCCAGTTGGTCCCAGTGGGCACACACGGTCCAAGCCAACTCCCCATTCTGCCCTATGTGGCATGCATGATAGTCCTCCTCTTGCAACAGAGATACCAGAGAGATGACATTGTCAGGGGAAGCTTGTGGCAATAGAGTATGTGTGTGGAGGAGATGGTGTTTAATAGCCTTAATCTACATATAATTTTGAATTAAATTAAAAATTGCTCTGAATTCTCTTTTTATTTTTCAGATTTTCTTGAGCACATTCCTCTTCCTGCATAAGCTGTCAGAGGAACAGCAAGTAAGTAATGTAAACTAATGGTTACCTCTCTCTCTCCACCTCTGTTTACTCTTCTTCACACTTATTCCTCTACAATAAACGTTCTTCAAAAGTGTTCATGTCTGGTTTTTAATTTTATAACACAAATTTTAATTTATGTTCTGAATATGCAAGCACATAGTACTGCATTTTTTGCAGCAAAATTGTCATCATCTCTCTCTGCCTGTAAGATAGATAGGTGCTATAGTGCCCAGGAAACCAACCGTAAAGAGCTTAAATGAAAATCACTGTATAAGAGCTAGGTATAATATATTATTATTAATAATAGAGAGAGAAGGGAAAAACTATAACTAGAAAGTATAAAACACTTTCAGGATTTAACTAAAATAGCTTTTCTATACATAAAAAGTCATGATATTATAGCTAATTCAGCCCCTTCCAGGTTTATAGTGAAGTCCCAGATAGATACATTAGTAGGCAGTTGATGCAGTCATAGGCATATGATACATTTATTTACCATTTGCTTTCCCACCACATTATTTTTACATGCACATTCACACATAATATAGTATAAATTATGTATATTACAAACAAAAAATACATTAAAAGAACATTATTAAGGTTGCAAAGTCAAGCCCTCAAAAGTTAGGAAATGTCTGACTTAAGGTTGCCTGTGCAAATTTAATTAGCATCCCCCTTGAACATATGCATGATGATACAGTCTTTAATTACATGTTCAGAGGGGTGTCATGCCACAGACCCTCCACCTGCTCGGGGTGGGGGAGACCAAGAGCAGCCCCCGGCCCATGTCCCTGCTCCCCCCGGCCCCGCCGCCCTGGGCAGATGGAGTGTCTGTGGCTCCTCACAGCTGTCTGGCCGCGCAGCTCTTACCATGCCCAGGCTGTGGCTCTGAGGCCTCATCCCCCAGCTGGAGCCCCGTCAGGGTAAGAGCCGCACAGGCAGCTGTGGGGAGCTGCGGACCCACCACCTGCCCTGGATGGGGGACTTAAAGGGCGGGGACACAGGCCAAGGCTGCTCTCAGTCCCCTCACCCCAGGCAGGTGGAGGGTGGGTGGTTCCTGGCCCGCTCTGGCTTCCAGGTTGGCCAGCAGCCAGGCAGACGGGGTGGGGCCATAGAGGGACTGGGGGCCCTCGGCCCCCCCACTTTTGGGCAGGCTCTTCTGCTCCTCTCGCAGCTGCAACTAAAGTCATCGGGAGCTATTCTTGAATATATGAGTGCTATATAATGTGAAGTACTCTAAAAATCTGGTCCTAGTCATCTCAAACTGTACTCCCCAAATTAGCAGAAACATTTGACTGTAATCTCTTGTAACTTCATCAACTTGACAGGCCTGTTGTGAAGCATTCAGATACTGTAGTGATGAGTACCATACAAAAGCTTATGAGGAAATTAATAATTCTGTCTTCAGAGTAGGCTGTTAATAATTTGTAGTAAATAAGGCCTAGGGTCACACATTGAACAGTCAGGAGAAAACAAAATATTGAAAAGCTGCTCATTAAATTGGCACTGTCCATCCTGTGCACTGAATGAGGCAGGGTTCCTGTGGAAAAAATAGTATGTGACCATGTAATTAAAGACTATCATAACGCATATGCACTGACACTTTTTTAAACTCCTTTTTACTCACTAATTCAGAACTTCTCTGCATCCCTTTCTCTAGTTTAACTAACTTATGCAAGTTAATGTCATGCCTTTTAGTGAGAGAATGCACCTCATTTATTTAACCTCAACCTACTCCTTTGACTTTCTGCACATTTTAAAGTAAAGAATGTTCATGGGCTGGCAGAATTCTTTTACAGATGTCATCTTGAACATGCTACTTGGGTACATGTGTGCATGCACACACACACAATTATACAGCAAAGCTTTCATCAAGATGTCCTGTTTCTTTCCTGTTTGACTAAATAGAACAAAAAGACAATTCTAATTATTCCTTCAAAAGTTCTATAGAAGTCGGAAACCAACAATAAAAGAGCATGAAAGGATTTCCTGAAATATGAAGAGATTCTTTAACAATCAGATAATACTTTTTCTTGCTTTCCAGTTTACTACATAAGTGTGAAACTCTTACCATTATAGAATGGTTCCAGATCAGTTTAAAAAAAAAAAAAGAAAAAAGAAAAAACCAAATACTGTTCAAACTAACCATGCAGAAGATGTCCATAAATGTGCAAATGACTCAATTTCACTATGGCAACACTTCTCAAAACTTTTTCACAGTATGGTCCACATTTTAAAAGAAAGATTGTGAATGGGAGAAAAAAAGTCCATGAAACAAATCACATAACATCCAGTTGGCAACTACAATAATTAAACAATTTCTTACATTGAAAAGTAAAAAGTATCTAATATAGTCAGTTTCTAGTATTGTAATTTAACAACTGGAAAAAAGGAGTTGGGGACCAACAATATCTCCAAGGACCACCAGTAAGTGTTCCATGGACTAGCAGAGGCCCATGCACCACAGTTGTGAAACTCTGCTCTATATAAAGTCTATGAGTGAAAGTTGCACCTGTGCACAATGCCTCTGCACCACTTAAGGCCTATTTTGAGGAACAGTGGGACGTAAATGGTAACTTGAGTTGTTTCTCTGCACAGGAGTAAGTTTCACCCTATATGCACTGCGTTTATGATGTGGCAGTTAATTAAAATATGATAGACTGAAGTGCGAAAGACTACAGTATGTGGGTCTATGTAAAATTCAGAAAACTAGCTGGAAAATACACTGGAGTGGGAAGACATAGATAAGATAAGAAAACTTACAAGAAATTTTGATCTGGGAGAAGCAAATCCACAACATGAAATAATAATTTAGAGCCTCCACAGATCTGACAAAGGGGAAATTTTTTTTTTTTTACCTATTTTTTATTTTCATTATTATCTAAATTGAGAGAAATCTTTTGAGAGGTGTAAAATCCTGGGGTAAAATTAAAGGGGAAATTATTCTTTAAATGAAGAGACAGTGAAGCAATGTAATTTAAAACTATCAATAAAGATACAAGTACGAGCTAATTTTACATTGCATCTGTTTTTTGCCAAAAGTTATGAAGATTAGGCATGGTCCTCAGGTTTTCTGGCAAGTTAGCTACATAGCCCTTGCTGCTGTAAAGTTTGGGTGTGTCTGCTTTCAAGTATCTGTGGCTCATACTGGAGATGCTTTCAGCAAAGACAATTAACAGGTAGTTAAATACGCTTTATTTTTATTTTTTTTTTATTTTTTTTTTTAAAAAAAGCTTCTTTCCTGTGCTGAAGGTCCATTGAAGCCTGACCATAGACACTAAAACCATTTCAAAGGCAGGAAAGGCTGTGGTCTTCTCTGTGGTGTCCGGTGCCTTTGAAGTACCCATGACAGCTGCTCCCAGCAGATAGGAACTGGGGGGGAGGGGGGGAATTAATATACTGTACTTTCAAATCCACCAGCTGTAAGTAGAACAAAGCTGAGCTAAAGTATATTTCTTTAAAAAACACCAATTTCTCTCTACTGAGAATTCCCTCAGCAGATACTTCAAAAGAGAGTGACACTGTGAATCAGCTGAAGCTGAAATCAAGAACTATGTGTGGCTGAGACTAAACACTGCAGGTTCCTAGGATTTCTCCTAAATTCTTTATTAATTTTAAGTACATTAAAGTGAATTAAAAATTAAATAAAACATGCAAGTATTATTTTTAAATGACTACAAATTATATTCCAAATAAAAAAAAAAGAATTAATCATGCCAAAATTGGAAACCTTTCTTTTGTAAGCAAAATTAAAAACGCCAGAGTATGCAAATTCTAGGAGATACTAGCATATCCCGTATGCAGGAAAAACTGGGCTTTCAGCCTCAAGCCTCAATAAGAGGGCTTGAGGCTGAATAATGGGGGGAGAGATAGCTCAATGGTTTGAGCATTGGCCTGCTAAACCCAGGGTTGTGAGTTCAATCCTTGAGGAGGCGACTTAGGGATCTGGGACAAAAATTGGTCCTGCTAGTGAAGGCAGGGGGCTGGACTCAATGACCTTTCAAGGTCCCTTCCAGTTCTAGGAGATTGGTATATCTCCAATTATTATTATTATTATTTATTATAAGAGGCAGATCCTGTAATCTTTAAGCATTTGTGTTGTCCTTACTCACAGTACTAGTCTTTTTTAAATCAATAATCAATGGGATTACTTGTAGAAGTAAGAACAACTACTCATTTAAGATAAGGTTGCAAGACCAGGCCCTATGTGCTCAAGTTGCTGGAGAGTTAAAATGTATTTTTTTCTTTTTATGTGTCAATTCCATTTCACAATAGCAATCAGACACTCGAGGCACAACATTTCAAAGCAATTATTTCATTTTTCAGATACTTAAGTTATTCAGACTTTGGCCTGTTATCTTATTATATGACCCGAGGCATGCTATAATCTTGTATCTTATTGCTCAAACAAACAGTCAACTTTAATCAATATTTGGAAATATAGCTATTAATTCCGAAACAATGACAAAAATATATGTCCAATAAAACAAGGCAAGGGGAAGGCTGCTTTGAAAAATGGTACAGAATCTCTCCTGACTCTAAATAAAGAATAACACAGAGGAGCGAAAAGTTGGCACCATTAAAAGGAAATTTTAAAGGGTCTGAAAGAACAGAGTTCTCGATACAAAATAACCACATAGAAGTAGCCTTGTATTATTAGCAGAAAGGACAACACAAAAAGAACGTAGTATCTAATGACAAATTATCACAATCTATGGTAGAGATCACCAATTTTTCATGTTTGCGTGGTTTTAAAGAATCTTTAAGTGAAATCTGAACAGATACAACAGAGAAAGCTAGTAGGGGATAAAAATGATACGTTTGAATATTCTACTGATGTTCTAGTAGCTTGATGCTTACTACTCTTTCCTTAGGTTTCAGTGATGTTACATAAAACATAGATGTTCTTTTGATATAACAAAAGTAGTAGTGAGCCAAAACAAAATGAAACAATACAAGACATCCTCCTAGAGGATAATATTCAACTTGGTGTTTACCCCAATACCGGTATTGCTACAGAAAATCATTTAAAAGATTAACTAGAAAATAGTTTTAAATACCGAGCTTACTTCTTGTAAGTTTTTCTTCTTTTAACTTGAGTTTTTACTTTTGTGACCCAGGTATCCAAAAGCCCTGAATATTGGAAGCATCAAGGTACAAGATAAGAAATTGCTCACTGGTTTTTCAAACCATGACATTTTTAAGAATTACTGTTTTCCTTTGAAGTCTGACAAAAACAGTCAAGGATTTGTCAGTGAAGCATATTTACGCCTTTGGTATTTCCAACCGTGTACATCAGGAGAAAAAATTACCATTGGTCTCAAGTAGCAGTAATATGGTAACATCAGTTTAACTTTTGGCAAACTGCAAATTAGCATACAGTACTACAGATTACGTTCTTAAAGCTATGGAAACACAATCTGTGTGAGCATTAAATGCATATTTTTCTTGCAACTTTTAAGAACCATGCACAGGGGGAGTCTGGAGAATTACATATGGCAGAGTTCACCAGGCATGCGACACTAAACTGATAAGAACAAAGTGTAAAAGAAAACTGCACCAATTTTAGCTAAGCACAATGTTCTGAAAGGCCACATGCTAAGAAGCATCTATCCCCACATCTAAAATGCAAAAAGTTTCTCCAGCTCCTTTATGTCGCGATGATGCTGTAAAGAGGTCATTATAATTGCTGAAACCATCTCCAAAGAATATTCATGTCCTGGTTGAGCAGATCTACTGGAAAGGATCTATACCAAACACCTGTAGCAATCACATCTGATGTAAGGAGGATGTTGGGAGAAGAGAGCATAGTTATTCTTGGCTGAGCATAAGATGGAGCAGTTAGTCCCTCACACTTCCCTCATTTACAGATAGGCCCCTTGGACAGATTGCAAAGGTGGCGAGAAACAACAGGGGGCTTAAAACCTCCTTTGGACCCTACTCCATTACTGTGACGAGCAGAGCTGTGGATGAAAATAGAATCTGCCCCAAAATGTTGATTTAAAAAAAAATTTCAACTGTCTTTGGCATTTCTGAGCTACTTTATTGAAGAGCAATTTACTAACACTAGCATATCAGAATCCACGTATAGGATTATGAACTAATTCCCCCCATTTTAATATGAGCTTTAAAATGGAATCTAAAGAACAATTTAAATTAGTAAATGATTAATTAACAATCTGATTGCTAAGCCAGTATGAAAGCAAGATTAACTGAGGTCTGCAATATTACTACTGAGGAAATTAATGTTGCCTTTTACCAAGATGTCACACAACCAGTGTTAGGCTAAATAATGAAAATAGTAAAAAAAAAATGGGGTACCCACTATGAAAGATCTCTGTTCTTTTCCCCAAGATTAATGGTCTTATGATCTGATATTTAAATATTGCTTTCCATCCCCAGGTGCTTATAAACAAAGGACCCAGCCCATTAAACACTTACTGCTGAGCACAGTGCTCTTTACTTGAAGAAACCACCACACTAAGTAATGCAGGATTAGTTCCAAAACCATCATATCACCTCAGAAAGCACTTCGTCAACCACTGAACTGCAACTCACTCTAGAGTCAAATGTGACAACTGTTCAAGCAGCACCCAGCAACATCACACAGCTAGTTAAAGACAGAAAGTGATCACAGACTTCAAGTAACATGGTATAACACTCCCTCCCTGTTTTTATGACATACTCTCTTGGCCTATAAAGGCGAAGTAGTAAAAATAATTTTCATGCTAGTTAATAACGAAACCATTTCAACTGGGAAACACAGAGCTTCGGGATTTTGTTTTGACTTTTAGATCAAGGTTTTTAAGATCTTCAGACTGTTCTTAAAGTTGACTTAGAACTTTGTCATAAGATAAAAGTAGTCATTTAAAGTCAGCAGACCAAATGTCCTTTGCCACCCAACTTTATCAGTGGGCCCGGAAACCTCATGTTAGTTCATCTTACAAAAGGCAAAGTATGTACCTTAAACAGTTACCAAGATGAGGTAAAGGCTTCACTCCCAAGACGACCATACTATAGATGGAGCACAGCAGCAATAACTATCTAATCATAACTGCAAAATTAGATAAGGCATCCAGATTATTTCAGTATGTCAAACTACCACATAACAACAAAGCTTGAATTCAAACATGACCTTGGACTAAAGCAATTCAGTCTGACAATACAACACAATCTTCTTTACTTTTGTGAGAAAAATGATCTGCTACTTCTTGTGCTCCTGAAGATGTTGATTTACTACACATAGCCTGGTTGCTGCTGTACAGAGTTTCATCTTAGTCTATATACACTAATTTACTCCATCCCTAGGCTTTGGTGCATGCAACTTTCTTGCTATCTTATTTATTTATGTAATCTCCTTAACCACCAGATCACTAAGCCACTAATGCAAGTAACCTCTGCAATGGTCTTTCCATGTGTAAGAAACAAAAACTTATTCCCATGCTCTACTAGCAATAGGATAAACATATCAGTGCTCTCTATCCATTTACTACAGGTAGCTTTAACTTAATTGTGATGGACAGGAATCATAACTATGCTCTTATTGATGGGCTCTGTACACACAGGAGTCCAACTTTGGAATTAAAAAACAAAGTGGAACCCTTACTGTTTGTGAATATTTGGTAAAATAAAAATGAGAGACTCATAGGTATTTATAGCTATAATTGTTCCAATGTGACAATATAAAGCCTTAATACCTACATGTTACTATAGTTACATTATGTGTCAGTCAAACCCTTCACAGTATACATAGTGACATCAGGACTGGTAGCCATGACAATTCTGTGTGAGGATGTGTCAGACTCTGATTTGAAACCATCTAGTCTCTTTAATTCAATTTACCTTCAAAGTTACATATCACAAGCATTATTGTTCCACCCAAGCTCTGGACAGGACCCTCTTTCAGGACCCAGTGAAGCTATCCCATCCCTTAACTGCTCAACCCAGAGACCCTTCTAGATATAGTGAGGCAATCCAAATATCATAGAATCATAGCACTGGAAGAGACCTTGAGAGGTCATCTAGTCCAGTCCCCTGAACTCACGGCAGGACTAAGTATTATCTAGACCATTCCTGACACGTGTTTGTCTAACCTGCTCTTAAAAATCCCCAATGATGGAGATTCCACAACCTCCCTAGGCAATTTATTCCAGTGTTTAACCACCTTGACAGTTAAGAAGCTTTTCCTAATATCCAATCTAAACCTCCCTTGTTGCAGTTTAAGCCCATTGCCTCTTGTCCTAACCTCAGAGGTTAAGAGAAACAATTTTTCTCCCCGCCCCCCTTGTAATAACCTTTTACGTACTTGAAAACTATTATCATGTCCCGTCTCTGTCTTCTCTTTTCCAGACTAAACAAACCCAATGTTTTCAATTTTCCCTCATACATCATGTTTTCTAGACCTTAAATCATTTTTGTCACCCTTCTCTGGATTCTCTCCAATTTGTCCACATCCTTCCTGAAATGTAGCACCCAGAACTGGACACAATACTCCAGTTGAGGCCTAATCAGCACGGAGTAAAGCAGAAGAATTCTCATGTCTTGCTTACTCCTGCTAATACATCCCAGAAGGATGTTCGCTTTCTTTGCAACAGTGTTACACTGTTGACTCTCATTTAGCTTATGGTCCACTATGACCCCCAGATCCCTTTCCGGAGTACTCCTTCCTAGGTAGTCATTTCCCATTTTGTATGGGTGCAACTGATTGTTCCTTCCTATGTGGAGTACTTTGCATTTGTCCTTATTGAATGTCATCCTATTTACTTCAGACCATTTCTCCAGTTTGTCCAGATCATTTTGAATTTTAATCCTATCCTCCAAAGCACTTGCAACCCCCTCCCAGCTTGGTATTGTCTGCAAACTTTATACATGTATTCTCTATGCCATTATCTAAATTATTGATGAAGATATTGAACAGAACCGGACCCAGAACTGATCCCTGTGGGACCCCACTCGTTATGTCCTTCCAGCATGACTGTGAACCACTGATAACTACTTTCTGGGAACAGTTTTCCAATCAGTTTTGCACCCACTGTATAGTAGCTCCATCTAGGTTGCATGTCCTTAGTTTGTTTATAAGGTGGTCATGCAAGACAGTATCAAAAGCTTTACTAAAGTCAAGATATACCACGTTTACCGCTTCCCGCCTATCCACAAGGTTTGTTACCCTGTCAAAGAAAGCTATCAAGGTGGTTTGATACTATTTGTTTTTGACAAATCCGTGCTGTCACTTATCACCTTATTATCTTCTAGATGTTTGCAAGTTGATTGCTAAATTATTTGTCCCATTATATTTCCAGGTGCAGAAGTTAAGCTGGTCTGTAATTTCCCGGCTTGTGCTTATTTCCCTTTTTATAGATTGGCACTATATTTGCCCTTTTCCAGTCATCTGGAATCTCTCCAGTCTTCCATGACTTTTCAAAGATAATCACTAATTGCTCAGATATCTCGTCAGTCAGCTCCTTGAGTATTCTAGGATGCATTTCATGAGGCCCTGGTGACTTGAAGACATCTAATTTGTCTAAGTAATTTTTAACTTGTTCTTTCCCTATTTTAGCCTCTTCTGATCCCACCTCATTTTCACTGGTATTCACTATGTTAGACGTCCGATCACCACCAATCTTCTTGGTGAAAACTGAAACAAAGAGGTCATTAAGCACCTCTGCCATTTCCACATTTTCTGTTATTATTTCCCACCCCCACTATTGAGTAACGGGCCTACCCTGTCCTTGGTCTTCCTCTTGCTTCTAATATACTTGTAAAATGTTTTCTTGTTACCCTTTATGTCTCTAGCTAGTTTGATCTCGTTTTCTGCCTTGGCCTTTCCAATTTTGTCCCTACAGACTTGTGTTAGTTCTTTATATTCATCCTTTGTAATTGACCTAGTTTCCACTTTTTGTAGGACTCTTTTTTGATTTTTAGATAATTGAAGATCTCCTGGTTAAGACAGGGAGGTCTCTTCCCACACTTCCAAGGGCTGAATGTGTTCCCTCTGCAATACTTCCTGCTCATGGTAGCCTAGACATAAATCTGGGCAGGGAACTGAATCTAGGTTTCCCTCATGGAAATACAAACATGTATTTGCCCAAAAATCTAGCTAATGGATTACCTGCAGCTTATGGAGCTATCGTATCATTGCTGTAAATCAGAAAGAAGTCCTTTATTTAGAAGATAATAATGCTGCTGCAGCCCATAAAATGGCTCAATCCTCTCAGCCCCCAAAAGGTGTTACTGAAGAGCCATAATAGTTGTGAAAGGGAAAGGAACAGAAATATAAGAAGCTTCCTACAATAAGCAGAAGCAAGCTATTGCATCCTGTAAGCCAGAGAACTACTGTAACTGCCTATCAAAATTAAGCACTGAAAAAGCTTATTACATCTTTAAAATGATAATCTATCAAAACCACTTAAATAAGAATCTTTTCTAAAAACATAGTTTGTGCCAAAAATGAATTAAAATATTAAAAACAAGAACAGACTAAAACTAAATTATCTAATTTTTTTAATATGAGAAAAAAATAGACAGAGGCAGTCAAGCCATTTTATTTTTTATAAATGCATTTTTTATTTTTGTAGGGCTAGGAATTCTTTAGGAAATAGTCAGTGCCCAGAGATAGCAAAGCAGATGTAGAGGAAACAAGGAGCTTTTGTATTTAATTCATGGCTTTGCAAACAGAATAGCCAGCTTTGACAGAAAGGAAAGAATGCCAACATAATGAGTGAGTCAGACCAAGACTAGGCTGGATGCTGGAACTGACTACACTGAAAAGACAAATACCACCAAATAAAAATTTACCTGTGTTGGTCCCAGGATATTGGAGAGACAAAGTGGGTGAGATAATATCTTTTACTGGACTAACTTTTGTTGGTGAAAGAGACATGCTTTCTTCAGGTATTTGTAGCTCAAAAGCTTGTCTCTTTCACCAACACTAGTTGGTCCAATAAAAAAATATTATCTCACCCACCTTGTCTCACCAAATAAAAATGGCAGACTGACCTGTTGCTCATATCTTTGTTTGAGTTCTTCCAACTGCCAAGAGAATTCTTTTGACTGCTTTTCACGGAGAGATTTTGATCTGCTTAGATCTGATTCCACCTTTTCCATCTACAAGGTAAACAAAGGGAATATTTAGTTTTTAAATGTATAGCTTTAAACACATTTTGACACATTTTTGATAGATGATGGCTAATCAAAGACCTGAAGATAAAAGTCAATAATAAAAAATCTCCATTTGTAAGGAAATGAACATATCAGTATGTTGAGGATCATTAGTTAGTTACACAAATATGTCACCTATATCACCTGTTTCTGATTAGCATGCAAGCTCTTATTTTTCATTCAATAGTTGTTACATCCCACAAAAATCAACTGAATATTATATACACAAGACTAAAAATACTTTTTTTAAAAATATACTGCTTGTTGAAATTTAGTGGAAGTAATGCTCTGAGTTGGTGGCACAATCTATACATTTAAAATAAATTTATCTTAAAATCAGTAAAGAACCTTAAAGGAGCAGCAAGTTCTCTGAAAACAGTCATTGCGTATGAATAACGAGTCACACAGATTCCCCTACATGGTATCAAGGAAGCAATTTCATAACTTAGTTAACAAAGGCTTTTGTATCAAAAGCACAATCATCAGTTCTGTGTCACAGTTCCAAGGGTTTATGTACATACAATACGACACCTCGCTTCTTACCCATCAATTCCTTTTAGATCTAGTTCCCAACCTAAGTAGCAGTACCTCCCTAAAGGGGGCAGAAGAGGGAAGGGGAATATAGCTATAAGGAATCCACTTTCTGCTGCAAGTCCATCAGCAATACCAGAAGAAGAAAAACAATGCATTTCTGTACCCTAAGCTAAAATTCCTATTTGGCCTACAGCAGTGCCCATAGATGTATTTGCCAATGGGCTCAAATGCCACTTCTAAGCCAGATAAGGAGGAGGAAAGTAATCACTAACTAAGGGGAAGCCATTTTAATTAAGTTATCTCAAGTAAAGGGAAAGATGCATGGCCAGGAATTGTTTTTCCAGATATAGGAAGGGGACGAACTGCGGCACTGAGGGAGGTCACGGAGCTGCAGGCGGCGCACAAACAGCAATGCCTCTCTTCTGTGTCCCCCCCAAGTAAGCCCTTAAAAGAGGGACCTCATCACCTTCTCTCTCCTCCCAATCCAGTTTAGACCCATCCTTGTAGCCCATTATTTCCCCATCTCATACATCAAAGAAAGGGAGGCCCCTCAGTTTTCCCCAACTACACTTTACAAAAATGAAAAACTAAAGCAAAATAAAGTCCAAAATATTAAAAGAATCATCTTTTTAATAATGAAAATGTTCTAAAAATTTACACAGAAAATGTATACAAATAAAGTAATATATTATATAAACTCTACAAATAAAACAATATGTTTCTGTTATTTAATCTCTAGCACAGAGTATGCATATTGGCCATAAGTGCAATGAGGCTTTCTGATTCTCATTTGCCAATCCCAACAAATACTAGAGCCAAAATATCGTCACATATTCTGTTTATTCATATTTTGGCAGTTACTATTTGGCTTTGTAAATACTTTTCTTTTGTGAGTGATGTGTATACAGTGCTTTTAATCTAGACTTCTATAAACCAGTCTGATTTTTCTCCCTTTGTCTTTGATGTAGCATGCAGTGTATGCTATTAAAATCAATTGGCTAATGCTCGAAGCAGCATGTATGAAAACATCAGTTATATTTATACCCACATAAACACCAATAAATGAAGTTTTGTCACAGGACAGCCACCTAGACCTGGAAAAACACAAAACTGAGCTTAAAGTTGAAATTGTTTCAGTCGCCCATCTAATGGACATCAGATGACTTAATAATCATGAGCTTATTGAAAAATAAGAAGCAGATGGCAAGTAATTTCTCAAAGTCATAAATTACATGAATAAATAAACCAAATATCAATTATACTAACTGATAATGCCAGACCCCACTCCATTTGTTACTTCCTTAATTAACATTACAATGAAAAGAGGATTTCAGAAGTTTAATATTTGCAGTGAAGTTCAGAGTCCAGTGTTGCTATAGTTACTAAAGATTCCATTTTATGATGTCGGTAGGTCATTCTATGCTCTATCCAACTAGGAGAAAGCAATGGCATTTGCTCCAAAATTATATCACTGTGTCTTCAGAAGAACATATGTAGCTTATTTGAGAATTGGGTGCATGTGTGGAGGGGAAATGAGAAAGGACGGGTGAAAAGAGAGCTTCAGTATTGTTTCTCTGAAGTACTACTTGAAGCTTAGTCAGTGTAGCATAGTTTCCTACAATGTCTTACATTATCATTTGCTCTTTATGAACTTGACCCCAAGAGGTTCATAACCTGCAAGCCTCACTGAAGTCAATGAAAGTTTGAAGAGTTCAGTACCTCTCAGGAACAGTCCCTATATTCTGAACTGCTTGAAATCTTAGAAGTTTAGAAGGCATGACTGCCACATGCTATCAACATTTACAACATGGTTTGATATGTCTTAGCTGAAAAACAATAGCCTTGAAATACTCATTATAGAGAAAATTGTGCTATATGCTTAATAAAGGCAACGCATAAACCGATTTGCTCTGTCAAGAAGGAATGTGCAATTGACATCTGAGTTTTCTGGGTTATAGGATGAACATATAGGGCCCAATTCTGCCACACTTGTCACTGAAAGCAAAGGAATTAATCAACTTGAGTAAATTTGGTATCATTAATCCCAGAGAGCTATGTTAGAAACCCAGGGGTAAACTGTGCTACTTGAGCACTGTGTTTCAGAGATACCAGACCGCAGCAGCAAGCCTCCCAGCCAGGGTTGACAGACTCAGGATCACACTACCGCCCTACCTGCTGGAGGCTGGTGCTCAGGCTCTGAAGCCTAAGGAAGATGGTAGTCTACAAAGCCCAAGTTCCAGCCCAAGATGCAACTTCGAAGTGCCATCTACATAGCTATTTTTAAAGAGGTAGCTCAAACTCCATAAGCCAAGTCTGTCGACCTGGGGTGGGAGAATTGCTGCCAGGGGTTGCCGCAGGCTAACCTGTACCAAGACTGGAGAGTAATTTGTGACACACCTATGTGGGGTACACCATAATCCTCTCCAAGTGGCCAGTCAGATCCACTGGCTGGCGCTTGCATAGAAGAAATCATTGCTCCATCTATTGCCCGTTCCCTCTCTGTTCTGAAGGGAAGCATTTGGCACACCCCCTTTGTTCTCCCCCCTAGTGCCAGAGCTGCAATTCAGGCAGACCTTAAGTGGCCATGCAAGGGAGAGGGGGATTCTTACTTGCTTCTACTCCTCTATATGGTCACAAAAAGCTTGGCACGATGAAACTCTCATTAAACAGTAAATCCAGAGAAGATAATTCTTAATAGATGCAACATCCATTTAATGCTCTCCACCAAAACTCTCAAAAATATTCTAATTTTTTCTGCTATTAGAGACTACTTTCTAAGTAATAACATGATCCTTTGACATATGCCCATATACTTTGCTACTTTCACTTCAATTCATTTCAGTCCTTCACAGACAAATCACCAATGGTAATAAGCACTTGTGTTAGGGATTTTTTTCCCCACAATCATCAATTTAAAAAAAAAGCACACTGAAAATTTCAGCATTAAACCAGAAATTGTCACAGTATTTCAAGGCAAAATTGTATTACCAATCTAATTCTTTCCAATAAAGTACAAGAAATAAACAGACATTCTACTGTGCCTAATTAAGCATTTCAAAATCAAACGGGCAGCACTGGTGGCGGAGAGGGAGCTAGTTAGATGGCTGGAAATTTGCTTAAATCAAAGAGTTCCCAAAATGCTGATTCTCCCAAAAATGTCAAGTTTTACCACAACAATCATATGGATCAAGTGTTAATAAATGATGTCCAGATGGAGACGTCTTTCTGTTGTACTGTGAGCAAAATAAGGTTAGACCACACATTAATGGAATGCCTGTTATATTAACAACAGTGTGAGTTCAAAAAAAAAATCCTCTATCAAAAATCTTCTCCTAAATCACTACATAGACATTTACTCAGACAAGCACAGCACAGCTCTCACATATCAAATAATTTGCATAATACTAAAATTTTATAATAGTCAACAATAATCAGCAGGACTACCTCCAAGTAAGGTAACACTTATCAGCTCTTAATGTACCTATTTGTTCGTTGTGGGCCTGAAATCAATGGGTGTTAATAACCTACAGCTCTCACAAAATCAACGGGTGGGTAGCACAACCTCCCCCTTCGCCCACTCTGATGGCCCCAAATGGTTCTATAGTCTAGGTTCAAGGGAGTCAGTCCAGATTTACACTGGTTTAACTGAGTGCAGAATTTGCCTCAGTACGCTTAAATTTTAACATTAAGGATCATATTCTGATGCTCGTATTCATTAATTCTTACTATTTACTGAAGTCACAGACTACTCATGCCATAAAACTAGTCAGAATTCTGCCTTAAATGAATAATATCTGAAATATCAATACAGACAAAATGTTTAACAGTTGGTCAGTTCAAACAATAAAAATGTGAACATCTACTGCATATCTAGTTCAAAAAAGAACTAGATAAATTCATGGAGGACAGGTCCATCAATGGCTATTAGCCAGAATGGGCAGAGATGGTGTCCCTAGCCTCCATTTACCAGAAGCTGGGAACGGGCGACAGGGGCTGGATCACTTGATGATTACCTGTTCTGTTCATTCCCTCTGGGGCACCTGGCATTGGCTGCTGTCAGATGACAGGATACTGGGCTAGATGGACCTTTGAGCTGACCCAGCGTGGCAATTCTTATGTTCTTATGTTAGAAAAAGAAATTCTCAGCTATGAACAAATTTCTTTAAATTAGCATATCATTTTACAGTGTTTCACTATTACAGTTTTTCATTGCTTAACCTTAGCGTGCTGAGTGTTTATGAAACTAAAATATAATACCGCGATGATGGAAACAACAATCCAAGTCAGTATGCAAAACACACAAAAATTAAACAAAGACTGATACAAATCAATAAGAAGCACGAAGAGTAAAAATTATGGCTAACTATTGCTTAACTCATTTTCCCAGGCCTAAGTACAACAGCACATAGTAAATCACATCTCATACCGCAGTGGAACTCCTGTAATAACAAAGCACAATGATGAGCCAAATAAAGAATGTTGTGTAAGCATTTGTTTTGCAGTTCCACACTTGTGATGGATTTCTCTCATCATTATGTAATTTAACAACCTTGCTAATGTCTTACATATCAGGTGGATAATGCCTTAGGTCAGGGGTTCTCAAACTGGGGGTCAGGACCCCTCAGGGGGTCACAAGGTTATTAAATGGAGGGTCTAAACTGTCAGCCTCCACCCCAAAGCCCACTTAGCCTCCAGCATTTATAATGGTGTTAAATATATAAAAAGTGTTTTTAATTTATAGGGGAGATCGCACTCAGAGGCTTGCTATGTGAAAGGGGTTACCAGCACAAAAGTTTGAGAACCACTGCCTTAGGTGGTGGTGGTTTTATGTACCACAGATAGGGAATTCTTCCATTTCTTTCTCGCTCTATCCCCAAAGTTCCATCTTGTGGTGAGTCTGTCTCAGATGAGGAGAACTTCCTCCAGAATAGGTCTACACTGACAGCATTACTACAGTGAAACAGCTGTAGCTAGCACTAGACTAATGACACTTCCTAAGCTATACGTCAAATGCAGTTATCTAAGGAATGGAATTAAAAGGATTTGGTCTTTGAGTTGCTCTTTCTTTGCCAAGAAAATCAGTTCAATACTGAACAGAAGTCATTATCTGCATGCCCCAAATTGTAAGCTCCTCAGGACCAGCCAGGGTTTTCCTATCTATTTGTTCAACTCCTAATACAGAGAGCCCCAATTCTCTTTCAGCTCTCTGAGCGAAACCATAATACAAATAAAAAGAAAGAGAAGATCACAATGATGATAATAACTAGGGCACCTGCTATAGCGAAGAGGATATACAGTCAAATTTTCAATGAAGCATCCTAAACTACTCATTTTAAAACTAGCAACTGCAGAAAATAGAGGGTAAATGCATGCGGGTGGGACTATTTGCCTACATAAATGTAGGGTTTTGCAGTGCCATTCAGAAAGCTCCTTTGACAATTTGGCCATTGACATTTTATCTTTTTGGTGAATTAAAATAAATCACATAAATATTTTACTGTCTTAGATAGCTTCTATATTTCTTTCTCCGCCCTTGTTTCACACCGTGATATTTGTTTATGAGCAAAACCAGTCAATTATTGAGCACTAGCCACCATTTCCATTCAGTAAGACCACACAAACCACTGCTTGCCATTGTCATAAGGCAGTCTCTCACCACAATTCAATAAGAATATAAGAACGGCCATACTGGGTCAGACCAATGGTCTATCCAGCCCACTATCCTATCTTCACAGTGGCCAGTTCCAGTTGCGTCAGAGGGAATAAACAGAACAGGTAATCATCAAGTGATCCATCCCCTGTCACCCATTCCCAGCTTCTGGCAAACAAAGGCTAGGGACACTTCAGGGCATGGTTTTGCATCCTGATAACCAATGATTGACCTATCCTCCATGAATTTATCTAGTTCTTTTTTGAACCCTATTATAATCTTGGCCGTCACAACAATACTTTGGATGAAGCTGAAGGTATCCTGAACCTGGACTGAGGCATCAGTGAATGAAGCCGAAAGAAAGAACAGTTTGGTTATCTTAAATACATTTTCTCTGTCTGTATTTAACATACAAATGGAATGGTATTCAGCACAGAGAAAATGAAAAAAATACATGGCAGTTTTATGGAATTCAGTTAAATGTATTTTCAAATTTCCTAGAGCATTTCAGTTTTTTGTTTCCAACATTTCATGATGAATATGTTTTCAGGATTATTTTGCGCAAACTTTTTCTTGAAAGCAATTAAATCATGAGCCCAATCTTTCTGGCTCAATGAAACCATATCTTCAATAAGAATTAAAATACATTTCTCACTTGGAGCAGAAGTAAAATTTATTAATTTAAGTAATCTTGGAGGAGCTAAAGGAGAGATTCAGATTAGAGAAAAATGTAGGACAGTGACTTTGAAATTTTAGGGCCTGTTTTATTGCCCTCATGGCTCTAGTTTGCAACATAAAAGTTGCCTTTTCAAAACAGACTCAGCCTTTTTATTTCAAAATTCCATTATCTGCTCTCTGTACAAGACTTTTAAAACAGAAGATGCCTTACAGCACTGCTGCTTTTATACTGAAGATTTTGAAAGAAGCAAAACCAGCATTTCACAACAACAAAAACAATTGTTAAAAATACAGACTGCATGCAAAGTTGAAAGGTTTTCATTCTTTTCAACAAAATAAGCAATCAAATTTCTAGCACTACTGCTTTGTTTCTCACCAATATTTAGTTCATATTACACCACTAATATGAATTTAAAAGTTAATGATTTCTGAATAAGATGTATATATCTGTATGGTATTTATCTCAATTATGTTTATGCTACATTGCATTTCAGTTAGCGGTAAATATTTATAGCATTTTTACTCTTTTCCCCTCCTTTTACCAAATCAATTTCATACTGAAACAATACAGTAAACAAAAAATCTTATCACATAAGAATCTCTCTATGCTGTACATGGATTATGCATAAGCGATCCCTTTAAGAAGTTGTAAAATGTTGATTCTTATAGTATCATACATTCATATAGCTCCTTTCATCCCAAACAATTCTGAAGCACAAATAATATTTTACAGAGATCTATTGATGGCCAGAAGGGGCAACTGCAACAAGATCACATCTCCACTATTTCTATTGCTCTCCAATGCAAGAGGAAAGCCTCAGAATGGAAACAAACTCTATTTCATAGAAGTGTCCACCAAGGTGCTTTACCACCAGTTGCCCCTTAAATCCATTGTAAGTCTCATGCTACATCATCCTGTAATAAGAAATAACTGGATTTTCCCATTAAAGAGGCAAGTTGGCAAGGCAGAATGGATCAGGTCAATTCACTAGAGTGAGATACCATAAGCATTTTTATGACATTAGTCGGCCACTCCATGTACCGGCATCTCCCTTTATTTCTCATCCCTTCCCACTCTACTGTTCATTATTCTCACTCGTGTGATATCTCTAAGCTCCTTCGGGCCAATACATTAATTTAGTTTGTTCTGTAAAATGACTATCACACTAAGTAGTATGTCAATAAATGATTGTTAATAGTAATTTTCAAGTGGGAAAAAGGCTTTTGTTGTCCTCTGCTCATCAGTGACCACCATTAGAATGAGCCTGGCTCTGTTCTTATTGAAACTATTGCAAAATTCCCATTAACAGGAGAATGACATGTCCCTAAAAGAATAGCCAGAGAGAGAAAGTTGAAAAAGTGGGAAAGTATAGACACTGTTCCATAAAAGTATATAAACTAACACATTTTACTCTGAATCCTGGAAAAGCTCTAATCAGTAATACAACTGTAGATAGCTGTGTAACAATGACAATTCTGGCTTTCTTATAAAGATGAATCAACTGCTAACAGCCCCCTCTGACTTGCTAGCAAAGTCACTACATTGTGAAAGATTTTGATGTACCGCTATCAAGTGAAACATGTTTCTGGCATTATAAGATCAGAATATGCTATCCTACTGAGACAGAGTTTCAGAAAGGCTGGCATTGTGACCTTCTCACCTGCTGTTTCATTTCAGCATAGACTTTTTCTGAGTTCAGCTCCACCTGCCGCTTAAACTCCTCCAGGGCAGCATCTGCCTGCTGGGCCTGCAGCCTCTGTACCTCTGTCACCCGAGTCAGCTGCTCCTCCTTCTCCCTAGAAAGTCACAGAAAATTTTCAGAGTTCAAGTATCAAATAAAAGAACAAGTGTGCTGGTGTAAAAGAAAGGCCTTTAACCCTATCAGTTTAAAATAGTATTCAGGTTTCAATTTTCTGTCCCAGCTTATGCCAAACTTTCCTTAGTAATACTTTGAAGAACAGAACAGTAACCTGGGTAAGAAGTATAGAATTATTTTCACTTTCTCTTATTGAATTTAGCCAGTCTATATGGATATCATGAAAGCAACACCACCTTCAAAGCCTTCAACTAAGATACAACAGCTTAAATGATACAGCTTTATTGTGCCACATATAAGTTTTTTCTTTAATCTTTCCTTCAATAACTATAATGTATCTTCCACTGATATTTATATGAAAAAAAGGCTTTGCAGTAAGACTATATTGTTCCATTAACTGACCAAGATCATGTCCCCTGTACCATCTCTGCCAAGGGGGAGACAGGATTATTCAACTGCCTGGCATATATCAAAATGTTAAGTATTGAAAACATGAGGCATATGGTACCTGTATAGTCAAATCTAGTGAAAACCCTTAATACTATGACATCCATTCAGCCTTTACAGAATTGACATGAGTTAAATTTCCAAGTCTTATTATCCCAAGGCACTGTATCTTAATATATCAAAGAATGAACTACTATTTTTAGGAGTCTCTACACATATGTGCATTGTCATTTTTAAAATATTTACAAATTATCAAGATGTAACAAAACTATCAAGATATACATATGTAAATATATATATAAGCAAAAATCATAGGTATCTGCCACTGTACTGACATATCACTGTCCTAATTCATAAATAATTTTTAAACATTTTGATGCACACTTTTGAAAGGAAGAAAAATAAGTTAATAGGAAATGTTTAAGGATATTACATTTTAAATATCAAAGGCCAGATCATAGAAACACCTTTTAGTATAGAGAGGCATAAATGGCAACAGAAAAATAGTTAAAACAAGGCCTGGATCTAATAGGCGGTTCTGGTTGACATTTTCATTTTATACGCAGGGGTAGTCCCTGATGGTGAATATCCCATTTCTTGACTGAAATGATTGCCATCAAAATCAGATATGTTAGAGATGGAAAAGACCAACTAAGTTATCTATCCCATCACCCTACCAACACTGAGCTCGCAATATACCAACAAGCAATCTTTTAATAAAGGTCTGGGAGCTGCCAACTCCGATATGCTGGAAGTTGTTGCATTCCCATCTGTTTCTATTGCTTTCATAACACACTTTGACAAGGAAAGCATCCAAAACCTTCACAAGTTGGGGGACCAGTTGAGAATTCTATCCTCAAAAAGTTCAAATAACTGTTGTAGGTTATGGCTAAATACACACAGAAAACTAAATGGCCATGTAACAACAAATACCCTATATTTCTGCTGACCTGTACTACTGTAGGACAACTCAGACATAAGGAGACTGGGAATTCTCTTATATAGAGCATACCTATTCCCACCCCACCCCATGTAAAAAAGGAACTGGGCACAACAAAAAGACTTAAATGCTAATTTTAATTATAATACTTCGTTAGATTTTCTCACGTAATACATTGGAAATATCCTGATGAAAACAGTTCTGCCATTTTTCTTTGTTAACCACCTTAGCCTTTTTATGCTCTCGTCGTAATATTGTTAGCTGGTATATATAACCCTTAGGCAAACATTCTTTATGCTCAATGCCAAAACATTTCCATTTTCTAGTTTCCTTTTATGGACTGCATAAAGATGCAATTCTCTACATGAATTTAATGCACCACATTTCCAACCCACTTACATACCAGTAGCTTGTTCTTTTCACAAACAACCAGTACCAGCTGCTTTTTCTTTATACAAACATTGTTTTATTTCTGTAACAGTCCCTTATTTTAACCTATGAAATGAAATATTGCTTCTCAGTTACTTTTAAAACTATGTACATATTAAATTGGCTCACCCTCCTTCGCATTCCCTATGATCTTGTCTGAACAATTTAGGTCTCCCCATATTCTTTTACACTAGCACACTTTTCACATGTTCCATTAAATCCAAGAAGCCAAAGTTCTTTAGGCTGACATATACTTAATGGCATTTCCTTTGTTTTTGTCATGTTTCACACTTTAAATAGAAAAATAATGATGATTCATAACATTTTACAATTCTATGGTAGCTTCCACCCAAGATTCTCAAAATGCTTTACAACCATTATTGGATTACTCTCAAAATATTGCTGTGAGGAAGGTAGGGAGCACCATTTTTCTGATAGGAAACCTGAGGCACGGCAAGTTTAGGCGACTTGTCCAGCGACGCAGCAAGTCAGTGACTGAGCCAGGAACAGACCTCGGAACTCCTGACTCCTAGTTCTATGCTTGAACTGCTAAACCATTCTCCCTTTCAAAAGATTATACACAGATAAGTGGCACAAAACCAACATATGGTTTTATCTTTAGATTCAGTGTGCAGAGGGAACTTCTAGGTTTTAATTTGTACCATACCATATGATAGTCAGGAGCTATGGATTCAATGATATTTCATACAGTTTATAAATACAAAAACACAGGCAAATTTCTCAGAACTTATGTACTGAGTGTGGCTCAGTTGTCAAGAATACTCTTCCACTATCACGTGACACATGACAGTTGAGTCATGCATTGAGCCAGATACTTTACCTTCATATCTAGACTTAATCATCCCCCTGAAATCCATGCACTTTTCGGGGGGGGGGGGGGTGGACATCTGCATGTAGAAATTGGGGAAGGAGAAGGCTCAAAGCAGAGATCAGAAGAACATGCATCATTCCCCCTCCTCTTCCAGCCCCACTGGGATTCTACAGGAAAATTAATACATTATAGGTTGAATTAATTTTCTGCTGGGTCCCTGTGTGTTGTAGAACCTCCTTAAAGTGAGGTAACAAAAGCGGACAAACTGGAGAGATCCTAGCAAAATGCCACCAGTAAGGTGCTGCTTAGGAGAACTAATTTAGAGGAAACATGGTGAGGGGAACCTCAATGTCTTTCTAATCCTCCCCAAGGGCCCCTACCCTAGGTGACTGAATCCTGGGAGACAATTTACTCCTCCTGTCCATCTGAAGCCTTGGCATCAATTCCAGATAAGAAGTAAAAACAAACATACAGCCTATTCAAACATATCCCCACTGATAATTGACAAGAGACAATGGAACTCATTGTCTACCCAATAATGTGATGATAAAACTAAATTTAAAAGAAGTTGTCAGTCTTTATGCTATTAGAGAACTTCCTAATTGGTTTTCATCAATCTACTTCCTTGAAGACTAGAGTTTCATACTGAAATATTATGAAATAAATGCAATGAACTCTACTTAACCTTTAGAAATCTGATTTTATGTACCTTCCTTTCTTTCAAGGATTTAATCTCACGAACAGATACAACATGCTCATTATAATCAGGAATAAGACTTCATTTTTTTCAAGGGTGTGGGCGTCAGTACTGTCTACTTGTTATACATTTAAGATTGATATTGGAGCTTAGAAAACATGTACAACAATGGACTGTGGTTCACAAATGTAAGAGCAGCTTTATTTTTTTTCCCAGACATTGAGCAGTGTGCTTTGCATGAAGCACTAAAATATTCACTTTGAAGATTATTTTTTCTGTTGTACTAGTTGTGGGGCCCAGTACAATACACTTACATCACTCAAATCCCCTAAAGCTGAGCCGGCATGAATATAAAAAAAGGGTGAATTTACTCTTTGGCCCCAATTTATTTATAAAAAAAGCAGCAAATTCCTCTTGTGTCAGTGTATAAAGGGTAAGGCAACAGAACTAGAAGTCTTACACAAGCACAAATCATCGCAGTTAAAGTTGACTATGAAGTCTAAGATGGCAATTTGAGAAAGAAGCACTGTGAAGTGTATTTATAAATGGAGTAGAAAATGTTTTTATTTACTTTTCCTTAGTGCTTCAACATAATCATTTCCCTTGGCTTCTGGAATGTCTTCCTGGAGGTAATAATTAAATGCAGTAAGCTATTACAGTATTACCAATCAAATCAATAGAAAACAGTGGTGGTCCAGTGATTTACATGAGATAGAATAACCTCAAGAGGCTCTCTCAGATGTAGTATGAATCAGTATTATTGTGAGTAAGGTTCCCAAGGGCCTTTGGATGCCTACCACAATATGACACGATAAAAAAGTTAAATAAAAAGGCAACAGTGACAGAATGGTAACCTAGGGTAGGGAAGATAAGCCAATCTATAAACCACCCATTCCCAGCATAAAGAACCCACCAAACACAAATCTTCCATTCATTATGACATTTCAGAATTCTCTCTCTCTCTCTCACACACACACACACACACCATTCTTGGGTGATTAATTTTATTCCCTACCTCCACTGCTCAGCATACACACAATTTGTAGTTTATAGGGTTTTTCAGTAATATTGAAAATTTGAGGTCATAACAGTCCTTAATGTTTTCTTGTTAAAATGATACCAGTCAGTCAGATTCATGACTATGTAAGTTCTTTGCCAAGTCCTCTTACATTTCTGGCAGCTGTGGAATCCCACTTATAGGGTCTGAGCAGCCTAATGCTTATAAAGGTTGGTGAAACCTATAAATGGAGATGAAGGAATCACTTTGACAAAGATGTATTCTACAGAAGAGTGTGTTTTCCTGAAGCCTAACGGCACGGACACAGAGAACAGTCTTAAATATCCAGTTCATGAGCAAGGTGTATGTACTAAAATTCAGTGTGAAACATGCCGCAGTAAGGCAAAATTTCTCTCCCTTTCCATGTTTTCTATGCCAAAAATAGTTGTGAAGACAGCATTATCACAGATGGCTTCATTTACAGGCCTGAGATTTGTCATGTGCCAGCCACTTCAATTCCCTTAAAAATAAAGAAAAAGAACTTTCAAAGTAACACATTAGCATAGTCTACCTTCTGCTAAGTATTCCTGCCATTTAAAATTGATGTATTTGGCTAACTTAGGCATTTGGCAACTACTGAAATTACTGAGAGCTTTTTCTATGGAAGCTAGATAATGCCCATTATGTTAATTTTGGGATCAGATTCTGATTTAGATTATGTGCCTGTTCAAGGGAATAAGAGTGGATTAAGAACCCAACTTTTATATACAACCCAGTGTGGGCTACCATGACTTTAGGTTCATGCCACTAGTTGTAGGCAAGGCTATTCACCCACTTACACCATCCCTGGAGCAGCTTAGTGAGGACTAAATGGAGATTCCCCACACACTGTCATTGGAGCAGATCCAGTGCAGGAGAGTAATAATTTACCAATGGTGTTGGCCAGAAGAATATTATTACTCCCCAGGAGATAGGAAGATGCAAAGGATGGACTGTTAGTCAGAGGTATGACATCTGAGTCCCAGTGCCTTTAGGGCTGTTCCTGGGAAGGTGAGGGCTTAGGAACCATCCACTTGCTTAGGGCCACAATCTAGTCATTGGTTATTTATAGTCACACCAGCTACCAGTCAGCTACAATATGGATAATGACAGGAACATTTCATCATCATTAGTTTCTGAGAGTGGCATGCTGACAGCAAGCCATGACAGCTTCACAATCCCAGTGTAGTTAAAAAAGGTAACAACACTGAGGAAAAGAAAACAATGTAATTTATAATACCCAGGGATCACTGTGGAGTTGCACTGAAGCAAGGGAGATTTAGGTTATGTATTAAGAAAAAAATTCTAACTATAAGGACAGTTAAGTACTGGAACAGGCTTCCAATGGAGGTTGTGAAATTCCTGTCATTAGAGGTTTTAAAGAACAGATTAGACCAATGGTTCTCAACCTTTTTTTTTTTTGCGGACCACTTGAAAATTGCTGAGGGTCTCGGTGGAGCACTTAATGATCTTTCCAAATGTTGTTTGTACGGTAGCTAACTATTGTAAAGCACTTTGGATAAAAGCGCTATAAAAAAAACTTAATAATTAACTTTTTTTGTTCTACAAATAAAAGCACGCAACTCATATTTTCATATCAATAGTCTTACCTTTCTAATCCGATGGATGTGCCCTCTCAACCCCACCACAGCAGCCCCCGAGCTGGAGCTGGGAAGGAGGGGGACGGGTCTCTCCCTCTCTCCCCTGCCATGGTAGCCCCTGAGCTGGGGCTGGGAAGAAGGAGAGTATCTCCGCACGACAACAGCCACAGAGCTGAGGCTGGGAAGGGGGGGCCGTCTCTCCCCGGCAGCCTCAGCCCTGGAGCTGGGGAAAGTTGCAGCCCTGCACATCCCAAATTCCCCCCACCCCCTCTTCGCACCACACTGCCCCCTTCCACCTACCCCCTATTCCCCCCAAGGCCACCACCTCACCTTACATGTGAGTCTTCTCCTGGGTCAATGCATCTAATTATAGCAGCCATGCCTGCACGGCTCCACTAATTAGGTGGGTGGCCCTTCATTCTCTCATATGTGGCCGCCTGGGCACACACCTTAGAGGGAACTATCCGCGCACCACCTGAATGGAGCTCGCAGACCACTGGTGGTCCATGGACCACAGTTTGAGAACCTCTGGATTAGACGAATACCTATCAGGGATGGTCTAGGTATACTTGGCTCTGAGTCAGCATAAAGGGCTGGATTAGATGACCTCTCAAGACCCCTTCCAGACTTATGAATTTGTTATTCTTTTCAATGCAATTGTCCTCATGATTTAAAATGTCTTTCCTACCAAAAGAATAAAGAGAATTTCAGATGGGTAGTAAATATTCAATAGTTTATTCATTAAAAGTATATAAAAAGACTGTATTTAATATACATTTGGTTTCTAGCACATCTCAAATACTTTTGGAAACTTAATGCCTTTTTGTTTCAATTTCCTTGTTTTTCCCCTACATGTATTAAAAGATAATGCAGCTAAAACAGCTCTGGGATATTACCTCCATAAAACTTACTGTTTCCAGTTGGAGTTTTCTTATGTCAGTATCAACAATATAAAAAGATCTCCTCTATAACCCCCACCCTTTTGTCTTGTGCAATGTGGTCTAAAATGGTGGGTGGAGGGGAGGGACACTGCCTAAAACCTATTGTTTAACTGCTGTGTCACACACTTCAGTGCCATTCAGGTACAGCAACACAGCTCAGCTAGACTAGGAGAGGAAAAATTGCTTTGAGTTCAAATGCAGCACTCCTTTCAAAGCAAAAGGAACTTCTCAGTTAAAGTTCCCATGCGGTTTCATAACCACCTTAACTCTGCCTAGGCCCTCACTAAGGTCTGGTCTACACGGGGGGCGGGGGAGGAAATCGATCAACCTAAGATACGCAAGTTCAGCTACGAGAATAGCGTAGCTGAAGTTGACGTATTTTAGTTCGACTTACCTCGCATCCTCACGGCGCGGTGTCGATTGCCGCGGCTCCCCCCTCAACTTTGCTTCCGCTTCTCGCCTCTCAGCAGTCGACGGGAGAGCGATCGGGGATCGATTTATTGCGTCCATACTACACGCGATAGATCGATCGCTACCCCCCGATCCAGCGGGTAGTATAGATGTGCCCTAAGCTGTAACAGCATTGGGCAAATACAAATTTGGCTTTTGTGGAAGATATTTAAGAGCTTTCTTTAGAAGAGGTCTCTTTGTTATGTAATAAGCATTATGTAAACAATGTGCGCTTAATTTGGTACTTAACGGAAGCACCCAGTACGTAATAAGTCTTCTCATGCAGCTACTCATTTTAGGTTCAACCATATATTAGGTTCTGTTCATTCCCTCTGAAGCACCTGGCATTGGCCACTGTCAGAAGACAGGATACTGGGCTAGATGGACCTTTCGTCTGACCCAGTATGGCTGTTCTTATGTAGGTGGCTGTGAGCCACAGATCTAGGAGGGAATTCTCCAGTTTCCCTCACCACTCTACCTTTGAGTGGCCAAGCATACAGAAAAAAACACTCAAAGCTATTTTTGAAGAGTATATCAGGTGTGAGATGAATACCATAAACACAGAACAATATGGTTAGTTGCACAGAGAACAATTTGGCTGTGCTGAAGGGAGGTAGATTTACAACTATCTAATGAGATAATGAAAAACATAGACCGCAAGCACTGTGAAAACATTGATTGCCCCAGTTGTTAAAATCCATTCATAAAAGTTAAGTACATTTGTAAGGAGAAGTAGATTTAAAAAATGAATCCTATTTCTCTCTCTCTCACCTAAAACACTCAACCCATATATGAAGTCCACATCTGCTAAACCTGTGGTGGCAAAACACGTGTCATTTATACATATATCTTCCTATGACATACATTCAAAGAACATGGGTGGTAATAGGTAATAATTGGAGATATACCAATCTCCTAGAACTGGAAGGGACCTTGAAAGTTCATCAAGTCCAGCCCCCTGCCTTCACTAGCAGGACCAATTTTTGCCCCAGATCCCTAAGTGGCCTTCTCAAGGATTGAACTCACAACTCTGGGTTTAGCAGGCCAATGCTCAAACCACTGAGCTATCCCTCCCCCGTGTATAAATTTTTATGAATGATATATTTATATAATCTGTGGGTTTGATGGTTTGCTTGTTAAGTATGAAGTCAGTTAACTTGGTTCCTGCAAACAAAACAAATGACTCTACACAACTCTAATTGCTTTGTGCTCAAATGGACAATACAGGAAATGCAAGGTTGGAAAATTATCTCTGATCCCCTCTGGAGAAACTCACAAACCAGTATGGACCAGGTTCTGAGAACTCTGAAATGGTTAAAAGACAGCCTGTGAATTCAGAGAGAGGGTCTGCAGAGATGCAGGCTGAACCTCAGACTCAGCAGGGGTGACTGGGATAAGTGGAACCTGCCTAAATGGTAGGGTGACCAGATGTCCCGATTTTATAGGGACAGTCCCGATTTTTGGGTCTTTTTCGTATATAGGGTCCTATTACCCCCGACCCCCGTCCCAGTTTTTCACATTTGCTGGGCAAGGAAAGGATAAGGTTAAGAGGCATATAGATTCTTTTTACTTTTAACCTTTTTCTTTCTACTTGTGATGTTCCTATAGATGGATAAATCATAATTTATTTTGAACAACTGTTTTCTGTCACTGCTTTTACCAGCTTGGGTCACAGGTCCTGGAGAGGATCCTATCGCAGGGGCCAAAACCAGTTGGACCTGCTGTAAGTAAATACAGGTGGTAAAGAGGAGGTTCTGTAGCCTGTTGATGCAGTCTAACACTGAGATGAACCATGGGACTCCACTCAAGGAGGTGCAGAAGTAGGCCTCTAACCTGAAAAAAGTGCCCCCGGAGAGACTCTCTCTATCCTTATTCTACAGCTAATTTCCATATAACAATTTAATCGGATGTATGAGGGAGACTGCGCAAATGAGTGGATTATTTTGCCAACTGCCACCCTCACAAATCAACACAAATCTCCCAGCACAATCTCCCAGATACAAATAATCACAAAACTACCAGCAGCATACACAATTACCCCAAACACATATGCCCCTGACCATAACACACATTCCTCATTCACCTCCTACACAGATCTACACAACTCTCCCTGTACAAAACAACCCACACACAAATCAACACAACCACCCACACAACGCCACACCCAACACTCACTATAAACTCCCAACAGCACTCTGAAGCCTAGAATGTTGAGTCAGTGGGAAGCAACAGAAACTGCTACAAGCATGCTTGACAGCTCTTTTTGCTTAGAATATCATCAGGTTCATTCGTCACTGGGTTTCACAGTCTGTTACCATCCAATTTTTAAGTTCTCAGCCATTTTTTAAAAACACTTGACTTTACACCAGTGTGACAGCACAGATTTCCAGCTACTAGTATTTATATAATGATGTATCATGTCAATGAATGTAGGGTCAACGTTAAAGTGACTGTGGCCCTCTGTGGCAGAATAGTGAGAACTGAATTTTTAAGTCAGAATTTCCTGAATATTTTTTTTAATCATGTAAATTCTCAAGGACTGAGTACAATCATTTAAAAACATCCAAAAACTTCCCAACTCTTCTGTGAAATAGATACTATTATGCCCATTTTACAGATAGGGAAAAGGAAAAAGCACAGAGGTTGGGTAACTTGCCCAATATCACACAGACAACAACTAGCTAAAAAAACCTGAAATATCCTGACTTCCAGTCTGTCTCTCATTCTCTCTCTCTTTTAAAAACAACCGGATAATGTGTCCTTGACAATGGACAAAACCATTTTGAGCCCCACTGTCAGGTATCAGGGTATGCATGATTGAGGATTTATGGAGGGCACAGCTGTGGAAAGAGCTTTAAAATTTAATTGCATCCATTTTCTTCTGTTTGTAAAAACAAAGATATTTTAGTTTTGCATAAGATTACAAAGAAATCAACAACTAAAATAATAAAATGAGTAATTAAAAGACGAGAATATCCTATTCTCAAGAACTTTTTCCTTAACACTGTAAGTTTCTGTTGCAGCAAAGAAGGCCATCCAGTAGAACTCAAGTCTCCTTTGCAAGTCTCAATAGGCTATGCAGCATTTAATATGGAGATTTACACTTAATTACAAACTTACAAATACAGCCACTAAAGTCTTAAAGCATACCTGAATTCCCAGAACATCACTTATGATCTCAGACAGCAATAAAACTGTACATGATAATGGTTCTCCTAAATATATACTCTCCACAGTATCATTCTCAAATTTAATCTGTACTTTCTTCAAAAGGCAGACGTTAAAAGCCTTACTGTGTGACATTATCAGCTCTGGTATTTATGTCATAAAATATTGAAACATATAAAATTACCAAATACAAGTCCACCCACGGCTTACTACATACTTGCTCCCTAGACGGACAAGTATTCTATACAGTCTAGCTAGTAACCCCAATGTCCTGTTCAAATTCTAACTTGAGTAGTTAGACTCAAGTGCAGTATTAGTTTGAAGCTCTATTCTTGCTCACGTTCTGTCCTAAACTGCATTGCTGTACAATGCTTTCATATTCCCTGGAGAATATAGTTCCATGTACATAGTTAAAATTTTAAAGTGTTTTGGGATCTTTTAAAACGAAAAGCACTATTGAATGCAAGATATTGTAGGCAGGTTGATATTTTTATTGTTAAAATATTAGCTTCCATCCTGAGTCACTTTTTTAAACCAGTTCATCGTTTTACTGTATATTTTCTAGTTTATTTAAAGGGTGCCGGTTTTTGCATAAGACCGAGTGACAATATTGATGTATTTGTGGTCACTAACATTTCCAGGCATATTTCCTAAGGTGCTGAATCTAGTTTAAACTAGTTAAATACGAAAGTGGGTAACGAAAATTGACCTTAAATACCTTCTATAGCTTCAATGGGATCCATTCTTTATTGTCTATCCAATGCTACAGTACCATTGGTTCAGAGCTGTTGAACAGTCACCTTGTTCCACCTCCTGGGTAAGAAATGGCTACTAACCTTTGTTCTTTGATATGTGTTGCACATGTCCATTCCACTATAGCTGTGTGCACATCCAATGCACAGATGTCAGAGATTTTTTCCCCAGTGGTACCTTTCGGGACGGTGCAAGAGCCCCCTGCTGCCTCTCACCACCGGGCGCAGGTGTAAAGAGAGGAGCCACCCCAATCCCCTCAGTTCCTTCTTACTGGATAGACTCCAGTAGAAAGGGGAAGGAAGGTGGGTCATGGAATGGTCATGGAATGGACATGTGTAACATAAATTAGGAAAAATAGTTACAGAAAGGTTAGTAACCTGAGTGATTGCACAGTTCCATTCCACTGTAGGTGACTCACAAGCAGTTCGTTCTGGAGGAGGGCTCAGAGTCTACCTGAACAGGGACTGGAGGACCACACATCCAAATCTGGCATCGTCTCTAGATTCAGGGGAGATGGCCTAGTGTGAGGCAAAAGTAAGGACTGTTGACCAAGTGCCGCCTTGCAAATGTCCGAGATGGGCACATGAGTGTGAAAAGCTGCAAAAATTTCATGAGACCTGGTTGTATAGGCTAATGCCCTGCCCAGGGGAGTCATGTTAGCCAAGTGGTAGCATGAACAAATACAAACTGAAATCCAAGAATAGATGCTTTGGGAGGACGCAGGATTGCCCTTCATTCTGTCTGCAATCGCGATGAACAGCTGCAATGTTGACTTAAATGTCCGATCCAGGTAAAAAGCCAAAGCTCTTCTAATGACCAGCGCATGGATCTTTTCCTTGTCTTTATGTGTATGAGGCTTTGGAAAGAAAGTTAGTAAGTAAATTGCTTGATGAATGTTTGTTGCACTCTGCACCCGGGAACCCCCATATTCACCCTGTCATACAATTATGATATAAAATTCATACAAAGCATGCCGTGCAAGATATACAAAAAATCATGATCTGCTGAAACTCATTGTTTGTCAAAATATGTATATTGCTAGTGAATATGAAGTTGAGATTTTGTTGTATGGTTATTACTGAAATATGTTGTAAGTTTGACAGCCTCCACTGCGAGTTCTCCAGTGATAACAAAAGGAGGTAACCCACTCCCAGAGGATGTTAAACAATCATTAATCAGCAGAGGAGTTGTAATCAAGGGATTTACAAGGCTGTAAAAGGGCTGTGCAAGCATCACACAAAGGAAGATTGCTCAACTCTCTGACTCAGCAAAGTCCACCAGGACATGTCTGGGCTAGTGTTTTCCAGGCACATGGACTGAGGATATAAAATAGGGGACAGTGCTTCTTCCTTGGTGCTGGTGAATGGGAACGGTGCCAAGAGACCTGTGCTGACAGAGAAGCACTCCACACCAATGCCATGTCCAACCAACATGGCTCCGACGCTGGTCTGAATGTGGCTTCCATCAACATGACCCTTAGCCTAGCCTCTCTGTCCTTTTCGTATGAGACTTGAACTGGCGACATGACCGCTCTCGTACATGAGCCTTCCCCAGACACTTCAGATATCAGGGGCTTGCTGCAGGGTTTGAAGCCCGGAGACTGGGGCACATTAGGCCCCAGAATTGGAGGATGACCCTCTAAACATGTGTAAGGGTCCAACTATTTACACAACTACTAAAAAGAAATAAACTGAAGACAATAAATTTTGGAAAGAAAAGAGGGAATAACAAGAATCACTGCTAATTGCCTTGCGAAAGCAAGAGAAACTGTTCCAGAGACCATCATAGGCAGTAAGAAGGAACTGAAGATGTACGGGGCCAGGTGACTGGCACATAAGCACATGGCACAAGACGGTGCTAGAGCCATATCACTGAGGGAAAAATCTCCAGCAACTGTGCACGCAGCACGTGCTCACCTAACGTGGAATGGACATGAGCAAACAGTCGAAGAACAGAAACAAACTGAAGGCTGTATCCCAGTTCCACTGTGCTTAAGACCCCCTGATCTGAGATAATCTGAGACCAAGCACTTAGGAAGTGGGATAAATTATTGGCAAACAACAGGATAGGACAGGATGGCACTCTGGGGTCTGGTAGTGTATCCTTGACTAACACGTAAAAACACTTGTTTAGAAAAGTGAGCTTGCCTACCTGATTTGGCAGGTACAGAAGAGGAGGGAGGTGGCAGTTGCCTCTCATAACCTGTGCTTTTCTTCTGGATAGGTTTTGAGAACGAGGCATAAACAATAGGTATCACTGAGATTGCTGCAGCGAATACGGTTTTATTTATGTTACTGGATGTCCAGTGACTTAAGTGTCACCCTTGAATCGTTGAGGCTATGCTGCCTGTCACCTGTCTTTTCTGAAAAGAACTATGGACCCTCCAACAGGAGGTCTTGGATGGTCTCTTGGATCTCTGGAGGGAGACTGACGACTGCAGCCAAGAACACCACTGCATAGTAATAGCAGATGCCATAGCACTAGCTGCAGTCAGTCACATCTAAACTGGCCTGGAGAGCCGTTCCGGCCACTAATTTGCCTTCAACCACCACTGCCCTGAATTTTAGCTTCACCTCATCCAGTATCTTTCCTTGAACTTTAAGACATTATCCCTCCAGGTGAAGTCATCATGACACAGAAGAATCTGCTGGCTCACAATCCTAAGTTGTTCACCTCCTGTGGAATGAAGCTTTCTTGCAATTATGTCCAACATCTTCAACTCTGTTCCTTTTGTCATCAATGCATGGTGTCTGTCTGTCTGTCTCTCTCTCTCTGTAGTGGAGACTACCAGGGAGCCTGGAGAGGGATAGTTATACAAATGCTCAAATCAAGAGGGGATGTAGTACCTCCTTTCTGTCCTCTCTGCAATGGGAGAAGAGATGATGGGATCCACCATAGTACCTTGACGTTCTCCATAATAGCCTTGTTGATTGGAAGAGCTACTCTAGAGGGTCCCATCAAGGCTAAGATGTTCACCAGTTTGTGTGACTTTGTGTGGGTCCTCCTCCTCCTCCCTGAAAAGAAAATAGCTGCAACTCCCAACTTGCACATGAGCATGCTGATCAGCATCTCATCAGGAGAGGAAGAACAGGAAGCCAAGGGGAAGAAAAGTGGACCCACAGTGGTCCTCCCTCCACCACCTCCAGAAGCACCCAGCTCTGGCGAAGTGTGTGCCGGGGTGGGCCTGGCCATGCTTCTGTGCTGCTGCTGGTGCTGCTGCTGGGGGGAACTGGGGGCCCCGGCCACCAGCGCCTCTCCTCGGACACCTCACCCAGAGGTGGTGGTAGGTAAGGTGTAGTGCACCACAGCCCCCTAAAATAAAAATTACCTCCTGAACTCCTTTTGACTTGGGTCCCCCCATTCTGAAATGCCCCATGCCCCCCATCTGTACAGTATAGGGTACAAGCACATAAAAGACCAGACTCCACTGTGGGAAACCAGATTTCACAGTCCGTGGCACATTTTTCCATGACCGTGAACTTAGTAGGGCCCTGCTTATGTTGCTAATTGATGTTTCCTGTATTACCAAGAATTAGATCTGAACAAATTGCTCCCTTACATCAGCAGAAGCATGACACATATTCCAGATAGACATCTTAAAGAGTCATTCATCAGTATCTTAAAGACATATCTACAGCCCTAGTTGTCTTGTAGTTTTATTCTGTATTGAATACAGGTTCCCTTGCACTTCCTATGTAACCCAAATGTTCTATTTGCTAAGTTAAATAATGAAATCTGGTTTTCATCATTTATATACTGGAGATTCAACAAAGGGAAATCACTATCTGTCTTACTTTTTTCACCTACACAAATATCCTCTGGTACTTGATGAAATGGTGTGTGATTGATTCCCTCCTTCCCGTGTCAGTACTGAACCAATGTCCCAGGAGAGTTTTACAGGGTCTCTACCTAAAATCCCAGCCCCCACCCCACTTTCCCCATCATGCTGAGTTATACATAGAATTCTGTACTGCTTTGTTTGCTTGGGCAATATTAAATGGCTACATTTCACCCAAGAAGTGTCTGTGTTTTAAAGATGGATGCAATGTTTTGATAAATTAGGTATGTGTTTAAGTACTTTGCTAAATCAGGGTGATAATACCCAAAGGAGAGATGAAAAGGACCAAACACTTGGATTGCCAAAGGAAAGACTTACACCATTTCGGTGGCTCAGAGTCTGAGACTGTTCCCATTAAAGCTATTGGCAAAACTCCCAGTGACTTCAGTGGAAGAAGGATCAGGACATAGTTTTGTTTTATTCTTTACAATCAGTAAAGCTGGTAACACCCACTTGGAAGAACACAAGATCAGAGTCAAACATGAAGATGCAACAGAGATCATAAAGCACAGAATGCTGAGTAGCTGTAAAATCCCAAATTTAAAATTTATCCTGCTCAACAATTTTGACATTATCCAAAAGAAAAGCATAGACATTCATGGTAGAGGATAGTCCATAATCTGCTGTAAATATTTTCTTGTCTATAACAACACATGCACAAAATAACCACTAGAAGATTCACATATATCACCATCTACCACAGTTAGCTGAGATTTTATAGTATTTTTCTAAACACAAAATAGAAAGAGATGCCCCAATCCTGCCCACATGGAATCCCATTAATATTAATAGGGATCCATTTCAGTGCAGGAGTTCCCCAACATGTATCCAATTGCAGGATCAAGGACCAACCAGTATTTCCGATTGCAGGGGTGGAGTAACTGTTGGAAAATAAAGATCTCTTGATGGTAACTTTATAGACCAGCTTCTCTTTAATTCAACCTTTAGAAATACAGACTTTTCAGCTGCATAAAATAATAAATACTTAAGATATCAAATGCCTTGAGAATTCAGGGGGTTAACATTCTGTAGTGTTTATTGTAAAAAAAAATCTTCATTTTTATGAAGAATTCTCTGAAACACAAAAAACAATTTTACTTTTCATGCTTTATTACATTTAATAAACTGTGATAATGAAATAATAGCTTTTTATATAAATTATACATTAGGTTTAAAAAGCTTGCATCTTATATGTGGTCAAATATCTTATTTTAGAAGCAGTTATTACCAGCAAACAATGAGGAAACAATGGCTATCTTTTACAATGACAAAGCTCAAACATGTGGAATGTATGCAGAACCACTTCTTTTTGGTGTGGAGAGGAAGAAAGACAGTGTGAAGTCATTCAAGAGGAATGATAACTAAACCAAAGCCAGATCAAAGGAATGAAGAAGAAAGGCTGAAATGTGAAGCTGAAATATTTATTGACTTCAAAACATCATCCCTGTCCTGTCCCTGGGCACTTTAATATTTTGAAGCTGTTAGAAAGCATTCTAACTTGTATTCATCATTGAAGAGAAATAGAATAAAAATGTGAAGTAGACAATCTTATTTTTTATTCTGATTTTAAGTATATATGGGCTTGTCTAGCTGAGAAAAGCATGAATTCCACATATAAAATGTTTACAGTTTGCATAATTTGGGATGTTAACATCAAAAAGCTAGTCTGCATTCTTTCAAATATGCTGTGACAAATGAATGATATTTAGAATACAATTATTTTAAATGCTTTTTTCATAAACCGCATGTACTTATGTTTTACATAAATCATGGGGTGATATTAACTAAACCACTACATAAAGCCATTAATGTATTTAGAATAAATATTTCACATGTGTAGAAATGCAGTTATGAGAAAGAACAGAAAAACAATTTAGTTATGTTAAGTAGAAATGCCTTGTAGATTAATTAAGGAGACCATGATTAAATATAATTACTATTATTATTGTTTATTTGTATTACCATAGTACCTAGAAGCCATAGCCATGGTCCAAGGGGCAGTCATTGTGCAGGAGGGCTATACAAACACAGAACATAAACACCGTCCCTGCCCCAAAGAGTTTACAATCTAAGTATAAGAAAAAGGACAGCAGACAGACACCAACAGACAGAGGAGTAAAAGGTAACAATGAGTGAATATTAGTCAGTATGATAAGCAGTGGCCTCAGGACTAGGGATGTAAATACCGTTTAAAAAGTTAACTGTTCAAATGATAAAAACTATGTCATTTAAACAGTTAACCAATTAAGCAACTGGGACCGATCCCACCAAGAAGCACTCCTCTGGCATGGTGGCATGGCTAGACAGGCTGCAGCGGGGCGGGGCGGGGCAGCTGGGCCTGCACCGGCAACTGCGGGGCCGCAGGGGTTGGTGGGCTGGCCAGCGCAGGGCTGCAGGGGCCAGCCTGGAGTTAATGGTTATGGTGGGTTAACCGGTAAGATTATTGCATACCGGTTAACTTTTTACATCCCTACTCAGCACACCAGCAGCCTAAGCATTGTCAAGATTTTTGTAGGCATCACAGCAAAGGAGAGTTTTAATAACTCTTTTGAAGAGGCGTAATGAGGAAGCTGTGCAGATATTTACATGGAGCTACTCCCAAGTGCGAGGGGCAGCATGGGAAAAAAGCACAAAGGCGGTTGTTTGATAATTTAACAAGTAAGCAAGAGTGGCTGGCATCATGGGCTGATTGAAGGTGGGAATCAACATCTCAATAGTGAATGAGAGATAAAAGGGAGAGCGAGGATAGACTATGAAGACCTTGAAAGTGAGCGCAAGAAGCTTATGATTGAGAAACAGAGAAAGGGGAGCCAGTAAATGGTCAAAGCCACAGGTTAGGAAAATGATCTTTGCGGCAGCATTCTGCATAGATATGAACAGAGCAAAATTACATTTGTCAAGTCCAGATGCACAGTGGTTGCAGTAATTGAGACACAAGATGATGAGAGCCTGGATGAGAGCGTTAGCTATGTGGATGGACAGGAAATGCAATATTTCTCTGATGTTATGCCAAAAAAATCTGCAAGATTT
Source organism: Mauremys reevesii (assembly GCF_016161935.1). Taxonomy (NCBI): domain Eukaryota; kingdom Metazoa; phylum Chordata; order Testudines; family Geoemydidae; genus Mauremys; species Mauremys reevesii. Next base: position 38,302,310 of record NC_052637.1, on the reverse strand, counting down.
AATCATAGGCTGAATGTGAGGACCTAGAGAGAGGTCCAAGTTGAAGCTGATGCCTAGGTTACAGGTTGAGTGACAGGCAGGATGGCAGTGTTGTCCATAGTGATCAAGAAAGGAGATTGCAGGGAGGGCTGAGTTGGGGTGGGGGTGGGGGCAAGATTAAGAGCTCTCTCCCCATATTGAGCAATATGTGACAGCTGGACATTCACAACAAGATGTCAGAGAGCCAGGCTGTGTTTTTAGTCTGGACAGGAGCAGAGAGGGAGATCTGAGAGTCACAGGCATTTGAGACGGTAGTTAAATTTGTATTGGTGGATGAGATAAGGTGTAGACAGAGAAAAGAAGGGCACCAATGACACTGTCTTAAATCACTGGAATAAATCCTTATCCAGTTGGATTGTTCTAGGCAATCCAAGGACTGGTTCCTTTTCATTTCTCGCCTTTATAGCCTCGATTCAGCAAGTTATTTAAGCACATGCCTAAGCTCAAGCACATGAGTAGCCTCACTGACGTCAACAGACTACTTTCATGCCACTTTTACAACTCAACACAATTTATATCATCCCAAATTCCAGTCATGTAATGGTATAAAATCCATAATTTGTGCACTTGTAAATGGCATAGTGTTAGAAACTTTAACAGGACAGTGTATTTGGGAAAATTATATTAATTTTGTTTAATATATCATAAAAGGTGAATTCCTTTGAATTCCCCAGACACTGCCACATTTGTTCATGGTGAGTTTTCACATGGTTAACTCAATGGGACAGATCATCAGCTGGTATAAAATTATCCTACCTCCATTCATATAAATGGAGCTAGGACAATTTACACCAGGTGAGAATCTGTCCCAGTGGGAGTAAGAACTGCAGAATCCGGCTAAATATTTTCATTTTGTTACTTTTCTGTTGCAAAATGTCTTGCAAAGTATCCTACTCCTAGTGTATTATTTAACCAAGAGGTGGGAAGAAGAAATTGGAAGAAGTTCAAAAACTAGAAATATCGTAAATTAAGGAAACTGGATACGTTCATTAGACTGGTTTTCATTGCTATCTGAATGTTGTTATAAGACGGCACATTCAGACTGCACACATTATAAGGCAATATTTTAATTTTAGTCTTCAAGTGACATACAATGCTTCATATGCTTTACTTTTGTAGTCACTACTGTCATTACACAAGTTTGAGGTGCCACACTTTGTAATCATGCTGTTGTGTTATGGAGGGACAAAAGATGAAAAATGCACAGATCTTCTGAAAAAAAGTGTCAAACTAGAGTTTTCCTTTAAATACAAACTTCACTGGTACTAACAGGCCTCTGGAGGGTATGGGAGAGTAAATGACAGGCTACAAATAGTTAATCCGACTTTTTTTTTCTTTTAAACTAAGACTGTTAAATAAGGTTACCACATATTTTCTGTCCTCTGCTCATACTTTACATTGTGCCCCCTAGAGTGAGGGTTATGTCAGCATGTTCACTATAGCTAAAGGAATGTTTACAATATGCTGGAAACTTTGACTGATTCTGTGCTAAATGGTTTCAGATGCTCTGGTAGAGCACAGAGTGAGGAACAGCTTGTTGTTTTTCTATTGATTCTTAGGGTGGGGGGAAAGCTGTTTTAAAACAGAACATTATATTCAAAATGTTCAACCACTTAAAGTTACCATAGGCTTTAAATCAACATAATACAAATATGTATGCCAACACAACAATCAACAAAAGAGAATGATGAACAGGATGAATATGAATACAAATTCTTAACAATGCTCTTTATTGCAACATTTGGAATGAAAGACAATGCCCTCTCATATTTTTTTAATTATTTCCTGCTTTAAATATAGTAATAGTTTTTCCATTCCTACAGGAATTCCAACAAACACACATGAATTTTTCATTTTCAAGTAAAAATGGAATTAACTACAGAAAAGCAGCTACATTTTGAGCAATTATCTTGAAAAATATTAAAATAAAAAATATAAAGCAAATATTTAGAGTCTGGTTTTAACTAAGAAGAAAACTCCTAATTAAAGCTACTACTCCATTTATTCAGCTACCACTTTACACGTAGTTGCTGTGCCACTGTCCCTCTAAAGAGTTGGTTTTACACAGCACGTGCTATAGTACCTAGGCAGAGCTGAAAGCCACCACTTTGGAAAACTAAACTATTTTTCTAAAAATTATTCTTCAGTGTCATAATGGAATGACTCAGGCTTTTCATTTTTTAAGGATGTTTATTCATTTTTATCAGTCCTTGCTTATATCTGACCTGCAGCCATAATTATTTCATTATGACATCACAACAATTTTCACAACCGCCAACTGTGATATCATGGAGACAACTATGGATTGCAATTTGGAAATATGTACCAGTGACAGAATTTTTTTGTTGTTTTTTTATTGACTTTTTTGGTTCCTAAATTATTTTGATTTAAACCACTTGGGGCAAACAAATTCCTAAGACTCACTGCAAAACACAGTTGCCCTAAAGTTACCATTTTTATACACAACGAAAGGCTAATTTTGGTAGTCCATGTTTAAACATAACTGTCAATACAAAATAATGTAATAACTGTCTGAACTAAAGTAAAATATCTTGGATCATCACTGTACTCCTTCACCCCTTCTTCTTTCTATCTTCTTCCATCATCTTTTTTCTTTTTTGTGTACATGTTCTTCTTTTTCCTTGCTTTTAAGCTATTTCTCTCTTTTCAACTCAGGGGTGTGTGTGTGTGTGTGTGTTCTATTTCTCTCAGGAGGCAACTCTCAGGAGCCCTTCATCATTTTCATTATATGTATTTATCAGGACAAGGCTAAAGAAAGGAATGTAGTGGATGACTGTGGGGCTCTGTAGGAGAACAGTCATCTCAAAAGATGGAAGACCCTAGGTAGGATTTCTAATGTCTGCATTTGACAGAGGTTTTTCTGAATCTGAAGTGAAGAGCAGAATGCCTTTCAAATAAAGCAACATTTTAGCCTACTCTTCTTAACTGAAAGAAAGCCATGTAGCCAAGCATGATTCCAGAGAGTCATTGCTGACACCAAAGAAAGATAGGTTACACACACAAAAAACCTTGGTTTTTTGAGAGTTTTGTCTCTGCCTACTTCTATCTGTGCCCCACTGCACCAACTGAGCTGAGCATTAACAAACCTCAAGAAATCAGTGCCTGTTGGGGTCATGCTAGCACTCACAGCATTATTTAATGGTAACAGGAGGCATGCAGCATTCAGAGACACTGGTTAGAAATAACGCAAGAAGAAACCTAGCCTTATGGGTCTTACTGAACCCTTTAACTGCTCCTGCCCTAAGCACTTAGGCCCTGCTCGGAGACAGCCAGCCAGCCTTGCAGTGTCTACCTCTCTCTCCCATCTTTGTGTCAGTCTCGTGGCATACTGACCACTTTCCTCTTTGCTTTCTGCCAGGGGCACCTTTTAACCATACCTTTTAATGGGCCAGGCTCTTTTGATATATAGGGTCTCAGCCTTTAGATCTTTAGCATCTGCTGATGATAGCCCCACTGTTCACTTAGCTGCTCCAAAGCCTGAGATGTCTTATCTCTTAATGTTTGTTTTGTTTCCTGCCTAGGACAAGCCTCAGCTCTGATCTGACAACCCTTTAGGTTCAAGTAGGTAGCGATACAAAACTGCACAAGAAAACCAGTCACTCAATATTCGTAAGAATAATGCAGGTATCTCTCAGTTCATCACAACCCCATTAGCTACAGGTTTAGAATCTCTCTGAATTTAGAGGATTATTCCTCAGGAGGACAGTTTGGCAAATATCTGTAAGAGAAAATGGTTTGTCCATGCCAGAAACAATAAAGGAAATTATTTAGGTTGGTACAAAAGTAGGTTTGCCCCATTTATGTAGAGCTAGGTACTGAAACAGTGCATATGCTGGGTGAATGACTATTCTAAGGCCTAGTGAGACAGAGCTCCAATTCACCAAGTCAGCTGGTACAGGAATCTATGAACTCCTTGATGCCTGAGTCTGTCTACCCCCTTTGTGAGGTACTTCCTAAATAGCCTTGGGGATACAGAAAGGCTTAAGGACAAAACCTTGTATTCGTAATAGCTATAGTAATCCTCTGAGAGCCATTCTGAAAGCAACATGGAAGTGGCATCCTTTAAGATGAGAACACTGAACAACACCTGACAGAAAATTGTAGAAATAATAGATGCTCATGTCAGCATGTGTAAGTTAAAGATTGTAATGAGGCTACCATAATGGGACACAGGTCATCTCTCTTTTTCAGTATAAGGAAGCACCATGAAGTGAAAGAAACCTTTTCTTCTGTACTGCTGAGACACTTCTATAGCCTCATCCTTAAAAGAGCCACTTCTGCTCTTATCAGATTCTCACTGGAAGGATCCCTAAAAAAAAAAATTATACATATGGTGTGGGCTGGAAGTTGGCAGGAACAGAACTGGACTATATACCCAAGCTAAACAATCTCTAGTGCCCAGCTATCAAATAACCTAAATTGCCAATCAATTAATATTTGTTATATATATTTATATATGCTATCTGTTAGTTCCAGCATTTTTAATCATATTCTATAACTTGGAAAAACATTGATACCATCAAAAGACCAATTAATTAACTTTGTTAGAACAAATACCTCTTTATAGACCTTGAAATGTTAGCAATACTGAACTTTTAGTTTAGATTGCAAACTGTACATGGAAAAAAATCTCATCATAATTAAAGATGAAACAAGGATGCAGTGTTCTGTTCTATCAGATCAATTTTAAATTCAGATTCAAAGCTACATCAGGAATGAGTTTGGATTTGATAACGCTGAAATTTCACAGGCAATTCTCATCAGATTTTGACCAAAACCTCAACAGAAATATCTTTTTCTGATTTTGGAGCCAACCTACAACCAAAACCAATTAGCCAGGGTCCTGATCCATTGATTCTTATCAGAAGCACAATCCTGAAATTCAGCGAGGTTCAGACTGGTCAGAAGTTCTAGGCTTTAACCAAGCCCTACTATTAACCTCTTGAATTTCTACATTAAATTTTCAAAAATCCAACTTTTGCCAATTTTACATGTTTTATGCAAAATGTGTAATCAACATACAATACTACAGTTCCTGAATTATCACTTAAGAAACAGAAATAAAGGACTAAAAACATATTGAGCAAAACTTACTCTCTATTATGCTGATGAAAATCCAAAGTGCAAATCTCATAGTCAGTGTATTTATTCTAGATTTAGCCCAGTATAAAACGGAATAGAATTTTGTCCCGCAACTCCAAAATATAAATAAAAAATATCTGAATAGTACAGGTTAAAACATTTAAATATAAAATTAACAATGATTAAATATTGATTTGAATTTCCATGGTCATGTCCCCTCAGCTTTTGGGGGGAAATAATATTGACTGAAAGAATGTGGTGCTATTCTGGTATGTCATCTGAAACAGATCACCAAACAGTATCAACATGTTTTAGTAACTGCTGTTTAAAAGTGCAAGCCTGTCTGTAGATGGGCTTTGTCAGTTTCTGGAAAGTATAGCCCCCAAAATGGTGACATTATACAAAGCTCTTAGTTTTAAACAAGATTGGATGAAGACTAGACAGGCAATAGAGAAAAGAGGTGTTGCTAGTTTCTTGTGTAAACAAACAATTTTATAGAGTGAATTTAAATGAGCCAGCTGGTGAACATTTGCTCTGTATCATCAGCACTTGCAAAGTGCTTAGCCTTGGCTCTCGAGACAGGTAAAAAAAAAAAAGAAAAAAACAGAGTAAAGCAAGTCATGAAGCACTTAATTAGATCACTTGCATGTATTCTTTTGACAGTCAAAAAACGGTTACCTACCTTTTGTAACTGTTGTTCTTCGAGATGTGTTGCTCATGTCCATTCCATTCTAGGTGTGTGCGTGCCCATGTGCGCGGTCGTTGGAGATTTTTGCCTTAGCGGTATCCGTAGGACCGGCTGTGGCGCCCTCTTGAGTGCCGTGCTCATGCATCGGTATATCAGGCGCCACCTGCCTTGTGCCCTCTCAGTTCCTTCTTGCCAGCAACTCTAACAGGGGGGCAGGAGGGCAGGTAATGGAATGGACATGAGCAACACATCTCAAAGAACAACAGTTACGAAAAGGTAGGTAACAGTTTTTAGTTCTGAGTGTTTGCTCATGTTGATTCCATTCTAGGTGACTCACAAGCAGTATCAATGGAGGTGGGCTCGGAGTTCACGGTCTTGCAGCTTGCAGCACTGCTCTGCCAAAGCCAGCATCGTCTCAAGCTTGCTGGGTAAGCGCATAATGAGACGTGAACGTGTGGACAGACAACCCAGGTAGCAGCCTGACAGATTTCCTGGATCGGCACCTGGATCTGCGCCGAGAGGATGACCGGTGGGAGGGCAAATGGTGCCGGTAGTACAGAGTACGCTTCCCCCTAGGGATCCGTGTCAAGAGGGTGGGTACTGCAATCGCAGTGCCAGTGACCGAGGGTGAGCCGCAGAGGATATGGGCTGCAACACGAGAGATATGAGGCACTGAGATGGAGAGCGTGGCCTTGTCTCGGGGATCGGTGGTGCTCCACTGCCCCGAGGGGTCTCAGCGGCTGGCTTGCCCTTTGCAGTTTCCAGCGGCGCAGACGGAAGCCTCTGCTTTCTCAGAGCCAGGGGAGCTTGGGAAGGCGTTGATGCCTCCAGAAGTTTGGGTCCCCTACCACTCCCAGGAGTTGGTGGTGGATCCTTTAAGGGACTAAGGACCTCAATGCCCCCTGGACTTTTTTGCCTGATGCCGGGGATCCATGCTGGGCGGAGCCTGGTGCCGGGGGTGTGCTGCACGCCGAGGTACTAGGCTTGGTGGGACGGCTTGGAAGCCGGACAAAGGGCAGCCTCCATAAGGAGAGCCCACAAACAAATATCCCACTCTTTCTGAGACCTGGGTCAAAAATTTGTACAAATGCAATACTTGTCCTTCACATCTGATTCCCCAAAGCATCTGCTGTGTGGGGGTCACTTACAGGCACTGGCCTGTTACAGTCCACACAGGGCTTAAGCCCCGGAGACCAGGGCATGTCCCGCCTGGAGCAAAGTCCCCACTGGGACTCTAACTTCTAACTACACTTAACAACTACTTAACAATATGCAATCACAAGCATATTCTGGATTCCAGACTATTACTGGCAACCTGTAGATCTGAACCCCGGTAAGAAGAAGACCTGAAGATATGCTTTGCTCAGATCTTGAAAAGGCAGCATAAATACCGGCTCCATGGTTTAAATAACCCACTTCGCCTTATTCTTTCCTTTCACCTCTAGTTATGTAAATATACTTGCAGTAATTATGGGCCTGGAGCAGAAAAAAATATCTGGAAAATGTCCTTCAAGGCAATTGCCTTCATACAGACTCAGAATGCTCCCCTTTAGTATTCAAGGGATTGGAGCTCATATTATTTTTATTGCTTCTCACCTTTATTTTTCTGATGTCTTTACAGCCAGGGGTCTCAAACTTCATTGCACCGCAACCCCTGTCTGACAACAAAAATTACTACACGACCCCAGGAGGCGGTACTGGAGCCTGAGACCACCCAAGCCCCGCTGCCCTGGGTGGCAGGGCCAAAGCTGAAGACCAAGCCTTGCCGCCCCAGGCTAGGGGCCTGTAACCTGAGCCCCGCTGCCCAGGGCTGAAGCCAAAGCCTGATTCTGCTGCCCAGCGCCAAAGCCCTTGGACTTTAGCCCTGGGTGGTAGGGCTCAGGCTTTGGCTTTGGGCCATGGCATGGGGCTTGGGCTTGGGTCCTGGGCCCCAGCAAGTCTAACGCCAGCCATGGCGATCCCATTAAAACAGGGTCACAACCCACACTGGGGTCCCGACCCATAGTTTGAGAACTGCTGCTTTACAGAATGTGGGTGATGTCAGCATTCCAATGTCATACCCTGTGGTGTATTCCCATTCTGCTCCTTCCATTTGCACTTCATAGATTTAATTTCACTTTAATCTTTGAAGCCTAGTGACCATTTTTAAGCTGTATTTTGTATGCCAGTATGGACTGATGCCAACCCTGGAAGTATGTGCATTTTTACTGGCAGAAAGTGAATAATTGGCACTGGACAAAAGTAATTTTAATGTGAAATCCTTGGCATATCCTTGGTTATAGATCCTACCCTAACATCAAATTGTCAATATTTGAATTTTGAATATAACTACATATTTATCAACCATGAGAATTGTATTTTTATACTGAACATACAACTCCTCTGGAGTTCCGTGAAAATTCTGTGCCTACCTCATTTTAATCAGTTTCAATAAAATTCTTAATTAGGGTTCAGTTTTTTTAAAAAGTTCTTGCAGTCAGGAATTCCCCCCGCCCCTTAAATAACTACTTCATGCAATACAATTTTACAAGATTAGGAATGTAATGGTCTGGAGTTTACCACAGTATTTAGCACCAAGAGAAACAGTACAAAGGAAAGGTAACAGTTTAGTGACATTTTATGGTTACAGGAATATAGCTCATCTTGCTCTTTATTATGAGTAACACACTGTTGATTTTGACAGATACCCAGTAAGTATGCCCCATCTTGGAAAGAATAAGTAACATTTCCAGTGGATGCATCAAAATGACTAAAGCATTCAGTATTTTGGCATTTTTGATCAAAAATCATTTGCACATCAGAAGTTATTTTTGTAAATATATTTTTTTGCTAAAAATATAACAAATGGACATATTTTCTCCTACCAGCCAAGGCAAAATAGTTTAAAATACTGTAAACTGCATATAAATAAGACAAGTAGAATAAATGTATTATAATAATGTGTGTAAAAAGGAAAGGTTCCGTTTCATAAAAAAATTCAGACTGTGTATATAACAACAGTAAGGAAATGAAGCATAGTCACACTGAGTAGCAAAGATTAGGAAACAACTTGATACTGTATTTCTTTATGAACAATAACTGCTGGTTATTTCTCTTAATTTAAGGAAAAAACTTCATTCATTTAACTAAACTCAGCAGTAACATTTACAGGCTAAGAAGTACTTTTCACTAAAAAATTGGATTTAAACAAAACTATTCATTTTTAAATCTAAATAGGCCATCCCTAGCCTGAGAAGTTCTACTGTAACCAAAAGCATTATTTTATATATGGTGATGGTAATCATTTATATAGTGCTGTAAGTTTACATGGAGCTTTGAACACAGTCTCTGCCCAAATGATTTTAAAATTTAAGACAAGTGGTACAATTTTCAAAAACACGTAAGAGTCTTAGGAGCCTAAGTCCCACTGATTTTCAACAACATTTAGGAGCATAAGTGCCTAAGCACTTTTCACAGTTGGAGGTACTTTTGAAAATTTTACCAAAAAGACCAAATAAAACAAACGAAGATCCTCAACAAGCATACAGGAAAGAGAATAGTCACGTGAATAAGGGGTGTGGGGGGTACTACAGCACCCCCAGGTTTTACATGCCCTGAGTCCCAGCTGCTGGCCCTGCATCTAGGGGTCTGCTCCCAGACCCACGTCCAGGGCGCCAGCCTCAGTCCTCTTACCCCGTCTGAGCCTCCTGTCTCTCGGAGACATGACCCCGCTCCCAGCCACAGCTCTGTGGTGGGGGTTTGCGGACAGGAGTAAGGGGGGGCACAAGGTAAAAAGTTTTGGGACCACTGCTTTACAGTTTTGTTGCCTTTCAGCACCCCCACTATAAAAAGTGTTCCAACTCTACTGGGAAAGGGAAGAGAGATTGTTTGAAGTGCGCTTATAAAAGAGAATGGTAGGAGGTCAGAGAGGTTGCGTGACAGATGAAGCAAACTAGAGAAATGTGGCCTTGATGAAATTACTGTAAAATGGGTGCACAACTGGTTGAAAGATCATACTCAAAGAGTAGTTCCCAATGGTTCGTTGTCACACTTGGAAGGTGAATCTACTGGGGTCCCACAGGGGGTCAGTCCTGGATCCAGTACTATTCAATACTTTCATTAATTACTTGGATAATGAAGTGGAGAGTATGCTTATACATTTTGCAGATGACACCAAGCGGGGAGGGATTGCAAGCACTTTGGAGGACAGGATTAGAATTCAAAACCACCTTGACAAATTGGAGAATTGATATGAATTCATCAAGATGAAATTCGATAAACACAAGTGCAAAGTACTTTATTTAGGAAAGAAAAATCAAATGCACAATTACAAAATAACTAGATAGGTGGTAGTCTTGCTTAAAAGGATCTGGGGGTTATAGCAGATCACAAATGAAATATAATCCAACAATAAGATGTAGCTGAAAAAAAGGCTAATATTTAGAGGCAAAAATAGTTACAGTGAATGTGCTCCCCACACAAATACAAAAAGATATACCGTATAGACAACCGAAAGCTTGGAAGTTCTAGTTTAATAATGTATTGAGCATTTTGAAATATTCCCTGTTTATTCCAAATACTTAAGAGATTAGCTGAATAAAGACATAAATACTTCTGCTTTGTGCCTATTCTTACTGTATAAAACCATCCTCAAAAAGCCCCTATCCATCGCATAAGTAACACTAACATTTGACTGATTAGTTTTTAGTAAATGACTTCTGGTTTGTTTCAGAATAATCTTTGCTTTTTTAAGAAAATTATTTCTGTAACTTTGAAATAGATAGTCAAAAATTAAATTGGGCTAAAACATATGGAAATAGTATTCTTCATAATCAAAAGAGGAAGAAGCAAAACTTGTCAGACTTACATCTGCTATGTGTAAATCATTCATACACCCAGAAAATACTGGGTTTGTTGTATACTGAAAATTTGATCAAGATGCAAACTCAATGAAAAACTTAGTTGGAGCAATATATCTATCTCTTTTCAGTGCAGTGTGTGCCAATTCTCTACACTGTTTCAGTTATCTTTGAAAAAAGGAGAAAGAAAGCTTACTTACTAGTAACTGTAGTTCCGAGAGAGAGAGAGAGAGAGAGAGAGAGAGAGAGAGAGAGAAGCCACTGCACATTCACACTAGTAGGATGCACTCCTGGCACCACTAAGCTTCAAAAACTTTCTAAAGCAGTGTCCCCGCTGAAACCATAAAAGCACCACCTCACAGAGCCAAGTATTTGGAGATGGCCTCTAGAAACCTATGTGGTCCCCTACTGTCTTGTTTCCTTCTCTTAAGCCCCAGAGTCCCTTGGAGAGTAAAACTCCAAGGAAAAGAGGAAGTGGACATAACATGAATATACACAGGCAACGCTCTCAGAGAAAAAATGGTTACCTACCTTTCGTAACTGTTGTTCTTAAAGATATGTTGTTCATGTCCATTCCATTGTAGGTGTGCATGCGCCCACGTGCGGAGCCGTAGGAGACTTTTGCTTTAGCAGTACCCATAGGGCCGCTAACACAGGTACTGCTGGAGTGCCATGCTCATGGCGTGGTATATCAGGCGCCGCCAGCCCTGAGCCCTCTCGGTTCCTTCTTGCCGACAACTCTGACATAGGAGCGGGAGGGCGAATAATGGAATGGACATGAGCAACACATCTCAAAGAACAGTTACAAACAATAGATAACCGTTTTTTCTTCTTCGAGTGCTTGCTCATGTCAATTCCATGGTAGGTGACTCACAAGCAGAATCCCTGGAGGTGGGCTCGAAGTTCACAGTCTTGCAGACTGGAATACTGCCCTGCCGAACCAGCATCAGCCTGAGCTTGCTGGGTCAGCGTATAGTACAAAGTGAACGTGTGGACGGACAACCAGGTCACTGTGCAGCAGATTTCCTGGATGGGCACCTGAGTGAGGAAGGCCGCCAATGACACCTGAAAACTAGTCGAGTGAGCCATTATGATCGCTGGCGTGGGCACCTTTGCCAGCTCATACCAGTAGCGGATGCAAGCCATGATCCAGGACGAGATTCTCTGGGTAGACACTGGGCAACCTTTCATCCTGTCCACAACAGCAACAAACAATTGTGTAGACTTACAGAATGACTTCGTCCTCTCTATGTAGAAGGACAGCAACTGCCACACGTCCAGAGTATGCAGTCTGCGTTCCTCATCCATAGTATGAGGCTTCGGGGAGAGGACAGATAGGTATATGTCCTGACCGATATGGAACTGGGAGATACCTTGGGCAGAAATGCCAGGTGCAGACGCAGCTGGACCTTGTCCTTATAGACTATCGTATAAGGCGGATCAGACGTGAGCTCCCTGATCTCGGACAACCTACGGGCCAAAGTTATAGTGAACAAAAAGAAGGCCTTCCAAGAGAGAAACAGAGGGGAGCAGGAAGCCAGGGGCTCAAATGGAGGCCTTGTGAGCCTGGAGAGCACAAGGTTCAGGTCCCAAGGATGAACCAGGTCCCAGACATGTGGGTAAAGATGCTTCAGACTTTTCAGGAACCGCACTGTCATGGGATGGGCGAAGACCGACCTGCCGTAAGACGGAGGATGGAAAACCAAAATGGCCACCAGGTGCACACTGAGGACAGCGACAGACCCTGGAGCTTAAGGTGCAGTAAATAGTCCAAGATCTCTTGCAAGGGGGCCTCTTCCACCCGGATGAGGCAATCCAATGCCCAAAACATGAACCGCTTCCACTTAGCCACGTAGGTAGCCTGGTGGAGGGTTTCCTGCTGCCCAGCAGGGCCTGCTGGACAACGGCGGAACACTGTCGTTCTTCCGCGCTCAGCCATGCGGAAACCAGGCCGTCAAGTGCACCGCCGCTAGGTTCGGATGCAGCAGATTCCCATGGTTTTGGGACAGCAGATCCGGCTGAAGAGACAGCTGCAACTGGATGGCTACCGAAAGACTCAGGAGGATGGTGAACCAGTGCTGATGAGGCCATGCCAGGGCTACAAGAATGACCATCGCTCTGTCCTGCTTCACCTTGAGCAGGATTCTGTGGATTAACGGCACCGGTGGGAAGGCATACATCAGCGCTCCCGACCATGGAATCAGGAAGGCATCTGACACAGAACCCTTTTCCCTGCCCAGCAGAGAAGAGAACACATGGCACTTCCTGTTCTGTGTGGACGTGAACAGGTCCACCTGGGGAGTTCCTCACCTGCGAAAAATTAGGCTGACCACCTCTAGATGGAGTGAGCATTCGTGGCAAGATGAGAAGGATCTGCCAAGACGATTCGCCAGGACATTCTTGGTTCTGGACAGGTGGGCGGCCCCCAAATGAATGGCGTGCCGCACAAAAAAGTCCCAGAGGATGAGCGCTTCCCAACAAAGGGCCAAAGACCTGGCGCCGCCCTGCCTGTTGATGTAGCACATTGCAGCAGTATTGTCCATCAGGACCTGCACCACCTTGCCTTCCAGGTGAGGCACGCCAGGAAAACTGCTCTGAGCTCCCGGACATTGATTTGAAGGGTTAGGTCATCTTGCAGCCAACAGTCTTGGGTATTGAACTTGCTCAGATGGGCTCCCCAGCCCAGATCAGACACATCTGAGACCAAGGTGAGCAAGGGTGCCGGGGTCACGAAGGGGACTCCCTGCAGCACTGACTTGGGATCCCACCACTAGTCCAGAGACAAGAAGAGGTGGCTCGGCACCGTGACCACTCAGTCCAGGAGGTGGCTGCTGGGAACGTAAACCAAGGCCAGCCATGCTTGCAGGGGCCTCAGATGAACCAGGCATGGCTTACCACATAGGTGCACGCAGCTGTGTGGCCCATCAGTCGCAGGCACGTGTGGGCCGTGGTGAGCGGTTGGCTCTTTCTGTGGACAATTAAGTCTAACATGACCTGAAATTTTTAATTGTAAATGTCTTTAGCAACAGGTTAAATTAAAAAGCATTCTCCCAGTTATTCAAAAGGAACATGCATTAATTTTGTCAGCACCAAGATCCCAGATTGGGATAGGTTTTCTGACTAGTGGAGATATCTTAACTAGTCCTTTGAGGAATCTTACAATAGTGGAATGGCTGAAGAATTTTCAATTGCCAACTGGAAACAGTACGTTGAGATGTTGATAGATGACTTTGAATGGTGACAAGGAAAAGCTCAGACTTCAGGTATAATAAATAGTCCAGAATAGATAAAATTGGGGCACACCTGGAGACAGGTTATCAGTTGCCCATAGAGATAAGTTCTTTTCCACTGTTAGGAAAAAAACATAACTGAACTGTTCTGTAACCTACTCTTCGAGATGTTTTCTACATGTCCATTATACTGTAGGTGTGTGTGTGTGCCTCTAGAACAGTTGTCAGAATTTTTCTCCCGCCGCGGTACCCACTGGGGCAGCTCACACTGCATGCAGGTATAAAGGACCACCACTGGGTCCTTTTAGACAGAAAACTCCAATGCAGAGAGGTAGGAGGGCAGATCGTGGAGCAGACATGTGCAACACATCTTGAAGAATAACAGTTATGGAACAGGTCAGTAGCCATTTTTTCTTCTTTGAGTGATTGCACATGTGCATTCCACTCCTGGTGACTCACAAGTCATGAAAACAGATGACGGAATCAGAGCGTCTCTGAACAGGGACTGAAGGACAACCCGCCCAAATCTTGCTCCATGTCTAGCTTGCAAAAAAATCTTTTTTTTTCTTTTAAACACAACTAAAACTTACTATCCTAAGTATATTGAAGACTAAACTAATTACATAAACACACACTATATTTACAAATTCTGGGACCGAGACAGAACTGTTTTGGTACTGAACAGAGTTCCAATGACCGTCACAGGCAGTAAGAAGGAACTAAGGGGGCTTAGGGGAGGCTCTGCCCTTTCCACCTTCATGCAGTGATGCACGGCAGCAATGGTAGCTTGAGCCACCCAATGGGTACCTCTGAGAGAAAAAGTTTTCAATAACCTTGTGCTGGGCTCAACAAGATTGGAATGCACATGTATAGTCACTCGAAGAAGAACTGTGCATAAGGAGGTCAGGTGACACTGTTAGATGATGATTTAGATTGTAAACTCTCTGGAGCAGGAATTATCTCTTATCTATGTTTGTACAAAGTCCAAAACAATGGATCTCCAATCCCAACTGGGGATCTTTGGGTGTCAATATAAATTATATTTATAAGAAGATATGGGGGCTCTCATGACAGCTCCAGAAGATCTCAGTACCATCACTGGCCTGTCAAATCTAAAGTACTCAGACGGATACTGGCCTAATCTGATTTTTCTGATCACCAATAAAAATAATGACAAAGAGTCCTGTGGCACCTTATAGACTAACAGACGTTTTGGAGCATAAGCTTTTGTGGGTGAATACAGATAAAAATAATGGAATTAGTGGAGAAGTATGAATGAGATCTTTGCTTCAGTCCAAGATTTCAAATTTATCCAGCCCTCTTTATCTTTTAAATCAATGGGATTATTTACAGATTAAGGTACTACTCAACACTATTAAGAATGACTGGCCCTAAATTACATGTCAAAGTTATCAAAACTGGATGTCTCAATATGTTGGAATGTTCAAATGATCACTTAGGTGTAATAAAAGGGCTATTTATGTTCTTAAGTGTTGATTTGAGAATCCAGTTATCAGATTTAAACAGCCCATTAAACTGCTCAATTTTGAAAAATGGCCTCCCACATTAAATTCTGAACTCAGATGTACAGCACGTGTCTTCACACAGCTTGAAAAATTCACTACTGAATTAGCATGACAGTGAATTTTCAAGACACGTAGCATTTCAAACTATACATCTAAGATTAGAATCCAGGCCCCTGTCTTTAATTTTGGCCCCCTGTGCTTAGACCCAAGATACTACACGTTAGATCAGACACTACAAAGGTTTACACCACACTAGACAAGGTAGTCTACTTTGTTCATTAATCATTGACACAATGGGCTACTTAGACTGTGAAAAGCTGTCACACAAGATGTATTATGTCAAAACAACTGAAATGTATGTTTTAAACTCAGATTCTGCCTCCAAATACAAGGCACAAATCCTGGAAAATCACTTACTAGATACAATATGACACACAAAATGAGCTCAAATATAGCATCTTAGATCCAAATCAGCCTTTTTAAATCTAAGTGATACAAATTCTTACGATTCTTCCCTTAAAATCAGAGGAGTAGCCGTGTTAGTCTGGATCTGTAAAAAGCAACAGAGTCCTGTGGCACCTTATAGACTAACAGATGTACTGGAGCATAAGCTTTTGTGGGTGAATACCCACTTTGTCAGATGCATTTCCCTGAAAATGTTAGTGTGCATTTCCAGTAGTCATTTTTTAGTGAAATAAAATGGATAAGTTACCCTCATCATCTTGACTATTGCAACCCCCTGGTGTCTGGCCGCAACAAATTCCATCTTGACTACTTATATCCTTCCAAAATGCTGCTGCACAGATTATTTTCCTTGGCCACTGCTTTGACTAACCCTCCACTGGCTTTTCATTCTCCACCATATCTAACACGTATTATCAGTCTTCATTTTAAGGATTTCACGGCATATCCCTGCCCTACCTGTAATATCTTATACAGTATCAAGATGTCAATACTTGCACCCTCTGTGCAATTGATGCCTGCCTGGCCCGCCAATTTGTAAAATTTTCCAACAAGGACCTTCACACTTTCTCCCATGATTCCCCTTTTGAATGGGAGGAACTCTGTACAGAAATGTGCAAAGGTACCACATTTTCCTTCTTCAAATCCTTCCTTCCAACTCTCCTCTATCATAATGCCTACTACAAACTCAACAACGGAACGGAAGATGATGTGTCATGACGGCTGCTATCATGCAAATTGGTATTGTTGCTCGAACTCCCCCAGTCTATTTGCTGTATCCATCTGTTGTGTTTCCTCTTATACTTAGATTGTAATCTCTTTGGGACAGGAACTGCCTCTTTTTTATACATTTCGATCTTATATACTTATATAATGCTCATCACTGCAATATCTGAGCACTTCCCAATCACTAATATATTTATCCTTACAACAGGTCTGGAGGATAAGGAAATTTTACACGTGGGGAACTGAGACACAGAGACTAAGTGACTTGCTAAAGGTCACAAAGGAAATCTGTAATGATAAAGGGAACTGAATCCAGGTCTCCTGAGTCTCATGGTAGCATCTTAACCACTGAATCCTGTTTGTACAGTACCTAGGGGCACAACTTTAGGTACTACCACAATACAAATAAATAACAACAATACATGAATATTTCAATTGTAACCTGATTCCTCTAATAAATGTCCACAACAACTAATCTTCAGTAAGGAATTATGGTCTGCAAACATGTCAGTTCTAAACTGAAGCTGGTTTGAGTTACTTAAGGGGAAAAGACCATCTGAAACCACTAACTTCTATTTTGTTACATTCCTATCACTTAAAACCAGATGAAATGATTTTTTTAAAATTTTTACAGCTGACTAATAAAACCCTAAAAATAAGTTTTTATAATGGAAAGTTGACCCAAACTAAACTATAGGAGCGCTGTTATAAAACACAAAGCATATGGTCTACTTACTGAATTTGAATAAAAACATAGAGACATTTAAAGAAAGAAATTATTCTTTATCACGTTTCACTTACTTCAAAGCCTCTTCCAGTTTGCGAATTTTCTTTTGAGCATCCCCTCTCTCTTTATCAAGGTCATTTTGGAAGCCATGAATCTACCATTTCAAAGAAAAATTTTACATTTTAGCTACTTCAGCATGTGACCAACAGAATGATTGAGCATTATTTCAATTTTGAACGTAATAAATTAGTTTCGTATAGATTTAGATAAGAAGTTGTTGAAATATAATCAACATATGTAATGTGATGTTTCCACAGTTCAAACAAAGTTTAGGGGCAAAATTAGCAGCAGGCTGAGACTATAGAATATAACCTTCTCTACTAGTGTGATTTTTCTTCCTGTCCAAAGAAATGTTAAACTTCTAGCATTAAAAATACAATAACTGTATTAAAAATAACTAGTTTTTTCTTTAGTATCAATTGCCAGTATGAGGATACTAAGAGATCATGAAATAAAGGGTAGATAAGAGATACAGATTTGTCTGAACCATATCTTACACTGGTTAATAGCCTAGACACGAGTTCCTACTCATTGACTTGTTTGAATTTAAACTTACAATAGATTTTTATAAAGAAGATTTTTTCACAAAGCATTTTTAAAAAATATGATTAAATGGGTTTAAGTTACTTAAGCATACTGGCCACAGTATAATTTACATCAGGGGTCGGCAACCTCTGGCACGAAGCTCCCTGGTGGGCCAGGCCAGTTTGTTTACCTGCCACATCGGCAGGTTCGGCCGATCGCAGCTCCCACTGGCCATGGTTCACCGTCTCAAGGCAATGGGGGTGGTGGGAAGCCGCAGCCAGCACATCCCTCACCTATGCCACTTCCCGCCGCCCGCATTGGCCTGGGACGGCGAACCGCGGTCAGTGGGAGCTGTGGTCGGCCAAACCTGCCGACACGGCAGGTAAACAAACTGGCCCGGCCCGCCAGGGTGCTTACCTTGGCGAGCCGCATGCCAGAGGTTGCCGACCCCGATATACATTCAGATACTATGACATCCAAGAGCAGTTGCCCCCGTGGAAAGAAAAGATACAGAGGAAGAAGAGAACTGGACTACTCTAGAATTCTTTACCCTCATTGAAAGAAAAGGTGAGTGATTCAACGAGCATGTGAGAAAGACTGCATATACTCTTAGCCACATGCTTCAACAAGCACAAGATAAATCAAGGTTTATTAATCTGTTATCATTATGAAATTCTTGGGTACTGCAATTTTGCAGTATATGTGAACTGTGCATCTAACCTTAACACCCAAACAAATGCACACCCATAATAGTTTACAGAATCTTTAACATAAATATAACTCCTCAGTCAGCCAAATATGTATATACTAACATAATCATATATATGTACATACACACACACAAAACAAACACTCTTGCCCCCCTCACATGTACAGATTCCAGAAGATGTGTACAGACACACATGCTTACTCTATCTTACAGACCCCATTTCTCCTAATTTCATCTTTTTTCTCTTTTTTTAAAACTATTTAGATTATAAACTCTTTGAGGCAAGGACTGCTTTAAATGTTTGCACAGCACCCAGCACATTTTGGATGCTATTATAATACAAGTACTAAATAATAATGATTAAAAAAAAGACTTCTTGGTGCAATTTAAGCTGACAATTTTGTTCTTTTAAGGCCTTACATGGTATAGATCCTAGCTATCTGAGATCACCTCTCTCCCTGTAAACCATTTCAGAGCTCCTAGGCTGTTTCTAACATGCCCCTACCTTTTAGTGTCAGGTGGCTAGTAGCAAGTTTTAATCTGTGGAGGGTTCTTTACTCTGATTCTGTTGGGCCAACAGGGGGAAGTGAGTTTCAGAGTGTCAACCTTCCAGGCATGGTACAAAGCACATCTGTTCACACAGTTTTTTGCCTAAGGCAGGTTAGGCGTCAAGGATTGATTTCTTTATTTATTTATTTAGAGCATTGCTGAGGTAATATTGTGGAGATGTTATCCACATATCTATATTTTCTTTGAGACAAAGAGCACTGGTAAAATTAGGGTGTGGTCTTCTAGCACCCAATTATTTGCAGCATGATGTTTGATTAATATGAATGTTCTCAGAGGCTTATGAAATCGGTGCGTAATTTTATGTATACCCAATTGAAGAGATTGCATGGCTCTGCATACATTATTATATTTATTGATAGTATATAAGAATTGATATTAGGATAAAGTGGGCATTAAATATTTGTTAATTTCAAAGTGATGAGTGTGATGAAATTACAGCAGAGGGAGAAAAAGAACAGATGGAGCAAACAAAGAAAATGCGGTTTCTGAAGTACAGAAGTCTAGAATGGCATTGAGAACATTTAGAAGCAATACATGTGCCATCAGCTAAAAAGTGTTGTGAACATGTACAAATGATGGGAAGTCACAGCTCTGGCTCCACAAAGCACCTCTGTAGTTCTACAGAAGCCTCCAGGGAAAAAAAAAGAAAATTCAATAAACCCCCACACCCTATAAACTTCTACAATGTGAACCACAGGAATCCAGTACATTTTAGCTGATTACATATTGCAAAAGTATTTGCACAATATGACCAGAAATCATCTCTCTAGAAAATATCTAGGCAAGAATCTGTATTAGTATCAATGACCTTGAATGTCTATAAGATGCAACTGACACACTCCAACATAGCATACTGATATCTCAGATGAAAAACAAGAAAGGAAAAACACAGTTAAAAAGACTCACTGGTAGCAAGTTTCAGTACAGAAGCTAAATGTGTGGAAGTCTGAGTTTTTAGCTGGTTTGGAACATTCTCAGAGACAGAGGGATTTTCCATTAGGGTGGTCAGAAGTCAGTATTTACTGTCCTAGCATATTATATATGTATAACAGCTGTTACAAGAACTGCTCTTGATAATATTGTATCACAATTACTACATTTAGCTGCCTGTTTGGAATACAAGCAGATTATTTGTAAAAAGCAGGTGTTTCCTTTACTTGTAAAACCATTTAGTCTAACCGGTTCCTGATTTAGTAGATTAGAATCCTTAATCAAACAGTGACATTTAGGGTTATTACTTATTATTTGTTTGATGTTCAACGATCTTAACAGGGAATAGTCACCATAGATCAATAAAGGTTATTATGTACTGGTATGTATTTAAGCGAACAGATTATACCTCATAATGCACGCTTCCTTTATCAAAAACATGCTATCATTTTTAGTATTTTATAGGCGAATCAGTCCTCTATTTTATGGGCATATGTAAATAACATGATTCTCATGTATTTTTTTGTCTCATCTCAAAGATTTTCACAGTATACAGTTACATCAATGCTTCTGAACATGTGGACACCTGTGCTAATCTCTATCAAAACAAAAGTTTTTCCCATTTTGTTTATCATCACACAGTTATATAATCCATCCTGAAATAAGCTTTATCTTATCTATTTCAGGAGTCAAAGGGCATATTCCCTAAGGGATGGGATGACAATACTCATTCTTGACCTGAAGCTCTCAAGAGATATCACAGAGATAGAAAGGC
Source organism: Mauremys reevesii (assembly GCF_016161935.1). NCBI lineage: Eukaryota > Metazoa > Chordata > Testudines > Geoemydidae > Mauremys > Mauremys reevesii. The sequence goes on along the minus strand of NC_052637.1, from coordinate 38,281,402 downwards.
AAAAGAAAGCTGAACTGAAGAGAGAGTATAAAATATGAACACGGTAGGAAGTAATCATTCCAATTTAAATAATTAAATAATAATATGCGCACATATATTTTGACCTGGTTCTGCATCAGTTTAGACTTGAATTGTTCTTGTAGCAATGACAATTGTTTTGGTAATCATTAATATTTTTAAAGAAAATTATGTGTGCCATTTTAAAACAAGACTCATTTATTACATGCAAATAGCTTCATTCAAATATTATTAATGTTGCAAAGTCAAGCACTCTAAAGTTAGGCCATTCTAGAAATGCCACCCACCTAGTCTCCATCCTCAGCTCCCAATCTCTGTCTCCCTGCCAGCCTCCAATGCCAGTCTTAACTCTACCCCCCCACATGCCAGTCTGCTCCAACACAGACCCAGGGTCTGATCCACACGCCCCAAAGCTGCAGACTTAACTGAAAGCAACTAACAGAAGTGTTCCTGTCTTTAACACTCAGATAACCTCAAATAAACTCCAAACCCCAAATAAATCCATTTTACCCTCTATAAAGCTTATACAGGGTAAACTCATAAATTGTGTGCCCTCTATAACACTGATCTAGCAAACAATGCATCATTTAGATCCATTGTTCCTTTTGTTATAAGTAAATGAAGAGTAGTTCACGTGTAGCTGTATTTCAATTAATTCACATCATGAGTTTGTCACTAATGCTTAAAAAATAAGTCATGCAAGTCTATTAGGTAAACTTATATACATACATTCTGTTATTAATCACTACATCAGCTGAACACAGCTTTGACTTTAAAGACAAAGTCATTAAAAAAACAAAGTCATGTGGAATAATTAACTCTTGCAATGAATGACTGTTTCATGTCAACACCTTTGATGTTTAAATATAAAAATTTGTATATATTGGCAAAGTGCTGCAAGGTTAAATATGCACTATAAGTGCTAAGCACAATTTAAAAAAAAAAATTCTGCTCTCTAAACACTACCTCTGGAAGATGATAGAGCATATGTATGGGTACAGGTAAAATGTACAGTAAGTATTTGTTGGGAAAAATGCTAAAATATCAATAGCAATTTCAAACTCCCTCTTTCTTCTACTAAAGCAATAGCAGAGAGTGAAAAATTACAGTAAGAACAAAAGTAGTACCTAATAGGGCCCTGTCTGCATTCTCTTCACTGGGGTGAATTTCACCCTAAGTGAATTAAATAGCAGGCATTAATATGTTTCGAACCACAGACATTATACTTCTGGAAAACATTTTAACAGCTTAATCCTTGTTTAAAAGCTGCTTATTACTAGACAAGCTTTTAGGTTTCATCAATTACATACCCCCTTTCTGCCCAATATTCACTTTTTTATGGATTTGTGGATTTAAATCATTAGCTGCTGCCTAAGACATCTGAAAGTGCACATAACATTTTCATTTTTCCTTCAAACTCTACCTTTTTTTCATGAATCCGCTCTAAATGAAGTTTTTCCTGATGAAATTTGTGTTCTTGATCCTGCAAATTGAGGAATTGATTTTTTAATAAGGAATCGCTACTTCTTTAAACAGATTGCTATAATTCAAAAGCAGCCTTTACCTAGACAAAACCTGTACATTTTACTAGAGTGCAGTATGGTCCATATCAATCAAAGTGTCCAACTTTATTTCGTAATTAAACATTAATCTACAAACAATTTTAATATGTTTTATATTAGTTCTAAAAATTACACGGCATTATTACTAATACTTGATTAGTGTGGGGTGTCTCCAGAATACCAGTCAGAAGACACAGGTCTCAGGGCTTGTCCACACGGCCATTTAGAGCACAGCAAGCTAATATGCTGAAGATTTATACACTGGCTTGCTGAACAGTAAGTATCTGTGTAGACAAGCCCTTAGTCCCTAGCTTCCCAGACTAAAATAAGAGGGGAGGCAATGAAGATAGATCTTGATGAGTGCAAGAGGGGAGGAAGAGTGCTTTCTCCTTGCTTTACAACAATTCACCCTATCAAATAAAAATGTTGAAGGATTCCAAAGACAGTAATACATAGTCCTCCTGTGCCATCAAAATGCCGGGCCGCCCAGAGGATTCAGGGGGCCTGGGGCAGGGCCGGGTCTTTGGTGGCGGGTACCTCTCGAAGGGAAGGACCCGCCACTGAATTGCCGCCGAAGAATGAAGCGGCAGCAGTAGAGCAGTCACAGCTTTTTTTTTTTTTCCCTGCCGCCTGCGACGCTTGTACTCACCGTGCGGCGCCCGCCGCCGAAAACCCAGAGCAGCTTGCGGGGCCCTTGTGGGGCCCGGGGCAAACTGCCCCACTTCCCCCTCCCTCTGGGCGGCCCTGTCAAAATGGCTGCACTTCCCCAAGTAACGACAGAACATGATGAGATGTGGGGAAAAGGAGATACCCAGGGATCCAACAGGGATGCACTGTAACAATCGTGAAACAAGTTTATGCTAACGTTTACAAACTTAGATACTGCTATGAAAGACAGAGACAGGGATTTCTTTCAACTTTGTACTTCTCTATAATCCAACGATAGACATTTTTATATCAGTTCAGCACACAGGAAAATAAGACAAATAGCCACAAAGTTTCTTTAAAAGCCTTAGCCAAAAGAATAAGTTCTACTCTGTTAAGTGGAGAGGGATCGGCTCCTCTGATTTCCAAGAGCTCCAAAATATATCTTAGTTTGGCATTCTATTCATACAAATCTTAGGAACAAGTAAAAAGGGCTCTTCATTTTTCCTGAGTGAAAAATTCAGGGCTCACCCTCAGCTGTTGCTGCCTTTGATGTTCTGATTCTTGTAACTGTTGTTTTAATTCAGACACACTCTGTTCTAATTCTTCAATCACATTAGATGCCTGTAGGGATTTAATAGAAGAGTGAATGTTTGTCTTTTAATCTCTATTTGCTCTACAGAAATAAGTTACTCTTTCCCTTTTCAAAGTTGCATTAAAAAAGTAGAAAAAATTATAAATTTGGAAAAGACAATCTTTTTCAACACTAGTCATATGTACTTCATTTCTATTTGTCCATAAGAGTGCAGATGGGACTGCAGTCAAAAATTACAAAACAAAAATAAAAAACAAAACAAAACAGGCAGCTGATTTAAGAAAGAACTTTGAAAATAAAATGGATACAGTCAGTTATCATTTTCTTATCAGCGATCTTAGCATTCCAGTAATTCAGACCAAAATGTGGATGCCATGTTTCCTCTAGGTTAATCAATAGTTTAGGAATACGCTACAGTTTTTGAAATTTGCTATGTTTTTATAATATATATTTGATGTGAACATGATGTAGGCTAGATAACCTATCACAAAGGCTACTTATAAAAAAAATAATTTCTTACATTTTTGTGCTGATTATTTAAAAGGTTCAGTTCAAAGATGTATGCAACAAAATGTTTCATGAATAAAAACAGGACAATATTTTAATATGTACCTGAAGAAAAATATTTTTCTTCATAACTCTTTTGGTAACAAATTTTCAAACAGGCCTCACCCAACTCTCTAACCTTTTTGTCAAAATTTGCATGTTCAAGTTAAAACCTTACATTCATACATCCGAAACAAGAGCTCAGCTAAATGGTTTACCATTTAACTCTCTCAGGAGGAATGTGGCAGTTGTGAAGTATATAACACACAGAGACATCTTGCACAGAAGTCTTGCATATTACTGCTTTTTTATGTAATTATAAAATGCACAAAAGAGTACAGATCACATACAAAATAATATATATCCTAACCACAATGCCCTTTGTTAGTTTATCCTTCCCTTGGGAGTCCCTGGATGGCCATCTGGGCTCAGGGAGGCAGACAAGATCTGCTCTCTCATGCAGGCCCCCACATTTCACTACTTCTCCTTCATGGAGTCTTCTTCCCCAGCTTGCCTTCTCTCCTCCTAGCCATGCTCTTCCTCTCTTTATATGCCCCCCCCCCTTTCCAACACCTGGCTTTCTTTGTTCTATATTTTGGTTATTTTCCATTGCTCCTATTTTCCCACCTCCCTACAGAGGGGTAGGATAAAACTAGTTTTCCTAGACATGAGTCCAACCCAATGTTCCAAGGTGTTTTCACCTGAATAGAGGTCACTGAGTTCTAACAACCCTCCGCTGTATATCGTCTAGGAGGATGGACATGGTCACACATGCAGGGGTGGAATCCACGTATATATTGAGGCATTCAAAAATTACAGCAATTTCATAACACAACTTCACAGTATCAACCAAATTTCAAAAGTTCTACAGACAGATCCCCCAAGCCATCACAGTAAGTGAGTAGCTCTTTGATACATTATACATCCTTTGAGTAAAGTCATTCACGTGCCTTAATATTTGCACAACTGAAGCCTAACAGACCATTTGGAAACTGGTAGGCAAGCATTTTTATGCCCATTATTCCTGGGAGGTTGTGTGCCTGTAAACATACCTTAGCTGCTGAGAGAGCATGTTCCTGTTTCATAAAATTTATGTCAATATCATATTTGTTTTGTTGTTGTTGAATATTCTGTTCATAATCTTGTATTATGTGATCCTTCTCCTTCTGAAGAGAGTTGCACCTACAAGTAATAATAAAGGAAAAATAAAATGGAAATTGGCTTCAAATTTTATTTGCTTTATGTAATTTTTGAAGCTTCTGCAAAATTCTACACACTCACCTAGTCCTCTCAATTGATAAAATGTAAAATAAAATTGTACAATGTAAAATATATATATTTTTTTCATGATCAACATCTTGGTGAGTGTCGAACAGTGGTTTTTGCACCTGGGTTGGTAAATTTTCATGACAATTTCCTAAGGCTGAATTATTGAGCACTGATTTTCTTGAAGACAGAGAGTGATGTTTAGTTTTGGAATTGCTTTGGTTTAAACTCTGACTACTTTATTAATTACCTTGATTTCACCTCCTGCAGTTCAGTGAATACTGCTTGGTAGCATTGCTCTAGATCAGTCTTTTCTTGAGATAATTTCTGACGCTGTAAATTACTACTTTCAGCTTCTACAGTCAGCTGCTGGACACGGGCCTCCAGTTCTTTGACCATCTGGTTCTAAAAGAATAGGTCATTGTTAAGAATAAAATTAGTGCACACTCCTGTTGTTATTCAACAGCCTAGAGCAACTGCAGTTCTCTGGTGGTCCAGAGAAACAAGAGTTATAAAAGCAAAGCTGTCATCAGTCAGGACAGTAAATTCTATAATGTATCAAAGCTTTCAAAATATACATGTTTCAAACAAAGTAAAGTGTGACCTCTGCCACCAGATCCAAATTGGAACAATACTCGCACTAGATTTCTATAGAATAAAGTTTTTATAATATGAAGCAAAACAAACAGTTTAAAGAAAAAATTGCTATTAAGAATAATGTATCTTGAGCTACTTCATACCTGTCAGAAACAAACAACATTATGATCAATGACAATATAGACAGCCTTCATGTAAGACAGAGCCCAGAAAATTTTTTTTTTCAAGACTAATACCAGGAAACATATATATTTTTTCTTTATTTATAGTCTCTTTCAAGAACAAACAAGTCAGTTGGTCAGATAAAGCCTTTATAATGTTGTTATGGAATCCAATTTATTTAATTTGTACATTATATTGGCACCAAATGTTTACTGTAATAAAATACTTATTCAGTTACTAAAATGAAATCATGGCCAATGCCTGTTCCCAATAAATATACTGAGGTACCAAAGAATTGAAGAATTCAGAAGTTGTTCATTATTTGCAGTAAGTCTCTTTTAGTGTCACATCTAAGAGACTGGAAAAATAACATGATATAGCAGCTGATAAAAGACATTTTCCATACATAAAAGACTGTTTCTTTGTGTATCTGAGTAAACGTGCTCACGTATGTGTATGAGATATTTTGAGATATACTGATAAGTGTGGCATGCTATAAATTAGGGGGCTATTAAGAGGACTGATTATGATATATGTATTACAATATTCAATAATGCTTGACACATTTTGAGTAAGTCTTCATATCAATTTACAAATATTAACAACTACTGTTCACAAATACAAACATCACCCCATGAGGTAGGTGGCATTATCCTCATTTCAAAAATGGGAAATTGGAAGCACACAGAGAGAGAGACTCTGGCTCAAGGGGACATAGCAATCAGGATCAGGCCTAGAACACAGGCATTCCAAATTCCCTGCCTGCGTCTCTCTATGTTTACCTCTCCTTATAACGAATCCCTTTTCAATACATTATAAATGTACACTGAACGTTTTTGTGTTAAACACAATTTCACAACATTCAGAATTTAAAATAAAAATATCTGAAAATTCCAAAGAATATATATTTTTTCTCTTCTCCATTCTTTCCTAAAGTAATCTTAGTGTATAAGGAAATGAGAATAGAATTCCTGGGAAGGCAGAGGTGGGAAAATAAGACACAGCTGCCTTTTCAGGATGTTCAAATCAAAGTTATTTTTATATTAACAAAGGTTTGGAGGTGGGGGAAGAGAGAGGAAATGGAAGAATATTTTCACCCTCTGTTAAAGGAAAGTAAAAACTCAAACATCTGTCAACACCATTCAAGTTTTGTAGTATATTTAAATGTGCCTGGAGACATTTCTGACACACTCATGCAATCAGAATAGCATTACTCAAGCTTTTCAAAACAGTCTAAAATATTTTCTCAAACACACCAAACTTAACCATACACTTGTGTTGCATTTTAAAAGAGACTCTTTCCATCAATGCAAAGCCAGCTGCAGGGTCTGGTTTGTTTAGACAACAAAGAAAGTCAAGTATATTTTACTTTTAAGTTACAGGATTTGTCATGTAGCTAGTGGAGATTACTATCTTGTTTTTGACAAACAGCAGCTTTCAGACATCCTGTACCCAATAGATTGAACCATTTGATAAAATAAGGAGGATATCCCACTTTGCCAGCTGGGGGAAATTTGGCAAGAAAAAAACTTATCAACTTAATTGCCAATGAGAACAGTGCCTTCAAAGATAACTTAAGATGTCAATTGGGGCACAACAAAGACAATCCCCTAAGAAGCTTGTAGCATGCAATGAAACTGTGTTACAAAATGGAATTGCATTGATGGTTGTAAATTTTAGAACAAGATACAGTAGTAGTTTCAAATCAGGGTAATATCTTTTATAAATTGCATGAAAACAGCTGGCATTTTTATTATGTACATGTAGTACTAATAAGAGAGGCCATCCTTTATCCAGTCAGTATTTTGGTCAGTATGCTCCTTAATGAAGAGCATATTTAAGAATATCCCCGAATCCTCTGATAGGCCGTTCAATGTACTGTGGGCAATCCCCCCCCATAATCCATCAGCTGTTGGATACTCCTCTTGAAATGTGCACTGTACAGTATGGGTCACTAGAGCTCCTGGACTACATGGATGTTGCATCTGGTGGCTGTCCATAGGGAGTCTAATGCAAGATCAGGATCTAAAACAGTTGTCAAAGAAGCAGCTACATCAGAGCTCAGAATTTGGCCCTTTAAATAAAAGGCTATATTAAACACTGTCTAATCAATTGTGAAAGCTTTCACACTCTAGATTTGTGCACTAATCTAACCACAGTGGGTAATCATATTATACCCTCTGGGTGGATTTCACTCTCAATTTACAAACAAGAGTCATCAAGGATCTTCCAAAACTATTGATTTGTTTTAGCTCTCCTTAGGCGTTTTTTCTACAGAGTTATAATTTGAAATTACTGTCACCCATCCATGAGGAATTCCCTCTTCTTGCATTTTCACTTATGAAACATGTCCTTCCCAAAACATTTTAAACATGACAAACACTAACCAATGGCAGTGGAAAACACTATCACCCAAATGTTTAAGAAGAAGACACAAAAGTGCTAAATCAGAGCCTTCCTCTGGGTCTCTCAATGCATTTTGAATTATCCATTTAATTTACACTGTAAACTCCTCAGGGTAGGGACTGTGAGTTCCTCTGTATCTTAACAAAAATAAATACAAAAACTCAGTCAATATTAAGCATCAATATTCACCCAAAATATTATTTAAAATGTTAGGAGGTGAAGATGCCTTTTAGCAGCACAGCATATTTCTTACTACAGAATATCACAAATTATGAGGTGTAACTATTAAGGCCTTTTACCATAAATAGTCACAGTCTAGTAAAATACACAGCATGAGTGTTCGGGGGTGAGGGGAATAATTTAAGGAGCAACACTATGCTTTCAACTCTTTGAAGTGGCTGGTTGTATTACACCGGTGAGATTCAGCTTCTAGGAGAAGACATCACTCTTCACAACCTCAAGTTGGCTGACTCAGCAAAATTACATACCCCCAAATCCCTCCCCCAAACATTCTTCTCTGAGTTGCACAGATGTAAGTCCAGAATGACTCTGCTGACTTTGATGATTTAGACCATTAACTCATCTTGCAATTAATCACTTGCATGGTGTACACACATTCCCAGTCCTTTCTCTTTTTCCCAAATATCCTCCTACATATACACTTACCACAGGACAACTGCTATGGATAATGGTAAAGTAAGGTCTATGGCAGAGATGGCTGAAAATATGAGAGTTCTAGATGGTTACTTATGTAATAAAACTAATGCCAAAAATCCCTTTTCATAAAGCTTTCATAAATTTTCATAAAGTGTTTCCATAGCTAGTAATCCATTGTTGCTTCAGTGTTTTATAATTATCGATGCTAAATCACACACAAACTTCATAACTATTGCTATCTGCACTAAAGTATTTTTTTCCAATAAATAAATGTTTGTTTTAGTGGGGGAAACACTTGTATTATAACATTGACAAGAGTTATATCATTCAGCCAATTCACTTGTTCACAATAAATGGCACTCCTGACAGTATAAAACGCCATGAAAAATGAAAAAATCTAAAATAACAAAAAAAGAGAAACTAATTTTCAGTGACAGTCTAGTCTTTCATCTTAAGCCATGCCTTGAACTCTACCTTGTTTAATTATTAAATCAGGAGCTGCTCAGCAAGATCTGTCTGCTTTTGATGGTTCTTAAATTCAATCCTGCTGACAGACTGTGTCCATTTTTCTCCGTATTTACTGTTGCCTATGACAAGGTCTGAATGCTAATTTTTCAATTCAACATTCATTAATGACAGAATAAAGTTTGTTTCACGTTGCCCTTTAGCTCATTCAAACTATCACTTTTCTTTAATGTCTCATCTTGATGACAAAAGTACAAGATGCCTCTTTGAAAGGGACTTGTTGATTTTTGCTAACAAATATTTACTTTATAAACTGTGTACAGTGTATAGTAAATACAGTTCACAACTGAGTTTCAAATTATCTGCCTTTTAGTATTTTAACGATACACAGTGCGCTCCCTTGAGGTTTGTAAGAACTTATGTGGAATTCAGAATGAACTCTTTTCTTCTCCAGGTGTGTTAGAACACATTTAGGTGAAGGTTAGTTGCTTACTGCTTCTTTCCTTGGAGGATTGTCTACCACTGCTAGACTGAGCAAAGAAAGGTTACCCCCAGTGACTTCTGATCTTCCAATACACTGCCTGTATAATTCCACACTTCTGGGTGGGCACTATCCTTAATGACAAAATGAGTACTCTCTCAAAAGCAGCAACTGTTGCATCCACACACATGCTCCCCCATGGAGCTGAACATGGGAGCAAGGGGCAGGCTGGATCTTCCAGCACCATTATTGGCATTTTAACATCATCAGTGGTTATTTTGCAATCTGGAAATAAAGTCCCTGATTGCAGCTTTCTGAACCAATCTATGTTCCTAAAAATGTGTGCATCATGCACCTTTCCTGACAATGTCATGTTGATGTCGGTGAAAGGCCCCCTGTGATTCACCAGTGCTTGCAACACCACTGAAAAATATCCCTTTCGGTTTATGTAATCTTTGGCAAGGTGGTCTGGTGCCAAGATAGGGATATGCGTGCCATCTATTGTCCCATCGCAGTTAGGGCACCCAATCGCAGCAAAACCATCCACTATGTCCTGAATGTTGCTTATCCACTGTCAGAGCAGGTATCATTTTAGTTTTGCTGTGCTTCAGGGCTGGGGAAAGCACTGCACCAAGTTCCTGGAAAGTGCCCTTCCGCATTCGAAAGTTCAGCAGCCACTGCTCATTATCCCATAGCTGCATAACGATGAGATCGCACCAGTCAATGCTTGTTTCCTGGGACCAGAAATGGTGCTTCACCATGTTCAACTGCTGCGCGGCTGTCAGCAGCAACCAGGCACTGTTTTGTTCTATGGCTTGCATCAGAGCTGCTTGAATGACATTGCAATGTTCTGTGCGGCGGCTCCTGTCTCAGCTCTGGAAATACTGCAGGATAAGGTGCAAGGTGTTTGTAATTGTCACAAAAGTGCACAGCTGAGCGAGGTCTATGCTTCTCAGGCTATGACATACATGTGCCGAAGCCAGACTTTCAAAAAAAGACGTGAAAAATCATGGATTGTTTGCCATTGATATCATGGGAGAGAGGAAGGGAGGAAACTGCATCATGGGAGGTTGAAGCCATGGTCCCATCCTCTCCCCATGACAATGTTTTGGTCTCATGCGGCATTGCAAGCCCATCCCAAAACTCCATGTGGCTAGTTGAACTGTGGAATAGCTACCCACAGTGTAACAGTGTAATGTGCTGGGCATCAATGCAAGCACCGCTAGTGAGGATGCACTCCACCAACACAATGTGTGGGGGTGTGGACACACCCAACTGACTTAATTACTGCGGTGGCTGAATGTCGACTTAAATTATATCAACTTAACTTTGTAGTGTAGACATGTCCTTAGAAGTACCCACTTACATCTCCTAGCGTATTCATGAGGTAGCTGCATTAATGGATTTCAGTGAGTTTCGCCCAGGCTTTACATTGAAAAGATTATAACTGTGATAGTGGAGCTCTAAACATGAGCAATTACAGGGAGACGTGTGATGACTTCTGGAATACCTACCCTTAAAAAGGATCCTGCTATTTCTACACTCTCTGCATTATACGGACTCATTATGCTAACTGAAAAAAATAGGTAATGTAAAAACGGAAGCTTTTCATTTAATATTTGTTTGTTCTAGTGGAGTAATTTTTAACAACACTCTTAAGAACCACACATACAAAATCCCTGACATAAAGCACTAATAAAATGACTTGGACACATTATGCATTATCAAAAAACAACAACAACAACAGATTATCATTATGCTTATATGACAACAGGAGTAGCTGAGCAAAATAATAACTCTCAAGACTTTCATAAACAAAGTGTCAACCACCTTTTTTGGGCGTAAACCAATAGAACTGGAAAATAAGAGGAAAAGTTCAGCTTCATGAACAGGGAGAAGCAGTAGATAGGAGGAATGGTGAGAAAGTAAAATTAATAATAGGAAACATTTTCATAAAGTATTTACAGTATGTACTCAGTCTTTTTTCCCAGTTAAAGAAAAGAAAGTTGGTTGCCTACTGTAATGAAAGGGCGCTCTCAGTCACATTCCTCAAAAATGAATAACTTCAATTAACAACCTCCATCACAAAAAATACAGTTGCTATTAGTCTCAGCAGATAAACTAAGGACTAAATAAAGGTGGAGACAGAATCATCTTCATTCCTACAGATTATCCCCCCTCCAGATCAAAGGCACATTAATGGATAAGTCTGAAGAATTTTGCATTGGAACTGTCCACACTGCACTAGCTTCCAGTGCTACCAATACATCACCTTTCAGAAACCCTAGAATTCACCATTTTACTTTTGTCAAAAGAAGCAGGGAAGTGAAATTCAAGCATCTCTAATCTGACTCTATTGAAAAAAAATAACTGCCTCGACATTTGAAATGAAATAGTGTTACTTCTACTATCTCTTTGATGAAGCAAAGTCACAGCATTGTAGCATGGTAGTGTAAGGCTGTCAAAAATGTTTTTCAGCCCCACAGTCTTTATGCACACTTTTGTGGAGGGACAAAATAAAAATAATTCTTATCTGAACTCCTTTCCCAATACTTTCTGATACACCATGTCATAAGAAAAATGAGCATTCCAAAATGCACAGGTGCATGAAACCTGAACATTACAATTCATATTTGTGGTCATGATCTGGATATAAAAAACTTACAGTTGCCTTTGTCTGTGCCAAGTACTCTGTCTCCATTTTACTAAGACGTGCATTTGTGTCCTCAAGCAGTTCTTGGATATTTTCTGTGTGTTTCTTCTGAAGATCAAATTTTTCCTTTTCCATTTCTGCCACAGCATTGTGGAGCTATATATTTAAAAAAATGTCACCAGACTTTTCAGTGACTTATAAAACTGTACAGCTGACGTTTCTGACCTTTAGAATAAAAACCTTATCATTTCCCCCCTTATTAATACACGATAAGGTTTTCTGTATCACTGCTCCCAAACTAAAAAGGAAAGACTCTTAAATATATATACACCAACCAATTTATATTTACCTTTTACAGAACATTGAAAATATATTTGTAGTTTTTGCCATTAATTTTGTTGCTCTTGTATTCATTTTAATATTGAAATTGAACCACTTACTAATGTACAAACTTAGTAAATTTTCTACTGTACAAATAATTTGCTCTCCACAACTACATTCCTTCTTCTAACAGTACGTTTCAAAATGTAGGAGACTGGGGACCATGGAAACAAAACTATCCACTTACCTGAATTAGAGAGTGTTATCTGTGACACCAGTCTTGAGCTACCACACAATACTGCCCAACACATTACTTCCATTCTAACACTAAGTGCATCCCTTTCTGGGTTAAGAGCTAGAGCCCCCAGATTTGTAAAGGTATTAAGGAGTTGCTTCCATCAGCATTGCAACACCTAACTGATTTAAAAGCCAAAAATCTCATCTTAAAAAGGGGTTCAATAGGATTTAGCCTCCTAAGCACCTAAATATATTTAAAAATTTGGACCTTCAAATCTAAATTGATTAACAAGTCACCTTGGCAATAATTTTATGTCAAACTGGCCAGATCCTGTCTAGTGGATTGATGGTATGAACCATTACAGTGTGTTGCTCAGGTTTCAAACATGCCCATTTCACTCACAGTAATGACCTAAAGAACATGCAATGTCACATAACTGTAGGTAATGACACTCTGAAAACTGTTAAAACCATATTAATTTATACATATTTATTTTTTAAATAAAAACACCACAGCAGTGGTCAGTCTCCTTGTTAGGTGCCTGAATCATACTGGAAATGCTGATCTTATGATTTTTATGCAAATTTACGCAGTGATGCTATTCATCAGGACCACCTCTTCATAGAGTCTACTGTGAACAGTGACAATGTCAGTCTTTTCCAGAACTGTCAGAATGAAAATTAAAACAGTATCAAGGGGGAAAGTCAGTGCTGGAAAAATTAATCTATTTTTCAATTGCAAGAAACTCAACTGTAGTTATCATGCTTTTAAAAATAATCTGAAAATAGAAATTAAAAAGTACCAATCCTTATACACAGGAATATTAAAATGACCACCAAAGTTAAAAAAACTAATGGATACCCACTATAGGACAGTCCTTGTAGCAGTTACTCAAAAACTTCTTACCCAAACGATTCATGGAACTCCACATAATGAAAGCAACTAACATGATTTTATCATTGGCTCAATATTTACTATCAGGAGAAAAAGAGCTCTATTTTATGGCTATCTAGGTCTTCTTTATTAAAAATTTGGGACAGATGAAAAAAGGCCTTTTCAGTAAGCACAAAATCAGATTACATTTTTTTAAAGTAAATGTTACATGATGCAACATTTTTTTTTTTTACTCTAAATCATGCTGGAAACAGCCCCTAGTTTGTTCTACAACACTACATCAGCAAAATATGCTGAGTCTCCTGTCAACAACTTGACTCCTTACACAACAAAGGACAGTAATGACGTGAGTTTGCAAAGGTCAACGTCTATTCAAAGGGAAAAAAGGACTTGAGAAGGACAAAATGAAATAACTTTCATATACACTAGAAAGATATTCTACCTGTCCATCTTTATTGTATTGTCTTGGAACACTGGACTATCACTTTTTTCCCCATGGGGTAAATGGTGCCTTTACACCATTCCTGTGTTTTTAGTGGATTTAAAATTAACACAGCATTTTTGTTTGTGTACTTGTATCATGATGACAATGGTAGCTTTGGGCATAACACTTGCTAGTTAACTGTCCATTGCAGAGCAAGTATGATGAACTCAGGGTCAAAATACTGTTTTTGTAAGAAACAAAGCATTGAGCATTCTTGCTTCAGGTTCTTTGCTATTGGGAAAAACAAAATTTATGAGCAAGTTCTCTTCCAAAGCAAGAAGAAAAACTAACAAGGCTTTTGGCTCATAGGTCCAGGTGCCAAGACACAAAATTAAACACACCCTCTCTGGGAAGGGTGGCACCTTGACTTTGGGGTGACCTTCCTCCCTCTCCAGTGGGTTAGCAGCACACTGTCTCAACAATATTGTGGCAAGGCTGGAGCTGTACTGTGATACACCTGTCTCAGCACACATTGATGAAGACTTAAGCCTAAAAGTAAATAAAACTTTTATTGAACAATTTAAGTGTCACTGCACAAACAGCTGTTCAAAAGAGTCATTGTGGCTGTGGGCAGCAACAGTTCAACAGATAAAAAATCCACATCAGGTAAACTGTCACCAGAAGAATGTGACAGGAAACCTTCCTTGTATACCCAGGCAAATGGGTTTGTCAAAAGGAAAAAATAGGGCTTGCAGAAAGCCTCCAAAGAAAGACTGGGATTTGCTCATATGTTTTGGAGGACTAGGTGTAGTGATGGTGGTGGTTACAAATTAAAATGGCAAAATTTTGTAGTAGGTCTAATTTACAAAGTTTTATTTTAGGTGAAAAATATATTAAGAAAAACTGGCAACGTTACTCTAAAAGTGAGCACAAAGAATACACAAAAATAATTTAAGTAGCAGCATGTGTCCCTTTTAATTTTTTAAAATTAATGATTATCAATATGATGAATTGTACAACATTTGATCTTTCTACATTTCTATTGAATGAAAACTTCAGACTTAAAGCAAATAAAGTGTTATCCATTACCCTTTTCTCCCAGTCGTTGTTCAAAGAATCTGTGCTTTGCTCACACAACTTCTTTAACTCCATAATCTGCTTTTCCTTAGTCTCTCTGACAACTTGTGACTCACGAACAAGGGTCTGAACTGCCAAAAAATAAGAAAATAAACCAATTCAAGAGATGTCCTCTTCCAATATTGGCAACAAATGCAATCAGATAACTCCAGTCTTCCTTTCTGATATCACTTTTTGATATCTTTGCGCTTTTAAAACATTATTTTGTTTGTGTGATAACTTTCTTACAAATGTAACATTAAATTCCATGCCATAAAACTGGATATTTAAACAAATATGGTATGTTCCCTTTCTACTGTGGTTTTGTTTACTTATAAAATATTTCCTGGTGACTTTTTTTCTCTCTCTGTGAAAACATGAATATGAATATAAAGAATGCTGTAAAACCTTCAGAAAGTATGTAACATAAGAAAATTAAGAACCTAAAGAAAATATAAAAACACTGCAACTCTAAATACCTTGCATCAAGATGTTATGCGCTGCCAATTTTTCTTAAATGTACCAGAACAGCAGAAAAACAATAGCAGTTTACATGCAATTCTCTAAGAATTTTGAAAAGTGACTAGTGATTTTGAGTGCCCAACTAAAGCACCTGAAAAGATCCTAATTTTCAAAAGAAGCTGGGCATCTACCCTCTGAAAATCAGGCTCCTTAAAGATATGTCACATTCGGCTTTCAAATATTGAGGCATTCAAAATCACTAGTCACTTTTCAAAATGCTTGAAATAAAGATTTAAATAAACCATAAGGTAAGTAAGGCTGGACTAAATACACTGAATAAATAAATTGCTCAATTCTCCATCCAGAGCTTAAAACTAATCTTCAACTTGTTACAAGGTTCCAAACTGATCATTTTAAATTAGTTTTAGAATTCATGTGCCACTAAACTTTCTACTTCTGATTGTGATTTGCGATATCAAAGTATTTCTATCACAAGAAACACTGTTTATGTGGTATTTTAGGCCCCTCAAAAAACAGTAAGCACTAAACCTAACAAGAACATGCTGTCTCTTGAAAAATATAGTATGGAAAATGGAGCACAAAGGGAATCAAATGAGCATCCTAGTCAAATGAAAAATTACGGCCAATCTTTGCCCACAAACTTATGAGCACAACTCCTACTGAAATTCAACAGGAGTTGAACATGTGCACCTAAAGGTAAAACGTGGCCCTTTGGTCATTAACGTCTATAGTACCACCACACAAAAATAGAAAGCAAAAAATGTTCTCTCATTGTATCACCTTTCTTTTCTAGCTTCCTAATAGTCTCCTCAGCTTCATTCTGTTTAGTTTTGTAGAGGGTCTTCAATACTTCAGTTTCATTATTCTTTCTATCCAAAATCTGTAGTAGAAATTCATAACACTTTAACAAACCTGTGATTGAAAAGAAAAATATAACCCACAACCAAAGAACAATATCATATATGTGGATATATAACAGTGGAATAGTTTTGTATCTATAAAAGAGTAGTAGTCAAGAGATGCTTTGGACTCATGGAAGTAATGAAAAGTATGAAATTATCATTTCCACAGTAACTAACTGCAATGGTTATAAACAGAGGATGAATTCAGATGGGAAGCAGGCAACAGCAGGAGATCAACTTCTCAGCAATAAAAATACTATTTTAGTGTAAATGTCCTTATAAACAAAGAAAAAGTGAAGAGAAAATGTTACACAGACAAAGAACTGATTCTGAAAAAGAGTGATCTTCACAAGGCATCAAGAGCATCATGATTCTACAGGTCTTGAACCTTGGTCCACAGGGTTCCCAATTGATTGTCACCTGCCTTCTCCCACCCAGTGGCTGAGCAGAAGAGACCATGAAACCTGAAGTTACATCAGAGAGGGTTTCCCTGGGCCTGACTGGAGGAACATATTGAGCTCTGATTGGTCAGGGCTTCCTATTTAAATCAGAAGAGGAAGTTGTCCACACAACTGGGTTCTACCTGGGCTGCTACACTGGACCCTGCCTTCTTGCCTGACTCCTGAATCCTGCTTTCCAACCTTGCCCCTGGTTCCTACTTCCAGGACCTGTTCCTGCCATCCTGTCCTGTTCTTGATTCTTGCCTCCAGTCTCTGAATCTGGCTCTGACACTTGGCTTGACACTCCAACTCCTTGGCTTGATCCTCTGACTCTGGCTACAACCTTTAGCTCGACTCCCAATTCTGACTCCGGCTCCGACCCTTGTATTGACTCCCCAACTGACACCTGCTCTAACCACTAGACCCAGCATCTTTGTCTCAGCCCCAACACAATATAATGTTGTTGTAACAGTAAATTTAACAGTTTTGAAGACAATCCAAGAATGTGAACATACTTTTTATTGATAAATGCTCCTATGGGATCCCATCAAAGAACACAAACACAGGGAAGAAAATGTAAGATGCAACGTTTTCCTTATAAAAGAATTAACACTTCGGCATTCAGTAGGTAAACAATTTTTTTTTTATTTTAAAATACTGTAAGACATCTTACCAAGTGATCCTGCTGTGTCACTCAAAAAACATAATTGGCTATTGCAAAAGTAAAAGCAAGGGCAGTATTTTTGGTCCTTACCCTGCTTTTTGGTAGGACTACATTCTCTATGGGGATATAGGGTGCACATTGATGACCCACTCCAACTTCCTCTCCATGTCTGACACTTTTAATAGTATTCAGTTGTTTTCTTTTTCACTCCCAGCAATACATTTGCCTGTACCCTTAATATCTCATTAAAAACTCCCTCTCCCCATTATCTTATCTCTGAAACCATTTATATATTTGCTTTCAATTCCTTTACTATGTTTTGTGGATCTTTCGAGCCAAAGACAGTACTCTATAATGGAGATTTACTATGGTGTTCTATGTACAATGGAATCTACAATCCAAAGGCAAAGACAACTTTTTGTCTACCTTCATTGTCCATAACCACTCTTTGGTTATACATAAACATTATATCTCCATACTCTCATTCTTCAGAAAATCACCAGTTCTCTCTGTCCAGTCAAGTACTTTGATCCTATCAGACTTATTAGCATAATTGGATAATTTCCCACCTTTGCTGGTCTTTACCCCCACCAACTCCTTGCACTGGTATCTCAACCTTCTTCCCTCCCTCCACTGAATGTATCTGGCCATCCCAAGAGAGCACTACTGTTGGAGGCAAGCCACAGAAGGAAAGCAACAGATATGTAGGGATATGGACGCCTCTCATCTGGACTGCCTTCCTTTCCTTAAACCATCAAGATTATTTTTAAAAAAATATTTTACTCTTTTTTCTTTCCACATTCTCATAAAAAAGATTTAAACAACATAAGTTGTCTTGATACGTTGACAGCAAAAGACAATCCTATATAGGTCTTTGTATTTATAAAAATACAAACACCTCTGTATTTATAAAAATATACTTACCACTGAAATTGTACAAACAAAATTTATAGTACTGTCTAATCTGAATATTAAAATAAAAAGATGCATGTTTATGTAAATTGTTATGCTTCTGGCTGCAGTTTAAGACACCATTTTAATTACTATTATAAACTCAATGTTAAACTTAATATTTATGTTTAAAATGTTTTAACGTTAACTTATAGTCATTCTAAAAACTTATAACAAGCAGAACGCTGCCACCCCAAAACAGAATGTTACTCTCACCTACATTAAATGGTCTTGTGATTAAAGGATTAATGCAACACTATTTAACTTCTTCTAAAACATACCCAACATGATAAAACAAGTTCAAAAGATGGAATCTTGACAGCAGTTTGAAAAAAACAACAACTAAGGAGATGGGAAGGCATCTCAACTATTTCTTATTCTTACAAAGCTGTTTCCTTTAGACTCTCAACTTCACTAGCCAGTTACACTTACAAGCTTTCAGAACAGATGAGTCAAATATGCACCTGACCAAATATTAACATCCTTTATGGGAGTCTTTGATGTGTCATAGTGTTGTGTCAACTGACTTCCTCCAAGTCTGTGACTCAGTTTTGAAAAACAAAACTGAGACACTCAGTAAAGCCTAAATTAGGATAAGGCCCCATGAACCTCATCCTGTGAGGTACGGAGCACTCAATTCCCAGTAACTCCATGGGAGTTAAGGATGAAGAAGCACTTAGTACCTCAGAGAATGTGACCTTATGTAAAAACATGATAAAAAACATGATACTAAGATAAACAATATAGGTGGTGACAGTCTTTTTAATCATTTGGAAAGTGATGCTTTGCAACACAGTCAGAAGAAATCCTACATAGCCCAAAGTAACCATTATTAAGTGATATTTTATTGCTGTGTAGAATCATAAGTAAACTAACAGTTTGATAAACTAAGTTAAGCTGAATTGTAAGTGTTCAACAGTTTGCAAATCTATTTATTAAAACAGCCTACTTTTTCAAGCACAGTGTCAAAAATAAAATAGTAAAACCAAGTACTGTTACCGTAGTGATAAGAAAATGCATTTGGTACACTCATTTAAACAATTAAAATAAAAAGAAAATGTTTAAGTGGCACTGAACTTTACACTAAAATTAATAAAAGCCAAGGAATACAAATTTACAAACAGAATGCAAGAGTTAGAGATGGAGTTTCAAGACAAATAATCAGATGATGGTCTTAGTTAATGATAAAAATCACAGGTTTACAGTTTCACCATCAGATGAAGCCACAGAAGTTGATGGGTTGTGAAGCAAAAAAATGTTCTTCAAACACCCATTTCTGCAATATCATCACGTAGCACATTAAATAACTTTTCACAGAGACATTTTCCTTTTCCAAGTTCAAGCCAGTATTGGAGATCTCCCTTTCAAATCAATTTTTGCAAACTGCAACAAACAACAAAATCTTATTTTAAAGCAAAATGAATGTTAATCTGAAAGAGCTAAAGCAATTAAATTCAGCTCTGAATTATTTATTAGGATCATATTCAATATTATACAGATTCATGTACTATACATCCCTCAGAAGTAACATCCAAACATTTCTTACCTTCTGAACATCAGCATCATGCTTCTGCTGTAATTTAAGCTTTTCTTCATGAAATTTAGCTTCCATTATTTTTGTTTTCATCTCCAGCTTTAAAGGAAAAAGTATCTCATAGTTATTAATTCACTTTCAGAATAAAATTATATTAAGGCCCTTCAGTGATTATTTACTTTCCATAATTAGAAAACTATTTTTTTGCTTGGGGGGGGGGCAGAGGGATTGCTACTCAATAAACGATACAAAAAAAATCCAGGTACAGTTTTCAAAGTGTTTTCATACCATTTATTTCATACAAAGATTAACAGTTTCAATCTGCACCCACTGTTTACAAAATTGTAGAAGATTTCAGCTGGTAAAAGAAACAAAATTACTGTCCAAAAAGCTAAAATTATATTTCTAAACAAAACAGTGTGAAAAGAAAGTTTTAATATTTGTGATAATGCACATAAATCATGCTAAACGCTCTTTAATTTATAAGGCAGGTGTTTCTCCAATTTATACAAAGGATGTCCTTCAGCTCTCACTCATGTTTATTTTTGTAGGTTTCTATTATTCACAGATTTTATATTCTGTACACACTTCCTTTTTTAAAGATTCTCTTACTTACAAAATCATTAAGATTATTGCTGGCAAATCAGCAAGCTGGAAATATCTTGTTTTTGCCTTTTTATTTGTTTATTGTTGTTTATTTAAAAGCTTCCATGTAGCATACCAATGATATTGCTGTTCATTGTAAACAGGCCAAGCTGTACACCTAAGATGATAACATGATAATTTAACTCTCTCATACATTTTTATTATGGCCTTTGAAAAGCATTGTCAGAATTATATCTCCACGTATCATAGCTCTTTTGTGTTTACCAAAAAACTTTCTAAAATGACCAATGATACTTTGGACCATACTGTATCTCTCCCACTTAAAACTAGTTACTTCTGCTGCTCAGGGAGCAATGCAGCCAGAAAGCTGACCCCAACATAATCAGCCCTACAACCTCCGCTGTTCATAAGTGACACATCAGGCTGGGTCATGGGTGGCAATGGCTGGCCAGCAGAATGTTCTCTCCTGGACTGTTCCCACTAGCACAACTTAAACCAACATTTAAGCTGTTCTAAGAGATTCTGAATTGCCACCACTCTCCTTAGCCAGCTGAAAACAGGATCCCAGCCACGTTCCCTCCACCCTCAGCTCTTGCACAGCTTGGCTGGACCCACAGATTTGGCCTCTTGTGTTTAACAACATGATGGATAAACTGTATTATATAAAAGAATATGTTTGAGAGCCCCACACTAGCCTTCCAAGAGCAGAATTGGGCCAGGTGGGCCCAATCAGCTAATTAGGCTTCGGAGTGGGGGGGAGAGGATGGGTGGGAGGTCTTTTGGCTGGAGGCAGCTAATTAGGAACAGGCTCATCTGTGCAGGAACAGGTGGGACCTATAAAGCCAGGGAGGGGGCTACAGACTGGGGCAGCTGCAGAGAAAAGGCAGTCACTCCCTGGGGAGAGGGTTCTTGGAGTTAGCACACCTAGACAGAGAAGTGGAACCAGAGTGTGGGAAGCAGCTCAGAGAAGGAGCATTGAGGGCAGAGAGAGGAAGCCCAGAACTGTTGAGCTGAGGGTCCCCGGACAGGAACCTGAAGTAAAGGGCAGGCCCAGGTTCCCCCACCAGCCATTGAGGGAGTGGCACTGGGGCAGTGAATGGGAAGACTGCCTAGGACTGTTGATGGACTGACCCCAGAGTGACAAGGAAGATGCTGCAGGTGCTGGAGCGAGAGGAGCTGCAGACCAGAGTGATGGCATGCAAACTGCGGACGGGACATTGGCCTAAGAGCTAATCCCCAGAGTGATCAGGAGAAGGCACCATACTGGCAGTGGATGGAGCACCCCGGGACAAAGAATCAAATTCTTAATTCATTACATTTATTTTTCTGTATTTTCTTTGGTTTAAATAAACACAATATTTCAAGAATTGATCTAATTTATTTTATGTATATAAAGATACATATTTAATACAAACACACTGCTATCAGTTCACTGTAACACATAGATATATCATTATAGATATTTTTGTACATGTATATAGAAAACATCCACATACTAAAAGATCACAAGTTTACTGCACTGAATTTAACAAAAAAACCCTACGGGCAATAGATCCTATCAACAGCTGAAAGTAGGAGAGGCAAGTGCAGCAAGCCCTTCCATCAAGGACTCTCCACATTTAAGTACTGATACATCTAACTGTACTATGCCTAAGGAGGACATCTAACCCAAAGCCCAAAATAGGTCTGAAGTCGTATGCAAGCTACTATACCAGAAAACATCTCCAAGTCTTTTGCCAACAGATCCAACTCTTTTCAACACAGATGGGTGGACTGATGTCTAATCCAAAGGAAAGGAAATCTATTCCCCTGATTTTCCAGGTATCTTAGACGCTTGTATTCTCAAGACAATAAAATGCTTAGACATTTCATAATATTCACTTGTACCAAATATATGTTAAACAGGCTCTCTCACTGGCAACTAGTTTTCCCCTTAGCAAGAGTGCATTGTAGCTCAGTGTACTAATTCCAGCAGAGTTTCCTTTCAAGTGTAACAGGACCTGGCACTACTTTGCAGAAAAGGATTCTAAACTTCATCTGAAGAGGACTAGCAAATGAATGTATCCGGAGATACAGTATGAAAAACTCTGAAAATGCTTGCTTAGGATAAGAGAGAGAAGGCTCATTACTCAAGGATAGAAACATTTGAAATACCTTAAGTAGATTAAAATTACCAAATCCTTTTCCATTTTAGAAAAAATGGTTAAACTATTCTTACCTGACAAATTCCAAATACTCAGCATTCTCCATTTCATTTACAACAAATAAATACATTATCCAAACAGTGCAGACAAGATGGGATTTTCAAAAGTTAGATGCCCAACTTTCATTGGCAGAAGGGTGCCTGACTCCCTTAGGTACTTTTTAAAATTCCAGTGTTTTTCTGCCCTGCCTGATCATCTGACACCACGTGTGATGTCATTACCACATACGGGGGTACTCTACATCAGAGACACAAGTAAAACAGGGAACCTATGTTTCAAATATTTAATTAACAAGTTTTTAAGGTGGCATATATTTTAATAATTAGGGGTATCCGGATTTTCTTTTGCCAAGAAAGGGTGTTTTTTAAAGTTTATCTTTGAAGTTAGACTAATCCTGAACTCATTGACTTGTTGGAAAAATTGTGGTAATAATATTTAAGATTATGAGTTTGATACTCAGTTCTATGTCCATGAGGCATAAGTACAGCTGTATTATCTTCCACAGCCATTTTGAAACCATTAACTCAACTGTTTAATGTGATAAACCTAAAAATATTAAAATTTTAGAACTACTGCCAGCTTTTCCCTTAGATAAGAGATGCACAGTGGGACAGTACAAAGACTATACACCACTGAAGTCCTACTTATGTCCTATTCTAAAGGCTTGAATAGGATTTTAAATTGTACATAAGCCTGGGGCAAGCCCTTAGAGTAGGAATGAACTTTTACCCCAACACACTTTCATCAATGATTTGGTAGTAAATATAAAATTTAAGGATGACACAAAGATTGGTGTAATGACAAACAGGGCAGGATTCAATTTATATTTGTTGGCAAACCTCTATTTTGGCACAACATTGAAATCAACCAGAAAAAAAATCAGTTGGTAACAGGTGTCATGCAGCCACCCCCACACCTTGCTCCTGCAGGAATTGGGTGTCACCAGCCCTGCAATCATAGGAATGAGGGAGAGGGAACATGACAGCAGAGCTGCAGAGGGCTCCCTGCATTGCCACAGGGCCAGTAACACCTGATTCCAGCAGGTGCAAACTGCAGGGAAGGCTGAGACCCTGGGGAAGCAGAGCAGACACCCCTGGCCAGGACTACAGAGAGTAGGATGAGTCCCTGGCTACGGGGAGACCAAACTGCTACTGAATGACTCTGTCCAGGAACACAAACTGTTCAGCAGCAGGGTCTGTGCTCAGACCTCCCCACACCTTGCACCTGCAGGGGTCAGCTGTCACCAGCCCCACAACCAGGCAGGGAGCCCTTTGCAGCTCTGCTGTCACGGCCCTGCTCTGTCACTCACCAGCCAGGAATGTGGAAGAAACTGTTCAGAAGCACCTTGTGGACAGGGCTTAGCCTCCGCTTTGTAGTCCTGGCCACCCGTCTATGCTATTCAGGACCAGAGCCTTACCTGCAGCTTGCATCCCAGTGTCTTGGGTCCCTGGGCTAAGCATGCGTGAGGCAGGTTGGAGCAAGGGAAGGGGCTTTCCCCCTACACTTCGAATAGTCTTAACTATCTACTTAAAGGAATATCTCTGAAATTTAAAATGCGCGTAAATGAGTCAAGTTAACTGCAACTTTTACTTACTATCATGTTAATCTCCTATCACTAAATTAAACTGGTGATAGCTGACTGTATTTCTGTGCCAGCTCCTCTCATCTACCAGCAGTTTCTATGTCTTAAATTGTGTTATGTTTTATAGGTCTAATATATATGGCAAACACAAAATATTATACAAACGATGTCATGGTAACCCTTTCATGTGTTTCAGAAAGAAAGCAGATGAAAACAATTTAGACCTCAATGCATTCATCTTCATCAGAAAAGCAATTGTTGGTTTATGTACTGATGTCCATGTATACTAACAACTTACATATGGATTCATCTCCTTATTCCTAATTAAGAGATGGCTTCGAACAGAAAGTACACGATGCACTATCCCTGAGACAGAAAAAGAACTTAATTTTTGAGTAGATATTTATCCATAGTTGAAAAGTTTGCAATGAAGTGTGAAATTTATCCATTGCCACAGCCTGAATATCATTCCTTTAGGTTTCTGTCATTGTTTATTCTCCTCACAGAGACTATGAAGCAATTAAACCCTAAGGCCATGTAAACATTACTGATGTCAAACATCTGTGCTGCCCCTGTTATTTAAAGCCATGGAGGGTGATACCAACAGAACAGCTTTTAAGTGCCTAGTCAGACTTTCCTTTCTTCCTATTTTCAAAAACTCATCAACAGCAAACAATTATGTCATCACACCACTGTAAAGCATTTTCAGAAATGTAGGAGTTCTGTGTAAGCTTGAAAGCTGGTTTCTCTCACCAACAGAAGTTGGGCCAATAAAAGACGTTACCTCACCCACTTTATCTCCATTTTAAGAAAGGCAGTTTCAGGAATCTTTAGTAATGCAGCTATAATCTAAACCTCTTAGTGGCCATCCTATTACTGCCATAAATATCATAAATATTGGTGCTTCCCAAATTTTTCATATGTCACAATCCCAGCATTTATCCTGCCACTATTTTTTTTACATGAATTTGCTGAGGTAGTACAATCTGTTTGATCTGTTTAATTATCTGATATATAAACATATCACTATGCAGATCAGCCATGTTATTTTGTGCCTGGGGCTCAGAGATACTTTGAACTCCTATTGATCACTGTTTGCTTGTCTTCACTGGACTAATCACCTTCAGGCCAGAGGTGGCATCTTGAAGGTTTAATGTATATCAGTATTTTTGGGATATTTGCCAAAACTCTATGTTCACTTGCCAGATTTTTTTCACTAACTGTGTGTGGGGGGATGGGGTGGGGTGAGGGGTGAACTGTAAATTCTAACTTCAAAGTTAGAACAAATAAAGTAGCGCAACTTGTTTTTATCTCAAGACAAAATTTTCAACACCCGCATAACACCAATACAAAAAAGAAATTATTAATCCACAATGATTAATAATCATAAAAAATGAAACATAACAAAACTTCAGTCTTTACCATGTAATTAGTAAACTTCCTACTGAATGCCATTTACTCAACTCTTAATACATGGGGCTAAGTAACAGTAAACAAGAATTCTTTGCACATATAGTCTTTCATCTGGATAATTCAAATGCTGAATCATTGTAGAAGTACTGCACTGCACTTCTCTTGAACAACAGATTTTATCTAGTAGAGAATCTTTTTAAGTTATAGATGATTGGAAGTCTCCATTATTTAGTATTAGAAACTATTTTCACACTTCTAAAATTATGGCTCCAAACAGTTTAACATCATGTACAGTAGTTATTACATTCCATTTTTCGCTTCTTGTGGCAGTCAGATGCCCCACTAATCTCAAAATCTACCTCATCTTTATGTTTCCATGAAATGGAAAGAAAGGAACAATGACCATACATCAAGGATATTAAGAAAACAGTTACCATATATCAGGGATATTAAGCTGAAATCCTAACTCCACTGAAGTCAACAGCAAAACTCCTGTTGATTTCAATGGGGACACGATTTCATCCTAAGAACTTTAAACTTGTGCATGTATTTCATAGAAGATGCAGTACCGCAAAGAAAGTGAACAAGAATCTATTTCCCACAGGGCCTGTAGTGAAGAATGTGCAGAGGTTGTAGTATCCTATGGGGAAACTCCATTATAATACATTTTCTGTGGCAATTCGTTACTTACTCTCCTTAGCTATCATGACTGTGTGTAACAAACATATACCGCAAAATTTGTTGAAACATGAACTGATGCTAGCGACAAAAGGTCAGACTTTCTCTGCACCAAATTATCAAGTAGAATTAGGTATGTTATATATTTATTAAACTACTGTCTGCCCATTCTGAAACACTTTCAAGGTTTTATTATTATTTTATATTTACAACAATGAAGATGAGTAAGGATAATTGTCTTCATTTTATTCCCAAAAATAAACTGAGGCAGGATAGAATGACTGACTTGCCGAAAGTCACACAGAAAGCCATTGGCAGAAAAAGGAAACCGATAAAACCTTTATTTATATTGGTTTATTTTCTGTAAATGTATACAATTAGAGTATAGTTTATTGATGCATGAATTTCTCTTAAATGCTTAGTACTGAACTGTTGACATTACAAAATATAGTTATCCTCTCCACTTCCACAACTATGCACTCGTAAAATACATGAGAATAGCAAAAAAAAGTTCCTCATTTTCAAATTAACCACATATCTTTTCTTATAACCCAATATGTCTGTCCATGAGTTAATATATACATGAATAAAGACTTGCAAGGAAGTATATAGATAGATAAAAAAATTTATATAAAGCAAGAGCTAAAACCATCCTTTTTCACTGGTAAGTAAAGGATTTTGTAGAGCAGTACTGCCACTTAATCCTAAAGGGATTTCAAGCAGAAAATACAAATTAGTGGTCTTTATGGGGGGGGGAAAGGAGATAGGAGATTATTTTGGTGTGGCATACACTTTTTTCCCTTTTAACAAAATACCTCCTTTTCTAGCATAAATTTATTGATCACTCTGACTGTATTCTTTCCAACAGAAACACAAGACCTGAAACATCCTGAAGCCTAAAAGAGGCAAGACATTAACAGAAAACTGTACAGCAACACAAAGAACTGCAGTGGAAGTGAGACTCGTGTACATCAGGAACAAACTCTCAACCATGACCACAGCACAGGCCTTAGCTTAAAGTGCATTGGAGCTGACTTCTTTGCAACTCCAGCATGGCGCTTTAAGGGCGCTTTGTACATGAGAGCTGACTGATCTTTAGGCCTTAAGCAAAAAAAAGCTGCTCTCTGCAAGAGTTATAAGAAGGTCCACAGTCTGTGTCCTTTGCCTAAGCTATTTAGGATAAAGCTGTCTGAAGGATAACAGGAGAAAAATCTCAAGATTTAAAGAGGAGGGCTGCTTCACTGTAGATGATTTTACATATAATATCTCATCTTAAAATTCCTGGGGGGTTAAAAAGTACAGTATGTCTAAGCTGCACCAGCAGAGGAATTAATGACTACAGTAAAGCTTGCATTGCCACACCAAACTACTCTGCAAATAATTTATCAAGGAACAAGATGAAGGTATCCTTGACAAAGATGATACTCTGGTGAAAAGTCAGGTTTCCTTCACAGCTAAAGACTTAAGGAGAAGTCCTTCTCTTTGTGTAACAGGATGATCAAGCCTAATCATAACACATCCTTTCCTCCTGGGCCCCCAAAGCACCTAATCACTAACCAAGTGGGGCACCTCTCAGAGGTTTGACTCATTCCATTTGATGAATCTGGGTTTCTATGTAAACAAACAAGTAATCTGAGTTTGGCATATGGATTTTTTTCTATATGCAAAATTACTTTTTTTTCCTCTGTGTCGAGGGTACTGTACTTCTCCATTGTTGTAAGTGTTTGAATTTTCCAAAAATGATTCTTTTAGGGAGCACAGATATTTTTTGCCTACATTTCTATTTGTTTTAAATTTATAAAACTATCAGATTTTCAAACACATTCTACAAATTAAAGGATGTTGTAAATAATTTTCTTCCTATTAGAACATAATGCACAATAAAAAGAGTTTTTCCATCTGGAATTTGCATTAACCTGGGGCATTTTTCTTGATGTTTTTCAAGTGATATTGAAGGTATCAGTACAATTAAAAAAAAAAACCTCTACACATTATTTCACTTACTGACAGAATTCACATGGTACTATAATGTTAGATATAGGAAGAAATTAAAATTAAATTACTTAAAATACATACTTCTGTTGTAGAAATAATTTTTGGTAATTGTCATTTTGAAATCGTAGATATCTAGGCTTTGGGCTTAATCCTACAATTCAATCTGCATAGATAGAAAAGTTTCACACATCTAAAGGGTCTACCTCAGTGGTTCTCAACCTATTTACGATTGTGGGCTGCATCCAATACTACCTGTATGGTCCTGAGGATGTCACATAGGCCACATGTTGAGAACCACTGGTTCTATCTACATGGATGGGGCAACTGATAAAATTAAGCATATGTGTCAGTTTTTACAAGACTGGTGCCATATCTCAGCGAAAATAAAACTGCAATTAAGCAATTTAAAGTACATTCCAAAATCACAATAAAAAGAGCTGCTTGGTATGCAACTTCTTTTCTATGTAACTCCATTTTAATAATTAATAGTTTTCAGCAGGAAATTAAAATAAGAATTAAAATTTCACTAGGAAAATTTTGGAAGGTTTAAAATTGTCATTGTTAATTCACAAAGTAAAGGCCTCATATATTCATTATTTATATGCAGCATATGGGTGTTTTTCAGATTTAAAATTTTTTAAAACGACATGCTTATGCTATAAACAATGTGATAGCCACTCAAATTATGAATTAACAGGACATTATTTTTAAATGTCCCAATATAAAAATGTTTGCTCTAAAGTTGATGTTCTCAATCTGTCACTTATTTTCCCCAACAAGAAAGTATCTAGTATATTTCTCAAAATCCCTTAGGCACTGGTTTGAACACAGATTTTACATCTTTTTGTACTTATAAATTAATTAAAAATTTAGAGCCATTGTCACTTCATAATTTACATGGAGATCTGTTTCATGTCTTTCAAAAAAGAAAATATCATCTAAAGTTTTTGTTTTAATTTTTAATATTGTCATAGATTTCAACTTTAAGGGAAAATTTTTTTGAAGTGCATGATTAGTTTTGTCCCTGATCAAATTTAGTCATTTAAAGTAATTTCATTCACAATAGCACATCATATTAAATATTTTAAGGAATTCTTAAATGCTGCAGTGAAAGAACATTCTGTAGTTTTATTTGGAGTGACAACTGTCCCACTTCTTATACATCATGAACATTCTCTAACACTTGTAGCAAAGACACTTGAGGATCAGTAAGTGCCAAAAAGCCTGAAATGTTTAACTGTCAAAGTTCACATACAGTAGCAAACAGGGCGGGCTCCAGGGCTTTTGCCGCCCCAAGCAGCAAAAAAAAAAAAAAAAAAAAAAAGCCGCGATCAGCTCTACCACAGCCGCTTCAGTCTTTGGGGGCAATTCGGTGGCTGGTCCTTCCCTCCAACAGGGAGTGAGGGACCTGCCGCCGAATTGCCGCTGAAGATCCGGACATGCCGCCCCTCTCCATTGGCCGCCCCAAGCACCTGCTTGCTGGGCTGGTGCCTGCAGCCGGCCCTGGTAGCAAATCTTGATAAACAGAAAAAAAAATAGAGCTCTAAAATGCAAAAAATTGCATCCTCGTTAGTGCTTAAAGTTCCAATCCTGAAAGTTGATTCATCCACGAAGACTCTTGTGCCTACACAGAATTTTATTGGCTTCAAATGGTGACATAGGAAAAATCAGTCCAGACTGCAGGATCAGGGCCTAAGTGGAAAGTTCCAATTGGACTCAATTCTGCAAAGTGCTGAGTTCCCTCAACTCCCATTGAAGTGAATGGCATTTGTGCATGCTCAGCCCCCTGCAGGATCAAAGCCATAGTGAGTGTAGAGGCAAACAGACAATTATCCCACTACCTAAGTCAAGTTACAGTAACTCCTATTTTAACATTGTAGTTATGTTCCTGAAAAATGTGACTTCAAGCGAAACAATGTTAAGCAAATCCAATTTCCCCATAAGAATTAATGTAAATAGGGGGGGGGGGGTTAGGTTCCAGGGAAATGCCCCTTTAAATAAGCTGACCCACTCTTAAGCCCATTGTCTTTTTAAGTGGATCAGGAAGTTGAGACAGCAGCTGCTGCACCAGGCTCTCTCTGTCTCTCTCTCAGTGTACCTGTCCCCACCCTGCTCTATATGGAGAAGAAGGGTTAAGCGGGGTATAGGAGCAGGAGGGATGGGGGACACTCTCACATTACCCCTCCCTCCCCCCGCACAACAAGCAGGAGGCTCGGGGAGCAGCTCCAAGGCAGAGGGCAGAAGCAGCACATGGCAGTGTGGGGAGATAGCTGCAATTGCTAGCCTGCTGGCAGCTGCTGCACAGGGAACTTAGCGGAGCGGGGAGCTGACGGGGGGGCTGCCGGTTGACCCTGGTTCCAAGCCCCCACCAGCTAGCTGCAACGGTCTGCTCTTCCTGCTAGCAGTAGACAAAGCAGGCGGCTGCCAAACGACATTAGAAGGGAGCATTGCACAACTTTAAACGAGCATGTTCCCTAATTGATCAGCAAGGTAACAACGAAACAACTTTAACCGGGACGACTTTAAGTGAGGAGTTCCTGTATTTGCCAGTTCATCTGTCACCCCAAACTAATTAAGCAACAGAAATCCCAATGATTTCTCTATGTAGCAGAAATTAGAAAATAAACTGTAATAACCCAGTTTCTATGCACCAAATATACATACAATTGAAACCCGCACATTTGCTTTTTGTTTACAAATATGATTGATTGTTTTCTAATGTGTATTTCATCAATCTCTGAGTCTTTGTTCAATTCCAGCCATCTCGGTATCTACTAAAACATCAAACTTACATTCATTTTTCACACATTTTACATATAGACCATTATATTGCAATTCATCTCAGAATTTCCACTCCATTTTTTTTTATTATAGAAAAACTATATTGCACATGGAAAGTAAATGTCACATATGTGGCACATACAGAATTGTTAAGAAATCTACTACCAGCAGTATCAATATTAGTAAATTATAAAAGTTACAAAGTCAGTTTGGAAAAATGTTTCTCATCCTGGCTGTACATTTCCTGTAGCTCTATTATTTCTGTGCCATGCCAATCTACTACTACTAAAATAAGTAAATAAAAATTAGATTTCGTGACTTTGAAGTCAATGGGACTACTTTTGTAAGTAAAGTTTTGTAGAAACTAGGTGGGTAAGAAATAGGGTGACAGATGGCAAATGTGAAAAATCAGGACGAGGGTAGATGGTAAGTGGTGCCTATATAAGAAAAATCCCCAAATATAGGGACTGTCCCTATGAAATTGGGCCCTCTTGTCACCCTAGTCAGAAATCACATGAACAAGAGATAGGGTTTTGTAAAGGGAAATCATGCCTCCCCAATCCATTTGAATTCTTTGAGGGTGTCAGCAAGCATGTGGACAAAGGTGATCTAATTGATATAGCGTACTTGGACTTTCAGAAAGCTTTGACAAGATTCCACACCAAAAGGCTCTTAAGCAGAGTTAACAGTCATAGGATAAAAGGGAAGGTCCTCTCATGCATCAGTAACTGGCTAAAAGATAGGAAGCAAAGGGTAGAAATAAATGGTCAATTTTTACAGTGGAAGGAGGTAAATAGTGGAGTCCCACAAGGATCTGTAGTGGGACCTGCAATGTTCAACATTTTCATAACTGATCTGGAAAAGGGGGTAAACAGTGAGGTAGCAAAGTTTGCAGACATTACAAAATTGCTCAAGATGGTTAAGTCCAACGCTGACTTAAAACAGTTACAAAAGGATCTCATAAAACTGGGTGACTGAGCTACAAAATGGCTGATGAAATTCAATATGAATAAGTGCAAAGTAATGCACATTGGAAAAAATACAGATCAACCCATCCATAAGCCATAACAGGCTTCGTGAGGTCCATCACAACAACTCCCCTCCACTCCTTTTACTAGACTCAGCAGAATTGGACAAGCCTAAGTATAACCATCAGCCCCATTAAATGCCTAAATAGGAGCCCATAATTTATTGATTCTGCATTACAGAAATTCTAAAAAAGGGCACCCAGCCATCCATATACTTTTTACGTACTTTGGCCAGGTCTGCTCACACTCTTGTATGAATTTAAAATAAACTAGTTTAGTTAAACTAGTAGAAACCCTGTATAGACATTTTTATTTTGGTGTACATTGTTTATTCCTAATTAGATGTAAGGTAAATGTAAGGCCTGCTCTACACAACATGGTTAGGTTGATGTAAGCTGAGTTGCATCTAGGTACCTGTGAAAGTGTCTTCATTTAAATCTGGCTCCTGCCAATGTACGTGCCTCTCTCCGCCAATTTAGTAACACCACCTCCCCCTCTGGTGTAGAGTCACAGTAAATATAATTAGGTTGACGCAGTGTCAGTGTACACACCACGTTGCTTATGTCAACTGTAACAGGCTTTCAGGGGCTATCACAGAATGCACCACACTGACAATACAATTGATACAAGTATTCCTGGTGAGGATGTGCACCGCCGATACAAGGAGCCAAGTGTTCTCACACACGCAAGCAATTTAATAACTGTAACGGCTGAATGCCAACGTAAGCTAGGTTGACATAATTTTGTAGTGTCGACATGACCTAAGTAAGTCTAGTTTAACTTGAAATAAGAGTGTCCACACAGACTTTTTCACTGCTTTAACTAAGAGAGTTTAAAATAACATCTTCACTTAAACCATTACAACTCCACATGTAGACAAGTCCTGAAAAATATATGTCATAAGAACAGCAATTTAATATAACCCACCACAGAGCCCCGGCCCTTCAAAAATTCCCCACTCCTGAAATCACAATTCCCCCTATACTGTTTTCAGGTGCTTGTGGAAAACAATGAGCCTCACAATGAGCCCTCTCAATCTTTGGATCTGAGCTATTTTAGATTAAAACCAAAATGAATTCCAAAGCCAGGGGTCAAACTATTCAATTTAGGTTTGTCTGGAATAAGCAAGCTTCCTAAATATTTCACAGAAGGTGGCCCCTGAAGAGCACTCTAAAGCTTTGTGGGGGCTCGAGCGGGCCCCTTCGCCAAGTTTCTAAAGCTCATCAGGAGACTGAGGCACTCACCG
The DNA here is from genome assembly GCF_016161935.1 of Mauremys reevesii. NCBI lineage: Eukaryota > Metazoa > Chordata > Testudines > Geoemydidae > Mauremys > Mauremys reevesii. The sequence continues at coordinate 38,247,849 of NC_052637.1, read as the reverse complement.
TACTCCCGTACATTTCATAAGGTCTGCAGGAGTAAGGCACCTCTCATGTGGATACTGTGAAGAGACACAGGAAAGGAGGAGGGAATGCCTCTGAATATGTTACTTTCTGCAATCCTCAGGCTTTCCCCAACCACAGGTGAAACAGAAGTATTCAATAATGGAAATTGTGTGTGTATGTAAGCCATTACATGATGATTCTCCTAATCTGAATGTCTATGTATGAGTAAAAAACTGGATTGGGACTTGGAAGATCTGGGTTTAACTGCCAGTGCTGTCATAGACTATTTATGTGATTTTGGGCAGATCACTTAACCCCAGTGTCCTTCAGTTCACCATCTGTAAAATAGCAGAAATAATATTTCATGGATCTCACTTTTTGTCTGTATTGTCTATTTAGACTAAGGTCTAAAGTGCAGGAACAGTCTTAATGCACATGAACAGTGCATAGAAAAAAGAGCCCTGATCTTGGTAGGATATTCCAGGTGCTACTGTAAAGTAAATAATTAATAGTAATGCAAAAATAAATAAGCTATATAGAGAAGATAAACAGAAGAAGTGCAGGACTGGTATTATATGTCTCTATTTATGATTTAAGCAAGCAACAAAGAATGAAGTTTGTGGTTGTAAAATTATTTGAATATGGATACAATGGAAGTTATAAATGAGTTAACAAGTCTATGCATAGATTTAGGGCCCCTAATTATCAGCAACTGATATGAGATTCCGGGTGTTTTACGGTTGTGTAATTTATGTGCAGAATGCACATATAGAAAATTTAACCCTGTGCAATGATTTTCTACCCCAGCTACATTTCTTCATAAATGAATACAGGTTAACACACTAAGAAGATAAAAAAATACTCTTAATAAAATGTTTAGTAGTTTGTGATGAAACACACAGTGCAATGCTTTTTCCCTCTCCTAGAAAAAATTCTTTTCCTTTTAAGAATAAACAAAGTTCATGAAAGATTACTTTGTATACAATGGTGATTGGGGCCTGAATCACATTTATATTGTATTTTCAAAGATTTTCTTTATCTTTGAATTGAAGAGAGCCTTGCAAACCTCATGTGAGCAGATGCCTTTCCTAACCTGCTCTCTAACACAATTCACATATTAGGGAGAGTCCAAACTCAGCCCCTTGTTGGAGCTTGGTATTATTAACACAAATATAAACAATACAGCAACAAAGATTGGCTTAAATCTTTTTGCCCAGGCTTCGGGCTCTTAAGGTTCCTCATGTGTGTTGTGTGGGTTTTTATATATAAAAAACACACACACCATTATAGGAAAACAATACTGACACAGTTTATAACATTCTTGGCAAAAATATCGGATTTTAATTAAGAGAAAAATGTCTGCTCCGTGATGTAGCCCAAAGTGTAGCAATTTTAATTTTACATTTTTAAAAACTCCTTTAGAATGCTGTCATCAAATTAGTTTTTATTAATTGCTCTTAATCAAGTATGCATTAAATGTCTAATTTGTACGTTTAAATATTTTCCCATGGAATAAAGCTATTAAGAGGAAGAATCAAAACCTTTAAAAAGTTCATTCACACTGACCACTTCATAAAACTAATGAAAGGAGAAGCCAGACTGGTGAATCACATTGCCAGATTTAAGACCAGAGTCCCAGTATCTGGGTCATCCAGTCAGCCTTCGCCATTGCTTGATGCATTTTTTTCCTTCACTCTTGTTCAACGTCCGTTTTCCTTGAATTATTTTTCTATCATTTTCATCTTTCTAAAATGCCGTGTTCATTTTTCTTCTATAATTCCCTCGCTTCTTTAACTTGACATTTTTATTTTAGCTCTTCTCTTTAATCTGAGTCCTAGTTTCTGTAGTCCTCCATTTCTATTCACCTTTCAACCCATTTCTTCTCTCTCCCTCTTGAATGAGGGATGGACTCTACATTTGCCAATCCTCAAAACGCAGGTCAAAGTGTCCACAAGGTGACAGAGTTACTCCGTTTTCAACATCTCAAACCCTGTAGACATTTAACTATAAAAATGTCACAGAGAGCTCTCTCCCAGTGATAAAGAGCGGCTACACAGTGCAACTTATAATGGCGCAACTGCAGTGGCAGAGACTTGCTTTTGTAAGGTGTGCAGTGTAGATGTAGCTTTATATCCTGGAACCAACATGGCGATAACTACACTGCATATTTCCCTTCCTTGTCTCACAAGTCACATATCAAGTTTCATAACATAGTTGTTACACCCTGCATAGCCTTCAATAATTGCCTCATCTACAATCGAGTAAGCAGCCATGAGCAGCACGACAGAGAATATACTGTAATTAGGCTACCTTCACTAGCCCTGTAAATACTCTTACAGTAGAATTCATGGTTGTACTATAATAACCTTTAGATTAAAAGAATAAATAAATAAAAGTTTGTCTCTTGACAAAATTTTTATTGACAGTTATTTTCATTCTAGTAACATTAGAAAAGCAGAATGTTAAGTGACTTAAAATATTTCTGCTTTGAATCTGTTGAGCATTTATTGAGTTTAGATTCCTTGCTTACTGGGGGGAAAAAATCTATTGTAGAGAGATAATAAATGTAACAAAGATAAAAAATGTTCTAGCAAAGAATAAAAATATGAAACTGAAAAAATATGGAACAGAAGAAGCCCTTTAAAGAAACACAAAGTAGTTCCAAAATGAAGTATTTTATGTCAAGGAAATTGATTGGGGGCTACCCACAACCACTAAAATAGTAGATTCATATAAATAGATTTGTTTTCCACTCCACAAGAGGTTCAAAATCAAATCTTAACAACACAGAGTCAGTTTTGTGTTTTTGAAAAACATAAATAAGGACTTCACTCCTTTTTTCACTCCATGGGTGGGTGGCATTCAGGATGGGTGGAGGTGAAGTTCAAAGGGAGCTTGCCTATTCCTCAAGATGAACCATTCCTGTCATCTGTTCTCAGTTGCTCTGAACTGCTGAAAACTGATCTGCCCTTGTTTTGTTGCCTCTTCCTTGTTTGAATCCAAGATTTTTAGTGATGACAGTTTCCCAAATGGTTTAATCCACGTCAGAAGCATTGGGGGGAAAACTTCTACAAACCGCTGCCTGATGATGCTCATATTTGAACAACTCTGTGATGTGGTTTATCATTGAAAATGGCCATGTGTTTGGCATTAGAGAGTTAAAACAGGTGCAGGGAAGGTTTATGAATGAAGGGCTAAAGGTTAAAAGCAAAAAACCACAGTTATTTTATTTAATGCTCTCCCCTTTTACCACAAAGAAGTTAAAAAAAAAAAAAGCTAAATCTTTAGAAAAACTTTCCTTTGTACAGCACTACTCTTCTGTTAATATATTTCCATACTCTAAATGAAAAGGCCTCACTTTTAACTGAGCTTCACAGTCAAACTAAGAAGAAAACACATTTAAGCCTCCTGGTTAATAGTAAGCATATGGTGATTGTGAAGTACTTTCTATAACCTTTCAAGTTAAAAATAGCCCACAGTACAGTACCATTAGCAAAAGGGACTGGATCCCCCACTGTGTGGTTTGCAGGAGAATTTGCAATTTCAACAGAATCACTTGTTGAGTGTTTTACAGAGGCTCTTAGTGTGAATTCCTGCTATTTGCAGTCCACAATATTACTCAGCTGACATGTGAGTGCTTCTGATTATTAATTATTATTATTATTTTCTATTCCACCTTTAATGAAACCCTGTCTTACCATGTCCTGGCACAATTGGTGGTTTTGAATACTGCCAATCCAAAGGACTAGGCAATACCAAAGCAAGGGAGGAAAAGTGATGTCTACACAATGTGATTGAGTATCGAGTTGGACTAGTAGTTGTTGATAGGGAGCAGCTTTCCAGATTAATTCCCTCATTAGTCATGGAAGTGTTGCCACCCAACCTTGCTCTTCCTCATGTCTAGGCCAAAGATTTTTTTTCTACTGATTGTCTTTAGGATTAGGCTTCATGTACATATAAAGTTAAGACATTTCTAAGTTTTATTGTTCTTATAAACATATCCACTATCAAAGGGTGGGAGGACTGATTGTTTGCAGATGATGGCCCTATGCTTTCCAACTCTGGCTAATAGCTTTGGAGTTCTATGCAGTTCTAAGTATTTATGAGTAGTTTACTGAATTACGTACTTGTGCTTTAATCTTACAACAATGTAGTTTATATATTTAAAATCAAGTATGTGTAAATCCTTTTTTGTTTTGTATTTTTTAAATACGTCATGGAATTTGCTTTCCTGCAACTTGGTCCACTGCCTCTAGAGTCATTAACTTTCTGGACAATGTGCAAGGCCCATCATTTTCCTTATGAATTTGGAGGAGGAGTGCTGAACGGGGGCAATTTGTTTCATTATATTTACTGTTTTTGTCTGATGCTCACGTAATTATTATGGTGAGCTGAGCAGCTTGCTACAAAATACAAGGTATTTATTTTATATAGACAGTCTTTACACGAGGGAGCCCAGAGCATAGAGTAGACTGATATTTTATAAACTCAAAATAAATGAATAAAATATAACAACATCAACAGACAACTAAGATTTGTTGAGACAAGCAGGATTTGGCATGTTAAGGTAAAATAAATACAATATGAATTTTAAAAAGGGGGTGAGGGAAGAGAGACAAACATTTTATAAAAAAAGGCTATAAAGTACAAATGTGCAGATTTTTAAAAGTTAACCAAAAAACATCACATTTACAAGGGTATTTATTTTAGTCAGATGAAAGTGGTGTTCTCAGACTTGAATACGTTGCTTTGAAAAAAAAAATTGTATATGCAGAATAGGTTTCACGTCCATCATTCTAGTCATATAATTAGAGTTCTGCTGTACTGTTTGTAAGGAGCATTACTGCATGGGGGTTGGGAGGGAGGGTATCACAAAACAATTATCATGGGACTATTTAGCAAAATAGTCAATTCTTTTTTGGGCCAGGATGTTTACAGGACACATTTCAAGCTACCCACCAACTCACAATGCATTTTCAAACGTCTCAGAGAAGACTCAAAAAATAAAAGCACTCCATGTAGAGCGTGTGCACACACACAAACCCAGGGTGTGGAAACACACAAAACCACACAAAAAATTCAGAATGAATTAGATGCAATAAATGAACAGGTTCACAGCTTTCTCTCTCTTTCAGTGCTCAAACATGGTAGCATTCAGATGTTTATTCCAGTACCAGAATGTCATCTTAAAAAGCAAAGATCTCATTACATGCAAGACATAATTAAAAGTGACCATTTCCTCTTAATTATTCACGTAACATATTCTAAAGAAAAATTACTGGAACAGCATCCAATATAAACATCCAAAAATAACATGGAATCAAAACTGGAGTAAAAAGCAGATGGATCTAACATATGCAGACTACCATTATGATAACAAAAAAATGTTTTCTTTTTTCCTTTGATATAACATGAAAAGACCTGGACATGGATACAAAACATCTTCTATCATCTCACAAAATGCCAGCCATTTCTGATGAAGGATAATAAAAGAAACATAGTTGAGAAAAACTGGATTTACACCAGCTAAAGTTCTAGACATCATTGGTTAACAATCAATATTCTATTTATTATAATGTCATTAAGAACTGCCCCTGCCACCAAACAAGGGGTGAGGTTTTCTGTTGGACCAGCAGGAGATGGTCACAGTAAGGCTCTTTTCAGGGTCTGGAGGGTGGGGACACATAGAAAGTATGCCTTCCTGGTCACACAGGAAAAGCATGAACAAGGGTAGGTGATTGTGACCCAGGGACCTCTTGATGGCAATTGGCAGAGGGAACAGAGGTGCATAAAGGTTACAGGCTTCCCCTGGGTCTGGTATTTACATTCTATTTCACCAAAGAGTGTCATGGAAGATTTCTCCTGAAAGCCTGTATCGCAGTGACCATCAAAATTTTTGAGAAATGTATTCATGGATAATATATAAGGAGATTATGTATATATACACATACATATACTTATATAAGGCAGGTCATGCACAGGTAATGTGCCTTGAGACAGACTCCACCAGAACAGGAGGTAGGAGACATTTATCCCCCTAGCCAACCATTCTTACAATAGAAGACAATTAGCATACTGAATCAAATGCTAATGAAGAAACTGAGGGGACTTCAGAAGGAAAATTAACAGGAATAGGTAAACAGCGGGGTGAAAATCCTGTTTTATAAGTGAAGAAAAAAAGGACTGGTCTGATATATCTGGGGTGCAGAAAGATGCTTTGGCATCTTTGATTCTATCCTTTCTCCGGGAAGGCAAGTAGCCCGTGGGCTAATCTCATGAAAAAGTCTCAGCCATACTGAAAAATGCTCTGAGAAAGACTTTGAGGTAAGTAGTACCTTATTAGACAAGAGGACATCTTGTTAATTGAGTTTAGGCTCTAAAATGTATGTTCTGATATTATATGTCATCCTTTGTTTCCAATGTTTCTGTTTGCTATCATTTGACTCTCTGTTCTTTGTTAAATAAACTTGGTCTTATTTTCACTATACACACATGTAAGTGCTCTGTGTTAAGCAGAGATGGGGTCTAAGGTATAACTAGTAAGCTGTACTGCACTGTTCCTTTGTGAGCAGGTATAATAATTCTGTGAGTGTTCAGGGGATAAGGAGCTGGACACCACGGGGTGATGATCAGAGGACTCAGGGGTTGGAGTGTGCCTATCACTAGCCTGCATGAGGGACAGCAGAGCCCACGTGGTCTGAGAGGGGAGCGCTTGTGTTGCCTGTGACTGGGACAGTTAGGGAGCTGACCCCTGGAAGATACAGACAAGGCTTCCCCAAGTTAAAGAGAGGTGGTAGCAAGGTGCCTGAGTACCCCTGGGCAGTATCACAGTGATACCTCTCAAGCTCTGATTGATCTGTTCAGGGCAGGCAGGAGCAGCTGACTGGTTCATGCAGCTCCTCCTCCTGGGAGGATAAGAGGCCCTCTCCTGGAAGTGAGCTACAAGCCAGCCCACAAAGCATGTACTCACGCAAACTCACCCTGTTTTGTAGTTGCCTGGCTAGAAGTCCCTGGTCCACCATGGGCCTAACCAGATTGCCTTTTCAGGGTCAGGAAGAGGAAGAGATTTTCCCATTGTATAAAATAGGCCAATATCCAATAGAGTGGAAGGGGAGGTTATTTGTTTGCTTTTTAAAACTCTCCCATGCCAGCCTGAGGACCTGTTTGGTTAGTTAGAATTTAAAATGGAGAATTATAAAAATGGTTCAACTAGGAGTCAGCATCCAGTGCTGGCAGGCTAAGTGTAAACCCAAGCCCAGCATCCAGGAAGCCAATGGTATCTAACCCAGCTGTTCTCAGGGCAGTGGGTAACTGAGTCTCACATAGACTGAGTCACCTCCATCTGCATTTCTCATCCCACACACAAATGGTTTGGGATTCCAGCTCAAATGTCAAATTCCCAGTTACAGGCTATCCAGGGGTTAGGCATAGGATCAGCAAACTCATCTATCCCACACTGGACTCAAATAATTGCCTGATAGCTCGAGGGCAAAGGGGTAGGGTAGAGGACACAGTTGCCCTCCCACGTACCCCAGTATGTTATTTTAATGAATAAAATTTGCAGCCTGCTACTTTTATCTCATACACCATCTCTGTATCATCTGATGCATGGCCTGATCGATGAAAATTGAATACTGTAACCTCCCACAAACAAAACAACATGAGAACAGAACTGTGAGATATGTAGGCTGAAGTAATGTACATGTTTTATGGATCTCAAACGCTTAGCTGAAGGTTTGGAAGTTTAACCCTCAGAACACTAATATTTTCAAGTTGCTAGTCTAGCAGCTTCTTAGGCTGACAGAGCATAATAAAATGCACAGTATTTGCCTAGTCTCCAAGTTGCTAACATGCATCAGTGAAATAGAATATGTACAGATGGAATGGCAAAGATGTCACAATAATATAGGTACAAGCATGTCATAAAAAGATTTCCCTGTTACCGTATTAAAGGATTTGGTTTTATAGTACAAGGAAGAATGTGCCCCACATTGTACATAATAAGACTGTAAATTCCATCCAGGGGCTCTGGCGAAGATATCAGCCATAAGAGCAAAGCTTGAATGCTTTGTTCATGTCACCAGAATCCATTATACACCGAATTTATGTTCATAGGAAGGGATACATTATTTAATACATTACATATTTTCAAAAATAATTCTTACAGCCTAGGTCTCTTGTTCACCTCCCACATCCCCTGACACCTTTCTCCTTCAGCCTTCCAATATATTCCAGATATCATTCCTCAGTTTCACAGGATAGTTTGGTGGGAGTTAGGGGAAGAAAGGAGGAAGCCTGTTGATGTTTATGCTATATATAAATTTCCAAAAGCACATATTTTGTATGTACTGACATGAATTAAAATAGAGTGGTCACCCTTCAGAACACTGGTGAATTCTACTGAAGTCAAACAGATACAGTTACTAGAATCTGTATTATACTGTAATTTAACAGGACTAATCACATGGCTAAAGTTAATAATGTGTAAGTGTTTGCAGGACCAAAGGAAATTAATTGACATTTTTAAGGGCTACCAATGCACGGTTTTTCTTTAAATATTGAGAGTGTCATTTTTTCCTAAATTGTTGTAAAGAAATTATTTGCTTAGCACAAACTCAGTGACCTTGAAGTATATTGTCTTAAGCAAGATTTCCAGCATATCCATAGTCACACTGCTACTATACATATACTGTTTTTTATTACATACCCTCTGTTCTTAGAAAGAACAGCAGTCTCCTGTTCTTAGAAAGAACAGAGACTGCTGATCAAACCATCACTTATTTCACTAGAAAGAAAATTTTTTTAGGACATTTAAAGATCCAGATACTTAAGAAGTATCTTACCTCTTTTTCATGCATGCGAAACAATGACTGTTCATCCCGAAAAGTGCTAATTTTTCCCAAGCCCATTTTGGGTGTCATCTATTGAATGAGAAAGATCATATTTAAAGTTCAAAGCATTACCTTGAGGAGAATCATTTTCAAGTGAAAAATATAAAAGGCAACATGCAGTCTACCTCCATAAATCATCAAGGGAATATAACACCTACCAGAGACAGAGGTATGGGCTTCTCTCGCAAATATCTTGGATTTTCTAGCTGGAAAACAAGATATTATACAACAGCAGCTTACTGACCATGTGACATAGCTTTTCATCATTATTTCTTATAAAATAACTTTAAAAAACTATGGCCAAATTTTACAAAAGTAAATGTAAATGCAAATATACTTTGTTAGCTTCAGTGGAGTTAATCTGGCTTTCCACTGGTTAATCTGAGAGAAAAATTCAACGTAGTGTTTTTTCCAAAATATGTAATTGACTAAAATATGACTACACAAACAACGATCATACATGGAACTCATTGTTAAAAGAAAAATTCATTAAAAGTACTGTATAATTACAGCAGCCCTTTCAATCACAAACTTTAAGAACTGCATTTGAAACACTGTGCACAAACCACTTCCTCTATCAGACAGCTATATCTCACTTAATTTTCTCTAATTATGAGATTCAAACATCACATCACACTGAATGCATGACATCCAGGAAATGCTTTCAAGAATATAATCTGTCAAATGTGGTATGAAGATTTGGAATGAAAATGTGATTGCAATACACTTCTTACAACATTAAGTCCTTTATTTTTAGAGAAGATTAAACTGATCTATCAGGCATGGCAAATACAAAATATATCAAGAGTGCTCGCCACTTTTTTGAATTTATAAATGAAAGGAGGCTTAATCTCTCTGTAATTTCAATCTGACACAGTATTCTTCTTTCCTGTCCTAAAATATTATGTTGTATTCTTATGTGCTGCTCAAGAGTTGTCATATATCACCCCAGAGGTGGCTATAGTTCAAAGATGTGCAATGTCAGCATATTTTACACACACAGTAACGTTTTAAAACATTCTAGGTTCCATTTGGATGAAAGGTGCTATATACATTCAAGATCATCATTATCACCAAGCCAATAGTTTAAAACATAAAAGCCTTTTTTTATGAACAGACAAGGGTGAACAAAAGAGACCACCAGATCCTTGGTGTAAGGAAAGGAGATCAAATGAAATTAGTGTGGTAGAGAAAGTGAGAGAAAACAAGGGAGAAAGAAAAGGAAAGCAGGAGTAGACTGAAGGATGAGGAGAAATGAAAAAAGAGCAAGCACATAAGTTAAAAAAAACAGAAAACTTAATAGAAGGCGCAGGAGAGAGAGAGACAAAAGCTGCTGCTCCAATAACAAACTTGGGAGCCATAATTCTCTGCTTCTTCATAATGTCTTCTCTCTACCCATAACCTCACCCTGCCAAATCCTCCCCACCAGCATGGATCTAGGATTGAGCAGAGAGCCCTCCATAGATTCTAAGGGATAAGAACATAAGAACATAAGAAAGGCCGTACCGGGTCAGACCAAAGGTCCATCTAGCCCAGTATCTGTCTACCGACAGTGGCCAATGCCAGGTGCCCCTGAGGGAGTGAACCTAACAGGCAATGATCAAATGATCTCTCTCCTGCCATCCATCTCCATCCTCTGACGAACAGAGGCTAGGGACACCATTCTTACCCATCCTGGCTAATAGCCATTTATGGACTTAGCCACCATGAATTTATCCAGTCCCCTTTTAAACATTGTTATAGTCCTAGCCTTCACAACCTCCTCAGGTAAGGAGTTCCACAAGTTGACTGTGCGCTGCGTGAAGAAGAACTTCCTTTTATTTGTTTTAAACCTGCTGCCTATTAATTTCATTTGGTGACCCCTAGTTCTTGTATTATGTGAATAAGTAAATAACTTTTCCTTATCCACTTTCTCAACATCACTCATGATTTTATATACCTCTATCATGTCCCCCCTTAGTCTTCTCTTTTCCAAACTGAAGAGTCCTAGCCTCTTTAATCTTTCCTCATATGGGACCTTCTCTAAACCCCTAATCATTTTAGTTGCTCTTTTCTGAACCTTTTCTAGTGCTAGAATATCTTTTTTGAGGTGAGGAGACCACATCTGTACACAGTATTCGAGATGTGGGCGTACCATGGATTTATATAAGGGCAATAATATATTCTCAGTCTTATTCTCTATCCCCTTTTTAATGATTCCTAACATCCTGTTTGCTTTTTTGACCGCCTCTGCACACTGCGTGGACATCTTCAGAGAACTATCCACGATAACTCCAAGATCTTTTTCCTGACTCGTTGTAGCTAAATTAGCCCCCATCATGTTGTATGTATAGTTGGGGTTATTTTTTCCAATGTGCATTACTTTACATTTATCCACATTAAATTTCATTTGCCATTTTGTTGCCCAATCACTTAGTTTTGTGAGATCTTTTTGAAGTTCTTCACAATCTGCTTTGGTCTTAACTATCTTGAGTAGTTTAGTATCATCTGCAAACTTTGCCACCTCACTGTTTACCCCTTTCTCCAGATCATTTATGAATAAATTGAATAGGATTGGTCCTAGGACTGACCCTTGGAGAACACCACTAGTTACCCCTCTCCATTTTGAGAATTTACCATTAATTCCTACCCTTTGTTCCCTGTCCTTTAACCAGTTCTCAATCCATGAAAGGACCTTTCCTTTTATCCCATGACAGCTTAATTTACGTAAGAGCCTTTGGTGAGGGACCTTGTCAAAGGCTTTCTGGAAATCTAAGTACACTATGTCCACCGGATCCCCTTGTCCACATGTTTGTTGACCCTTCAAAGAACTCTAATAGATTAGTAAGACACGATTTCCCTTTACAGAAACCATGTTGACTATTGCTCAAGAGTTTATGTTTTTCTATGTGTCTGACAATTTTATTCTTTACTATTGTTTCAACTAATTTGCCTGGTACCGACGTTAGACTTACCGGTCTGTAATTGCCGGGATCACCCCTAGAGCCCTTTTTAAATATTGGCGTTACATTAGCTAACTTCCAGTCATTGGGTACCGGCCGATTTAAAGGACAGGTTACAAACCTTAGTTAATAGTTCCATAACTTCACATTTGAGTTCTTTCAGAACTCTTGGGTGAATGCCATCTGGTCCCGGTGACTTGTTAATGTTGAGTTTATCAATTAATTCCAAAACCTCCTCTACTGATACTTCAATCTGTGACAGTTCCTCAGATTTGTCACCTACAAAAGCCAGCTCAGGTTTGGGAATCTCCCTAACATCCTCAGCCGTGAAGACTGAGGCAAAGAATCCATTTAGTTTCTCCGCAATGACTTTATCATCTTTAAGCGCTCCTTTTGTATTTTCATCGTCAAGGGGCCCCACTGGTTGTTTAGCAGGCTTCCTGCTTCTGACGTACTTAAAAAACATCAGGCACTCTTGGCCCCAGAGCTATTTTTTGGGGGCCGAACCTACATATTCTAAGCTTCAATTCACCTCAAGGAAAGTTATGAGGAAACTAGGAATGCAGGATCAGGCTTCAAGGGTGTAAGTGGCTTTTTAAACATCCCACACGTTTCACATAAATTGTAAGCAATTTTTCTTAGCTTTTTAAAGATAAAAGTTGTTAAAGATTTACAACCAATTGACATAATTTATTTGGGCATGAAACGCAATAATTTTCAGCCTTGCTTAATTTCAGCACCACTTTGAATAAGGAAGGTATATGCTAGTTGTTTACAAAAGGCAGGGTGGGGTGGAAATGTGGCTCTAATACGTTCTATGGCCTAAGTCTTACATTTTCTGATTTTGTAACAGCAGCCAGATGTGCTTTGAAGTTAAATGTTCCCACTTTGTTACTTGTTGTGGATTAAAACCACTTAAAATGATCTGTAAACATTTAATGTCTCAACATTCATTCCTTTCATGCTAGTCTTCTGCAAAACTTCTTGTTCTCAAAATTATACCACATTAAAGGAGGAATATCACAGTGAAGAGTGCTCAAAAAAAGGAGGGAGGACTTGTATTTGTGAGAAACATGCAAATTTAAAAATAAGAAGTCAAAGGTCGAAGACAAATCAAACCACATATGTATGATGCAGAAGGTTTGCCATGTGTCGAATAGTAAATCACATGACAAAGCTTTTTGGGTATGAAGCAAGTAAAATACATCTTTACTTGACATACAGTTGAACTCTCATTTGCAAATAGCCTTAGTACAAACTGACTTTTCAAACATTTTTTGTAGAAAAGGTTTTGGATTCTTCTATTCTGCCCATTAGTCAGCCAAACAATTATACAGGCAACAGATCATGTTTTGTTTTGTGAAGGTTAGTTTGGTCACCTTAAAACACTTGAGCCCCCCATAGGCCAACAGTTCGATGGTGGGAAAGCTAAGGGGGGCACCCGTTTAAAAAACACTCAGAACAAAGAGCAGGGGGAAAACTATGGAAACTATCCCCTTTTTCAAAATTAGTGGAGCTGTGGGGCAGGGCAGAAAAATCAGCACATCAGCAAGAAAGAGCAATTCAGTCAAACAGTCAAATTTCAGCTGGATTTTCCATAACACTTTCAGTTCTATACCCACTAATACCTATAATTTAAAGCAACCGATACGTGCTCCAGGAAAAATGTCAATCCACAACACACTTGATTCTAAAAGTTATTTTCTGTTTGATCAGCTGATAAAGATAATCCACTTTACCTTGTTGTCCGCTATCACACTACAGTCCCTAACCTTTAAAAAGATATGTTCTGTATTTCACTGGGTATTGAAATTACTTTTTATACTTCTATAAACAAAAGGCATGTTAAATCTGGTAAAAACTTTCCATGGCATGTTTCATCCATTTACTAAAATGTGTTTCTACACCTCTTAATATATCAGTGACTTACTACCTATGGGCCTGAACCAAAGCCGCTCAACATAAAAAAAAAAAATTCAAAAAAGGCTTCCACTCACTGATTCAGGCCCCAATTACCTTATACAAACCAACATTTTCATTACCAAATATTGTTCTAATCTGGACACTGTTGTCAAAAGGTCAATATAGAGAGACGCTGTATCAGCTATACTGTGAAACCTTACTCATCCACTTTAAGTCATCACTATGACAAAGCACAGAGAACCATAGCTGCAAATAAACCTCACATAAAACCAGCGGACACTGTTCAATGTTTTTGCTAAATATTTGTATATCAACATGTATATAAATGATAACATATTTTTATTTTTTACTTCCTATGGCAAGAGACTGTTGTTAAAAAAAAAGTACATATTTAATTTGGGTTTTGCTCTGGAATTTCTATTTAATGCCTGGAATATTACCCCACCCTAGATGGTCATGCAGGACAGTAAAGTGAAGTAAGCACACATGCGTACACACATACTGCATTACCGCAAGCATGTGCACCCAGTAGTCCTCCACTTCCCACTACCTCAGGCAGGTGAGTAGGGAGGGGAAAGACAGGGGAAGACAGTGGATGGAACCAAGGCTCCATCCCTGTAATGCATTAGCCAACAGAGTGGAGCTGGCACGATGGAGGAATTAAACTGCACTAAGGAGACTTCCCCCAAAAGCAAAGAGGAAGCAGGAAAGGAAATGTGATTTTGAGCATCAGCTCCTTCCACAGGGGATATACCTATTTCATAGAACTGGAAGGACCCTGAAAGGTGATCGAGTCCAGCCCCCTGCCTTCACTAGCAGGACCAAGTACTGATTTTGCCCCACATCCCTAAGTGGCCCCCTCAAGGATTGAACCCACAACCCTGGGTTTAGCAGGCCAATGCTCAAACCACTATCCCTCCCCCCCATCCTGGGTACCCAGGGCTTCTCCTGGGTAGGCACAGCTGCACACCATTCCTTATATGAAGTTTAATATGAGGCTCAATGTAACCCTAAATATATAAAATTATAACCAGTGTCCCTATTCCTTTTAAACAGCAAATATCACAGAAATGGCTACAATCTTCCCGCTCCTCCCCGGCGTCATATTTTGTTCTTTGGAAGCCACTTATTAAGGAATACTTTGAAAACTAAAATAATACAGGACGTATTACAGTTCAATACTAGAATTGAAAGGCATCTTTTAAGATTTAGGAAAAAACATTTGAATCAGCAAGCTTGCTGCACATTTCCCTGTAAGCTTCTTCAAAGAGAAAAATATGTTTGGTTTTCAAAACAAGGATGGAAAAAACACACATGAAAGAGTTAAGAACACTTAAGATTTTGAAATGGTAAACAACTAAACTGAACCTTGACCTGAGTTCTTACTTTAATCTAACAAACCCAGTCAGCCAGCATGTTTGCTACAGAAACAAATGCTGAATAGTTTCAGGAAATTAAGTATGGACATTCTTATCTAACATTGTGATTTGTAGTGAAGTACACTCTAAGATTGCTGCTGCAGTCTTGGAGGAAGGACATTAAAGGACCTGAAAACTGTTTGTCAGCATGAAAGTTGAATTTATTTTTTGAAGGCACACCACCACTTGGAGTTCACTGTGGGAAAGTTTTTACAGTGGTGCTGCTCTCCAACATCACAATATATACAATAGGTATGTTTACAAAAAGCAACAGAGAGAAACTAAAAAAACCAAACAAAAGAAAGGGCATGGCTTGTGCAGAAATAGTTGAGTTTAACTGGAATAGAGAGACAAGAAGGAAGATCTGAGCCAAGCACCCAAGAAACTTCAGGCATACATTGCATTATTGCTGAAGCCATTCAAGAATTCGCCATAATTTTATTTATTTTAAACCTGTAGGACAGCTATATTCCTTCTGGACAAAGATAGATAGATCTTTGATTCACAGATCTCCTTTGGCAGCCAGTCAATGCTGCCCCTCTACCACAGCCAGAAGGGTCTCTAGAGAAAGAAATACACAGTGCCCTTGCCCGCAAACTCCCAAGACTAAGTGCATTCAGCCCAAATTACTCCTTTTACAAAAGAGGGTGCAAGTGCAATGGACTTGAACAGAAATTGTGTCTACATTTGGCAGGGCTGACTTTGGTCCACTGTTTCTACAGTCCTGCCCAGATGGAAAGCAAGAGATTATGGATCAGGTTTTACATAAGAACTATCAGACTAAATGTCCATCTAGCCCAGTATCCTGTCTTCCGACAGTGGCCAATGCCAGATGCCCGAGGGAAGAAACAGAACCATCAAGTGATCCATCCCCTGTCGCTCATTCCCAACTTCTGGCAAACAGAGGCTAGGGACCACAATCTTTGCCCATCCTGGCTAATAGCCATTGATGGACCTTTAGATTTTCGAAATTAATTTTGAGTCCCAATTTCATACACCTTAAAGGGGCATAATTTTCAGAAAATAAGGACATCTCCATTTGGGCACTCAAAACCTGGGACAACCAAAACCACTACTTATTTTTGAAATCTTGGCCCAGATCTTTGAAAATATGAAGAAATACAAAATATATTAAAGTAAAGAAATTATTAAACATTAGTCCAGCTATTACAGAATGTAATGGATGGTTCTCCTATCAGAGGACTTCATTTTACTGATCAGACTAGGCACTTTATAATGTGGTTTTACACATGCTGTAAAGCAGTAAGAACATTTCATTTTAGATGGGTTTTCTGAAAGATTCAATGTACTAACATTTTAGCATAAATTTCAAAAGAAAATTATGTTAATCACTTAATTATAATACCTATTGTATTCTATATACATAGTACAATAATTATATTTATAATTATTTCAAATATAAAACAATTAGACTAGTCCACTACTCTAAATGCTGCCCCACCAGGAACACCTGTTTAATTATGAACTCTATAAGCATTGTAGAGAAACACATTTATCCCCAGGAAGAATGAAAAGCCTCACATCCCTTTCCAGCTAATTACTTTGAGGAACCCAGGAAATAGTCTTGCTGGACTCGCAAGCAATTTATGTTTAGTTTCTCCAAGAAGAAAAAAAATTAAGCAGTGGATCCTAAGTCATTTTTCTCTCTCTTTCTTCCACCGTCCAACCTAAGAAAATTTAATGTAGATCCCTGACCAAAGAATTTCTTAGGCAGGAATCCCTTTTAATTCTTTATTATAAGAGAATCTAACACATGAGAAATTCTTCGGGTTGAGACTTAAAATCAAGGTCCTGAGCACTTTTTATTAAAGATCCCATGGCATAAGACGTTTGATAAAAGTTGAGAGTTAATCCATTTTTAGTTAATCAAAGCATACCTTGCCTCACTAAAATTCTCTTCCAATTTCAATTGGATACAATATTTGTGTGCATTTCCTTTCCCGAACTATTGTGTTGTATTTCCATCACACATCAAAGAGCCACCATAGCATACTTCAGAATTGGCTCCACTCAGTGGTAGATGAAATGCCATCTCAGGGATATGGTGAAGCCTATTTCAATGTTTACAAATTGCCTTTGGGGCTCTGGATGAAAGAAGTTACAAAAGTATCCATTTGTTAATACTAGTTCAGTTATACTGTATAAATATTATTTCTCACATTGATGTTTTATTGTCCATATAGATTCTCTCACACGGGAATTCTTTTCACTCTAAAAAGTTAACTAACAACTTTGCCTACATCAGAGAAAAGCAATAAAAAATTTCCAAAGTTAATATAAACAGTTACATTTAATTTAAAGGAAAAGAAATTTGCTCTATAAAGTATTTTACTCTCAATTGATAAGCAATTTTTCTAAAACAAAACTAAAAACAAGGTCTGATCACTCACAATGTATATTAAAATGTGTGATAGAATACCTACGGTCTTTAGGCTGCTGTATACTCTAGAATTAAAAAATATATATTTTAACAGATTCTAAAATAAATTACAAATGACAAAATGAGTTCAAAGTAGCTGCAACATAACTGGAGATTTGAACTGAATTAATCTTACAGAAGGAAAACTTTTTTCCTTCCAAACAGCAATACAGGAGATTTTTTTTTCTGCATTACTAATTCAACTTCAAGGCAGCAAAACTTAATCAAGGACAGTCCCGTATCAATTTAGATAAAACTCAATAAAGGCTCAGAAAGAGACTATTATAATGTATTTAAACATCATCTTATATTACTGTTCCATTTATGAAAGGCAAAATTTATCAAGATCAAAAGCCTACTTTTCAAATGTGTCCAAACATGACTAGAATCTAAAGAGCTAAAATAATACAATGTTTGATAGGGATATTCAAGTATGCTCCAAGACAAATGAGGCAATAGTGTTACTAGCAAGAAGCAACAAAATGGTTAAGCTAAGCAATGTGACACTTTTTGATACAATAGATGTTTAAATATTTTTCTTGTAGAGGAAGACATTGTTGATATCATAAATATACTTTGAAGCTTTCATATCATAACACTTGTTAAGCATTAACCTCTCCATTTGGTTCAGAAATCATAAACACTGACTTCCCTAAACAAAGCATTTCATGATAGTTCTGATAAGAAGCAATATTCTGCAATAAAAAGACATAATCACACGTTAAAAAATAAAAGTAGAGTCAATCAGGCCCATGAATCCAAAAACATACAAGACAATATTTGGAAGCAGTGTTAAATTTCAGATCTGACCTTATAAATGTACAACTGCAAACACATTCTAAATTCCATATTCTTCCTATATAACTGGACACAACAACAAAGAAAAGCAGATCTGCTAAAACTGCACTAACGGTCAAAAATCTAGATAAGAATTCAGACTACCAGTTTAGACTTGACTTAGCCAGCAAACAAGTTACAAGCACTTAGCAACTCAGCATCAGGCCTTTATTTATTGATCCTATTTTTACATACACTAAGAACTTCTATGTTGATAAGACAGAGATGAGGATACTTTCCTTATGCTGTCAATGATTCCTCATTGGGAAAATCAGCCGTCAGGCCCATTGTAAATGGACTCTCAGAAAACAGCTGCAACAGATAAGGCCATTTTCCTTCTCTGAAGCAATCCGCACACCACAGTGATCCATTTCTTTACCGTCTCAAGATTACTGCAAGATGCGCAACCTGGTGGTACTTTCAAAAAGGGGTAGAATGCAAGCAACTTGGACTGTTAATGGGGAAAGCTGTTAGACACGCCACACCAGCACTTACTTTATGCTCCATTCCTACTTCACTTTCTTGTGCAGTTTAAGGTGTTTGTTATGTTCTGCAAAACCATAAATGGTCTGGGTGCCAGTTACTTAAGGGATAACCTCTGTATGTCTGTGTGCGCGAGTGTCCTGAAATAGGAATTACTTTCTGGGTCATTCTATGTGTCAGCTCATTAAGTTAAACTCTTTGTGGGAGGCAGCAGGATGCTTTCTAACACCTTTGAAACCTATTCCTTCAAGTGGTTTGGCCAAGCACAGGGCACAGAGTAAGATTTTGCTTGTTGGTGCCTAGATGGCACAAAGATGGCAGCAGTGGAAATAGGAATCTTTTCATTTCAATACTCCCAAGAACTGAGCATGCTACCCTGTGGAAAAGAGAAAATGCTCAGGATCAGAACTCTGATCTTTCAATATAATGCCACTAAACAAGCATGCTGGCCCTGGGTAGTAGCGTTTATACAAACACAGATGACTGGGAGTTAACTCTATTTGTAGACTGACCTGATAAAAGAAGAATAATATTAGAACTTCTCTAAAAGAAATATTGAGCACAGGGAAATGCATTTCATAAAGCATTTGGAAGTATTTTCTATCAAGGTAATTCAAGGTGAAGGAAGATTTAGAATAGGAAATACACTATGTACACTAAAGCAAAAGTTATTGGTTTTTTGGAAAGCTTCCAGCAGTCTCACTCTTCTTCTCAAGCTACAGTTGCAAGCCAAAACACATTGCCAGCTCTGGCAAGCCAATGATTTCTTGCTTTCCTCTCACTAGACATTTAAGAATACACACTGGTGTCCATTATGCTTCCTGTCTGCCACCTCATGAGAGTCATTTAAATCTACTTTGGTACTGAAGTGCCATAAAGCACTCTTGACTTGTGGATCTATCTTAAAGAGAGACATTCAGAGAAAGATTATTTCAGAGGACATATAAATTTAAGCGCATTGAATACTGTAATATTTATTTAGACCCTACTTAAAACCCCATAAGAATGAGAAAAAGAAAAGGCAGGTCTTGATCCACCTGTAATTTCTCAAATGTTCCAGAGGAGTATTATGGTTTTGAATGAAGAAAATGTATATGATCTTTCAAGAGCCAACCAAAGGGAAACGTTAGATTTCACAAATAAACAGCATAAGACTTTGATTGTATATAGGGCCTCATACTCGGGGTATCCTTAAAACATGTAATAAAAGAATGACAGGGTACCAATAATGCAATGGCTGTGTGGTCACATTCCTCAACTTGTGTGTACCACACAATAGTTCTTTATTTTTCTTTAAATAGAAATGGAGTATATTAGCCAATTACATCTTTGGAATCTCTTATTTCATGTACAGAGCCGTAAGAGGTCAAAAGAAGGAACCTGCCTCATCCAAAAGATGGCATTTCCAGTACCGCAGTATCTTCTGTACTGCCCCACATGCCATGACTGCGAAAGAACAAATATGCTAATCTATTTGTGGAGAGATTAAATATGTTCTCATATATTAGAGTTGGAGAATGAGATTGTCTGTGCTTCATTATTTTGTTGTGTTTTTGTTTGTTTTGTTTGCTCATTCTTCTTCTTATGCTGCCAGGCCTAATGTTAGAAAGCCTGTATGCAACCATATGAAATAAGAAGTCTTTTAAATATCTTTTCTGAAACATTATAATATTTAGCACTTCTACACACTTTATATTTTAAAAGCATTTTACAAATATCAAATAATCCTCACAACTGCCCTGAAAGTTAAATGTATTTAATCTAAGTGTAAAGTTGTATATACAATATCTGCCACTATTACTTCCTTTTGATAAATCCTAGATCAATAATCCTCCTTTTTACACTCAGAATTCCTAGAAATTGCTTTGCTTTGGTACCAATCTTATTGTGGATGTTATAACTGAATCTGCATTAAGGGATTAGTTAGCATATCAAATTAAACAAACTTTCAAGGAAACATTCTGTCTTTAGCACTGTCCAAAAGATGATCAGTCCTTCAGTTAATAAGAATTTCCACCTCCCCACCACAAATAAAAGATTATTAGATTATATTCCTACAGGTTTATGTGGAGGAAATATTTAGTTTTGAATTTACAGTGGCGCCTAGAGGTGGAAAAAGAAAAAGAAAAAAAAGTATTAAAACTACATTTTGCCCTTAGTTAATATCAGAAAGTATGATTATAACTAGGGCTGTCAAGAATTAAAAAAATAAATCGCAATTAATCACACTGTTAAACCTCCTATGATTCTATGAGCTCTCAACCTCTCATGGGTCATCCAGGAGCTGATTGGCCCTCACTTTAAACCTTTTCCTGGTCTTTTGAGGCTTCTTTCCCCCCTCTAGCTGTTCTCAAGTTGCAATGGGGGAGGTTTAGGTTGGATATTAGGAAAAACTATTTCATTAGGAGCGTGGTGGAGCACTGGAATGGGTTACCTAGGGAGGTGGTAGAATCTCCATCTTTAGAGATTTTAAAGAGCCGGCTTGACACAGCCGTGGCTGGGATGATTTAGTTCAGGTTGGTGCTGCTTCGAGCAGGGGATTGGACTAAATGACCTCCTGAGGACTCTTCCAACCCTAATCTTCTATGATCCTAAGAGAGCAGCATTATCTCCTTGTAGGCTCTGAAGTTTTACATTGTTTTGTTTTTGTACACTTTTTTATTTCAATTACAACACAGAATACAATATATATGAAAATGTAGAAAAACATCCAAAATATTTAATAAATTCTATTGTTATTTGTTATCATTATTGATATTCTATTGTTTAACAGTGCGATTAAAATTGCGATTAGTCGCGATTAATTTTTTTTTAGTTAATCGCGTGAGTTAACTGCGATTGATAGCCCTAAATTATAACTTGTTAAATATCCAGAGACTGAAGTTCACCAACTATTCAAATACTTAACACGTTTAAAAAAGATGCACATTTTTCTAATCTAGTCTATCTAGATATTCATACAATGCACTTCTCAATAGTCTGCAAATGGTTGTTACGTTCTTGTTATTGTCCCCTGCAAGAAATTTCTTGTAGTGTTGACTACTACTGAAAAGGCTGTTTGGAAGTTTAGTATTCAGGTAGTTTCACGGTATGTAATTTAGAATCTTTTAAAAATGTGTTTTTCAGAGAAGTCTTAAAATGGTAGAAATTGATCTTTTATCACTGTATAAAAGTTGAGTTGCTCTCGGGGCCAAGAAGGTGTATCTAGGATCCTTTCGTTTATCTCCCCTTTAGATATGGAACAAGCAGACAGACAGCTAGTGAACTGGCTCAATGTCAAGCTTTTCCTCGTCTCGGAAGAAGAAAAGCAAGTGTGCAATTTACATTTAGAATGTCAACAGGCACCAAAGCATGAGAGATAATACTGTGAAAAAGAAGCAAAAAACAGAAGTTCTCTGTTATCGCTTACATTTTTACTGAAGAAAACTATACACCATGAATGCAAAACACTGGCCAAGATTTCTAAATACAGTTATGTCCATCCATGCTGGACACAGCATAAGAAAAATAAGCAGCATTCGGACATTTGACCAAATGGAAGATAGACTAGAAAAATGTTATCTTAACCCAAATAAACAACATTTTAAACAAAGTGTTCAGGTGGAAAGTGTTTTTCAGCTGAACCCAGCTAACATTCCCACCTCCATGCCCTCCACTCCCACCAAAAAGTTATAGATTTACATCAAGAAAAAAAGGTTAAATGAACACTCAGTATCTCGATGCAATATAATCCTTCAATACTTACTTTCACCACATCATATTATGACAGCCTTTCAACCTTAACATTTCCTGTTTCATAATGGAAATGTGTGAGGTATACTATTGCGTATATTGTTTCTTAATCACACAGGAAAGGTTTTCAAATGAATATACTCTCAGAATACATTAATTTTTCAGAGATCTGTAAGTTTACTCATTGCATGATTTTGTTGGTGGAGTAGACCAACATTTTTATGAATAATTGATCTGTTTAATGATATGATGGGTTATATCATGCAGCAGATTTACATAACTGTGTAGGCCAAGATTTTCAAAAGCAATGAGCAATTTGGAGTATCTCAATTTTTCAATGCCCAGTAGGAGATACCTTAAAGGGGACTGGTTTTCAGAGAGTGGCACTTGGTACTTTATGAAAATCAGGCCCCTTTGAGGTGTCAACTTGGGCAGCCAAGAACAGATACCAAAAATCACTAGTCACTTCTGAACATCTTGGCCATCATTTTTTTACATGAGCAATGATCTGATGTTATAGTAATATTGGAAATGGATCTCTTAATAGGAAGCATATTGCCTGCGCCTCTACCAGTCACTTGCAGTACAGTGTTCGCTCTCCCGTTTCCCTTTCATGCCCCTTTTCTACTCTCTAGCCCTCCATGCTCTTCTTCAACCTATCTCCATACATCCGACAGTCTCCCACTCCCTCCCATCCACTCCCTCCTCCATCACTTACCCAGTCATTCCCACACCTCTTGCTCAGCCTAGCCTGCTGTAGCAAAGCCTGGAGTCCATTTTATATTAGCAACTTTTGAATTTTTATGCTTTTTTTAAATGTTGCACTGTACACACCCAAACAGCTCTTATATCTTCGTTGTTCCTGAAATAATCCCAAACTCCTCAAAAAAAGAAAAAAATTTAGAATTGCGAACGGCACCCTCAGCAAGGTCAAACACATTTATAGCAATTTTGAAGATACAAGTCAAAAAATACTAGAAAGCTTTTTGAAAACTGAATGACAGAAAAATTCTTCAAACATTGTAACTGTAACATTCGTTTCCCAATTTCTTCCAAATTCTCTAGAAAACTCTATTCTGGGATGAGATACAACATAGTAAATTTCAGGGGATTGACTTCTTTTTGGTAAAGTCATGGGTTTATATGAAGAAGTTTCAGTATTAAGTGTGGAGTGTTCACCACCACTCCAGAACACTGAACCCAATCCTCAAATCCTTACTCAGACAAAACCTATACACTAATTATACTTCTGTCCAATAACTATCCAAACAATCTTCTGAGAATCTGGCTCCACAGAAATAAATACAAAGTGGGAAAACTGATGAAAAAAGAAAAGGGTGAGAGAAAAAAAAACCTATTCAAGTGGATGAAAACTGGGTGATTCCAGATCCACTAGATTAGATCCATAATCCTAATCAAATTGGAGAAGGATTAGACAAAATATCATGAGAGAGTATTGCTATAAAGAGTAGGGACTTTATCAAATCCCTGCTGTTCAGGTACCATAGTGATGAGTGAAGAGAGAGTGAGGAGTGTAACTGAAGGAATGAAGGGAAAAAAATCTCAATATGGTAGCTATCTTAAATCAAAGTGGAATCTAAACTTGTTCAAGTCTAGAAAACTTGAATTAATTGCTAAAGATCAACAGAAAAAGATCAAACCTGACGTGCTAAATCTGTATGCACACACAAATGTATGAAAAAATACAGAATATTTTAAATACAATATTGAAGTGATTTTAACAAACAACTCCTTTCATCCTATTTATAAGAAATACATTAATTGTCTAACTGTATTTGCCTCATGTAGATTGTAATGCCAAAAACACACAGCACATTAAAATACTATTAAAAATATGTCTGTGTCCTAAGGAGAGATGACAGACTGAAAATATACTGGCTGGAATATTTTAAAATG
Organism: Mauremys reevesii; assembly: GCF_016161935.1. Taxonomy (NCBI): domain Eukaryota; kingdom Metazoa; phylum Chordata; order Testudines; family Geoemydidae; genus Mauremys; species Mauremys reevesii. Next base: position 38,223,268 of record NC_052637.1, on the reverse strand, counting down.
TTAATGTCCTATCTAAATGTTTTAAGCCCAATTAAAGTCCTTCTAATGGTAAAAGTGGAAATAAAGCACAGAGAGCCCTATCATCCATTACTGCCAACATCCAATAAATATATATTCTGAGGCTGTCTGTGGAACTTGGTGGAGAGAGAACTCCATTCTGAAAATGAGGTCAGATGGAGTATTCTCTTTCAGATTGAATTTATGTGATGAAAGATGATTTATCTCACAAGCTAAAGTAAAGTCTGCCATCATTCAACGTTGTAACAAAGTACAGTACAGTATTTACAAATATGTTAGGAAGCCACAACTGTACAGGAATATCGGCCTCAATACTGCAGGCTGCTTCAAAAGGGATTTATGCAAATCACTGGATTTACACCAAGTAAGTGGAGTTGAGCCTATGCCAGCATCCCTTAAAAAACCATAATATATAGAGAGGTGTTTTTTAATAGTTTCTTCTCAAATGACATTTATTCATGATTTATCTTTCAAAGTGTCATGATTGCTTCCAACTTGTTTCCATCTCTAAAAGGAATGGCCAAGTTATTGTTTACTATTTCAGAAACAGACTAAATTACCAGACAGCTTTCATTTGAAGCCAATAAATAAATAAATACACTGTTTATTTTACCCCAAGATTCCAACTATTGAGACGAGCTTCAAGATCACTGTCGTCCAAAGAAATGGGTTTTCTGTGTTGATCTTCCTGGAATATGAAAATGGAGATATAAGAGCAGACCGATATACAATTAAAGAAACTTTTAGTTGAACTATACTGCCCTCAAAGGAAAAAAAAATATGGTACCATATCAAAAGAAAGAAGAGTTTTGGTCCCCCTTGAAAACTCACTTCCCCCCCAAGAAACCATCAGTCTGGAATTGGGCTGCTGCTCCTCTTGGCTTCAATTCAGGTAGCTCCACCACCTACCTGTTGCTAGATAATTTGTGCCTAATGCTGCTCCCTTTCCATATCCTCAAAATGTAACAAAACAACAAATATAACTGCATTATAAAAGCGGAAAGAACACACCCTCCCTCCCCACCCCACCCCACCCCACATACCCTTCCTCCTGCCAAGCAGGTTTCCAGAGTGGTGACTAAAGCTGGCTGGGAATTTTTCAATAAATCATTTTTCTGTCAAATTAGCATTTTCTGTCAAAACTTAAACTTTTCATGGAAACATATCCATTTTCACTAAACTTTTGTTGGGATGGTTTCTCAGGTCCAGAATGGAATTTTTAATCAACATCAGAGATAGCTATTCTGGAGTGGGTTTTTCTAATAGCCTAGTGGTGAGGGCATACACCTGAGACATGCAGGTTAAAGTCCCTGCTCTGTCTGATTCAGAGCAGTGACTTAAACCTGAAATCTTCCACATCCCAGGTGAATGCCCCAGCTGTTGCGATATTCCTATGCTGGGGTGTGTGTTTCTCTCTCACACTTTTTGTGAAAAATTTCAAAAGGTCTCAGTTTCATTCCACAGTGGAAGGGAAACAAAATTTCAGAACCTCAAAATTTTTCATGGAACAATTCTTTTCCCTGTCTGCCTTAGTGGTGACCTCCCGCAAAGAGAGTGAATTTACAAGATGAGACCAAAATCCGCCTTTCTGCAAGGAACTGAGGTATGCCTAGCAATACCCCAAAACAGAGCTGGGTGGGACTAACTGTGATGGGGAACAAGCACACTGACCAGCCACAAAGTAGAGGAAGGCTGAAGATCGTGAACTCTAGTATAGAAGGGAGTGGTGATACTGGGCAGAACAGCCAGTACCAGAGCCAAGAGGAGCAGCAGACCAGCTCCAGACCAGAAAAGCAGTTTCCAACACTGAGCAATGACTGGTGATTACTGTTGCTTTAGGCTACAAATGTCTTTCACAATGGGTTTCACTGTAGCATAACAGTAACTAATTATTTTATTTAATGCATTAAAAAGACTTAGAAAAAATTATTCCAGACGTTTCTATTTCAGGTCTATAATAGAAGTTTAATTGTAGTAAACTACAGTAGTTAGAAAAACAATGCACGGAAGCATGAATTATTTTGTCTCATTAGGTTTTGTTAACTAAAAGTTTTTAAGATCGCATGCAAGCTTCTCTTTGTTCGAAAATGTGTTCTCATTCAGACACCATAACCATGTAGAGAAGTGAGCTTTTAGTTCAAGGAATGAACACACAATTGAGGGAGTTCTTTACTTCTTAAGTAAACTCCCTAATTCCTCTACCTGGGACTGAATTATGCCAGAACATCTGCACATCATAGACTATAACATGCTATTTGTTCCAGACAGCCAAAACAACCAAACTGTTTGGCAAAGCTAAAAAGAATTATTTTATTTATAGGCTTTTCTATGGCACTCATCACAGCTGTATCTGAAGGCTTGGCTACACAGAGCTTTAGTCACACAAGAGAGGGGTAAATTCAGTCTCCACTAGCATGTTGCACACTAACTGGCCCACATTCTAGTGTGCACTAGAAGTTTCCTAGTGCACACTAACACAGTACTGTTTGAAACCGGACTGTATTAACATGCATTAAAGGAACTTTTAGTGCACACCAGCAGGGTCCACAAAGGCCAGTTAGTATGCAACATGTTAGCGCAGACTAAAATTTACATCACTCTTATGGAAACTTAAGGCACTGTGTAGACAACCCTGGGATAATGAAGGAAAGCAAAATAAGATGGCGTGACTTGCCAAAAGTCACACAGGAAGCTTGTGGCACAGCTGGGCACAGGATCCAGATCTCCTGAATCCCAGCCCAGAGTCTTCAATGTAAGACCATCCTTTTCTTTTATAAAATAGTGTTTCATATTAAACACTTATTTTGCTTCAAATAAAGCAAATACTGGTCAATAAGACACTTTTTTAAAGTGTCTAGCACCTCTACTAAATTGAAAACATGTCAATTGCATATGGAATATGATACCTCCTACAGTGTAGAGATATCACATTTATGAAGGGAAACAGCATACATATTGACAACTGTACACATTTATTAGCAAGAACTTTTGTTTTTAAATTGCTTGCAATTGACATATCGTCATCAAATATTTAGGACTATAAAAGATTCTATATAAAGTCTGTTTAGTCTCTCTTAGTAAGACATAATGCTGGTTGTCTGACACTGGATAAAACAATCAGTCCAAAATTCAGCCCTTCAAAAGGTCAACTATCATTAAATGCAGCCAAAAAAGCCTCAGCAGTTTTCTTTAATCTATTATTGAAAAATACAAGATGACATCAACAGCAGTTAATTTGCCAAATTGTTTAATGGGAACAATGCAGATGACCAGCCTTGTTCTGCACTAAATCAGGGTCATCCACCTAGGACAAAGTGCAAGTAACCAATGTGAATTTTTTTTCAGCAACTGCAGAGCACAGACTTCGGCGAGCTTCAGTCCTTCCCACTGCTGTTTGCTACATTTCTCTACCCGCACACAGGGATGACTTTTACAATTAGAAATGACAATTTTATGGGGCTACATAAAAATAATTCACTGAAACAAGATCAAATTTATTGCAAAAAAGTAAAAAAGTATCTTACAGGTGTCTGCATGGCACGGTTGTCCTCATCTGACCGGTGAGGTGGACTCATAGAATGTGACCTTAACGCTAGCTTCCCATTATACTTGTATCTTTCCCTGTAGTCACAAAACAGTAACAACCAGAATATAAAGAATTCACATCTAACAACACAGTGGACAGATATCTTGATCTCAAAATATTTTTAAAGTAATAGATACAGGAGAAAATATGTGAGGTTATGCAGATTAAAAATAAATTGGTTAACCGAATAAGAGGGAAAATGGTGTTTTTGTAGCATCTAAATTGAAACATTTTAAAATCAGTGGAAAGAGAAATAAATTTCTCAAATACTCTTAAAAAATAAATTCACAATATTTAACATATCATGTAATGCTATGTTATTTCAACATGTTTTCTTAGTTTCTCCTTGTTATATAGATATGGATGTTGGGTGATACGACAATTATTAATTTAGCTGGAATTTTATTCTTTACAATTGTGTATATTTTAATCCATTTATTCCTAAAGAAGATTTGCACTGGCCCAGTACAGTTAGGTTTTATTTTGTGATATTAAAAGATTGCATTTTCTAAAAATACCCAGATTTTGCTCCAGGAATAGAGTTTTTAACGTCAGAAGACATAGCCTAAAGTTGGAAGGGAAAAAACTTATTTGGAAGTGAATTGTTGACAATATAGAATATTAGAATTCTAATATCATGAACACAACTTCAATTAGACTTGTGCTCCTAGTGCCCCTAGGTGCTTTTGGAAAATCACACCCTAAACTGATAATTGCATTGTACATTGAAGATACCTATCAAATTCCTGGGTCTCTACATGAGAGACCAAGTAATTACTTTGGAACAATTTCCTAAGTTCAAGGGAAAAATAAGAAAAGGCTCCACATAATTAATGATGACTAAAGCATTTATGGCAGTGGAATAATATTCAGAAACAGAAAGGCTATATTATGAAGCAGCTTGTACTATTGGTGAGATAATTTTCAGTTGATGTCACGAGTAGGGTCACACTGATATGACAATTATCTTCCATTTATAGCACATTTCATCAGAAGGATCAAAGGGCTTGATAAAACCATACATAGAAATCATTTCATCCAACATGGAAGGGAAATTACACACCATCCATTATTCTTCTTTGAAGGTATCATTTGACTGGATCCCTGCTCTTTGGTCTCAGATCTCTTACACCAGACAGGTTCCGTAAGAGTTCCGCTAGTTCTTCAAGATTTTTAACTCCTTATGGCACTGGCAGTTCAGCTCTATTCAGAGCCCAACAGCTGGTAATTCAGTGCCTCAAGAACATTGTTTCAGCTCTTTGATGAGCAGGAAGCACAGAGTTCCCCAAACCCAAATGTTAAATGTGATAGCTGACAAACTAATATTTATGCTGCTTAGATAACCACTTGGGACGGGGATGGGACACACTGCCAGTGGGTTTCACAGATATTTGCTGACATAAAAGGAATGGTGAGACTCAGAAGTCTTGGGTTCTATTCCAGGCTCTGGAAGGGAGTGTGCTCTTGTGGCACAGACTTTTCTGCCTGCTATCTGCCTACCCCCTTAGCTCACGTGAGAGAGGTCTGCGTGGTGGATCTAAAGATTCCAACCCTGCAGATTACCCATGAGGGTGTTAATATGACGCCACATGATGGAATTTGTATGTTCAGTTTCCTATTTCAAAAACCTACGAAATTACATACAAAAAAATTATTTAAAAAGAATATGACTACAGTTGCAAAGTCAAGCACTCAAAAACTAGGAAATGCCAGAATTAAGGTTGCCTTAACCTATATATCTGATGAGAAGGCAGGGCTTTGGAGCAGAGCCCGGAGCTGGAGCGTGGAGCAGCTCTGGAGCAGTGGAGCTGCAGGTTTTAGCCTGGAGCTGGAGCGAAGCCGGAGCACAGCTCCAAAGCCCTGCAAGAAGGGACATAAATGTGAAGACTAAATTCCAACTCTTAAAATCTTACATTTGGTCTGTGTTAAATTACAGCTATGAAACACGGACATCCAAAATATTGATAAGAAAGAAATTACAATCCTTTGAGTTATGGTGTTATAGAAGAAGTCTGAAAATATATCATGGATAGACCAAGTAACCAACAAAATAGTATTGGAGATGACTGAAACTCAGCAAATGCTAGTCAGAAATCTTATGAAAAGAAAGATTCAATTTGCAGGGCAAATTTTAAGAGGTTCAGCAGTCAATACATGTTACGGGTACTGGAAGAGAAAGCGGACGACAGAAAAACACTAAGCAGAAAAAGATGATCTTGGACAGAAGAGATGGTATAAATGGTGGATCAAAAGGATTATTTATCCACAAATTGATTAGCAGAGGATCATACAGAATGGGCTACCATGGTTGCAAACCTCCAGTAATGGAGATGCCACATAAGAGGAAGAAGAGTGTAAGCTTAATTCAGCCCCCTGTGTGTGTGCTTTATGGTACAGTCTTTAATTACATGATCGCATACTAATTTTTTCACAGGACTCCTGCTTCATTCAATGTGAATGATGGACCTCCTCTGGAGCTGAATAAGGGCTGTCTTGTCTGTAAGATCCCTACCTGATTTGTTACAGAAGCTCGGAAGCTATGCAGTGAATGAGGCAGGAGTCTGCAGGAAGAGAAAGGGGAGTCTCATGGTAAAGACCGTTGAACGCTGCCCTGGAGAACTGACTTCTATTCTTGCTTCTGCCACAGAGTTCCTACATGATGCCAATCAAGTCACTTAAGACAAACTTTTCAGACGTGGTCATTAACTGTGTATACCTCACATACTAGATGCTCAACTTGACACCCTGCAGTCTGATTGACAAAAGGGCTGAGCACTCTCAACTGCAAATAAAGTCAATGGCAGCTACCCTCTGATCATATGAAGTGCTATATAATGCTAAATACTCTGAAAAATTAGGTCCTAGCGGTCTTTTTACCTTAATATTCCTTAGCCTCAGGTCTCCATCTGTGAAATGGAGATAAATAATACTGCCTCATCTCACAGGAGTCTTGTGAAAACAGATTCATTACTGTTTATGAAGCACTCAGATAATATGGTGGAGAATGCCATAGAGGAAATTAATAATTCTGTGTTCAGAGCACTCATTGAGGCAGGAGTCCTCTGGAAAAAAAATAGTATGTGTTCATTTAATTAAAACTATCACAATGCATATGCACAAGGGGGCTGAATTAAGGTTGCACGGCAGCTTAATTAACATTTGGGAAGTCTTTTGAGACCCTAAAATGAAACTGCTTATGAAATTCTTCCCTCTCACTCTTCCCCCTCCCTCGCGGTTCAGAAGGCCTGTGCAACACTTAAGACTTCTTAAGAGAAGTGGAACATTGGGCCTTTGCATGTCCTTTACACAGAGTTTTGTCTGATAATCGCAATGTATTACTGTTACTCCTGCAAAGAGTAGCATGGCATTTTTACCAAGGTAGTCAGTACCTCTATACTAGAAAGACAGAATATTAAGCAACAGAGGGCCCACTAACAGCAGTCAGACACTAATTCATCACTAACCAAGAAAAGATGCATACCCCATACTTATTCATTACCACCATTTCCTGCAGTACAATATGAATCAGGAGCCAAAAAAGACGAATAGAACTTTTAAACTACACTCAACATCTCACAATAAACATGGTCCTTTTTCTGAAACTATTACCCATCAAAGTGTTCGGCCCCAGACAAAATATTAGGGTAATCAAAATATTTTTATTGTGCCCCTAATATTTGTTAAATCATATTTTTTTCATAACATTTTACCAGGTTGATAGAATCATAATAGTTATAACTGAAATGCCCAGTTTTATAATCAGTCATTTCTTTCACAAAAAATGTAGTACTTACACATTTGTTTCTTAATTATGATTCAAGAGTTATAAATACATTAAAAAAAGATTTAATTCTATCATGAAAGATAAAAATGTTTTAGTCATCCAGCAGTATGAAAGTTTAAAAGGTGAAAAACACAGTCAAACTTATTTGAAAATAGAGACTTTAAATCATAGTTACTGTATGAACCTTCTACATAACGGTGACCAAAAACATCATCATTTATGACACTTGCATTAAGGAAGTCCTTCATAGAGGCAAAATTTCTATCCTGTTTTAATAATGGATTAAAACAACAAAAACCCCTTTGTTTAAAAATTAAACATTATTTAAATATTAAACATTAAATTTTCTTTTAATTGTTAAATAGATAATGAAAACAAGTTAGAAATGTATGTACTGTCTATTACATAGAGCTCCCATATGGCCCATGTCACAAATGATGTCAGCTTAAAGTAACAATAGCTTCTCTGCTTTTTACAACGCATATAACCCAACTTCCACAGCTCATGACTTCTTGCCATGGGAATGCCTAGAGTATCAATACAGATCTTGTATGTGCTGCTGAAATAAGAGTTGCTCTTTCAAAGGTTATTATACTAGAAAACCTACAAAACAATGTGCTGCAGTGTTCTTACCACTGCAAGATTAGATACCTGGACTATAGATTGGGAGAAAAAATATAAACAGGAAATTAGGGAAAAGACACACAGAAAACACTCTCCTTTCAAACAGTATGTATATTTCCAGGATGAGGTCTAAATACCGCAGGAAGGAATAACCTTTTGATATTGCAGTAGTGCCCAGAGGCTGCAATCAAGATCAGGGCCCCACTGTGCCAGGTAACGTATGAACACAAAGGGAGAAGCAATCCCTACCTCCAAGAGCTTACAACCTTGTTTGATTTCTTGCTATCACTGAGGATGAATGAATCCATAAGATGGAACTCTGCTTGCATGGCTATTTCTAGGCCCTAGCACTAGCCCTAGCCACATTGAAGAACTATGGCAGCTCACAAATAAACACATGGAATATAACATTTAAATTCAAGTTAGGGTCATGGAGAAGGCACATGAGGGAAAAGGAAGAAAAATGGTGAAAATAGCAAGATCAGTGGTTGTACACCAAGGATTGTGCAAACTTTAAGGGCTCTTATCTTTCCTCCTCTTATTTCTCATAGACAAGACAACAGATGTAAGATTTTAGAATAGATTCGAATGCAGTGAAGTAGATTATTTGGTAAACAATTTTGAGGCAGGCATTCTAAACATAAAGGGCAGCACAAAATAAGGTATGGGAACTGTAAGAGAAGGAAAAGACACAAGCATTGAGGCTGGCATCACTACAGAGCACAAGAGTGGAGGAAAAGCTACAAGAGAGCAGGTCAGAAACATAAGCACATGCTGACCACCGTAAAATCTAGAAGGCAAAGACAAGAAGTTTGAAATTAATGTTGCGTTTCATGGGGAACCAGTAATTTAAAGGGTGGGAGTGGAGAGTAACATGGTCAAACCAGAAATGTTTTGCGAGTTTCATTTCATGTCTGCCTCATTGACTGGACGGGGTAGGGATAGTCCTGAAAAGGACAAGACTGTAGTATTTAAGCAAGAAGATGATTAGGGCATTGACAAGAACTTTGTCCACCAGATAAGAAAGGACAGGGTGTATTTTTAGAACAAACGTGGAGTAAAAAGTGTCAGAACTGTATATGTGAAGGAAAGGGAGAGATGAAAATAAGTCTCATCTTATGGGCTCAAGTTACAGGCAAAATGGATATAATCTAGATCATAATGGAGAACAGAAGTAAAGAAGAGGATCTGGGAGAAAGAATTATAAGCCTCTCTTTGGCCATGTTAAATTTGAGATTATAGAGAAGAATCTTTCTATGTACAGTGCAAATCCATTCACATTAAGATAAAAATGTATCGCCTTAATCAACGTACCTACTAACAAATAGCCATGTACTATTAATGTCAAGTCAGACTATTAAAATACCTTACATTTTTCCCTCCCAGCAAAAAATTCAGCTGTGAGTTATGCCAAGAGATGCTGAGATGAATTAAGTGTTTATGAAGAGAGACAATTGTTGGATGTACAGTATAAATTAGTCACTTCTATGAAAATTGAAACACAAACCAACTTTCCATGAGGAAAACAGTCCCAGCTTTCATCTAAGCAGCAGGGAACATTGAAATGTACCAACTGGAGCGTACCTTTCTTCTGGCATCAGTAAATATCAATAAAGTGTGAGGATAAACAATAGTGATTGCAGTGCAGCAAATGGTTTGGATAAACAAAAACTAGGAGGAAAAAGAACAAAAGGAATATAAAAATGCAAAGATTGTCTCCAGTGAGTCATAACATTCCTACCCTTAACAGAATTTTATTCTGCCAGGATTTATTTTATATTGCAAGACAACAAATCTTTATCTGTATGTAAATCTATACTTTATCTCAATACAGGCTGTTTCTTTTCAGGTTATGTGATGGCTAGATAAAGCTTCAGGTTTAAAAAAAAAAAAAAAACAGATGTCATGTTGAATCCTACCCACAAAAGATTTCTCAAGTATTTTAAAACTGGAAAAGTGTGTTCAGATATACTTAGGCACCTCTGTTATTTTTAAGTGGACCTTAAAAAAGAAGCAGCATTGCTCAATTTTATAAGTAGAAGCTTTGAAAAGGGCTCTCTCTAAGGGTACGTCCATACTACCCGCCCGGGTCGGCGGGTAGCGATCGACTTCTCGGTGTTCGATATATCGCGTCTCATCTAGACGCGATATAATGAACTCCGAACGCGCTCCCGTCGACTCCGGAACTCGACGGGGGAGCCGCGGACTTCGATCCCGCGCCGTCAGGACGGGTAAGTACTTCGAACTAAGGTACTTCGAGTTCAACTACGCTATTCGCGTAGCTGAACTTGCGTACCTTAGTTCAAACCCCCCCCCCCCCCAGTGTAGACCAGGCCTTAATGGGACTGTTGCTTAGCCTTAAATCAAACCATACAGGACATAAGGGGGAGTCCCTTTGCAGTCTTCCCTGTTCACCTCTGAAAGTAGTAGACAACGGTGCTATTTCCCCCTCCCCTGCCAATGCAGGTCGACAGGGAGTGGCCACAGCCTTGATTCCAACTTCTTTACCCCCAGACACCAGCCAGGACAGTGGGCTGGCATAGGAAGAGGAAGTAATTTTTACTGATAAAGGAGAGTAGCAAATGATTTCCTACTAGGAACCAGGTGGGAGAAAATGTGGGTTCCTCCTGGGGTGGTACAACACAACAGGACTGGTTTTAAGGCATAATCTAGATGTCTATAAACAACATCTACTAATTCAGTTTGAAAGGTCAGATTTCTATTAAAATCTAACTATACAATACTAGTTTAAATCTACCCTCCCAATTTTTGACATGAAGACCTCTCTTGTCCCGTCAAGTTCAGCATTACCCAATCCCACTCTGGCAGAAAAAAAAAATCTGACAATCTGCATTTATTTTATAAATGTAACAGGTAAGTAGGTTCCTAGGAAAAACAGCCATTTCCATAAGCAAAATAGCATATACACAAACAGTACAAAAATAACAGAGTACAGCAGGCCAACAAGTGCTCTTTTACTCTGATTTTTAAAAGGGGGGTGGTAAACTTGGGTTATGTTACTCAAACCTGAGTTTTAGTTGCTTTCAAAACCATAATTCATAAACATCTTTCTTTGAAATAAATGGCTTATTTTTAAAATGTCTTCAGAAACTGCTACAGTCTACCTGTAAGAATTAAATTACCAATAGTAGGATAACAGAATATTAATCAAAGCTAAAACATAAAACATAATCCACATAGGTCACATTAATAAACTTTCTCCAGTACAAAGAAAAGTGGGGTTTGCTGTATTACATAAAATGGAAGAAGATCGCCATCTGCTGGCCATTACAATAAATTGCAGAGGCACCACGAAACACACTGAAAAAGGTTCACACTTTTAATATTTATTTACTGAGCACTGACAGCAAGTTCACCACTGTAAAAACAAAGGAAGACATGTAACAAAGTAATAGAGACACATTATACATCAACTATTCCCATGAAATATTGTTTCTTTTTACAGATAACAAAGCTTCATTTGGCCCTTCCTTACCCCTTGCATAGCTCAAATGTTTTAAATATTTTCTCTTTTATACTCAGTTTATGTGAAGTGGAAACTCTCTTTATGAATTTAACACGTAACTCAGAAGAACTGCCAAGTGTAAAAGTAACCCAGGTTTTCTCCTCCATTTTTATTCCTCTTCAAAAACGTAATGCACAAATTAAAGTTTTTACCCCACACAAAATAGATGTGTTCTTTGAATGAGTACCCACTTCTAGAAGTGAGTATCTTGTGCTTTTGATTGCCTGCTAGCCACTAGCTGCAGACTAACGCTACACTGCCAAAGAACACCATTCATGATCATGCTTTACAGGACAACATGTATTTAAAGCACTTGGAACAGGGGAATGTGATCGGGCACAGTCAACATGCCTGACCAACCTGATTGCCCTCTATGATGAGATAACTGGCTCTGTGGATATGGAGAATGCGGTGGACGTGATATAATTTGACTTTAGCAAAGCTTTTGATATGGTCTCCCACAGTATTCTTGCCAGCAAGTTAAATAAGTATGGACTCAATGAATAGACTACCAGGTGGATAGAAATCTGGCTAGATCGTCGGGCTCAACAGCTCCATGTCTAGTTGGCATCTGGTATCAAGCGGATTGCCCCAGGGGTCAGTCATGGGGCTGGTTTTGTTGTACATCTTCATTAATGATCTGGATAATGGGATGGATTGCACTATCAGCAAGTTTGCAAATAACACTAAGCTGGAAGGAGAGGTAGATAGGCTGGAGGGTAGGAATATGGTCCAGAGGGACCTAGATAAATTGGAGGATTGGGCCAAAAGAAATCTGATGAGGTTCAACAAGGACAAGAGCAGAGTCCTGCACTTCAGATAGAAGAATCCCATGCAACGCTACAGGCTGGGATCCGACTGCCTAAGCGGCAGTTCGGCAGAAAAGGACCGGAGGATGACAGTGGACGAGAAGCTGGATATGAGTCAGCAGTGTGCCCTTGTTGCCAAAAAAGCTAAAGGAATATTGGGCTGCATTAGTAGGAGCACTGCCAGCAGATCAAGGGAAGTGATTATTCCCCTCTATTCGGCACTGGTGAGGCCACATTTGGAGTATTGCGTCCAGTTTTGCCCCTCCCCCCACTACAGAAACGATACAGACAAATTGGAGACAGTCCAACGGAGGGCAACAAAAATGATTAGGGGGCTGGGGCACATGACTTATGAGGAGAGGCTGAGGGAACTGGGCTTATTTAATCTGTAGAAGAGAAGAGCGAGGGGGGATTTGATAGCAGCCTTCAACTACCTGAAGAGGGGATTCCAAAGAGGAGAGAGCTAGGCTGTTCTCAATGGTGGCAGATGACAGAACAAGGAGCAATGGTCTCAAGTTGCAGTGGGAGAGGGTTAGATTGGATATTAGGAAACACTATTTCACTAGGAGTGTGGTGGAGCACTGGACTGGGTTACTTAGGGAGGTGGTGGAATCTCCATCCTTACAGGTTTTTAAGGCCCGGCTTAACAAAGCTCTCGCTGGGATGATTTAGTTGGGGTTGGTCCCGCTTTAAGCAGAGGGTTGGACTAGATGTCTCTTCTAACCCTAATCTTCTATGAAGGTGCAATTCTACTCTGAAAAGTGGCTTTGAAAAAAAATGTCATAATGGAGTTCCACATTTACTGTCACAATTTTAATATTGAATTTGCTCAATTTAGAAGTAGAATGAGGCTTATTTATTTACCATCATGGCAAACACAGACTGAGATCTGAAAATTATGTTATGCTCTTTTTGCATCACGTATCTTCACTTGCTGTAAAGATCCCAAGGCCAAATGTTGCTCTTTAGTTACACCCATGCAACCACGCTGTCCTCAGAGGATATCATAGGATCATAGAAGATTAGGGTTGGAAGAGACTTCAGGAGGTTCTAGTCCAATCCCCTGCTCAAAGCAGGACCAACCCCAACATAATCATCCCAGCCAGGGCTTTGTCAAGACGGGCCTTAAAAATCTCTAAGGATGGAGATTCCATCACCTCCCTAGGTAACCCATTCCGGTGCTTCACCACCCTCCTAGTGAAATAGTATTTCCTAATATCCAACCTAGACCTCCCACACCTCCCTACTCCTCAGTGTCATCTGTGCAACTTTGTTCCCTGTGGTTGCACAGGCTTAACTAGATGCATAATCTGTGCAGATGGCCTGGCACGTAGAATTTAGTTAACAATTCTTCTGCTGATGTGCAAGTCAGAAAAAGCAACAGTTTCATAATGCCTGAACTGGGTTGATTCTGCAGGGATAACAGCAGTAAAAGGTTTCCCCCCTCCAAAGTAAGAAGATATAGTAAGTAAGCAAGCAAGCAGATATCTGAATACACACAGAGACCAGATCTAATGAGTAAGGGGGTGTCATTTTTACAATCACTTAACAGACTGCATGGAACTTTAGAGGGATTCTCAGGTACCAGATCCAACATCTGTCTTCTTAGTAGCCACAACAGCTGCCAACTATGGTCTAGAAATATATCTTAGTGTTATGTAGAACACAGAAGATTAAAATGAGGTAACGACTCTCCACCACCACACATCCCCGTGCAGTTGCATAGGACGTATCTGGACCTTGGGTCCAGATATGAGTAGAGAGAACGGGTTGTGCTCCCTGATATTCCTCCCTGCAAACAAGTCAGAGGAAAGAGAAAAGGAGTGGGGGAAAGGAGAGCTGAAAGTAGATGGAGGTATGGCTCCAGCCCACATCCCCCACACACTGACTACCAGAGTGGGTTGGATGCAAGAGGGGAGGAGTATTCTGCATCTTGTACAGTGCTAATGCAACATATTTCAACCCCATTCAGAGAATAAAAGGGGAGCTAAAGAGGAATCATGTCTCAGAGAGGCATCTCTAAAGCCCAAAGCCTTTCTGGTTGTAGCACAGCTACACACCACCCCATATTCAAGGGTGGCCAAGCCTAAAAGGTTAATTGAGCCATATGTATTTTATTTTCCTTTTCTAGTTAGACATTTCTTTTTGGGAAGAAGTGTCAAGATGTATGACAAAACCTAGAAGAGTAACATGGAAGTGCCGGGACTCTCACGGCAACTACTGATATTCTGCATCTATGCTTGGCATCTACACTCAAGATAAGAAGTCCATATCAGTGAGCATAAGCGAAGGCAACCGAAAGACCAACTAAGAGTATCAAATGTGATACATGTGTTATCTCAGGTTTAATGGACATTAAGACATTCCCAAATTTTAAGTCACTGTTAGAAGGACGTGAAGCCATCTGGTAAAATGTTTAGTCCCTAAGTGACTAAGGAGCCAAAAATCATGTTTACTTTTCTATAGACTTTCAATAAGACTTCTGAAAGTTTTACTCCTATCAATTTGTGCCTGGATTAAAAAAAAAGTAGCCTCCACAGGCAAAAACATTTGACTTAAGATGAGAGAAAAATAGTGGATTTAAAAACCAACGCTCAGTGGTGTGCAAATGAATGAGAGATATAATATTGAAATCTTATAGCAAAAATGGTTGTGTCTAACATTGAGCACCTAAATCAACTGTTAATCATCTAAATATAAACAATGCATGTGTTCAGTGCCTCTGAATATTGGGTATCTAGTGTGAAATCATGGCCCTACTGAAATCAATGGCAAAACACCCACTGAAGTCAATGGAGTCAGGATTTCACTCCTAACTGTAAGCATCCAGACTTGAAAATTGTGGCCAATCTTTGCTATCAGAGCATAGCCACCTTTGAACTACTACACAGAGAAAATGTCTGCTAGCAGAACACAGGAGGATGTTCCAAAGTCTTACACAGGATTTATACACGAAAGAGCTACTTAACAGAGCCCCAAGAAAAAGACTTCAAAAAGACTGCATCTTTAATAATAAAAAATAAAAAAGGGCTGGCACACAAACAGCATAATCTAAAATGTCATTAGAAATGCCTCACATACAAAAAGGTCTAAGTAAAGGAAGATTTTATAAAGTGATCAAAAACACACTAAGAGGGAAAAATCTTTTAAGATTAAAAGAGGTTTTTTCAAAGGACAAGTAGAAGTGGTTGTAAAATTTATGAGGCGGCATTAAACTTCAGTTCCAATTTGCAATAAATTATTCACTATAAAAATACACGTGTGAAATAAAAGTTTCTTGTGCACTTTTCTGTTTGTTTAGCAGGTTTTATATTTATTAATTTGTACTGGATCAACTGGAGGAGATAAAACTACACCAGTTGACATCTCAAATATTACCTCATCCTCATATGTCTGGTTAAAGGAAGAGCTACAGATTTAGGGAAGACTGCAGAAGAATTTGCAGTTTGAAGAAGAATACAGCCCAGAATGGCATGCTTCCTTACATGCATGAATTAAATATAAGGGAAACATAAGTAAATCTATTTTTCTAACAGAGAACGTATCAATAAAAACAAATCCAAAAGACATTTCTAGTCAAAACATCACATTTGCCAAGGTAATCAATTTGCTAAAAGAGAAATGTAAGTTTTATTTTTAGTTCATTAAGGAAAGTCAGGTTAGGCACCCAGAGATCTGATAGCTGATCAATACTCTCAGCAACTCCAAGTGTCAATCTGGAGACCTGACTGTAATTCAGCGAGCTGTTCCCAAAGCTCCTAAACTGATTATATTAAAAAATTTCCTGCAGAAGTCAACTAATCAACTGTTTTTCCATATTACTAAGCTATCCCTCACATCAGTAGATTGTTTGTTCCTTTTCCACGTTCACTGTTTAGTTAAAACTATTTTCCAGTGACATGGACAAAAGAGCTTTCACACAATAATAAATAGGTCTATAAAATATTATAAAATTATATGGCAAAGAGCTCAGAGCACAAAACAAACTGAAGACAGAAGTAAGATCAACACAATATACACATCTTGTTAAATTTTATATAATGTCATAAGATTCCTGTTCTAAAACATATACCATATTTTGATCAGTAACATCCTAAATAATTGCCCAGAACCAGTGTATTCCCCAAGATCCCGAATCTTGGGAGACCTACAAGAGAAACTTGCACTGATTCCAAGGCCCCTCCTTGACTCTGCCTGTATGACTCCATTGGATCTGCCTACCTCCACCTAAAGTCCTAATCTAGGCATCCAAAGTTAACTCCCTCTGAGGCCTTGGGCTTTTCAGTTCAGTGTACCTATCTGTCAAATTATGTAAAATATTCACTTACACACATCGCAAGAGGGTTGTGAAGATTTTCTGATCTCTAAAGGCTTTCAAGAATGCACTTATCAGAGATGGAGTAGGCACCTCCCCACCTATAGTTAAGGTTGACCAACACTTTCTATTATAAGACCCTGCTTTCAGTTGCCTATAAAACACTTTGCGAAACTTTAACCATTCAGGCTGAAATTTTCCTTGCTGGCTGTCTGCTTTAGGCTGAATGTTGGGTTTTTTGGTTTTTTTTACTTCACTAAAAACCGTTCAACTGTTTCTCAGAGCAAGATTAGGAAAAATAAATTGTTTTGCCCATGTGAATAAAAATTCTTACAATCATTTTGCTGAGAAGTTCTTGCACCTCCATGCTTTGGATCAGGGACTTAAAATTGGCAGAGAGGACACACTGGTTTGAGGGATGTACCTTCTGCCATCTCTGTGATCTCCATCAAACTGCCCAAATATAGCAAAATTATAAGCTTCTCAAAAGTTTCAGTTTGCACATGCTCAGTAGAGACTTGTTAGAATTTGGCTGCTAAATTTCCTAAGAGTCTGCACTGAGCATGCTCCGAGTCCAGGGCTCCTGCGGAGGGCAGGCTTTTCCCTGCAATTGCTCTTCTTGGCTGTAGAAACCACTGTGAAGCCAGGCACAGGAACTGAAAACAAGGAGACACTCTCCTGTGCTTCTCGATGCTCAGGGTACGAGGAGGAAGAGGAAACAAAGTGATTTGAATACCTGGCGAAGGGAGAGGAAGGAGAGGGAGGATTGCAGAAGCCAGAGGGTGGGAGAGAGGGGAAGGCAGGAAAATTGAACTGTAGCAGTGGAGGAGGGAAAATAATTTGTGATAATGTAATTAAAGACTGTCATGGTGCTTACTCACAAAGGGCCGAATTAACATTGTACAGGCAACCTTAATACTGACACTTCCAAACTTTTGAGTGATTGATTTTGCAACCTTAATGTTTTTAACATATTGTTATTATACACAAAAAACTAGCACTTTATAGTAAGATTATGTCCAATTCGACATGTTAATAAGCATTATTTATAGATCCGATTTTGAATTCTTACCTGTGTACAAATGGTGATGCTACCAAAGCTGACTCTTCTCTAGAAGAGAATTTCCATGATTCCTCTAATTTTGATTCACTTGTTCCTAGTTCTCCCATGACCCAGTCAGGTAAAGCTTCTGGGCTACCACTCTGTGCTCTCGTTGAATTTGGTTCATCAAAATAGATTGACTATATTTAAAAAAAAAATTGAAGATCCGGTTAGTCAAAAAAGATTAACATTGTAAAGATCTAGATTAAAAAAAAACAACCCAGGAATATATGCACCCTTCTTTATCATCATCATCGCTTGCTGGTTTGGTAGCAGCATAAAGAATGCAATTCCATTCCAAGTAAAGTCAAAGGGAGTTTGCCAATAAGTTCAATGAATGCATGCTTAAAATAGGGGGCCAAGAATACTGAGTCCTGGATATAAGGGAAAATAGTTATAAGTTTACATAGCACTTATTACCACAGAACATCTTTGCACAGCCTGTATTACTGATCACTAACAAAACTGTTCTATGAACAGTGTCATAAATTGCTAACTTGCTCTGAAGAGCAGGATCAGGCTTAGCTACATACCATGTTAGGAACCAGTTAGGGACCAACCTTCCTGTATTAATCAAGCACCTTATGATCCAGATCCAACTGCCTCTTCCAATAGTAAGATTCACAGCCCAATACTTCAACCCCAGCATTCCCATTATCTTGGGGCCCTGCTCCATCCTCATGAAGCCATCCTCAACACGCAGAGAGAGCATTGTTTTGAAATATTTAAAACATTGTTCTAAAACATTAATTGGTTTTTAGTTTTGGGCATTAAAGTTGGGGAGGGAAGAGGAAAGAACAAACGGGGGAAAAAAAAACTTTTTATGACCTAAGGGATCAGAGATGGTTAGTTTAGTATAGAAAATCAATATTTTTTCAATCCAATCATCAATTTATTATTGTTTAACCCAAACATATATAAAATTCAAAGAACCCTTCAAAACCAAAAATTGGGTAGCAATACCACTGAGTAACACCAAAAAGCTAAATGCATTTTACAATACTAATAAATTAAAGAACTGATTTTCAGAAGTGCTGAAGTTAAAGGGAGCAGCAGAATGTTCAGAATTTCTAAAAGTCAGGCCCTACCCTTCACAATGCCCATGTGAGCCATTATCCCCATACACACTTTTTTTTTTAAACGTACATGTAGAGTATTTAATTGATTTACCCATCTAAGTCTGTAACAAAGCCAGGAATACACAGCCCTAAGCTTCAAGCACAAGACTCTCTTTCCTTTCACTATACCAATTTGAAGTTTAAGTCTAGCTTTGAAAATATTGATTATGTCCCTTTAAACATATTTTAAGTTATCTGTAAATATCAGTTAGCAACTTAATCAGATATCATCAAAAAGGTATGTTTCCACGCTTTCTGAACTTCTATTTTATTTGAAGAAGAAAACAAAACAGGTCACATAAAAAAAATTCACAAAGACCTAGAAATCTGTTTGCCAACTCCAGTTACAAATTATTAATGGAACCACAGTACAAGTTGTAGGCCAACATTCGCTTCTTGCAATTCCACTGAAATCACTGCAGAATTTGATTCCATCTGTAACCAAAAGTGAATACTTAAATATATAATTTTTAACTACATTTATGAACTACTCAAGTTTGTTCTCCATAAAAATGAAATAAATACCCACCATATATGAAGGCAAGGTTCTCAGTATTCCAGGTTCAGGTTTATGTGTAAAAGGGCCTTCTAGAACTCCTCGTTTCAGCATATGCAGCAACAATTTTGCATACAAATTCCGATTCTTTCTACCCATAATTCCTGCACCTGCTCCTGAGGGCTCGCAGAGTTTTTTAATCCAGAGCGCACATCTCTGACGTTCTAGAAAAATACATTCCATTACAATAGACTTTCTCAGAAAACAGAACAAACCTAAGAGCAGCAGAAGTTATGAAAGAACTACAGCATAACTTTGTAGACATCTCTCTCTTCAACCAAGAATTTAAGTTTTGCACAAAGGAAGTTTTAAGGTAGAACATGAAATTTTACAAGGATGTGTATATTTTTCATGGAAAGGAACTTCAGGTCAAACAAAACACAAATGGAAAAATATAATTTATCCACTAAAATATCACAGAAAAAGAAAACTAACTTTAAGAAGAGTGCCATAGAAATACTTCCATGCTATACAGCTCAAAACATATACTTTAAATTCAATTTGAAAATTTATAGAGAGCCTGTGCAGTCAGATCATGGACAATTAGTGTTATGTACTTCCAGAGTACTGTATCACTTAAAGTTTATCTTGCTTTCTGAACCAGCTTCAATTTCTGAGTTGACCTAGGGTACAGTCCCATGCACACTGCAGTAATCTAATCTTTCTATGACAAAGTAGTAAGGTTCACATCCAAAAGAGAGTCTCAGTCTCCTATCAGGCATATATGAGTTAAAACCCTCCTCAACACTTTGGTTTGTGATATTTTAACATCAGCTTGCTACCCAACAACAACCCAAATGTGCAAACTCTAGCTACAAATAGCAGGCACATATCCTCAACAAATATAATCTTCACCATAATTTCTAGTTGCTTATCCCCAACATTACCAGCAGCACCTCAGTCTTATCCAGATGGATGACAACTAGCTGGTTGAAACTCAATGCCCCCAACTCCAAGTGAGACACTGAGCCAAATGTTTGGCAGCACTTAGCTGGGTTATGTACAATAGAGAAGTAAAGTTAAGTATCAGCAGTCTACTGAAATTGCTGCAAGCCATACCCTCCCAATGTCCCCATGTACATGCTGTACATGAAGGAGAAAAGACTGAACTCTGTGAAACGCTATATAATAGCATGCTTTAGGTATGAGGAACAATTTTCCAACATCACTCTCTCAAGGTGGCCAGCAAGGAAGAAATAGATTTACCCAAAAGCAGCCTTGCATTCCCCCAGTGCAAGCCATAGGAAAACCAAAACCAGCTCACAATGGAGGACAACTGAATCATCCAGCAGTATCAACATACACACACGCACTCGGTCTTCATCCATCACTAAGATGATGATGATGATGATGATACTGTCCTGTTCCCCGAACTGTACAAGGATGACAAGTGTCAAGGAAATCTGGTGCTTCTGGATTATCACAGCTCTTCCCATAAACTACCAAATATGGAAGATTAAATACAGTACTAAATGATAACCAGACTGAAAGGATCAAATGTTGCTTTCTTGAGCCAAGACTACAGACTAACCTCCTTAAAAGAAGATGGCACCCTGCCCCCCCTCTTCCAACAATGAGCTTAGTTCTTCTCTGACGACATTTGCCAGTCAGGAACAAGGAGACAAAGCAAAAAGTTCTCCCAACACCTTTAGTATCTCAGTAAATGGCCAAATGTATGGTCACATCTGAGAACAAAGAATGTAAGCTATTCCTTACAGGATGGGAGACGCTATCCAGGAAGCAGTGACTGAAAAAGACTTGGGTCATTGTGGATAATCAGTTAAACATCAGTTCCCAGCACAACATTGTGGCCAAAAGGGGTAATGTAATCTTTCAATGTGTAAGTAAGGGAATATTGAGTAAGAGTGCTGAGGTTATATTACCTCTGTATTTGGCACTATTGCACCTGCTACTGGAATATTGCATCCAGTTCTGGTGTCCACAATTCAAGAAGGGTGTTGATAAATTGGAGAGGGTTCAGAGAAAGCCTTATAGTGAGAGACTCAACAAGCTCAACCTATTTAGCTTATCAAAAAGAAATGTAATGGGTGATTTGGTCACAGTCTAGAAGTATCTACATGAGGAAAATATCTGATAGTAGAGGGCTCTTCAATCTAGCAGGCAAAGCTATGGCCAATGGCTGGAAGAAGAAGCTAGACACATTCAGACTAGAAATAAAGCACAAAATTTTAAGAGTGAAGATACTTAATCATTGGAGCAACTTCCCAAGTGTTGTGGTGGATTCTCCAACACTGGAAAGTTTTAAATCAGGATTGGATATTTTTCTAAAAGATTCTAGTTCAAGCATGGCTATTGAATCAAGAGTTAATACAGGGAAGTCATATGGCCTGTGTTATGCAGGTCAGACTGGATGATCACAATAGTCCCTTCTGGCCTTAAACATCTATGAAACATCACTGGCCTAAACTCAGCCACATAAAATTTATCTTTCATTCCCTCCAGATACAGCCCCCATTCCAAAATCCACTCATTTTTCCTGTAATCAGAAATTTCTTTGCAGAGGTACTCAAATCAGCCAAGACATGAAGCCAGCTTATTTAACTAACATGAATATCACCCAAAACTAAAAACAAACAAAACAAAAAAGTGTAAGAATTCACAAAATCCTTTATGACTGTTATGTAGCTTCAACCAAGACTTCCCCCAACACTGTCCTAGATTAAGCAGGAGGGAAAACTGCTATCAACCAAAGCAGTCTGTGAGGGCAAAGCTGGAGAAGAAAGCTCCTAGCACCCTTTATTGATTGCTGAAGATAAGAGATTATTAATACATACTATCAAACCCTAGTAGGAACAATGTTTTCCCTCAGGACTTTCCAGAAGAGTTCTGCTTCCATTAGGACAGCCCTTCACCTAAAAGGAAAGGTGTGTGCCAGCCTGAGAACATGAGATAATGGTGGATCCAGGGAAACAGTTTAATTTTCAAATGGACAAAAAGAGAGACATTCCAGAACTAATTTCTGTAGATTCATATTTATGCTTAGTTTACAGGGTTCTACTATTATAGAAACAATTTTGAGTATTAGTCAGTCTCAATTCCAGAGAAGAATATTCCCTCTAACGTCTGCTTCAAAGGTAAAATAAAAATTGTTGTATTGAAAGTAATCTGATTACAGCATCATTTTAAAATGAAAACCTACTTCTGATCATGTCAGATCCTGCAACGTACTGAGCATCCTCAACTTCTATTAAACTCAATGCGAGCTAAGGACTGTCAGTGCCTTCAGAATCATGCCCTCAGTTGCAAAATACAGTTTGCATGAGCATTAATATTTTATCATCCAATTTAAAGGCCTGAGACAGTAGCCTTACTCAAACAAATCCTTCCATGGAAGAAAGACCACCTGTGGGATTTAGAACTACTAGTGCAAACAAAGGTTTGGCAAATCAGGCCCTTAATATGAAGATCAGAAGTGAACTGCATACTATTAAAAGAAAGTAATCACTTAGCTCATAAAACATCACTCCTTAGCTGATACTTGTACTAGTAGTTTAAAAAGTTCCAGCATTGGATTTATTTCTTTTATAAACATAATTGTATCTTGACAGATTGGTCTCTAAAAAAATGCTTGCAATTTTATAATGGCATAATCTCCAAGACAAAGCCTATTTTAGTTTTAATTTCCAATGAATTCATTAACTGGAAAATACAGGAATTAATATATTTATGCAAAAGTACATTTACGTCATCAAAATAAGAAGGATGAGCTTGAATAAACAGTATTAACAAAAGGTGCTTAAAAGATAACCTAAAAATCAACTTTAAAAGTTGTGCACATATGATGATGCACTCTGCAACATTAGGTTTGTGGTACTTAATTTGTTATTTAGCAAAATGTGTTTACAAATGCATACAGATGTCATTATTTTACACTCGAGATTCATAATATACCAAGATTCTGTAGTAAAACTAGAGTATTTCTGATTGTTATGTTTATTTACATGCAAATCGTAGCACAGTTTACCTGATTTATGTGGTAATTTTAGCACAAACGGCTTCATATCTACAACATAGTGATCAAATTCCGCATCCAACTTCTCCCATGTTTCCTCTTCACTACTCATTGTGCACTTAACAGCCAACCTGCACAATTTAAATTTAAATAGAGATTACTATTAATCTACTTAATATCTAAATGCAAATACTAACTTTTTGAGCTACCTAAAAAGAACAAACAATAATATAGCTATTTCATTAGCACTAAATTCACACACACACCTTTGCAAAGAGCTAACACTCCGGATAAGTTTGTCAAACAATATGTTTGTTTGATTTTGGAATGCTTATTGGAGAGAGAACAATAACCACATAAAAAAAACATTTGGCAAGATACAGGTCATAAATAAACCCATCTTATTACTCCCTAAAAGCTATTAAAACAACAATATTCATCCAGAAAATAGCTTTTCCTACTTGGAAGTCAGTGACAAGATACCACTTACAAATGAAAACAATGTGGAAAGCAGGAAGAACAATATTACAAATAATATTTTGATAAAAAGTTATTTGAGAACAGAAGATATAGCTAAAATACAACACTTGTACATTTTTAAGAACAGTGATTTACTGATAAATTGTTGGGCAACAGTCAACATGGTTTCTGTAAAGGGAAATCATGTCTTACTAATCTATTAAGAGTTCTTTGAAGAGGTCAACAAACATGTGGACAAGAGGGATGTTGACTCATTCAAAGACATAATATACTTAGATTTCCAGAAAGCCTTTGACAAGGTCCCTCACCAAAGGCTCTTATGTAAATTAAGTTGTCATGGGATAAAAGGGAAGGTCCTTTCATGGACTGAGAACTGGTTAAAAGACAGGGAACAAAGGGTAGGAATAAATGGTAAATTCTCAGAATGGAGAGGGGTAACTAGTGGTGTTCCCCAAGGCTCAGTCCTAGGATCAATCCTATTCAACTTATTCATAAATGATCTGAAAAAAGGGGTAAAAAGTGAGGTGGCAAAGTTTGCAGATGATACTAAACTGCTCAAGATAGTTAAGACCAAAGCAGACTGTGAAGAACTTCAAAAAGATCTCACAAAACTAAGTGATTGGGCAACAAAATGGCAAATGAAATGTAATGAGGATAAATGTAAAGTAATGCACATTGGAAAAAATAACCCCAACTACACATACAGTATGATGGGGGCTAATTTAGCTACAACGAATCAGGAAAAAAGATATTGGAGTCATCGTGGATAGTTCTCTGAAGACATCCACACAGTGTGCAGAGGCAGTCAAAAAAAGCAAACAGGATGTTAGGAATCATTAAAAAGAGGATAGAGAATAAGACGGAAAATATATTATTGCCCTTATATAAATCGATGGTATGCCCACATCTTGAATACTGCCTACAGATGTGGTGTCCTCATCTCAAAAAAGATATACTAGCACTAGAAACGGTTCAGAGAAGGGCAACTAAAATGATTAGGGGTTTGGAATGGGTCCCATATGAGGAGAGATTAAAGAGGCTAGGACTTTACAGTTTGGAAAAGAGGAGACTAGGGGGGGATATGATAGAGGTATATAAAATCATGAGCAATGTGGAGAAAGTAGATAAGGAAAAGTTATTTACTTCTTCCCATAATACAAGAACTAGGGGCCACCAAATGAAATTAATGGGCAGCAGGTTTAAAATAAATAAAAGGAAGTTCTTCTTCACACAGTCAACTTGTTGAACTCCTTGCCTGAGGAGGTTGTGAAGGCTAGGATTATAACAGTGTTTAAACGAGAACTAGATAAATTCATGGAGGTTAAGTCCATTAATGGCTATTAGCCAGGATGGGTAAGGAATGGTGTCCCTAGCCTCTGTTTCTCAGAGGGTGGAGATGGATGGCAGGAGAGAGATCACTTGATCATAACCTGTTAGGTTCACTCCCTCTTGGGCACCTGGCATTGGCCACTGTCAGTAGACAGGATACTGGGCTGGATGGACCTTTGGTCTGACCCAGTACGGCCATTCTTATGTTCTTATGTACTAGGGGCTTAGGAGAGAACCATACAAATGTCTTTCCTCCAAATTATCTATCCCATGATTTATACATTCATTAGTTTCCCATTCAGGAGATTGCATTTTACATCGTCTCTATATATTTTAGGCCGCAGTTAGCATGATCATTGCTAAATGTAGGTGTTTGTAGGATTGAGGCCTATGTACATACTTAACTTGAGACACACCAAGTTCCACTAGCCTTTGGGTCCATTGACAGTGAATAAACTTAAGTATGTGCACAGATGTCTTTGGAGGATCAGGGTTTTATAATCCAATGCACTATTTACCTGTTTACATCTTCAACTGAGCGGGAAAGTCTCCTCCCTCACATACTATCTATCTCCCGGCTCCAACATTCAATAACATTCCATATCAAGAGGAAAATGTATTTTTCCTCCCTCTTCTTTTCCTTCAACTATTTTTATGCAATGTATACTATCATGTAACATTCTAATCTGGTATTCCATTTGTGCTGAACTGAAATTTGTAAATGCATATACTAATGTTGGTATTGGTATTAAACTGAACTGAAATTTGGAAATGCAGTGAGCCAAGGGTGCCTGTTATCATTAATTTCTAGCTAAATTTTAAAATAGCAAGATTATGCTAATTACAATGCTTTACACGTAGTCTAGGGCTTGCTGTTCCCACTAGAAATTACACAAATAAATCATTATATATAAACACCCATCGGTGATATGCGAGACCCTTTGCATTACTCAACATTCAATAATTTTCTATCCAAGGGTAGGTTGCCCCCACTTCCTCATCTATATGTTCTGTGATTTAAGTATCGTTATACTACATATATTACAATGCTGCACTATTTGCCTCATACTAAACAGGTTCCCAACCCTTGTTAGCAGTTGGACAGATATATCACTATACCTATGTTACTCAGCCCATCAACTTTCCAGCCACCGGCACAGGTTTCCTTTGCTATCTCTTCCATAGATCACTTAAGCAATGTGACATCTTCTAGTCACCTGTTCCCACCTTCCTGCCCGCTGCTAAGCATTTTGCAAACAAGCCGCCATCCCCAACCATGGAAGGTGGCTGCAAGGAAAGGAGCGATGCTATTTCTCCCCCTCTCCTCTCAGATTTATTTTTTCTACAGTTTGCATCAGGTACCATGATGACATGTGATTTTCCCCCACGATTTCGAGCACTTCAACCACCTTCGCACCCCGCTGCTGGGATTTTGCACGTGGGGGAAGGCGATTTCCCTCCATCACTCCCCTCAATCCAGCTGCTGGGCCGTGACCACGCAGCGCCATTTACCTCGCAGTCCACGACGTCGAGGCTTGGGCACGGGTCTCCCCCGGGGCTCCCACGACTGGCACAGCACCCAACGGGGGAGCTTTGGGGGCTGCTGCAGCAGGAGGGGAAGGGGAGCACGAGGCCTGTTCTGGGGGGTCCCTATGCTGGTCTGGGGGGTCTCAGGCTGGAGGGGCCCCTGCTCAGTACTCCCTGGTCAGTGGGAACGGAGCGTCCCTCTCCCAGGCGCTGCTAGGCCTGGCACCCCCTGCCCCGGAGAGGCCGAGGCCGCTGCCAGCCTAGGAACCCGGCTAAGCAGCCAACGGTTCAAACCAACCCCGCCCCGCCGCTCCCGGCGGCCCTGAGCGACAGGGCCCCGGCTTCCGTTTCCGTAGGCCGGGCTAGGCCGCGGGGGTTGCCATAGCGGCGACGCTGCCGGAGCCAGCAAGGCCCCGGCTCTGCCCCGGCCGCGCTGGGCTCTGCGAGGTGGGCTGCGGGGTTTGCAGGAGGACGTTGCTGGGGGCGCGGCTGTGTTGGGGGGGCAGGTGGTTTCCGGAAATGCCGGGGCCGGGGAGCTCGGGGGGGGGAGGTCGGACGGGTGGTTTGCGGGGCTGGCTCGGGGTGGGACGGTTCATAGCCCTGGTACCGCTGGGCTTGCTGCAGCCGTTCTGAATGTAAAACACGTTGCTTCAGCTCTGGCACCTCTTTCCTTATAAATTAAGCACTGGGTGGGGCGCTGTGATGGTGGGGGATGGATGGGGTGAGGGGCTGTTGGGGTGGGGAGGGGCTGTGTCGGGGCTGTTGGGGTGGGGTGAGGGGCTGCATCGGGGTGGGGAGGGATGGGGTGAGGGGCTGTGTCAGGGGCTGTTGGGGTGGGTGAGGGGCTGTGTCGGGGCTGTTGGGGTGCAGGAGAGATGGGGTGAGGGGTTGGGGAGGAGGCTGTGGTGGGGCTGTGTCAGGTTGAGGGATGGATGGGGTGAGGGGTTGTGTCAGGACTGTTGGGGTGAGCAAAGACTGGGGAGGAGGCTTTGGTGGGGGAGGGATGAAGTGGGGGGGCTCTGTAAGGGAGGGGATTGTGGTGTAGAAGGGGTGGTTTGTGGGACTCTGCCAGGGTGTGGCACTGGGTCAGGGCAGGGGGGGCTGTTTAGGGAGTTATCTTGAAGTCAGTGTTTTGTGTGGCCCCAAAGAAGGAGTTTGGGGGGTAAGGAGTGGCATTGCTAGGCAGGGAGTTCTATGAAAGAGTTTAATTGAAGGGTGCTTTGGGAGAATTATTTTATTTTGATTTATGTTGGGATTTGTGCACAAAATGCATCTTTTAGGCTTTATGTGTCTGAATAAATCTTTAAGATGATGTAAATAATACATTGTTTAGACACAATTAAAATGGATACCAAACACACGTACTCTTTTGAGGGGGCCTTGTTTGTAGTGAACCTGTTTTGTGTGTGTGAATGCCTGGGGGGAGCTTTGAGTGGGTTTTGTTGTTTTTTCACTATTTTCATTCTGCCACATATATGTACTATAGTTTCATCTAAGGCAGGGGTGGCCAACCTGTGGTTCTAGAGCCACATGCAGCTCTTCAGAAGTTAATATGCGGCTCCTTGGATAGGCACCGACTCTGGGGCTGGAGCTACAGGTGCCAACTTGCCAATGTGCCAGGGGGAGCTCACTACTCAACTTCTGGCTCTGCCACAGGCCCTGCTCCCACTCCACCCCTTCCCGCCCCCTCCCCTAAGCCTGCAGTGCCCTTGCTCTCCCCCCCCCCCCCGCCTCCTGCATGCCATGAAACAGCTGCTCAGGAGGTGTGGGGAGGGAGGGGGAGGTGCTGATCGGTGGGGCTGCAGGTGGGTGGGAGGCACTGGGAGCAGGGTGGGGGAGCTGATGGGGGCTGCTGATGTATTACTGTGGCTCTTTGGCAATGTACATTGGTAAACGCTGGCTCCTTCTCAGGCTCAGGTTGGCCACCCCTGATTTAAGGTTTCGCTGAGTGCAGACACAGGTCTCCTCAAGTAGCTCCATATAAAACCCCACTCCTGTAAACATGCACAAGACTAATCTAATTTTAGTCAGTGAAACTACTAACTTGATTAAAGTTTTGTACATGTGTAACCATTTGTCAGAATCCACATATTGTATTTGAGGATTCTTGAGCAGTGTGAGGAATTAGTTTAAAGATTTGAAAAGTTATTTACATGCTTACTTTAGTTTTTGAGTATTGTTGTGGGGGCTTGACTAGAATCATCCATAGGTCAGGTGAATCCTGTCTCAGCCATCCTTAAGAAATGTTGCAAAACCTTCTTCTTTGATGAAGGCTTTCTATCAAAAGTGACATTCATAATACAAACACCTTCTTCTATTCCCAACTCCGTAGCAACCCAATCTCTCCCTGAAACAACAAATAATAATTTTTTTTAAAAAAAAAGCAAAAACGTGCAGAGCAGAATTTTGACGGCAGAAAGGAGGAAATGCCAGAGACTCCAGCCTCCAGAAAGTCCAGTAAAGTCTTCACTACTATGACTGAAACCTTATGGCTTGGTCTACACTACAAACTTACGTTGGTATAACTATATTGTTCAGGTTTATGGATAATCCACCCCCCGGAGAGGTTGGTATAACTGCATCAAACCCCCAGCATAGACAGCGCTGTGTCAAGAGGAGGTTTTCTTCCATCGACATAGCTGTCTTGGCAGGTGGAGTACTTACGCTGACAGGAGAAGCTGCCCTGTCTCTGTAGGTAGTGTCTTCACTAAGCGCTGCAGCACTGTATATGTAGACAAGCGCAAAGATAGATAGATAAAAGGACAGAGAGAAGTTGTAGACTGCAGAGTGAATTGGTGGATGACGTGGGGTTTTGTTTTTTGTTTGTTTTATTGAGCAATATCTTGATAACAATAATGGGGGGAAATGAAGGTCAACAAAAAATAGATCTGGCTTTTGGCAATAATGAACAATATTTTTTAGCAATTCTCTGTTAAATGTCAACATGTGCATCTGAAATGGTGCTGAACATTGTTTAATTGCAAGTATTGACTAGAACAAACAGGCTTCTTATATGCTGTTGAATACAGTTGGTTCTGGTCAACCCTTCCAGTTAAACTGCATTCATATATTTGAGTTTTGAGTTAGCTGTAGAGTTCAGCCCCCCCCCCCCTTTTAGTTAACTTAAATGGTGTGTGTATGACTTGAGATCCTAAATGTGAAAGAGAGCATAAATTAGCAAGCCTTATTATTTTGTTTCTATTTTTCTTCCAAAAATCCCCCCCTTTGGCCTTGCCTTACACAAAGCATCTAAAATAGCTTTTGTCTAGAGTGAGTAATCTCTTTCAGATCATGACTAATCCTGATCCATGTGCACCAATACAGCAAAGAAGAATTTCTTAAAATACTGTAGCAAATTGTTCTCTTTGATTTCTCAGTTAATCTTCAGAGAAAATAATTCTGGATTAAGGTTAATTCAAAGATAGCTGTGGCAACTACTAGTTACCTTGATAGATTGCCTGTAAGCCTTAGAAAATTGCATTCACATGTTTGCATAGTGCAGTGCAAAAAACAGTGATGGAGTCCATCAACCCAGGCTTCATCTCTTGGTGCAGTCTCATGAGCAGACTACAAAAGACTTATACTCTTTAATCAAAAAAAAATTAAATTCAGACTTTAATGTAATTATGACAATAAGTAATATTTTTATATTTTAAAATAGTGGACTTGTACTCTACAGAAATAGTGTTGGTGAACTGGTTGGCCAAAGTGATCAAATAAAATGTAGAGACTTTCATCTCTAAATCACCTGTTCAAAGCCCAGGTTTGTAATTGCAGTATATGAAATTGGTTGGTCCAAGTCAATCCAATTCTTAAGTGACAATAGTAATAAGAATCCTTGTTGGCAGTCTCAGGAGAAAAGCCAAGGGCACTAGAGTTACACTAGAGTTGTTTCTTCCAGGAAAGCGTTGAAGCACACTGACACGGGAGCATGGGGAAGCTTGCACTGCCATTGATGATACTGTACCAGTTTTGTTGACAAATTGAGACCTTAAAGCTCCAGATCTGTCAAGCAAGCTAACGTGTTTTGCAAACAAGCTACCTGCATTTGGCTTTTACGTATGGGCCACATTCTACTCGTATTTTGCCCACTACTGAGCATCTTGAAATACAGAATGTTCTAATAGTCTGAGGGACGAATGTAAACATGTGGATGTGTATCTTTTAGAGGGTCACTTAGAAGATTCATGGAGGGAGCAGGACCAGTAATGAATCTACCAGTCCTGTCCAGGAGTTGTGTTCTGAGAGAACAGATCGACTTTGTTAGTCACTGTTCGGTGTTTGTTTAACAAGGTTGAGTGATGGAGGGCATCAAAAAGGGAAAGAGTCTTCTCTAGGGGAGAGTGTATGCAGTGATTTCACAATTACATAACTTCTATCCAAGAGAAAAACGTTCATACAGCTACCACAGCGGTCTCCTGCAGAAGTTACTGTTCTGAACAAGTTAGTTGATATGTGTTGATGTGTGCTGGCCCTCCAGAGGAAATAATTCTAGAAGTACAGTTGTAGAATACATAAAAATCCCCAAAGTAAATACAGAACAAAATCACAATTTGAATTGTAAAAATGCATTCATTTACATAAAATGCAGTTCAGTGTGTTTTCATCTAATTTTACCAGGCTGTCTTATCTTTGTAATGGTGTCAGCAGGTTGCCACAAATAACATAAGCACAGCTTAAGGCATTCTTTCAGTTGTCTATAAAGAAAATGGCAGGCTTCACTCACTCATTCCAGGCTTCTTGGAAACATCTTCTAGTTGCACTACATTTTTTTTAAGTCTTCTATGCAAACCTTTCATGTCTGAAATGTTGTGACTCACAAAACATTTCACCACTTCAAAGACTTATCAGGTCACATTATTTTTCTCTTTGAGGAGAATGGATAATAAATACAAAAACATGAATATAACTCTTAAGGACAACGCTTATACATACTCTGCTGCAGTGGTTTTCAACCTGTGGTCCAAGGACCCCTGGGTGTCTCCAGACTATGCATCTGCACCTCCATTCTAAATTTTTAGGGGTCCGCAAATGAGAAAGGGTTTAAAATCTCTGCTGTAATATATCATCTTGAGAGCAGGAAGGGAGGCAGGTGATGTGATCAGGATTCCCACGCTGAAGGGGTAAGTAGAATTCAGGAAACTGAAACTTTTAATAACATTGCTTAGAAAAAACATTATGACCCAGGAGGCAAATGAGTGCTGCTGATGTGTAAAGTACAAAGAAATTGGGGGGAAACAAAGTAGTGTTTCATGGCATGGAATGGCAGCCCAGCAAACTTGTCTCTAACCATATTCCAACTCTGCAACATTTTGCTGCAGAAAAGTTTATATTAAACTGTCAGCATCTGGGCTAAAGCTCTTTTTCAAGTCTTGTCTACAAAACATTCAGACCAGATTTTCAAATCAGATGGGTGCTTGCCAAATGACATAGATACCAAATTAAGATGATTTTGAATATTTTGTCCTATGACTCTAGAAGCAGTCTAAGATGGTGTAATATATTACATACACACTCAAACAAACTGTTATATTTATGGAAGGTTAAATAATATTATTTTATGATAGCTGCCCCATTGCTTATAAAGGAAGACAGGAACATGTAATCACAAATCACAATAAGAAATGTATCTGATGTATAACATTGAATGGTAAAAGTTTATAAAAAGAATTCATGTCCTGATGTATAAAGGTTTTTTTTAAAACTAGAGTTCTGTAGGTTGGCTATAATGTATTTTTTAATATTAAAAGATAATCTAGGATGATGTTAGTTGGTTTATAAAACTTTACTGGTCTATAAAGTTCTAGAATAATTTAGTTGCTGAGTGTTTCTTTTTCACAGGCACAGATAAGACATTTCTTGTTGTTCTTCAAAGGAAATCACATGGTTCAGCACAGTTAACTGCACATATACCACCAATATTATCTACCATATTTAGTATGATGAAATTCTAATTATTTTCTCTGGATGGGAACATAGGAATCATTGTATTGGGTCAAACCCATGATCCATATAGTCCAGTGTCTTCTCTCCAACCTTGACCAGCCTCAGAAACCTCAGAGGAAGGTGCAAGAAATCTTACAGTAGTTGAATTTGGGGTCATCTGCCCCTTCCCCATGAAAGTCTTATTCTACTCCCTAATTGTTAGTGTCTTAAATATCTTTCTAAATTTTTTTTGTTAATAAGTTTTATAACTGGATATTCCCATTACATGTTCTGGGTGCATATAGATGCATCTGTAGTTGTGAATTTGGCAAATTCTAAATTTGCCACAAAAACAGATGACAAAACAACCCTTGAATATATTCTGTAGGTAAATTTTTAGTAAAACAATTATCATGGTCCTCAGAAGAGCTGTCTTTTCTCCTGTTTGGATTTTTTTTTGCCATATTTAGTCAATGCCTAGTTTAGTATAGATCAGATAAATTTCTAAACATACCTATGTAAGCTGGTGGAAGGAAAAATAAAAGTCCCAAGTACAGGTCACTTCACACTCCTTTCTTCAGGGATTGCTTTATTTTCAAAAACAAAATTCAAACCAAAACAAATGTTTCAAGCTACCAGGTTAATAACCCCCTGAGGATTTTCCAGCTTCAGCCAAGTGGGAGAAGCTAAGACATACTCTTTCCCTGTGATAGCCTTCTTCGGAACAGTTTCTCTTTTTCATTTATAACCCCAGCAAGATGTGATAGGCAGGAAACCGGTAACCCCTGATATGCCAGAGCACCTTTACACATGTCACAGCTTCTCTTTCCATAACTCATATGAAGTACAAAGAAAATTGAATGCACCATTTTCACAGAGTATAGTGTGTTCAGAGTACAGTTTCTTTATTTTCTAACAAAGCTTTTCTCTCTTATAATATCCACTGGTTTATAATACATCTGCATATTGTAATTATGATGTTTCTTTACAAATAAGAGCCTTGTCAATTTCTGTTGTTTGTAGTTTGGGCATTAGAACTTATCTTCACTGTTTTTTATCCACTGAGAGTTAATTATACAATTTCTGGAAAAAAATTATACAAAATTCTTATTTTAAAAGTTTCCATTTACCTGTAGCTGAAACTTTATTCACAGGTCCAGTATTTCTTTTGTGCTCCTTGCTCACAATATGCAACCTAGTCCATCCTTTTCTCAGAAATAATTGAAATGCATAGGGGTTTTGTCCTCAAAAAAAATATCATCAGTTGTTTGTAAATTTGGGATTGGGATGTGGTATAAATAACTTTAGCAAACAACTAAATTGTAGTAAGACTTATAGAGAGATTTTTCAACTAGGAATTTAGTTACCTACATGTTCTGTGGATAAGGTGAAATAGACTATGTCCAATTCACACACACAAAGACATCTTATTTGGGCAACTTAGTTTAAAATTGTCAGGTAGTTTAGGACGTTCTCACATCTAATTATATATATTCTCTTCTGAAAGGTTGAGAAATGAATGGATCAAAGTGGAAATGTGTGAAAGCTAACGTTCAAGTAATGTGATACTAGTGCTATAATCAGCACTGTTGCTAATGTATTGGACTATCAGAGCATATTCTGCTGTGGTGTACGAAAGTGCAGTTCCTTTGAGTTCAGTGAAGTTCTGTCCTATTACAACAAGGCAGAATTTGCTCATAGATGCACGTAACAGGAGATAGGATATGTTGTAATAATTGGGGCCTGACAGGCCTGTTGCAATTGAGTTCAGCTGGGGGAAGCATATGAAAGTATAAAATGTTCCAGTCACTGGTAACAAATGTGAATGGGAAAAGGTACAGAAGGGAGATAGAAAGACTGGGTTCGTCTAAACAAAAAGGCCTCCCAGGACTGTGTTGAGATCATGTCACTAAGCAGAACGAGTGTGGGATGGGAAATCAATGGATCAAAATTGGTGTATTGGAAATTAGGCCTAATTAGTAGGCAAAATAACGAGGGGATGACCTATTGAGCCCATCACTCTCTTTGTGTCAGGGTACGTCTACACTACGGGACTATTCCGAATTTGCATAAACCGGTTTTGTAAAACAGATTGTATAAAATCAGTGCGGCCACACACTACACACATTAAATCGGTGGTGTGGTGTCATGGTGAGTCTATAGACTTCTGATAGACTGTTGGTGTGGGGTACTGTAGGTAGCTATATAGCCCCGCCCCAGTTCCCCTCCAGCCCTCCCGCCTCTTGAGATCGGTT
Source organism: Mauremys reevesii (assembly GCF_016161935.1). Classification (NCBI taxonomy): domain Eukaryota; kingdom Metazoa; phylum Chordata; order Testudines; family Geoemydidae; genus Mauremys; species Mauremys reevesii. Next base: position 38,188,341 of record NC_052637.1, on the reverse strand, counting down.
GAGATCCCAGTGCCTGAAAAAAAAAAAATCATTGTGGTAGGTGGGTATCATGGTAAGTGTCGCTCCTCACTCCTTCAGCAAAGCGCAGCAGACAAATTTTTTTTCTTTTTCTGGATTGCCCTGGCAGATGCCATAGCATGGCAATCATGGAGGAGCCTTTTTTGTTGTTGTGACTGTCATGTGTGTGTACTAGATGCCGCTGACAGAGGCAGCAGCAGCAGCAGCACACAGCAGCATGCTTTTTTGCATGACAGGAGATGAGACAGAGCCACATACACCCATCACCAATCCATAAATTGTAAAAAAGATGAGCATGGCTCTACTTATTTTGGCTGCTGCTCACTTTGCTGTATTCTGTTAAGCCCATGGCTGCCCTGGAAATTTTAGCTAGGAATGAAGGAAATCATCCCTCCTTGAGTTCTAAGTCAATCCTCCTCTAAAATAGAATCAGTCCTGCCTAGAATATGAAGAACAAACAAGAGAGAGAAGCAGCTCATCAGCAGCAGAGCCTCAGCAGCTGCTGTGTCAGATCCTGCAGAAATTATGGGCTGTATGCTGCAACAGCCCCATGCAGCCTCCCCACCTCCTGTTCCTTCCGTCCCCAGCCCCCAACCGCCCAACTTCCCTGAACCAACCCAATGAAGTAATAAATAATGCAGGAATAAGACACAGACAGATTAGTGTGAGAGGAGAGGAGTAAGGAAGGCCAGCTGCAGTGATAGTCCAGAGGAGCACAGGACAGTAGTGGAGGAGAGGGGAGAGGCATCCTTTTTCTCATGGAGGGCAGGGGGGATCCTCAATCTTTTTTTACATGGAAGAGGGGGGGCTGGCAGGCTCAGTACCATCCCTTGTTTATCAGCCATACTGTACCATCTACCAGACAAACCCATCTACCAGGAAAAATGAAGGCCCTCCACCCTTGCTCTGCTAGTCCTATGCAGTCCTTCATTGCTGGTTTGTGTGCCAGCACTGCCCACATGGGCCGGAGACCAGACCAGCCACCATGAGCCACCAGCCACCCATGAGCCACCCAAGGGATGGGGGGCTTATGGACAAAGGGGTGCAGCACTGCTATCTGCGCAGCACTGAGCATTCAGTAAAGATAGGATTGTGACATTGAGAGTCAGTGAGAGGGAAAGGGAACTGGGGGTTGGGGGGTGGGTGGGGTGCGTGGCTGGCCTGTGGACTTTTGCAGACTCCTGACTGTGCTATGAGCCCAACTGAAGCATTTGGAAGACTGTGGAAGAATGCAATTAGCCTGAGTGTGTTTCAGCGAGCCACTCATGAGCTTGAGTCCATGAGTTCATGTGATTCTTGGGCTTCTCGATTTTGCGGTGAGGCTCTGATGGCGCTGCGCTTGTCTGGAGATTTTTTAAATTTAATTTTTAAATCGCTTTTCTGATTTCGGATTGCTCTTTGTTGCCTTTGCTCTTTTGTCCACAGATTTGCTTTCCCTTCTCATTTTTTTATTTTTCTTTATTTTGTTGCTTATTCTGATTTTACTTTTTTCGGCACATCGCGCCACCAGGAGTTCAAAAGGAAATATTTAAAAGTTAAAGGGGCATTTTCTGTTTTCCTGGGCTTTTGGCCGTACCTGGCCACTGCAGTGGAGTTGTGATAGTGGTCCACAGCGGTCAGTGGATACCGCTGAGCCACATACCGCCAATCACTGCCCAAACTAACCCTAACTAACCCTGGTAATCCGAGAGGTACAGGAGGGAGTGCGGGCTAGCTTAAGAGCTAGGGAGGAAGGTTATAGAGCCCCTTAGTGGCCCTAAATCGGCAGTGTGGTGGCGCAACAGTTTAAACCTCAGAAACAAAAACTTTGGAGGAGAATCAAGCTGGCAGGCTGTGAGACAGGTGAACCAGAAGGAGAGCTTTACCACCATGACTGACACGCTCACTGTCCCTTGGCATCCCTGAATCCACCATAACACCACTGGTCCTTCATTGTCCTGATCCTGAGTGGTAACTTGTGTGGAATGGGCCAGACAGAAGAACCTGGATGACATCACCAGCTCCAGCTAACTGCCAAAGACCAACTGGGATGAGAGACTTGGTTCCCCACTTCTCTTCCTTCTCTCTCCTTTTGCCCTCTGTTTTGCAAGGGTCTGGCTTAGCCAGTCAAGACTGCATCTTTTGCAACACTGCTGTGAGCCTTAGACATCTTTATGCTGCCAGGAGTTGGAGTGGTTGATAAAACCACAAACTGTAACCTTGTTTCTCTAGCAGCAGGGTTGCAAGTAAGAACAGCACAAGAGACAAGCTGAATTTTCTATCTTTGCTGGCATTTTTTCTTCCCTTTTTTGTGTGTTTTTCTCATCTTCTAGGAAATGGGTTTAGTCTTGAACAACAGCAGCAGCACCTCCACTAACCTTTTCTCTTTCCCCCTAAAAGGGCTGTTACAACCCTCTTTAATAACATCGAAAAGACAGTAAAGCAGGCTTTTTCTTTATTAAAAAAAAAACACCTACAGCTAAAGGAAAATGGAATAAGGACTTACTTAAAATAAGTCTTACTTCATGCTTTATATTTCAAATGTTTTCACTGTTTTTCCTTTTTTCTATATCTTTAATAAAAGCTTATAAATGGTTTTTAATAGCCCTGAAACTAAGTGGGCCAAGGTCTCTGTGCTCAAAATCCTGAACCATGTTTAACTGTTGAGTGTTGTACAGTAACAGGGTTGTGTTAACACATTGGGTTCTCTGGACCTATTTATTCCATGAAAATTAACACAAGAGATATATGACCTCACACAGTGATGCAGAGTTCTTCTGTCAGTCCACCTGTTGGCAAGAGTTGCAGTCTTGCATAAAACAGCAAAGTAAATCCCCTGATGTTGCAGGGAAGGCACAGCTTGTTAATTCCACCAGGATATAAGAGATAGCCATGAGGTTTTGGTCAGAGGGATCTAGAGAAAGACAGGGTTCTGCAGGAAAGCCTAGGAACAGCTAGGGCTTAAGAGAAAGCTTGGGCCGGGGTTTATGGTCTGGTGATTTTGTTTGAGCTAGTAGTCCAGTCAATCCCAATAAGAGATTCACTGTCACCTTATGTAGTATGCATAACCTTTGTCTGGAGCAGAATGGAAACACCCAGCTCTTACTTGCAGTGCCATAGTCTGACTGTACCATGTTATGCAAAAGGGTTTTGAGTCACATGCTACCCTTAATAAATTCCTTCTGACAGCTCAATAAGAAATTAATTCTCCTGTCTACCACTTGAAATAGGGATAGAAAAAAATAGACTTTACCTGGATTGGTCTGTCCACCTACTCAGTTACAAATACATCTGTTCCCTGCTAAAAGTGGTCAGAACTGCTCTCCTATGTTGCTGTTATTCTAATAATACTCTATATTTCTTTCACAGACTGAGACTTATTGTAGGTAATTAACAGTGGTGCACACAGCGATGTTTTCCAGTTGCTTAAAATACTTTGCTGCCACTTTCATCTGTATAGTGTTGAAAATGTTTGTATTAAAAATTAATAGGCCTATACAAGGAAGATGTAGTTACAAGAACAGTCTTCCCACTCCCTGCATATCATTGCCCAATTTGCATGAGCCCACTTGATACTACACCCAGGGGGTTTTCCCATTGTCTTAATAGGAGCTGGCACAGACCTTAGATGTGCTCAGAATAATGTATTTAAAAAATTATTTCTAGTGCACATCATAAATTACATAAGGCAGTCCCGTTTGTAATTAAAAATACCATCCTTTCCTCTTTAAGTCTTAAAAGTTTAACAATACAGGAAAAATGACATTTCCCCTGCACAAACCAGGTGTTATGATAGTTTGGTGCCCAGATATATGTAGGTTTGTGTGAGAGTGCGCACACACACACACACTTACTTTCCTTATTTGCTGGTACATATCTGAAAGATAAATGAATACTGGCTGGGATCCCGTGTAATCAAGAGTTTCATCAACTTAGCTACATGAAGTGTTCAATGGATTTCACCAGAACTACTAGTGATCTTGTTACTGCCCTGCACTGCATCATAAACTGGATGGAGTATATAGTCTACTAAAAAACATGGTTAAAGACCAGAAATCATAATCTTTACTCAACTTGTTTATGTAAGAACTTTTTTAAGGGAAACATTGTGTAATTAGTTACAGTGTTAAAAATTAACTATTGCATAAAACAGAATCAATAAGATAAATCAGTGTAAATAGAATATTTGTTTCAGGTATATTTGGAATCACATGTACAAGCTAAATGGTTTTCTGATTTTTAATGTTGGGATTTTCAGAAGAGTCTAAGAAAGCAATGCACCCAAATCCTGTAGAAATTTGGGAACTCCTTTTAGGTTCTTTTGAAAATTGTAGCCTACATTAGTGTGTACTGTACAGCTCTGGGAAATGAACACTTCCAATAGTCATGCAGACTGTATGCTACTGAATAGCACTGAGTTCCTGTAATATACTTTCTCCTACAGGGCAGGTGGAGTTTTAAGACTCCAGAACTATGTGCAACAGAGTAAGAATAGCATTACATGTTCTCCCCGTGAAAATAAGAAAAGAATAGGAAGTTATGAGATAGTTACTGGCCTTTGGAAACCAAATAAACTCCTTATGTAACAGAAAGTGTATCTTTATAGGATGTCTCTTCAAAACAATTTGCATTAGAATCTTCTAGGACAAATACAGTATGAACTGATATTTTTACACATGACCATTTTCTTTCCTAAAGACTCACTTGAAACAGCAAATGAGGCTAGAGAGTTTAAGTATCTCATTCTGCCACCATTATAAAAGAGCTCCAGATGAGCTCGAAAGCCAAAGGCAGCCTGCCTGCCATGCTTGGGGCCGCAAAATCCCTAGATTGGGGCGGGGGGGTATGAGGAAAGGTACAATATTGTGTTGATACAGTTAAAACTGACTTTGAACAATAAAAAGGAAAGAGCTAGAGGATTTGACTAATGACCAGTTAATATTAAAAGAAATAAGTATGCACTACAGCTTGACTGAAAAATAACTACACTGGTGTATGGCCAGAGATGTGAGAACAAATTACACGTACATGAAAGAGTGTAAACACCAAAAGGGAGGAAATGCTTAGGGTGGTCTGAAAGGGACTTGCAAATAAGAAGAAGAGGAAAGTGAGCAAAGGAACACATCAGCTATATATCAGGAGAGAATTTGTAACAAAACATTTTCTCTTAGACTGTGAAATAGACTGGCAATGAGAGTTTACTGTTTGTAGAGGCAGGGAGGCATACACTCCTTGGGACCTCCTTTCCACCTTTACAATTTTGTTGTAATAAAACATTTAGTTAACAGAACTACTTTGTTGTTTTGAATTCACTCAGGGATCACATGGTGTCAAGTCTGCTGGATCCGTTTTCCAAAAAAGTAAAGTACCAATTTCTGTCAAAAACAAGAAGTTACAAATCTAGGTGAGATTCTTTAAAATATATAACAACTGAAATAAGTTACAATCCAGGGGCATACTATGTAGTGAATTTTAGCTGTACTCCATAGGAGCCATAGAAAGATATCTTTCGAGGGCCCATTTCAGCAACAGCTGCATCCATCATCTGAAGCTAATGCAAGCCATGCAAAATATGAGAGCAGGCATTTCCACACTGAGCATATGGTGGGGTTCTTTCCCCCGCCCAACACACACACATTTTCAAATGAAATGGAGCTTTCAAGAGGGACTTTTTGTGGGGGCAAATTTAATACAAGAATAACAAACACAAAGCACTGCCTCTTGCCAACAAGCTGCCATATTTCCTTGACTGCTAATAAAGAAGTTCGCAGTCAGAATCTTTCAAATTATTTCCATTTGAAATATTTTGCATTTGCAGTGCAGCTTCTGCAGCCTCAATTCTGCAGTGAAGCCATCAATCACTTTGTGATCCTGATGTCAAAAATTCAAAGCTGGATTACCAGCCCGTGATCCCTCCTCCCCACAATTCCATGCAAATCCTGAATAAATAGGTCCAGCATAATTGACAGCAAGGATGGCATTCTTCCCCAGGAATGAATGCAATGTCCCAGGGTCTCAAAGCCATAAAGATGGTCCATACAATCCTCCTCCATCGAGAGTTTTGACCAGTCGATTCATGAAGTCACAGATTCACTGGCCATGGCCCTGTCAGTTTTTTGCCACAGAGCACTTCTCTGACATAGAAGATTCTTGCTATGCATGTTCTCCATAGCTGGGACCACTTCTCCCACTGAAACCTTCCACCACCCTTTTTCAAGCCAAATGCTTTAGCCCTCAAGTATGGATTCAGGCTAAATGAAACCACCCCCCCATATAATCAAGGTCTTATCACTCTGCCAAGCTGGACGCTCTTGTGCAGTTACCCTGGTTCATACCTTCAAAACAGGAAGGGACTGTGAGTTGGCCATTTATACATTGAGTGGGTATGGTATAGCCACACTTTTTTCCTTTGTTTTTGCAGAAAAAGAAAATAGTTTCAGTATGCTGTATTCCTTCCTTGAGGTCATTCTGAACTTTTATCTTTCGGCCGTTGTATAACACTGTAGCTTTCTTAACTGGTATTTTACATGGTGCTGAAAAAACAATTAATTTGTAAATGGTACTTCTGAATAATAAGAGCTCTATTTAAAAATTGAATGGGCTAGGTCTTTCGAAGAAGATACAAAAATAATAGTTGGAGGTAGAAGAACACCCTGTGGACCAGGCAGGTCTGTCTGCTTGCCTAGCTAGTTGGAGTACAAACCCTGTGTGGGATATTTGATAGTGGGCTAAGCAGAGGTGAAAGGAAGTTGGTATGGTAAGGTGCACAGGTACACATACCGGCAGGGGGCAGCTTCCCCAGGCCAGTGATTTAAAGGGCCTGGGGCTCCTGGTAGCGGGTGGAGCCCCGGGCCCTTTAAATCACTGCCCAAGCCCCAGGGCTCCCAGCTGCTGCCGCAGCTACGGCTACCCTCAGGCTCTGGCGGTGATTTAAAGGGCCCGGGGCTCCCATCCACCGCTAGCGCAGCTGGAGCCCCGGGCCCTTTAAATCAAGATTTAAAGGGCCCAAGATTTAAAGGCTCTGCCTCTTCTGGTTGAGGCCCTGCCCCCCCTGCTCAGGACTCCAGCGTACAGGTAAGTCCTTTAAGTTACTTTCACGCCTGGGGCTAAGTGACTTTGAAGCACTCGTGGGTGTTTTTGAAAATCCCACGCTCTGACTTTTTGCAATATGCCGGTTTAGATGAATGTGTGTACTTGATGAATGTGGTCAAGTGACTGGTTTCCATAGGTCAGTGGTAGGTGTCTCTTTTCTTGGGAACATCCAAATAAATGGCATCTTTGACCCTTTTCATAATTTAAAAGTGAGAATATGTTTCAAATAGTCTAAATATTGATGGAAAACAAATTAAGTGACATAATCACAGAAAATGTTACTTCTGATCACAGTAAATGGGGGAGACTAGTGAGGCCGGGTCTACACTAGAAAAGATTTGCTGGTGTAATTATATTGGCAAACCCTTCTAGTGCAAGTACAGCTTACACCGCCATAAAACATGCTTTTGGTGGTACAGCCTTTACGTTGAGGTTTGTGCCGGTATAGAAATGTTTCTTTAAAAAAGGCGGTGGAGGAGGGAGAAGTGCCCCTAAGCAACATTGCAACACCAACAAAAGTTTCTAGCATAGATCTGACCAGTGTACAATGCTTTCATTCAGTTATGAGAAAGATGAGTAAAAGGGAGAATTCAGACCTAGTGGAAATAGGTGCATGATCACTGAAGTCAGTTCAGTTGTATCCTCTTACACTAGGTTGGATTTTGAAGCACATAATCATTTCATGTTTTATTACAGACCTCAGTTTGAAATGTTTGTACTTTCTGCTTTGTTTTGAGCTGGGGAACTTTTACAAAGACATCTCTCATGATGGACATCTACACTTTTAGGACAATACAGGTCAATAGATGGTTTCTAATACAGAGTATATATATTCATACCTTTACAGGTTGGCTTGATGGACCAGCTACCTGTTTTTTCACATCTTGATTCCCTTGGTCCATCTAGCACATAACGAGCCTGGCAGCCAAAATCGACGCTATCCATATAATGATAGGTTCTGCGAACTTCAAAATTTATAAATCCATTTTCTATCCCTGTTGGATGTGGACATTTTACATCTGTTGTAGAAAAAACAAAGCTGCATCAGTTGTAGAAGTTTAAGACATATTATATACCAGGGGTCGGCAACCTTTCAGAAGTGGTGGGCCGAGTCTTCATTTATTCTCTCTAATTTAAGGTTTCGTGTGCCAGTAATACATTTTAACATTTTTCGATAAGTCTATAATACATAACTAAACTATTGTTGTATGTAAAGTAAATAAGGTTTTTAAAATGTTTAAGAAGCTTCATTTAAAATTAAATTAAAATGCAGAGCCCCCCCAGACCAGTGGCCAGGACCTGGGCAGTGTGAGTGTCACTGAAAATCAGCTTGCGTGCCGCCTTCAGTATGTGTGCCATAGGTTGCCTACCCCGTTATATACTGTGGAAAATATGGTAACCTTGAAACTTTCTTTGGTTCCTCTTTCACAGAGATATACTATGAGAGAAGGTTAAAATGTTAGAAAGAAACAAATGTTATTTTGTTTAGAAATATTTTCATTATAATCTATGAATCAGATCCTAAAATAGTGGAATTTGGCACAGGTCCATTGAAGTCAATGGAGTTATGCTAATGGAGTTACCAACTGCAGTTACTAACTGACAGTCGAGTCTTGTATTTCTTAAACTGATGAAATAGTTCACTGCTACTGCTCGGTTAGTGGAATATGTTCATGGATCAGATTTTGATTTCATACCAGTGGAAGTTGCTCTTGATTTGCATAAATTTATACAGTATCACAGGTTATAGTTACCTCGGAGCAGCATTTTGTTCTACAAAATGTGCCATCTTGAGGTCATTGTCAGCACTCTACTTTCATTCATGATTCTGCCTTTCAGAGTAGGGTGAATTCTAGTCTATCCAATGTATGAGTTAACAAGTTGGTATCTTTATAGATAGCCCATTTAAAAAATATATTGTTCGTGCTATTTCATACATGTTATTCTAAGAAGCTTTTAAAATAATAAAATAATGGAAATTAGTGATAATATATTTACTTACACCTGCATTCCGGTATATCACTCCAGTTCCCATTGGCCATGCAAGTAGCGGTTTCATTTCCAAACAATGCAAAAGATGGTAAGCATTCAAAACGGATAATGTCTTGGAAGACGGACTCATTTCCAAGCGTTAGCTTATGGTAAGAAATAACTCCAAACTCAGGAAGGGAGGGAGGAGGACAAGTCACAGCTGGAAAGGGCAGAGCATCATTATTACACTTATGTTATAAATGTAGCTCAGCGATACTCAGACTCAGGGCCGCTGAGAGCAGGTTCGGGCCCTGGTGAAAAATTTTTTCAGGCGCCTCAGCAAGGGCGGACTGGCTAAACAGGGCCAACGAAGCTGGGGAAGCCGGGCCCCCTTCCGGACCACCGGGCCCCCTTCCGGACCACCGGGCCCCGGTAATTTGTACCAGTTTCCCCCTCACCTCATCAGCCCTGCTCAGACTGAATCTCGAGCGCTGCAAGTGGCTCTTTAATGTGCCTCCAGCAGCTCTTTGCAGCACATATTAAAACACGGTGTGATTTAATTATTAACCAGTCTAGGTTATTAACCAATTGTAGTTGATAAAATAATCATACTTGGTCAGTTATTTTGCTGGGAGAATATTATATATATATTATACACACACACACAATTTCCCATCATACTGTTTAAATATGAATATATAGCACTATAATAAATGAAACAATGAATTCACACTACGGTAGCTTTTTTGGGTAATGTTGATCGCTAATTTGGCCCCTGAACCTCTGAGGTCTGAGTACCACTGACCTAGCTGTTCCTCAAGGCAGGAGTAACATCACACAGAAGGAGCCCCATGCCCGTGATGGAATGATGCATACCATCACAGAGAAATATATTTGCCAAAGCAATAAGATTAAAAGACTCAGTGGCATAAGCATTTGTAATTCATGGATTGCTGTAAAATGTTACAGCCTATATAATAATACATAGACCATAACAGCATATTTGTACATCTCTCATAAAAGTGGTATATGTCTATGAAGGGCAGATTATGGCAAAACAACACCTACACCAGAGTGGCAGGGTTTCCCTAATATCCCAATTTGAAGCAAAGAGGGTAAGTGACCTGCCCAATCCCCAGGGAATCAGCATCATCTCTGCTCCAGTATTAGAATTCAGGAGTTCCAGACTCCCATTCTATTAAACAGATTATTAAACTACTCTTCTCTTACAATACACACACACACACACACACACACACACACAAAACACAGATCACACCATTATTTCACTCCATGTCAAAGAGAGAAGGTCTGATTCTTATTTACACTGAGCCCCTTTACACTGCTCTGGCATTGCTAAGATGCCTTGGAGTGGATGTAAATATATTTATGCCCACTTTGAGGGTCTTTAAAAGGCCGGAACGACATAAAGAAGTCTTGAATGTAAATAAGAATAAGGCCCAGAGAATTTCTTTTATATATGGGACACATACGTTGGCATTCAGGTAGTTTTCCACTCCACTGTCCATCTGCCATGCACTGGCTAGTGTCTGTTCCATGGAGAATGTATCTGAAGAGAGAGATCCATTTATAAGCAAGCTTTGAGACCATTTACATGTAGCAGAATTGAAATAATCTTTACAAGAGAGACTAGTACTTCTCTAAAAGAGACCTAGCAAGCAGATATGCACTGCACCGTAGGGTCCAAATCCTGGAATCCTTCTCTAGTTCAAACACCCATTGATTTTAATGGGAATTTTGATTAAAACCTAAAAAAATTGGCTCTATACTAACACTGCAAGTTTCCGAAAGGCATGGCTTCACAAGAGGAGAAAACCAATATGAGGCCAATGCCTTCCACATTCAATTATATATAGTATTTGACATATTGGTTTATATAATTGATTAATACGGTATATACATGCAAGTAAAGAATATTGATTTGTCATTAATACAGTGGATGGTACAATAAATGGTTTCTTGGGACCAATGCTCAGTTATCTATGACAAGTGCATTGATTCTGTTTGTATAAAGTCAGATACTTCAGGGCAGAATCCATAGTGCATAACTTTACCAGTAGACACCAGTCAGCCCAGTTTAATTCTCATGTACCTTCCCTCTAATGTCCTTATCTCCAGACTTCCATGATTGTATTAGTGAAAGTACTTACACTGAGTTTTAATGAAATGCTCATCCCGTTTCTGTCATTTCTATACTACACTGCTGGAAACCAGCAAATTATTGTTAGCAAAATGAGGTCCATCAATTAAATCCCATTATTATACTGAATGTCAGAGATGCCTTTATTTATTGCTTGTTATACTGTGTTTCTCAGAGGAGCAATTTGAATGAAACCATTTACACCAGAGATTAATTTGTAATGAAAGAGGTGCCGGGGTTCAAGCTACTGGGGCTCAAGAAGTTTTTTCACATTCATAACTGATACAGCAAGCCCAGAGGTGCCGGGGCTATGAACTGCCAAGCCCAGAGGTGCCAGGCCTCAGCCCTGGCGCAAATTAAGCACTGATTTACACTTAACAATGAATTCCAGTCTGTGCTTCACAGGTGAAAAATATTTGCTAATGAATTATTCCAGCCGAATGAACAAATGAGGTGAGTCACATGTTTGTCTGACTATTGTCCAAATAGCGTTATATCTGTAGTCTTAGATGGATACCTTACAAAGAAGTGATACCTTTATGCTGTGCTATTGCTATGGTGATACTTTGATGGACACATCTTGTGTATACACACACACACAAGGCTATGCAGAGCTCCATCCACCCTGCCTACATTTTAGTTCTCATTTCCTCCTATGGCCCCTCTTATAGCATAGATTCTACAGCATCCTCTCAGCTGTCTGCTCTTACGTTTCATTCCACACTCAGTTTCATGCCTTTCTCATGGTGCTCCTATGTACAGAAGAGTGACTGTCCTATCCACCTCCAAGTCTGTCCCCAAAACTCACTTGTTTCACTTGGATACTCATCTTAGCCCTGGTCTACACTACGAGTTTAGGTCGAATTTAGCAGTGTTAGATCGATTTAACCCTGAACCTATCCACACGATGAAGCCATTTTTGTTGACTTAAAGGGCTCTTAAAATCGATTTCAGTACTCCTCCCCCACGAGGGGATTAGCGCTGAAATCGACCCTGCTGGGTCAAATTTGGGGTAGTGTGGACGCAATTTGATGGTATTGGCCTCCAGGAGCTATTCCAAAGTGCTCCATTCTGTTCAATACTATTCTCCTCTCTGACTCTCTCCCTCTATTCCTTCTGATACTTTTAGGCTTTAGGCTGTTCAGGGAAGGATCTCTTATTTCCATGTGGGTTTTTTTCAGTGTCAAGTACACTGTAATGGGGGCCGTCACCCCAAAATCACCTTGGTGACTTGGTGCAGTGCTGCCATTGTGTCTCTGCCTCAGTTTCCCTGAGTGAGGGTTTTAATAAGTCCAATGAGGCTTCTATATTGAACAGCACTCCTTCAGGGGTCTATTTATTCAACCCCAAAGGCAGAACATCACATAAATAGGCCTCCCCCTCACTAGCTGTAGCAGGACAGGGAGGAGGCTAAGTCAGCCTTCGTCTGTCAATGCTAATTATGCCCAAGTTTCCTTACCTGTGAGGCCTTCATGACCCAGAACCCTTTTCTGGAGTCAGGGCTCTCTTGTCATTAGCTGCGGGAGGGTCTCTCCTATTGCATCAAAGTTCCCACAGAGGCTGACCCTCCCCAGGATAACATAAAATTCCTCTTTTCCCAGGGCTTTTGTTGTTGTCCAGTGAAGACTTTCAAGGTAGCCAGGTTTCTCCGAGATTTATCATTCACGGTCCCTTCTTGTCACAAACACTCCCACCCAGGAGCATTTTTCCTTGGTTTTCTTTGCTGGTGACCCCCTATCCCCAGCTTCCCTTCTCCATAGATGTGTTCTCCTAGTTTCTGGGAATGATTCCTCTCCCCAGGAGCCTCTGTTCCCCTAGCTAGCCCCCACCGGGCATAGCTTCTTTTATCACACCAGAGTGCTTCCCTCTGGTGTAATTAACTGCCTCCCAGAGCCTCTCAGAGGTCAGCACAACCCCTGACCCCTTCAGGGGGCCAGCTGCCCTCTGACATACACCCTAAGGTGCTATGCAAATAATAAAAACATTGGACACAAAGTGCGCTGATGACATACTAATAATGCAGCTCACACTGAACAGCCTATTTTGTGTGCTGTTTATTTTAAAGCCATACATTCAGCAGGCCTCCTTAGCCGAATCCACAAAAATATTGAGTGAACCCCCTGCATAGTCACAACATATAATTACATATATAAACAGGTTGCTTGATGGATGACTGCTCATTTGCATATTGAAAGAGTGGTTAGGTATATTTTGATAGGATATTTCTTTTAAACGTTGTCTACCTACAATTGTTTTCACCCACGTGATTTGTTTCTACAGATTTCTGCCCAGTTTTAATGTCACCCAATAGCACTTCAAAACAAGGGAACAGATCTAGCTGGAACATCCCTTTATGTATCGCTGGTTCCACCAACGTGCTGTTATCAAACATCTGTCTCTGTATTTTCCTTAGCCAATTCCTTTAAATTTATTCTAATCTCCAAAACTGGCAGCACTTTTTCAAACCAGCCATCGCTGGGTAAAAGTGTATTGCCCTGCTGCATAAGGAGACCAAACTAGGGTTAACCTCAAGTTTTCATTCACTGCGCAGGGAAAGACATAGAACCAATATTTTCAGCCCCAAGAGCCTAGATTGTTATGGAGCTGTCTCTGATGCAGAAGTTCATCTCATGCTGTACAAAGGGGATTTACAAAGGGGGGAGTAGGTGGCACAGAATTTTTTATTTTGCATAAAATCAGCCCTGCCATTTGGACTGGTTCTATTTCCGAGAATCATTCTCTTGGGAGTAGCAAAATCCCCCGCTAAGCTCTGGCTAAGGTTAAACAGGGTGAGAGAGAAAGAGAGAGAGACCTGTCCTCCACACCAATTCTTGAATATCTGGGGCTCCTGACAAGTGAAGAATTTTTTTAATCAGTTGTTTAGCAGCTCCAGCAGCTCTGACACAGCCATTTCCATATGACCTTGTTTCCCATATTCTCAAGCTGAGTGAAGCTGTCTGGAGATCACCTTGTTGATTTGAACTGAATATTGTACTAACACGGAGACTGAAATCTGTCCTATTTCTTTGTCAGCTCAATTCCTGGGGTCTCAATGTCTGCTCTAGCTGTCATCCCCCTAATTGTATCTTCCCCAGTTTCACTAAGGGCCAAATCCTGATCCCATTGAAAATCCAGGGGAATTTCAGCATTGACTAACGGGACTGAGATTTGTTCTTAATGATCCAGTCCAACAGCCACTGAAATCCATGGGCAGACTCAGTGGGAGCAAGTATGCCCTGAGTGATCATGTACATCACTCTGTGTTATTCTGGTGGAAATATCAGTCATTTGGAGATATTATTCTCAATCCTTTCATTGATTTTCTCAGTTTTCCAAGTCTATTGTATCTTTCTTATTAATTTGGGGCTCACGATTTTCTTGTTTTAATTTTTCAATCTAGCCTGCAGTTTCACTGGATTTCTCTTATATTTGTGCATTTTAAATTGAGTTATTTATCCTTCTGCAGCAGGGTGACCACCCACTCCAACCTGGAAAGGGTTGGAAAAGCCCTGCAGAGGGCAAAGTAAAACCCTGGCTGATTGGGGGAAGTGGCTGCAGCTGGGGCCATGCCCCAAACTGAGCAACAGGGCCTTGTAAGAAGGCCAGGGAAGCCAGATGAAAAGAGTCTCTCTCTCTCGCTTGCTCTAAAGGGAGAAGGGCCTGGCTGCAGGAAGCTAGAGACAAAGTACCTGAGTGGAGCAGGGCTGGGGACAAGCTGGGGAGCTGCAGCCTGGAAAGCCCCAGGCTGTGGCCTAGCATTGGGCTAATAGGTACTGGGGGTTGCAGAGGGCAGCCCAGGGGTAGGCCAAGGCAGCAGGTCCAAACCCTCCTTGCCAGTGATGAGTAGGCTGATATTGCAGTGTGCCCCAGGGCATGGGGCTAGATGATGACTGGCAGTAGCCATATACTGAGGCAAGGTGGGGGTTTACCAGGGAGGGGAGACCCTGAGAGAAAGGGGATTACTGCTAGGGAGCAGCACCCCAGGTAAAAGAGCACCAGGTCCAGGGAGAGACACAGGGGGGCCAGAGGACAGGCAGATCACCGGCCTACAGAAAGCGCTCTGGAGCTGGAATGAGCTAATTCCCAGGAGTCACCAGCAGGAGGTGCCACAGGGGTGAGTCCTCTCGTCTACACCTTCCCATGAGCAGAGGTCCCTCTAAGTGCACTGATTGTCAGGATGAGTTGGGGACACTCCAAGGAATGGATGATGACTGCTTTGGGGCCTGAGTTTTTTTTCAATAATGGAGACCACATTTCTCAGTATCTTCCTTATAACTTTGAAACACGGCTTTAATCTTCCTTTGCCTTAAATCCAAGCAGCAAATTTAGCCTGATCATCTTATACAGCATGAAAGGTTGAATTATTCTCCGTCACATAATTCCTCTATGTTATCCAAACTTGGAGACAACAAGAAAGCTGGATAAGATGGAGGTCTATGGGAACCAATATTGGGGATTTTGAGAATAATAAAGCCAAGTCACTGTTGCTAGAAATATTTTATATGTAAACTGCAACAATTTCCTGGGTTTGTTCTTAAAAAGTATGTTCATTTTATTTATGTACACCTGTACCCCGATATAACGCTGTCCTCGGGAGCCAAAAAATCTTACCGCGTCATAGGTAAAACCATGTTATATCAAACTTGCTTTGATCTGCTGGAGCGTGCAGCCCCCCCCCCCAAGCGCTGCTTTACTGCATTATATCCAAATTCGTGTTACATCGAGTGGTGTTATGTCAGGGTAGAGGTGTATTTTAAACAATATCACATTTCATAACAAAATAACTCTGTAAATGTCCACAATGGGTGTTTAACAATTTCCTCTGAAATCTCTGCTAGTGGCTACCTAACTACCTGAATCACTGGTCCAATACAGTATAGCAATTCCTATGTTCACCATCATAAAATAAGAAATGGATCATTTTTATTTCTTTAGCTTTTCTAAATTAATAAAACCAGAGGATCTAGTTTATTACTTTACAATGCTGAAGTTATGTTTAATAGCATGGTGATGTGAGAACTTACCCTGGTTCACATGAAAAGTGTATCACACTTTGATAGTTCAAGTCTATAACCTGAACTATTCCATTTATCATGGCTTCAGGATAGGGACATTTCTTTGCTGTTTAAAAATGAGAGGATATTTCATGATGTATAAAATAAAGCAGTCACAGTATTTAGACCATTTACTGACTGGTGTCATTCAAGTTTCTTCACTTCTTTGTACACACTTTCATCACTCTATCCATTTTATGTTTGAAATCAAAATACACTTAAGATAGTTTCAAAGTTCTTAGTGATTACATTAGCTTTGCCAATTGATTAAGGGCTATGCAAAGCATGTGATATAAATAACTTGTCTGATTGAAATCAATAAAGATTAAAGTTGTCAGGGTCTGATCCTGCTTCCATTTAAGTATGATGGAATTTTGTAAACAAAAATATATTTCAGTAGAAGTCATTAAAGTCAAAATTATCAATATTTTACTCACACACTTTAAAACAATAGAATAAACAAACCTTCAAATTTTAAGGATGAAACAGCTGAGTTAAAAATGTAGTTATAAACATCATACATAGTTACAATTTTCAATGTATACAGAACAACTCTATATAATTTCAATCTAAACATCTTTTATTTTGGATTAAGGGAATCAACAAGAAAAAACAAAAGTAAAGCTCCCAGTAGTGAGTGAAGTGTGCAACTCCTAGCTAACAGCAGCAGCAACCCTGATAACAAAATGGCTGCTTACTTTACAGTTTAAGAACTCAACTTTGCGCTCAGTTCTTAGAATATAAAGGCAAGAACTCAGAAAATGAAGGCACCACAGCTTCAGAGCTAGATATATCACATAACCATAAAAAAAAGCTTGTGTCAAACCAATACACAGACTATCAGCAGCAGAATATAACATCTAGGAATGGTATTTATGCGTTACTTACGTATACATCTCATTTTATTGATAGACCATTTACCAGACAAAGGGCAAGTATACTTTCTTGAGCCACTCTGATGGCTATAACCAGGGTCACAGGTGTATGTAATTTCTTCACCTACTTCATATACTCTCTTGTCTACATCAACTGTAGCAAATGGCACCTCAGGGGGCTTGTGGCAAACTGGAAGAAAGGAAGCACTTTCAATAAAAGATTTTAGTTGTTCTGGGCTGAGGATTTTTGTTTCAGAAGACTCAAGCACAGAGGTCTTATATTCAACTCAAAGGCATTTCTCCAATTGTCTGTAACTGTCCATAGATCAAAGAACCCCTTGATGGCACCCAGTGACACCTT
This sequence comes from Mauremys reevesii, assembly GCF_016161935.1. Taxonomy (NCBI): domain Eukaryota; kingdom Metazoa; phylum Chordata; order Testudines; family Geoemydidae; genus Mauremys; species Mauremys reevesii. Next base: position 38,170,830 of record NC_052637.1, on the reverse strand, counting down.
TCAAAATAACACCACCCCCATCTCAGCTCTGCTGATCCTCCTAATATAGTTTTAAAATGACAACACCCTGAATGATTTATCTCCCAGACAGAAAGAAAAGAAACAAGAATGTGTGTGTATGTGCGGGGGGAATAGGGGTGCACACAGACCCCCTGGCATGGGCGGGAAGAATGGAGGACCCTGGGTGGGGGGGTCACACAGAACCCCTACCATGGAAGGAAAATGGACGATGATTATATGGAGGAGTTGTTAGGCATACAAATTTACCCTATGCAAATTTATTTATGCAGAGGAAAGGGGAATAGGGGCACACACCAAATCCCTGGAAAGGGAAAGAATCGGGGACAATGGTATTGGGGAGGGGGAGATAGGAGATATACAGAGCTCCTGGCATGTTGTGGGGAGAATAGAATATCCTGTATGGGGTGGAGAGATGCTATGGGGACACAGAAGTGGGGAGTGGGAACGTTTCAGGGAGTCCCTGAAATAGAGGGTGATGGTAGGATGGCACACAGGGAGCTGGGCAGTGGGGGGGGGGACAGAGAAATACACAGAGCCCCTGGTATGTGCAAAGCCGTGCACTCAGCCTACAGAAGCAGTACAGGGTGAAAGTTTTCAAGAAAAATTCTAATATTTTGGCCAGACTTTTCCAACTGCTTGATAACCTCCAGAGATTCTGCAAAACCCCCATCACCACCAAGGTGCTCCCATCCTCAATGTCTACTTACAATAAGGAATATTATTTGCTATGCAAAAGTCAAAGACACTTACCACTTCCTGCAAGAGCACAGTGTGCTAGAGTAACAATCCACAAGAACAGGACAGTGGGCATTGCTGCCAGTTCACAAGCCTCTAAAATGACTCTAAACTAACCGTTTCTTCTCTTAAAATAAGCAGACAGACACTAGTTAAATATTAACTCTTCATTTTTACGCTGATCTAGTAAATAGAAGATAAAAGATTGCCGGTAATATAGGCAGAAATGTTCCTGTTCCAGGAATTCAGATAGCGATCAATTCTGCAGGTCATTCATCTCTGCCTGATGGTTCCCCTGGATCGTGTCCTCTTGATTTTTTTTTCCCCAAAGAAACTAGGCACCAACTAAGGGCTGTTCTACACTGGGGAGGGAGATCGAATTAAGATACGCAACTTCAGCTATGCTATTATCGTAGCTGAAGTTGAAATATCTTAGTTCGACTTACCTGGCCGTCCTCACAGCAGCAAGTCGACTGCCGCGGCTCCCCCGTCGACTCCGCTTACTCCTCCTGCCGAGGTGGAGTATGGGTGTCGATTCGCGGATCGATTTATCACGTCTAGATGAGACGCGATAAATTGATCCCCGATAGATTGATTACTACCCACCAATCTGGCGGGTAGTATAGACGTACCCTAAGTCATCTCCAAACCTTTCAGGGCCAGTTCCTTATCAGGTGTAAATTGATGTAACTCCATTCTACAGTGACTAAGCTGATTTACACCAGCTGAAAAAAATCTGTGTGATGCTGGCTGACCAGGTCATGCTTGAGTGTATTCAGGACAATTCACTTGTGCATTAGATCAAAGTGATTGTAAGTGTACTTTTGGGTGTTTAAACTTCATAAAACTAACAAGATGTTACTGGTATTATTTTTACTTATCTATTCCTGTCATAATGTAATAGGAAACATTTACAGGGTAAATACTGGTGCAACTAAATTACACATCACAGAAAGCTTGTGAAATGCTAATGAAGGACTCTGTGGTAAGACTGGTATAGTGATCCAGGAGTTCACATTTGTTACTGCCTTGGTGAAATCTAACTATAGAACATACCAGCAGTTTGGAGGGGGGGGGGGGGTGTTGTCCTGATTTCCTGACAGTCTGACCTGAGACTGGCACTCACCCTGGCGAGCCACTCCAGACAGTGTGACAATCTAGCCCTCAGACTTTTACTCTGCATGGGAGAGGGGAGCTCTCTGTAACAGAACAGCTTGCCCTGTGGGCTGGAGAGCCTCCGGTTAAGCCAATCCTGATTATGGAACGAGCCCACTTTGAGGGGAATCAAGCAATTCCCTATAAAAAAAACAGAAGGTGGCTGCAGTGAACAGGGGAAGCTCAGGGAGCTGTAGTGATGCTGGTGAACACTGTGGTTGGTTGCCAAAGAAGAAAGGAGATGGGGCGGGAAGGTTCCTGAAGGACCATAGCACCAGTGAGCTTGGAGAGTAAAGTGTAGTGAATGGTGGTTCACAGGGGACAGGGAAGAAACCCTGACTGCGTTTGGGAATGGACATAAGAACTCAAATGGGGAGGAGTGGTTGGGAGACTCAGCCTGGAATGGAAGAGTCCTGGGTGGATGGCAAGAGGAAAGATGGATAATGGTTACAGCAATAAGATTACCTGGCTCCTCAAGAAAGGCATATGAACTGCATGGCTGAACACTTTGAACAAGTATCTGTAAATGAAATACAGAATATAGGACTTTGATTAATTCCTTCCCCCTGAGGTGTTAGGTAAGGCAGTGGTTCTTAACCAGGGGCCTGGGGCCACCTGGGGGGCCATGAGCAGGTTTCAGGAGGGCCAAGTTAGACTTGCTGGGGCCCAGGGCAGAAAGCAGAAGCCCCACCTCATGGGGCTGAAGCCACCGGGGCTGCAGCCAAAGCCTGAGCAATGTAGCTTCGCAAGGGCCCTGTGGTGTGGGGCCACAGACAATTGCCCTGCTTGCTACCCCATAATGCTGGCCCTGGACTGTATATGCAGAAAACCAGTTCTTGTGGCATAGGTGGGCCACTGAGTTTTTATAGCCTATTGGGGGGGGGATCAGGAAGAAAAAGGTTGAGAACCCCTGATGTAAGGAGGGATCTGAACACTCAGACGGTGATGGCTTTGCCCACCTGTTTGGGGAAGGTATTTTACACAGTAGCCTGGTCACAGTTGTGGGACAAGTAGTCAGATGGAGCACTGAGTCTGGCATCAGTGGCGTGGTGGAGTATCTTTGGGTGTGATGTCGTGTGGAGCCGGGCTGCGTCTATACACACACTCTTACCAAGTTTAGCCTTTGTTTTTAAAAAGCGTCTCTGTTTGCATTTAAAATACAGACTTTGATCAGAACATTAAACAATCAGAAACATGCTAATCTCTTCAGACTGAAAGTGCTTTTAACGATTTCTGGGCTTCGGCTCCGAGGGCCTTGCCCAAGATATTTACCAAACTCACACAGTCAAAGGATAAAGTGCAGCTTCTCAACCTCTGACAAAACATGAGTCTTTTCTCCTATCTGTATTTACATTATTTGTCAGAGTTTTCCTATTCCTCTTAAAAAAATATTTACAAAACAGCTCTACCCTTGCCAAGACCTTTGGGAAGATGAGAGAAGTTTAACCTTTTCTCTCTTGGCTTAATTCCTTGCCAGGCTCTAGCTACTATTGCTGTTACATTCTGACCTATTTTTTAAAACATAGAAACAGAAGGCCCAACTTGCCCGAGTCAAGAGATTTCACCATTAATCAGTCTCCATGTGAGCATTTCCCATAATGATCACCAGATGGCATAATACACTCTATTGTGTACAGCACAATATAAATGTGAGTTGAAAAGCTTTATATGCTGCTTTAAGACAAAAGATGCAACAGGGAAAAAAATGGATTGAATAAGTTTCACATTAACTAGTATCTTCATAGATACTTGAATATCCAAATGGTCCCATTTTCTATTTATAAATAGCTTTTTATCATTCCCCTGCATCTCAAGCTGAATGAAAAATGTGAGAGAATGCGGTCAATTCCATACTAACTACTGATACTTTTGAAGCTCTTATTTAGCTTTTTATTTTGCAGCAGCAAAGAAATGTTAGAACACATGCATGTCATGGTCACACTCAAGAATATTTTCTTCCAGTAAGTGGGAATGAATAGTTAAGGAATAAATATTGTGTTCAGGCTGATATGGCTCCTCTTGGCATAGAATCAGCAAGCCAATCGAGCTAAATAAAACCTTTTTTCTCTCTGCATGTGGATGATAGATGACATGTATAATTAAATACTAAGGCCCTGATCTTGCCATCCCTTTAGCACATAAATAACTTTATGGACATGAACATGCATACCAAGTTACTTCATGTGCACAAGTATTTACAGCATGACAGCCTAAATTAAAGACAGCATGCCTGCCGCCAAATGAACAGGGGAATATGCTTCCTCAAAGAAAGCATATTCCCCTGTTTTTTCTTTTGGCAGATGCCTAGGGCCTGAATACTTCATTGCTGTTTGTGTTATGCACCTATTGCGAGCAGGTCCATTCTTAAGGTTATGTTGATCTTTTTGTCAAAGTGGGTTTTCAGTTTCTTAGGAAGAGAAACAAAACCAAAATTGAATCCAGACCACGGGTCTAATTTACCTGAAAAGGTAAAAATGAAATTAAGTCCAGAATTCAGGAGACTGAAGAGGATAAAATGGTCCCTTTTGGAAACTGTAGAGCTGGTGTTTAGTGGTTCTTTAGTTGTTGTTTGCTCCCTCCAGTGCACAGGTACATTCATTTTTACACATGAACGTAAGGAAGATGTTGAGCTCAATAAATCTTGTGCAGAGGTTTATTTGGTTTCCTTTTCTTGAAATAAACACAAAGGGCCAGGTCGCAACCCTTTTCCCCAGGCTGCCAGAGGCAGGTAACTTCAGAAAGTTTCAGTGTCCTGTGCAGGAATGGTGAGATCCAAGGCCTGGTCTCTGTACTGAGTACGGGGTACAGTGCACCCCAGTGATGAGCATTACTCATCATTAGGGCTCCGTGTCTGTCACCGAGCTCGCGGAAGTCACAGATTCCGTGACTTTCTGCGATCTCCGTGACTTCTGTGTGGCTGACCACAGGGCCACCCAAGCAGCTGGCTCCGGCACCAGCTGCTCAGGTGGCCTTGGGGACAGCCACACCGGCTGCTGCTCGGGCGGCCCAGGACAGCCGCTCCCCAAGGACCACCAGAGCAGCAGTCCCAGGGCGGCCAGGGCGGTCGCTCCCCGGGGACCACCCGCAGCTGGTGCTGCTGGTCCTGGCCTCCCCAGCAGTACCTCCCTCTTGGGGTGCCCCCCTGCAACGCCCCACCACCACCCAAGATTTAGTCCAGGGTATTTATAGTATAAGCCATGGACAGGTCATGGGCTCTGAATTTTTGTTTATTGGCTGTGACCTGTCCATGACTTTTACTGAAAATACCTGTGACTAAGTCATAGCCATACTCATCATAACTTTCTAGTTACTACTCCAGCCTGCTTTAGGAGCATTGTAGATGGCAAAGATATTTATGGGAGAAGTGTCCCATCAGGTCAAAAAAGCAAACAGGATGTTAGGAATCATTAAAAAGGGGATAGAGAATAAGATGGAGAATATCTTATTGCCCTTATATAAATCCATGGTACGCCCACATCTCAAATACTGCATACAGATGTGGTCTCCTCACCTCAAAAAAGATATACTGGCACTAGAAAAGGTTCAGAAAAGGGCAACTAAAATGATTAGGAGTATACAGACTAACACGTCTGCTACTCTGAAACCTGTTAAAATGATTAGGGGTTTGGAGAGGGTCCCATATGAGGAGAGATTAAAGAGGCTAGGACTTTTCAGCTTGGAAAAGAGGAGACTAGGGGGGGATATGATAGAGGTATATAAAATCATGAGTGATGTGGAGAAAGTGGATAAGGAAAAGTTAATTACTTATTCCCATAATACAAGAACTAGAGGTCACCAAATGAAATTAATAGGCAGCAGGTTTAAAACAAACAAAAGGAAGTTCTTCTTCACACAGTGCACAGTCAACTTGTGGAACTCCTTGCCTGAGGAGGTTGTGAAGGCTAGGGTTCAGGGGGCCTGGGGCAAAGCAGGGGAGCTGCAGCGCTTGTACTCACCCGGCAGCGGTCCGGGTCTTTGGCGGCATTTCAGCAGCAGGGGGGGCCCTTCAGTCGCTCTGCGTATTCGGCAGCACTGAAGGACCCCCCGCTGCCGAAATGCCGCCGAAGACCCAGACTGCTGCCTGCAGGGCCCGAGGCAAATTGCCCCACTTGCCCCCCGCCCCCCCGGGCGGCCCTGTTGCTCCCTTCCTCCTCTAACCAGTAATAACTCTATGAAGCAATGAGATGTGAAGGGATGAGAACTGAAAGAGATACCAAGGACAAAGGAAGAGTAGAGTGACCAGACAGCAAGTGTGAAAAATCAGGACAGAGGGTGGGGGGGTAATAGGAGCTTATATAAGAAAAAGCCCCAAATATCAGGACTATCCCTATAAAATCAGGACATCTGGTCACCCTAAGAGAGAGGTTAAAGCACTTGTTTGGGTTTGTGGGTGGGGAAGCACCACATCAGCTTTAAACTTGCCTTTTCATCACTCATCAGACCCGAGACTAAAAACCTGACAACATGTGCAATATTCCCTTCATGGTTCTGTGCCTGCTCCCAATGAAGTCAGCGGGATATATTCCATTTGATTTCAATGAGAGCAGCTGATAATAGCTCATCTTAATGAATTAGCCTCTTACAGTTGGTATGGCAACTCCCACCTTTTCATTTTCTCTGTATGTATATTTCTCTTCTTACTATATGTTCCATTCTATGCATCTGATGAAGTGGGCTGTAGCCCACAAAAGCTTATGCTAAAATAAATTTGTTAGTCTCTAAGGTGCCACAAGTACTTCTGTTCTTTTTGCGGATACAGACTAACACGGCTGCTACTCTGAAACAAACAGAGATGTAATTGTGATTTTTGTCTTGTGACTTAACCTCCTTTTTTTGAGAAATCAGTGTAACATCTCTGGGCCAGATCTTCAGCTGGTTTAGATTGGTATGACTCCACTGACTGCAGTGAAGCTACACTGTTTTACGCCTGCTGAAGATATGGATTTTAGCAATTAGATAATGTTCCCTGAGTGACTTGCCATTTGAGATTTACCCAGGCAAGCAGTCACCTGGATGGATAACCTTGGGGGAAAAAAACATATGAAACCTCTTCAGCTGCAGGCGTTTCATAGTAGTCCAATTTGCAGGAGCAAAGGTCCACAGAATCAACTAATTAATTATCTAAGGCGAATATGCATAGTGCTCTGAAGAAGGCTTATTTCTAACCCATATTTTCCTCATAAGGGAAAACTGCAGAATAATTCAAAGTTTCATATTATTTCTTCTCCCCCTCCCTCTCCCAGCTCCAGAATGTGGCAGAGGTTACCAAGGAGGGACCTCAGTCCATGAAGACTTCAGGTCTCCTCTTCTCCTATAGCACAAGGTGAAATCCCACAGCTCATTTACCTCTGGCCCTTCCAGCCTTACCTGCTCTGAATATCTGGGGGTCACTGATGGTTTTTGCTAGTCCTAAAGTGGTCATGAAACCTGGCTCCACAACTGGTGAGGCATTGCCTGCAGCTCTCAGTTGGTGAACAGCATGAGCTCCCGGAATCTGTCCTCCTGAAATCAAGCTTCAGCTTCAGCAATGCCATTATCGACACCAGGAACATATTGTGATGATTCAGGAAAGCTATGTACAACTTCTGAGTCATGTGTGAGATCATGAACCCTGCCTGTGTCTTTTATCAATCTGCAAACTCCATTTCCAATGTGAAGCTTGTTTGCCTTCACCGTTGTCCTTTTACCTCCATGTCGATCAGGAATTCCAAGGGGTAGCAGTTGAGGGCTAACAAAGTCATTACAACTGGATGATCCTCTGTTCAAAAAGAAGCACTCTAGACAATAGACTGTTTCCGACTCATGAGAACTAGTTTATCAGGTGAGCAATTGCCTGGCAATGAAGTCAGTTGGTAGGGTTGGTGGTCACTTGTTGAGGCTGATCATGGAGTCACCTGACAGAGTGTTAAAGGTTATGTATGAAAGAAATACCAGACCTTCCATATTTTGGATAAGAAGCCACGTGCAGGAAGGCAAAGTGAAAAAGAAGGATCCTGGACTCCTTGGAGGACTCTAACCAATATCCAAGGAACTCTCCAGAGATCTATTCAATAGGGCCTGTGGTTCTCAATCATTGCTTCTCTGACCTGTAGTCTCTCCCTCAGCTCAGGGGTTTTACCGCCCTCCTCCTTGGGGCCTGTGATTCTCAATTCAGGGAGTTTCTCTCCATTGGGAGAGCTTCTTTATCTAGCAGCACTTCCCTGTAACTGTGCCCTGATGGCCTTTTATCGGGCCAGGTGCTTTTGATTCAATTATCTGCCTAGACCAGCTCTTTAAATTAACTTGTCTATGCCCACTCCCAGACTTCCTTTAAGTGAATTCAGAGCTAAACGGAGAACAGATCTGCATTATAATAGTACAAATAATGTACAGAAAACTCTTATCTATTAACATCCATGATGGAGGGCAAAACCAAAGACAGCAAATAATAATCTCTAGATTGTACTGGGCTCCATATCAGATGACAAAAGGCTGGTACAAATACCACTGGCAGATAAAGAACTCTCTGAAGTGCTGGCAATTCAGCACTAAAGTTCAAATGAAAATCATTTTAACGATAACTGATTTTATGTTATTAAAAACCATCTAAGTAAGTTCAAACATTTAACTGACTGAAAATGTATCAAGTCCTATTGGAAAAGAAACATGGGCTCTTATCAAGCAACTAACAGACCATCTGTACTAGGGAGGGAGGGGGCTTATTTAAAAATAAATTGATACTGGTGATATTTTACTTTATTTAAAAAATGGCATTTTCCTGAAATGAAGCCAGGTAATGTAAACACGGCTTAGATTGCCTCCAACTAAAGAAACACTCTTCTTTCCATCGGCATAATATTTGATTCTGATCATTTGAGAGGTATTTGAACACCAGACACTAATTTGGCCTGCTCTAATTTATTTCTCTAAATTTCCTAGCAGCCTGCTATTCTTGGTAGGTGTCAGGCCTTCCTTCATAAGCTGAACTTCTACTATATGGGAAGCTATGAAAGCTCTAAATCAACTTCTCATTTAAGGAGATTGAAAAAGTGATCTCAGAACTGAAACCTTAATAAAGCACCAAGTCCTGATGGATGGGCCAATGACTTTTATAAACAGATGATATTGCTGCTTGACTGCTTTAATATTTCCCCTTTGGAAAGGCCTTTGTGTGAATTTCTTTGAATTTTGTGCACAACAGAAATTCTTTTTTTATGCATTTAAGAGTTTTAGTAGGTGATTTTAGCACTAATGATGAGAGCGAAAGATTAATTTGACTTGAGCCAGGCATGCTATTGGAAAATCATGGTACTATGCAATCTTTCCCACACCTCAGACGATGTAGTTCATATCTGTTCTGCACAGTATCACAGTACAGTAGAACCTCAGAGTTACAAACACCAGAGTTACGAACTGACCAGTCAACCACACGCCTCACTTGGAACCAGAAGTACGCAATCAGGCAGCAGCAGAGACAAAAAAAAAAAAAAAAAAGCAAATATAGCTCAGTACTGTGTTAAACGTAAACTACTAAAAAAATTAAGGGAAAGCAGCATTTTTCTTCTGCATAGTAAAGTTTCAAAGCTGTATTAAGTCAATTGTAAACTTTTGAAAGAACCACATGATGTTTTGTTCAGAGTTATGAATATTTCAGAGTTATGAACAACCTCCATTCCCGAGGTGTTTATAACTCTGAGGGTCTACAGTATTTCATTTCTAGCTTATTGCTGAACAGCCTCATAATTGTGCCTAGCAGCATGGTACTTTTGTGGTGGACAAAGGGGGAGTAGGAAGCTATGCCAGTAAACTCATTCCAGTTTGTAACAGTCACAAATCTGTCATCATTTCATTCTAGTTGTGGTGGTGGAGTTTTTTGTGATGGCCAGGCAAAACTATAGAAGCAGATTTAAATCCAGGTTGCCTCAGGCCTGGCCCATACTGGGCGGGGGAGGGGGGTGGCGTGTCGACCTAAGATATACAACTTAAGCTACGACAATAGCATAGCTGAAGTCGACATATTTTAGTTCAACTTACCTTGCATCCTCACGGCACAGGGTTGATTGCCGTGGCTCCCCCGTTGACTTTGCTTCCGCCTCTCGCCGAGCTGGAATACAGCAGTCGACGGGAGAGCGATCAGGGATAGTGTAGATGTAACCTCAGTAGTGTGTGTGTTTTTGGAGGAGATGCAGATCTGAGGTCCACTTCAGACACACCTCTGATTACTGAGGAAGAGAGGGTATGTTCCTTCCTTAGAACGATGATGTTCAGGGATCAATCTAGAGCCAGATTTTAAAAAAAGCTCAGGACCAGATTTTGAAGTGCTTAGTGCCCATAAATGGAGTCAGATTTTCAAAAGACCTCAGATCCTATTTAGGCACTCGAGCCAATTTTCAAAAGTGCTCAGCACATAATGTGTACTGAGTCTTTCTGAAAATCCAGCCAATTATTTTGATACCTAAATGGGAACAAAGGTCTTCTGACAATATGACCCACTTATTGGTCCTGGGCCTTTCTGAAAATTCTGATCCTTATGTCTAACCAATCTCTCCACCTAACCACACGTTTGCTGTAATTTTGCATATAAATAACAAATGTTGAGAAAGATGTGTGATATACTATAGGTCAGTTACCTTATTCAGACTTTGTTCACATAGATGCTAAAGTGCTGTCAACATTTTAGCAGACAGAATGTACAGTAATAATATTCTGCAGTAGTTCTGATCTTGACAAGAATAGTTGTCAGCAAGATTATTGCAATTTTAATTTTTCAGGCTGCACAGTAAAAAAAAAAGCAGACATAAGCACTTTGGGAAGAGCAGGTGATGATATATGCTGGTAGGTGCACACTAGTCATAATATGTAAAACTACTCAGAATTCACATGTGTGTATTTTTGCTGGTGGATTATTTTACTTTACTTTTTTTTTTCTTTTTTGCATTTATGGAAATGGACTAATTTTTCAACTAATTTCTGCAAAAAACGGACTCCTTTTAGTTTACATGGACCCTAGCAGAAATTCAGGCTGAATAAGAGTCTACTGGATGGAAGTACAGAAAAATCTATGTTGTAAGATCCAGGATAGGTGCAAAACTAAAATAAATATAGCTCTTGGCTTATAAAAGGTGATACAGTACTTCTGGAACAAAATCAATTGGCAAGTGACTATGAGACATCCTCTTTTTGCTTATTAGAAGATGTGTCTAAAATGTATGGTTTTCAAATTATGCTCATGTTTTCTGGAAAAAAATATTTTTAAGACATATTTTATGTGGGAAGAAAGTCTGTAGCTTAGAGCACTGTGTTTTATTTTCTGGTAAATGGCAATTATTGTTTGCTAAGCTTTCTTCGAAGGCTGAGTAGTAGTAGGGGGAATTCTTTAATGTAACCAAAAGGGGTTTCCTTTGTTATGATGCACATTAACCTACTGACTATTTCTCGGGTTTAACCCATAATACTGTACATTTATTCAAAGGACAGAAATAAGTTGCAAGGTTTTCAGGATATTTATTTCTGTTCTCCAGGAACCTCAAGATATAATGGGGGCAGGAATGCCAGAAACAGGGCTTTTTAAAGTTTAAAATATTCCAGTAAGGGAAAAATTTATTTCAAAATTTAAACTTAGCAAAGTTATAGCATCACTAATGAGCTAAAGATCTTTATGTAAAGAAAGCTTTGAAGTCACAATAAATAGAAGTAATAAATGATTCAGCTTCTAGATAGGCAGATAACTGATAATGAAAATGATTCTGACTGTGATATTAATGATGATGAGGACCACACAGTCATGAACCCAGTTTAGGGCAGAAATGTCTCTCTCACGCTCTCTCTCCACAGAACAAGTGTGTGCGTGTGCGTGTGCGTGTGTTGTTTAAGGACTTAGTAGGCACCCTGTGCCCATTTTCTAATTTGCCACTTCCCAATTTGGTTGCAGTGTTAGTGTAGCTGTGTTGGTCCCACAGTCTTAGAGAGACAAGGTGGGTGAGGTAATATTTTCTATTGGACCAACATCTGTTGGTGAGATAGGCAAGCTCCACAGAGCTCTTCTTCAGGTATCTGATTTATAACTTTGGACAAGTCAGTTAGGGCAACTGCAGTGCCTAAACCCATATTTAAGTGGTCCAGTTTTCCTACTGAGTGAAGCCAATGCTCGCTGTGCACACTTAGTACCTCTTACACAGGATTTAGGGATCTAACTTTAGGCATCCGGATTTGGAAATGTAATTTGGCATGGCCAGGGACTCAGTTTCCTCATTGGTAAGATGAGAATAATATTTCCCTATCTACCACAGGTTCTGTGTGTGGCTTACGCATCAAAGGGTGAGATTCACCCCAGTGCAGAAGGTCAACATAAGGCGGCATGTTGTAATTCCCACTTAAGTCTTCAAAAAAGGATGTAAATGGGATTTAATTGGTACGTATGCCTTGGGCTGCCCCTGTGCACTGGGGGCCTTACTTATTACTGAAGTCAGTAGAATTACACTCTCATAAATCTACAGTGATGGAGTGGTGAATTAGGCCCAGGATGTGTACTATAGCCTAAGGTTTGTAAAGAATTTTGAGACCCTTGAATAAAAGCAGCAAAAGGAGTGTACAGTAGATTTTTTAAATATTATTCTATTAAGCCAGAAGAGTTTTCACCCCTCATTTTAACCTAACCATAGTTTTGTATTTTAAAAGTTTCTTCAATAAATAGGGTAGCCCCTGTGTTGAGGTTCTGCATTTCCCCCCCTTTTGATTCTTCTAAAACAAATATTTTAAGACTGCATTTGTCCAGCCAAACCTGTGTCATGTCCATTATTTGTGTTTCCATGAGTATAAACAGTTGTGTAGGCCAGATAAAGGAGGATCATATGGTCACAGCTGGAAATGGCACTGGGTCTTATTCAATAACCATGCAGCGTTTTCCCTACATCTTCTTATCTGCAATATAATGGTAGCACAGGAAGTAAAACAATGCACTCTAGATTATATTTGCAAAACTGCTACTGATTTCAGTTTTGTCCTGTACTTATTCTCCAGAACAAACAAAAAAGACATACAACTGGCACAAGCTTTTATTTGAAATTAACACCTTCAGCTGTTAAAAATGATCATTTGAACTATAATTTATTTAATGTCTGTTTATACATTATAGTTGTAGGGCAAAATCCTACTCACTTATGCATGCAGAAGTGCTACTGCTTTCAACAGATTTGTGTAAATAAGGCAAACAGGACTTCATGCCTGATTCTGCTGATGTTGAATTTAGCAGAAAGTTTTCATTTACTTTGGTGTGAAAAAAATAGTAATAAAAAAAAACAACAGGTCCTTGGCCAATATATAGTACACCATGAATATTCTTCTGTTACAGTTACAAGCCCAGCTGGATGCTAGTGAGACACATTTAATTTTAATGCTGCTGTTTGCAGCAAACAGACAATATAAAATGCATAGTGTCTCCATGCAGTTAGTGTAAATAGAGCATGCCATTAAGCATGTGTTAAGCTTTAGAGAGAAGGCTTCAAAATAGTGTAGTGAGATGACTTCTTAACCTGTTCTGAATAGGTCTTCAAGAAGTCCCAGCAGACATGTACTTGCTGATTTTCTTTTCTAAATGTGAAATTTACCTCTGTGCAGAGGGCCTGTGTAGTAAGTGCAGGCCCTGATAAAGGCCCAGTATGAGGCCTGAGGCCTGAACTAAAGTAATGGTCAAGACTTTGCTAACATAAAGCAAAGTTAAGCTGTGAGCCAGAGGTAGGCCCTGCTCACAGAAGCTGGCACGAAAAGGGCTGATGCTGCATAAACGTATATTCACCTAGCATAAACACAGCACTAGAACACACTATACTGAAACATTCCATAGATAACAGGAGGACAGGCCGACCCATCCCAATGACAGGGGCAAAAGTGTAATATGATGGATAGAGTTGTTTTGATCGAACAAGGCGGCACCTTAATACGTAGAGGGGCTGTACCTTGCTACGTGGAGGGGTGGCACCTCAATACGTCAGGAGTGATGTGTAACTTGTTTGTACCTGTGTATAAGAATGTACCCCTGGGGCGGTGTCTTTGTCCGGACGTAGGGGGAGTGGAAAGTCCCGCCACTAAGCCGGGTCCTTGCCAAGAGGCACTTTCTCGTAGTATGCCCTGAGTTAGGCTAAGAAACCTACAGGGAACTGCAATTGTGTCCGAGGTCGCAATAAACCTAGCCGACGTGGCTTTGCATCTTACTGGACTCTGTGGTCATTGGGGATTCTTGTCGGGTCTGCTGTGTCAGCTATCTGCAGAGCTGGGGCAGCACACAGAGGGAACTCACGCACGCAGCCGAGTGATATCAACAAGGAGAAAGCAGAGCACCACACCGGTACAACTCTGACTACCACTCTGACAACAGCCTGTATGGGATTGTAACAAGGGTGGGGTGGCCTGGTAGCCTAGGGGTTAGATCACCTGGTCCTCAGCCCCGTGCTAGTGGAGTAGCTTCAGCCTTTAAGGCTGAGGGGACCTAGGCCCTCCAGCTCCAGCAGATGTCAATCTTTGAACACAGGGAGCAGGGAATCAGAATCTGCTGCCCTAGGCTACTTCCCAACCGTCTGTTCAGTTTGGGGAATGGCTCCTTCTAGTCCAATCTACAGTAGAATCTCACAGTTATGAGCAGACCAGCCAACCGCACTTCTCATTTGGAACCAGAACTATACGATCAGGCAGCAGTAGATACACACAAAAGTACTGCACTGTGTTAAACAACCTACTAATACATAAATAAATAAAGGGAAAGCAGGATTTTTCTTCTTCATAGTAAAGTTTCAAAGCTATATTAAGTCAATGTTCAGCTGTAAACTTTTGAAAGAACCACCATAGTGTTCTGTCCAAGTTCCAAACATTTCAGAGTTACAGACCACTGCCATTCCTGAGCCATTCATAACTCAGAGATTCTTCTGTATCAGGCAGCTTGCTTCCTGCAAGATTCCCTCTGGGGTCCAGACAACACCTTCCTGTAGCCCCAGACTCCTTCAGGCAGGGAAGCCACAAGCTGGTGAGGGCAAGCCCCACAAAGTCTCTGGGGTTCACACTTACCTCCTGCACCGGGCTTCTTCCTCCCTTGGCTAGGAAACCTGTACTTACTTTCAGGTAGCTGCCCTGGCTGGCAGGACAGATCTCATTTCCTATAGGCAGGGAGAGAACTAGCCCCTGCCCCGGGCCCCTCAGCCCTACCCCTGAACTGAACCAGGCTCCCTTCTTTTAGCCCCCCCCGCCCCCTCCAGGCCTGGCATTGGCTGCAGGTATGGCAGGGAGGGGCTAGCTGGGCCCAAAGGCTTTCTTTAACTCCTGCTGTGCTGACTGGCCTTATTGGAAATCCTGGGAGGTGGGCAGATGCAAGGTCGCCCATGTCTCAAAGCTCCTCCCCCAGCCTTGCGGGAGGGACCACTGGACCCAGGAACCAACTGAAAACGGGGGACAACTAATGAATAACAGGGTCAGGAGTGAAGGTCACAGGTTCAAAACTAGGGATCCAGAGGGGAACACCGAGCAGAAAATCCTGGAGAGTGCCCACCGCTCCTCAAAGCTGTCTAGGGAGCCGGCGGCTGCTGCTCAAAGGAACTCTGCCTGGATGCGTGAGACCAGGAAGAAGCGGAAATAGGCCCCAGAGTCACAGAGCAACCCCTCGCCCAGCATCCTCCTCCTGGTGTTGAAGATGGCCACTTTGGCCAGAGCGAGGAGGAGGTTGATGGGGAGATTTCGCAACTTGGTGGGGCCGTGGACAGTGTGCGCAAATATAAATGGGTGCGGGGAAAAGTGCAGCCAGAACCTCAGCAGGAGGTTCTGGAGGAGCCAGATTAGGGGCTGTAACCTGGCACATTTGAGATAAGCATGCGCCAGGTTCTCCCTCACGCTGCAAAAAGGGCAGGCATTGGGGATAGGGATGAACATGCCCGGGCTCACGGCTCCATGGAGGAGCCACTAACCGATATCCCCAGCAGGCCGTGGGACCAGAGTGGACTAGAGGCTGGCCCACCGGGGTTCCTTACCCTCCACAGGTGGTAGCTGTGCTGACTAGTGGTTTCTCTGCTTCATCACAGGAATTTAAGTGGTTGGTTATAGCCAGGCCCCTTGCTGGCATTCTCACAAGGGTGAATTTCACCCTAAATTAATGTGAAAAGTAAAAGTTCCTATACGATAATCTTTCATGAGCTTGTTTAACAATTTAATGTGTGGGTGTCACATGAGGTACTTGCACTTAATTAAAAATTAAAATTGGAAAATAAAGAATGCATTCCTGTTCAGTGGGCACAAGTAAGATCTGCCTACGTCTGTTCTTTTCTCCAAGGCTTGTCCATTTTAGTTTGATTTTTGCTTGCTCTTTGGGTATTCTTGGGTGCATACTGGAAGATATATGATTTGCCTACAGAAAAAAATTGTTTTGATGGTTTCAAAGTATGTAAATTACTTATTGAAAGTGTAATTTGAACCTTTTCATAGGGATCTCTGTGGGGAGGGGAGAAATTGCAGTAGAATAATGAAAGAAAATATTCTGATGCAGAGAAATGTTTCTTTATTCAATCTAGAAGGAAACAAAAACTCAGATGACAAGACTTGAGATAGCCCAAAGGACTTCGCTCTCCACCACATTTCAATACCTATATATAGCAGCATAATGTTAGATGTGGTATTCAGCTTCAAAATGAGAGATATTTTAGCATGTCCATATAATAGAAGTATTAAAAAGGAAAACAATGGGATGTCACTCAAAATGCCAATGAGAACCCTGAAATAAATGACTGATGAATTTTCCTTTCAACCCTTTATGTATCATCAGCCATTTATTTTGAATTGTATGGAGATCTGCAATGAGAATAATAGAATATTCCACAGGCAGGTAGGAGCCATTGATACAATATAAATACAGCACCACATGAGGCGAAACATAAGTTAAGGAATAGCGGGACTGGGGAGGGGAGGAATAGGAGCAGCGTGCCCCCACCCACTTTTGAGAGGTCCCTCAAACCGAGTGGTATTATGAACTGGTGCATGGGGTCACAGCCCCATTCAGGTCTGGCCCGGCGGCCCCTCTCTCATGATGGAGAGGTGGCTTGGCTAAACCTGAGTGGCACTCTGACCCATATACTAGATTGCAATGCCTGGAGTGGGGAGCCAGCCCCAGCCCCATGGGACAGGAGCTCCTGCTGGGGTGTGAATGCGGAGTGGATTCACTCTCCAAAACCCTGTCCCCCCAAAAAGGCCTCCCCTCAGTGGTAATTTTTTTGGAAGGGTGAGGAACCTCAGTTTCAGATTTTGCCACAGCCCCCCAGATATCTCTGTGCAGCCTTGAAGTACAGCATCATTCACAGGTGGCATAGGGAAGCATGAGTTGAGTCAGTGGCTAGAACACCTTCATGAGTAAATTACATTGGCATTTGATCCTCAGCAAATGAAGGATTTTTATTTTGAACTTTTTTTGTCTAAAAGTTTTCAGAAATTCTCACCCCTCCCATCCCTCAAGAAGTTGCATCAATGATGAGAATCCTTCTGTGGACAATCTTACTTCTGACTGTTTTTTAGAAGCACATCTTTAAACGTTCACATTGTGCTAGCATATATAACTGGTGGCATGGAAAGCACCTTGCAGGATCAAGTCTGTTAATACTAATGACTAGCTAATGAACCAGTGTTTCGCAACCTGCAAAATGGGCTTCTTTGGAGGAGAGGGTCAGAGGAGAGGATAAGTGTTGGTGTGGAAAGCAGCAGACCCCTATATCTACCTTCCCTGCATATATACTGCCACAGCTTCAGGAAAAGCAAAGCAGCTAGTTCCTTGAAAGCCATCCACTTTCTCTCCCTGTGGTGACCCATGATGTAGCTGACTGATGGAGCAGCTCAGCTGCATATAGCTGCAGCAGCAGCATTTCACACTGGCCTCTGTCTGCTCCCATGGTGCTCATCTCAGTCCTGTGTGAAGCCAATGGACACTGCACCACATCATCCCTTGTAGCATGTAGCCTTCTGGTGAGTGAGGCAGTGAAGTCACTTGAGAAAAGGGTCAGAAAAGAGGGAAAGAAAAAGTCAGCAAAAAATGAAACGAAGAAGGAATAAGAAAGAAAACAAGGGAGGGCAGGTAAGGAAGGAAGAAAGAATAAAGAGAAAATGACAGAAAAGGTAAGGTGTTCCGATATCACTGTGATTGATGCAGCCTAAAAACATGGGTAGGTATGTGCATGAAGACAGAAGGAAGAAAATGAACAGAAAAAAAGGAGAGACAAGACAATGATAACTATGTCAGGATATAGTGTATGGGGTTAATCTATCCCAAGCAGGAGCACCAGCAAAAAGAAGATTGTGAACCACTGTAATAAACACATGCAGTATCCAAATAATAAATAACATAAATCTAGGTCTTTATTGCTGTATATTCTTGAAGATTTTCTGTATTTGGCTAATATTATTGGGAGTAATAGTAAGAATTTTAGGGCCTTTTGCCACTGACCTCAAAGGGAGCTCTTAGGACCTGATCCTGAACAGCACCTAAGCACCTGTAACTGCCAACAGAGCCTATGCTAAGGATCTCTGGGTACCTTAACACCTTAACAAACCTAACTAAAAACCAAATGAGAATGCAACAAAATTATACAACAAATTAAAAAAACCTATAGCCAAACCCACCATATCTCATCCAATGATGTACCAAACTTAAAGTCACCAAGACTCCGTTTCTTTTCTTCTTCCTATTTCTCTTCTTTAATTCACGTCACATGCATGTGCATGTTTGCTTTGATATAATGTCATTTTCAGTGTAAAGTCAATACACACAAGGAATTTCAATAGTGGAAGGAAAGGACAGAACAGATATAAGCAATTACTGATAAATTAGCTTGGTTTCATTACTTCAGGGAAAGTTACACTTACTCTGTGGATGCAAGGTTCCATGCCAGATTAGAAACCATAGGAAAACTTGAAAAGGGAAGACCTAGGCCCAGATTTTTAAAGGTTTTTAGCCATTGCTGTACTCAGCATTGCAAAGCCTAACTGATTTCAGAGCCTAAATCTCATTTCCAAAAGGGATGTAGGTGCTTACAAGCCAAAATCCTCAAAAATGATATTTAGGCTTCTAAATCAGTTATACACTGTTATGGTGAGCACATCAACATCGAACTACTTTTAAAAATCTGGTCCCTTACCTATTATTTCCAGAAAAATCTATATAAAATGATAAATGGATAAAGGTAATTAAATGTTTAGCTAAAGATAAAGCTTCCAGAAAAGGTGATGGATTTGCTGTGCTGTTCCAACAATGAAATACTGTATTAACATTAAATGTACAAAAGACTGTTAGATGTCTATTCCCCTTCTTCTCATTTCTTCATATCTTGGCCTCAACTTTTATCAGGCTTCCTTCTCTCTGAATCTAGTTGTTTATTGTTACAGCATACATTAAGGCAAGGTATTTAAACAAGTGAGTAGGCCCATGGGATTCAGCAAGGTATTTAAATGAGTAGTCCCATGACAAACTTCACAGGGACTGCTGTCAGTGAGCAATCTTTAAACATGTTTTAAAACCTAAAGAAGTTCCTCCACAAAAGCTTCACTAACCTGCATGGAAGGGTGGAAGAATCTTTCAGGTTATTTAACACAAACAAACCAACCCATATCTTAAGAGAACACTGTACATAAATGTTAGGAACCCTGTGTGATTGGTTGGATCACAGAACCCCCCCTTGGGATCTGCCACCTGATGTGCCAAGCCTACCTCTGCCCCTGCTTTCCCTGCCAGCTAGGGACCCCAGCACCCTGTCTTGCTGAGCCAGACACGCCCATCTGCTCCAACAAAGACCAGGGTCTGAATCATGTCCCCAGATAGCTGTAGGCTTACCTGAAAGCAGCTAACAGAAGTGTTCTTGTCTTTAACACTCAGGCCATGGCTACACTTGCAGATGTGCAGCGCTGGGAGTTACAGTGTGTTCATACAGCTGTGTAGGGAAAGCACTGGTGTGTGGCCACACTGACAGCTACCAGCGCTGCAGTGTGGCCACATTTGCAGCATTTGCAGCAGTGTTGGGCATGGTGCATTATGGGCAGCTATCCCAGTGTTCAAGTGGCTGCAACGTGCTTTTCAAAAGAGGGGGGTGGGGTGGAGTGTGACAGGGAGCGGGGGAAAGAGAGAGAGTGGATTTTTGGAGCTGACACTGTGTGTCAGCTCCCTGCCTTGCAAAGCCTGCCTTGCAAATTCTGTGTCAGCTCCCTGCCTTGCAAAATCTGACCATTTCCTCGACCCCTCATTCACTCTTAAATGCAAATAGCCTGCAGACCAGATAAGCAGCTGCTCCGACGGACTCCCTTTCTCCCCCGCCCTGCTGTGCTGTTTCTCTCCTCAAGCAAACACTAGCTGTGGACATTCATCCCCCTGCCTGCCTCATTCACAGCAAACAGGAGCTGCGTTTGTTTTTTAGATAAGCAGCTCCCGGAGCCCCGAGTTCACAACAAAACAAAGAGAGGCAGCATAACAAAACAAAGAGAGTAATTTAGTTAAAAGCATCGGAGGTCAGTTACAGCGTAGTAAGATTAATCACTGTTTACACTTGCACTCCAGCGCTACATCACCAGCGCTGCAATAGTTATACCCGAGGCAGAGCAGGAGTACAGCCAGCGCTGCAGCCAGGGAGATGCAGCGCTGTATGTGCCTTGCAAGTGTGGACAGTGACTAAGTTTCAGCGCTGCTCTCCAGTGTAGCCAAGCCCTCAGATGCCCAACTCCCAATGGGGTCTAAACCCAAATTAATCCGTTTTACCCTGTATAAAGCTGATACAGGGTAAATTCATAAATTGTTCGCCCTAGAACACTGATAGAGATATGCACAGTTGTTTGCTCCCCAGGTATTAATACATACTCTGAGTTAATTAATAAGTAAAAAGTGATTTTATTAAATACAGAAAGGAGGATTTAAGTGGTTCCAGGTAGTAACAGACAGAACAAAGTAAGTTACCAAGCAAAATAAAATAAAACACGCAAATCTATGTCTAATCAAACTGAATACAGATAATCTCACCCTTAGAGATGCTTCAGTGAATTTTTTCCTCAGACTGGACACCTGCCAGGCCTGGGCACAATTCTTTCCCCGGTACAGCTCTTGTTCCAGCTCAGTTGGTAGCTAGGGGATTCTTCATGGTGGCTCTCCCCTTTGTTCTGTTCCACCCATTTATATATCTTTTGCATAAGGCAGGAACCCTTTGTCCCTCTCTGGGTTCCCACCCACTCCTTCTCAATGGAAAGACACCAGGTTAAAGATAGATTCCAGTTCAGGTGACATGATCACATGTCACTGTAAGACCCCAAGCCTTTATTCCTCCCAGCCTGACTCACAGGAAGGCTGCCTGCAAACAGAGCCATCCACAGTCAATTGTCCTGGTTGATGGGAGCCATCAAGATTCCAAACAACCATTAATTGCCCACACTTTGCATAATTACAATAGGCCCTCAGAGTTATATTTCATATTTCTAGTTTTCAGATACAAGAGTATACAAATAGGATGAGCACACTCAGTAGATTATAAGCTTTGTAATGATACAAGAGACCTTTTGCATAAAGCATATTCCAGTTACATTATATTCGCTCATTAGCATATTTGTATAAGATCATATAGAGTGCAATGTCAGACCCTGGAAATTCCAAGTTAAATTAAAATTTACAATAAATAAACAAGAAAAAATGAGTATTTAAATACACAACTAATAGCTACCCATGAACCTCAGCTCTGCCCCCGTAGTGCCACTAACTAGATATGGTACAATAAGAGTATGCGCCTGACTGCAAGAGGTTCAGAGTACTTGCAGATCCCTGCTTCTACACGTGGAAGGAATGTTCACCAATTCAGAAAATTAGGCCCTATTGCATTAATATTTTTGTGGTCATTAATGAGATAATTTTAGGTAATGGGTTAAAAAATTAGCCCCAGTTTCTGGTTGTCAAGATTTATGCATTTGTTTCCTTTCTAGTCTGTTTGTATTTTTATTAGTGGTGGTGTTTTGCTTCATAAAGTGGAACCTTAACTTAGAATTTCTGAGCTTTCTAAAGCTTGTGGTTTTGGAGAAAGATATAACTTCCTCTTATTTCAGTTTATTTATTTTTTGCCAGAGGTAACTAGAAGATTCTTTCAATCTTAACTCCACATAACTAAAGTGTTTGCCTGAGAATATATATTACACATATTTGTAAATGTTTACATATATATACTTGTATTTAGGGTGACCAGATGTCCCGATTTTATAGGGACAGCCCTGATTTTTGGGTCTTTTTTTTAATATAGGCTCCTATTACACTCCACCCCGTCCTGATTTTTCACACTTGCTGTCTGGTCACCCTACTTGTATTGGACTGGGATAATACGTATATATACACACGTACATGAAAGAACCAGAAGCATTTGTACACAGTATAAATACGATGTAGGTCTTTGGCATTAATTGTGTGTTTGATACATGCTGTGTGCATACATGTGGGAGTAGATGTGCCTTGTGTGTGTGCACAGAGGTGCTCTATGTGGGAATAGTTGAGTGTCCAGGTATTCTGGGTGTGTTTGCATATGTTATATTTGGAGCTGTGTGTTGGGCAGGGTTTTTGTTGAGTTGGGGTGCTGTATTGCTTGGTTGTGTGGTGTGTTTGTTAGGAGCATTGTCAGAGGTGTCCTGCTGTGTGTTAAGCATATTGTAGGGAGGTGTGGTGTTGTGTGGTGCACTGTGCGTATATGGTGAGTGCTGGCTGCACTCTATGTATGTGTTTGTTACATGTGTGATGGTGTGTGCACTGTGTATGTTCTTGTTCTAAGAGGTAGCAGATCCCATCTGCACTGTGTGTTTGTTGGATGTGTGTGTTTTAGTGGGGGTGGGGTGATGTGTTGTGAGAGGCAGCAGATACTGGCTGCACTCTGTGTTTGTTGTAGTAGTGAGGGTAGTGTGTATAATATAGTGTGTATATGTACTTTAGTAGAAGTGTGTGTTCTGTGTGATGAAAGACAGCAAGGACAGGATGTACTCTGTGTATGTGTTTACTGTGTGTGTGTGTGTGTGTGTTTTGGTTGTATGTTTATAATGTGGTGTGTAATGGATGTGTGCGTTGTGTGCGGTTAGAAGCAGGTTCCACCTGCAGTCTGCTTATGTGTTTGTTGTAGCGGTGGGGTGTTATGGGTGTGGATTTGTGGGTGGTGGTGATGTGGGCATTGTGTAGTGGGGCACATTGTCAGTTGCACTCTGCTGTGTGGGATGGTGATGGATGGGTATATGTGTGTGGTGAGAGGTAGCAAGCACTGGCTGTACTGTTTTTCTGCACATATGTGTTGTGGTGGGGGGGGTTGTGGGTGTGAGGTGATGGAGGAAGTTGTGATGTGCGGTGCGAATTGCACTCTGTGTGTATATTTGTGTGTTCTGTTGGTGATGGGGCATTGTGTGGTTGTACTTTGTATGATGCTGTGCGTTGTGGTGGTAGGGAAGGGGTGTATCGCTGTGTGTGTGGAGGGAAGGGGTGTGGGGGCGAATCGCTGTGGGGTGGGGGCAGGGCTGTCACGGGGCGTGCGGGGTGGAGACCAGAGGCAGCAGGACGCGGCGCACCGGGCCCGGCCCGGACCTACCGGCCTTGCGCCCGCCCAGCGCCGGCGACTCTCGCTCCGCCCCGCCCGGCCGCGGCAGGGGGCTCAGTCAGCGCACGGGCGGAGCAGCCGGGCTGGGATCCTCCTCCCGCCCCCTACGCGCGGCTCGCACGTCAGGAGCCGGAGCCGGAGCAGGAGCAGGAGGCAGCGCCCAGCCCAGCCGCTGCCAGAGGCGCGGCGGCTGCCGGACGGGGCGGACGGCGGCTCCCGGCTCAGCCCAGCTGCCGGCGGGAGCAGCGAGGGGGCGCCATGGCCGACGTGTTCCCGGGCCCCGAGCCCGGCGCCGACCCGGACGTGGTGCAGCGCTTCGCTCGCAAGGGAGCCCTGAGGCAGAAGAACGTGCACGAGGTGAAGGAGCATAAATTCACCGCGCGCTTCTTCAAGCAGCCCACGTTCTGCAGCCACTGCACCGACTTCATCTGGTGAGAGACCCCCACAGCCCCCGTCCGGCCCCTGCCCCTTATACCGCCCCCGTCCTGCCCCTCTACCGCCCCCCGTGCAACTCCCCTCCTGCAGCCACTGCACCGACTTCATCTGGTGAGAGACCCCCACACCCCCCGTCCGGCCCCTGCCCCTTATACCGCCCCTGCCCCTCTACCGCCCCCGTGCGACTCCTCCTGCAGCCACTGCACCGACTTCATCTGGTGAGAGACCCCACAGCCCCCGTCTGGCCCCTGCCCCTTATACCGCCCCCATCCTGCCGCTGCCCCTCTATCGCCCCCGTGCAACTCCCCTCCTGCAGCCCTGCACCGACTTCATCTGGTGAGAGACCCCCACGCCCCCCGTCCGGCCCCTGCCCCTTATACCGCCCCCGTCCTGCCCCTACCCCTCTACCGCCCCGTGCAACTCCTCCTGCAGCCACTGCACTGACTTCATCTGGTGAGAGACCCCCACGCCCCCCGTCCGGCCCCTGCCCCTTATACAGCCCCCGTCCGGCCCCTGCCTCTACCGCCCGTGCAACTCCTCCTGCAGCCACTGCACTGACTTCATCTGGTGAGAGACCCCACAGCCCCGTCCGGCCCCTGCCCCTTATACCGCCCCTGCCCCTCTACCGCCCCGTGCAACTCCTCCTGCAGCCACTGCGCCAACTTTATCTGGTGAGAGACCCCCACAGCCCCCCGCCGGCCCCGGCCCCTTATACCGCCCCGTGCAACTCCCCTCCTGCAGCCCTGCACCGACTTCATCTGGTGAGAGACCCCACGCCCCGTCCGGCCCCTGCCCCTTAGACCGCCCCGTCCTGCCCTTGCCCCTCTACCGCCCCCCGTGCAACTCCCCTCCTGCAGCCCTGCGCCGACTTCATCTGGTGAGAGACCCCCACGCCCCCCGTCCGGCCGCTGCCCCTTATACCGCCCCGTCCAGCCCCTGCCCCTTATACCGCCCCATGCAACTCCTCCTGCAGCCCTGCACCGACTTCATCTGGTGAGAGACCCCCACCGCCCCCGTCCTGCCCCTGCCCTTATACCGCCCCTGCCCCTCTACCGCCCCGTGCAACTCCCCTCCTGCAGCCCTGCACCGACTTCATCTGGTGAGAGACCCCCACACCCACCGTCCTACCCCTGCCCCTTATACCGCCCCCGTGCAACTCCCCTCCTGCAGCCCTGCACCAACTTCATCTGGTGAGAGACCCCCACAGCCCCCGTCTGGGCCCTTATACCGCCCCGGCCCCGCTACCGCCCCCGTGCAACTCCCTCCCGCAGCCACTGCTCCACCTTTCTCTGGTGAGAGACCCCCACAGCCCCCGTCCGGCCCCTGCCCCTTATACGGCCCCTGCCCTGCCCCTCTATCGCCCCCCGTGCAACTCCCCTCCTACAGCCACTGCACCGACTTCATCTGGTGAGAGACCCCCACACCCCCCGTCCTGCCCCTGCCCCTTATACCACCCCGTCCTGCACCTCTGCCGACCCTGCCCTGCCCCTCTATCGCCCCTGCAACTCCTCCTGCAGCCACTGCGCCGACTTCATCTGGTGAGAGACCCCACACCCCGTCCGGCCCCTGCCCCTTATACCGCCCCGTTCTGCCCCTCTATCGCCCCCCGTGCAACTCCCCTCCTGCAGCCACTGCACCGACTTCATCTGGTGAGAGACCCCCACACCCCTCGTCCTGCCCCTGCCCCTTATACTGCCCCCGTCCTGCCCCTCTACCGCCCCCCGGGCAACTCCCCTCCTGCAGCCCTGCACCAACTTCATCTGGTGAGAGACCCCACACCCCCGTCCGGCCCCTGCCCCTTATACCGCCCCTGCCCCTCTACCGCCCCTGTGCAACTCCTCCTGCAGCCCTGCACCGACTTCATCTGGTAGGAGACCCGTGTCCTGCTCTACTGCCCGTATACCGCCCCGTCCTGCTCCCTGTCCCTTATACCGTCCCCTCAGCAACTCCCCCTGCAGCCCTGCACTGACTTCATCTGGTGAGAGACCCCCTATACCACCCCCGTACTGCTCCCTGCCCCGTATTCTGCCCCTGTCTCTATACCATCCCCCCGGGCAACTCCCTTCCTGCAGCCACTGCACCGACTTTATCTGGTGTGAGACCCCCTATACCACCCCCGTCCTGCTCCCTGCTGCTATACCACCCCCGTCTGGCTACCTGCCCCTTATACCGCCCCCTGTACTGCCCTATCCCTATCCCGCCCCCTGGGCAACTCCCCTACTGCAGCCCCTGTACTGTCCCTGTACTGCCCTTGCCCCTCTACCGCCTCTGTGCAACTCCCCTCCTGCAGCTCTGCACCGACTTCATCTGGTGAGAGACCCCCACACCAGCCCCATCCTGTCCCTACCCCTTATACCGCCCCTGCCCCTCTACCCAGGGCCGGCTCCAGACCCCAGCGCGCCAAGCGTGCGCTTGGGGTGGCGTCCCAGCGGGAGGGCGGCAGGCGGCTCCGGTGGACCTCCCGCAGACGTGCCTGCGGAGGGGCCGCTGGTCCCGCGGCTCCGGTGGAGCATCCGCAGGCGTGCCTGCGGGAGGTCCACCGGAGCCGCGGGGCCAGTGGACCCTTCACAGGCACGTCTGCGGGAGGTCTGCCGAAGCCGCCTGCCGCCCTCCCGCTGGGACGCCTGCTTGGGGCGGCGGAAATCCTAGAGCCGCCCCTGGCTCTACCACACCCCGTGTAACTCCCCCCTGCAGCTCTGCACCGACTTCATGTGGTGAGAGACCCCACAACGCCCCCGACCTGCTCCTGCCCCTTATACTGCCCCCTGTACTACTCCTGCCCCTATACTGCCCCCTGGGTAGCTCCCCTCCTGCAGCCGCTGCACCGACTTCATCTGGTGAGAGACACCGTATGCCACCCCCGTCCTGCCTCTGTCCCTATACCGCTCCCCGGGCAACTCCCCTCCTTCAGCCTGCACCAGGTTCACCTGGTGAGAGACTCCTGCACTGATCCTCTACTGCCCCTGCCCCTATACCGCCCCATCCCTATACCACCTCCGTACTACTCCCTGCCACTTACATCACCCTATACTGCCCACAACCAACCCCCCCGCCTCCCCCGCAGCCCTGCACTGACTTCACCTGGCGAGTGACCCCTGTACTGCTCCTGTGCTGCCTCTGCCCTTATACCACCCCCATAGTGCTCCCTGCCACTTACATTGCCCCTATACCACCCCTGGTTCCTATCCTGCCCATGCCCCCCCAGCCACCCACCCTTCTGCTGCTACTGCAGTGACTCCTTGCATAACTGCCTCTATACCATCCCCTCCTGCAGCCATTGCACTGACTTCTGGTGAGAGAGCCCCCTAGTGCGGCCCCTGCTCCCTATATCACAGCCCCCCCGCCCCCACTGCTCTCTTAGCTAGTTCTCTTCCTGCAGCCACTGAACTGACTTCATGTGGTGAGACTCCCTGCTACCTTGCCTGTAACATCTGTCCTATCCCCCCATGATTCGGGATGCATCATGAACTACCCACTTCAGCCAGCCCACCTTATGCTGCCACTGCACCTATGTAATTTGATAAGAGACCCCACTATACTGCTTGTACCTTGCTATTCCCACACCTTGCTAGGGAGGATTTCCTCCATGTCATGTGCCTTCCCCCAGATCTGATCACCTTAGCTAGGCCACTTACTGCAGCCCTACTGCACCCATTTAATCTGAGTGACCTTCTCCCCCACCCCAATATTGCCTCCAACACAACATATCTATATATTCACCCCCTGTTGCCCAGCACACCTTCCGCAGCTAGTACAGTACATTAACTTCTTTTGGCGACTTCCCTAGTAACTCGCCTATAGGAATGCATTTTGCGCACATCCTGCAGCCACTGGTGATTCTAACTGGGGAACCCCCTAGCTTGAACCCTGGGAACAACTCGACATCACCTCCCATTATACTCTCTGACCTGTGCCGTAATGCACATGCACCCCTGTTTTGCAGCCTTTGCACTTCACTTTGTGAGTCTCTTAAGGAGACCTCCATGCACCCTGGGGACGCCTGGGAAATGACAGTTGGTCCCTTGGGCAAGAAAAAAAACACTCCCTGCAATCCTCAGCCATGCATCCAACCCATGTTCTGCAGCCACAGGATCAGTTTAATCTGGGGATTATTGCTTGGACTGTCCTCCATCCCCTAAACATCTGTTTCCCTATTGTGATACTCAGAGCACACCTCATCTCCTCCCGACCACCGTACATACTTATCCCTCCTCCCCCAACCCAAGTTATGCTGTCACTTCATTGATTTCACTTGCTGAGTCTCCCACACATGCCCACTTTATGGCTCCCTAGCATTCATACATCTACTCTCATCCTGCCCGGGTTCTACAGCCACTGATTTAATCTGGTAAGGGACCTCCCTGCTTCCCAGCATTTGCACCACTCTCCAGTCTTTCAGCAAAACTTTTGCAGCCTTTTCATTATCTTTGTGATAGTTGCTGTTCCTGTGTTCCCTGTTGCTGCCTGTGGAGGGCAGGGAGACTAGACAATACATTGCAGCTGATGCCTCTAGATTAGCAAGTATAGGAAAGAGGCTGCTGAGAGACAAAGAGAACAAAATAATCAAATTAGAGGTCTGCTTGGGCCTAATTTTAAAGACTGACCTGAACGCAACCTAAGCACAAACCTGACCTGAGTGTGTCGAGTCTTTTTTAGATCCATCCTGGACCCGACACTTCCCTCCAAACTGATATCGGCTGCCTCCACCTCGTACTTGGGGTTCAGTTGGGTAGTGGCTTCTCATTCCTTGTGCCTGTGAATCCTCTCGAGCTGTCTCCTGCCCATGGGGTCAGCACAGTAGCAGGTGTGTACCCTGCCACTGCTGCCTTCCTGCGCTGTGTGCGCTGTGGAGTGAGATGTGCTGTGACTCGTGAGTGCACTCTGCAGCATTCACAGCACAGTGAGGTGGTGGTGGTTGGCAGGAGCGGGGCATGCAGCTGCTGCAGCAGCACCAACTTCACAGGTAGGAGGAGATGATCAGAGCCTACCTGACCAGACCTGGATCCAAGAGGGTTGGTTCTTTTCAGACCCAACCTGATGGATTCAAACCTGACACTGGGAATTGGGTCCTGTTGGGTTCAGGGCAGGTTGCAAGGCTCTACAACAAACCGTTCAGAATCCAGAAGCAAAAACTGAATTGTTAGTCCCTATCATGCTCTTGGCCAGGTGATGTACTCAGCTCACTCATAACCTAGACCAGACAGGGCAGTTTCAGTGTGCGCTTGCATGCGGTTGGCTTAGCTGCATCGTATACCCTCTGCTAAGCAGGGCTGCAATGAGTAGTGTGCAGACTGATTGCTCATACCCTGTGACCTGAGCTGGATGAGACAGTGGGAATGGGTGGGACACTTGTCTTAGTTGTAAATTATATACATTCATGTGCTTCCTTCTCTTTATGTTGCATACTGCAACTTGTGTGTGGAGAGGAGAGACGGAGGGGCTTGATCTTCAAATTTGAGGAGCTCCCACCTTTCCCACTGATGTTAGTGAGAGCGGTGGGTGGTGATGAGCACTGCTGAAAGTAAGGTCTGTTGTTCCTTGGGGCTCAGCAGTGTGAGAAGATTGTGAGAGGAATGCATGCAACTGGCTGTGTGCACACTGCACTTGGCTGGCTCCCTCAGCATGCACTGGGCGGCATGACCATTGGCCTACTGTACATTCTCAGTTCTCTCTTTGTACTGCTTCCTTTAACTTGGATGCTGTGGAAGAGAGACTGATTCTGTTAGCAAACACAATAAAACATCAGAGGGGAGCATGCAACAAACCGTTGAAAATATATGGAGGGAGGAGTGGCTGAAATGGACATAGGCAGACTGTAGAAAAGGGAAAAAGTAGTTCTGGCTTCTCACACTATCACAATTTGAAGGAAATTGCAAAACCCTTCATTGTAAAAGTAGAAGAATTTAAAAACTGCTTTAAAATAAATCCAACACGAGTGAGACTTGGCAGGTGTGAAAGAATGCTGCAGGGTTATTGGCAGCATGTATTGGTACAGATAAATAATGCAGTTTTTAAAAACAATACCGTCATGATAAAAGGCACCTGATTACAGGATGTATTTGAAAGTGAAAGGATATCCTGTTGTTGACAGGTGGCAAGAGTAGTTGTATGCTGTGGTCTTTCCTTGCTAGTAAGTCTAGGAAGCTCTTAAATGTTCTTCAAAGACAGCATGCCGCAACTTCAGTGCATTGTTTTTCATTATTGGTTTAAAGTCAGATGAAATACTGGGTGCTTTTGCACCAAAGACATGCAAGTATGGCATCCTCAGAGGTCATTAAATGGACACCTAACTGTTGCATCCCCATAACAATTTCCAGCTGAGGGGTAAAAATCAAGAATGTGACTATTCAACATTTGGAGGTGTGAATAAAGAACATGTAATATTTCAGTGGAATGAAGTTCCTCCCCAAATATGTGTGGGTTGTTTTTTGTTTTTTTGTTTTCAGTGAAACTTGATGATCTTAATATCGAATTAGGTAGCAGAATTATTTACACTTGCCAAATTTGTTTAAAGGAAATTCTACCCAAGGTTTGCTTTATTTTGTGAAATTTTGAATAAGATAAAGATTCATTACAGTATAGATTGCATGAAAGAGACTCGAATGTGGACTAGTGTCTTTCAGTACAAACCACGAAGAAAGGATGCATTCTCAGTTTAGCTGGTCAAAGAACACTGTTGTCTTGAAATCTAATTACCTAACAAAATAAAGAAACAACCTAAAAGCAGTTTCAGGTTCTGTGTCCAGCCTTAGTCCTGTTGTCTGTTTTGGTGGTTTTATAAATTATATTTTAGAAAAACAAAAACAGTTTTTCTCATGTTATGGAGTGAAAGACCCATGCAAACAAGGAAACAGTGAAAAGACACTATGCAAAGTATTGTCAAATATACTCAGAGTAAATAAGCAAATATAGTTTTATAATCTGTCCAGTATCATGATCTTATGTTTCACTTGTAATAACAGTAATAAAAACGTTTCAGATAAAACTAAATTTTTTTGCAAAGTTGAGTGTCCCTTTAATGTCAACTTTAATTTGAAGTAAATTTTTACTGAAGTTGCATGAGGTTTTTTAAATGAATTTTTTCTCTAAATTACAATAAATATTTGGATATGAGGGAGAGATGTTATTGTTAGTTATTTAATCATAAATTTTGTAGCTAAACTTCATACTTATTTTTGCTAAAGGGAGCTATATTCAATATAATGGCTTTTGCTGGGTATTTGTCAGATACAAAACATCCTCAAATGAGAGAATGTAGAGAGTGTGTGTAAATGAGTACCAAAAATAACTAAAAAGAACTCAATGTCAAAATTATAAATGAAAAAATTAGGTGGTGATTTGCGTGAGATTTAGTATATTATTAAACTCTGGGTACGATAGCTAATACCATGCACATGTTTAAATCATTGTTTCAAACAATGATAACTTATAAATAGAATTATTTTTAAAAGATTAGAAGTATAATAGTTATTAAAGCAGTGGCTGTTATTAATTTATTTTCTCTGTGTTAGCTGAATATTCTTCGTAAAAGCCCCAAAACAACCAGCATCAAACCCCTTTCTGTTGTAGATAGTTAAATCTCAATATGCATACTAAAATTCATCTTAGAATCCCACTGTGGTTCTTTTTATAGCCCTCGAGCAGTTGGAGTATTTATAATATTGTAAGTATACACATGTCATGAAGTGAATTGTAACATTATGTAATATTCACAGATGACACTAATTGCGGATCCAAAATTGCTTGTAAAATAAAATAAAAATAAAATAAAGGTTTGCCAGAAAATGAAATTACATAGCTGGAATCTGCTGCTATTCTCATCTTTGAAATAGGCGGGTTAATGCTTTGTTTTGTATTATAAAATCTGTTGCTTTCTTAACAAAACCTGAAATCATGTAGTTTAATGTGAGGGTTTTTTTTTCTTATATTAGGTTAGTGGGAAGAAGCAATAACTAAATATGTTAAGACAGTGTTTGTCTTTTTCCCTTGCAGGGGGTTTGGGAAACAAGGATTTCAGTGCCAAGGTAAGCCACAAATAGTTTATTGATTTGCATATAATGTTACACTTCATTTTAAATCCAGCCAAAGGTTGACAAACAGCAGGAAAAGCTATGCAAGTGATCTGTCCTTGTATACATTGAAAAGGATCAGAGTTGTTTAATTAAGATTTTTTTAAAATGTGAAACATGCAAATCAGAAAGTTTCTTTTGACAAAGAGTTTCCTCAAATTAAATGTCATAATCTGTATACAGTGCAGCCTCTAACTTTTTAGAAAAAGAATGTTTATGCAATGTATATCTTACAGAGGCCACTCTCTTTTTTTTTTTTTGGTCCGGAGGTGCTGCATGTGGGGGTGTGTTGGAAAATAAAATTACCTGTTAGTCTTATGGATTTTCTTTCATGTCTCAATCTTTTTGTTTTTAATCTTCATCTCTTTTACCTATAAATTCAGATGGACCATTGGTTTGAACTCTGTTTTAATCAACACAAGGGAGTCACTCTGTGATGTAGAATACAATTAAGAAACCCCCAAACGATAAAATGAATGTAATTAATTCCCAGTCAGCAGAGCTAGCAATTATTGTAATAATGTGAACTGATAACAGTTGGAAGTTATATTAGGATAAATATATTAAAACTTATCTCATGCTATGTTCTGTTATAGGCTTTATAAACTGCGCCATTGTGATATTCATTCAGTATTTATTCTGAGTTAGCAATAGTTTTGTCTACTTTATATATAGTATCGTAACCTTTTAATGTTTTTAATGGACATCAGTATGATGTAACATCTTATAATGTATCTGTCCTGTTGATGCTACATGTGTACTCAGTAGTTAGCCTTCTGGCTCTTTCGCTCATTACACTTTCTATGATTGTTTGCTAATGCTTTAAACCACATTTTTCTATCCTCAATACTGATTTTATGTATTAAGTAGGGGAATGAGCACACTGTTAGTTGTGGTCATTTCATGGCAGGGCTATTTTGATGTTAGCTGGCACTTTTAAAAGTAAAACCTTTCTCATCCTGTACATAGAGGGGTGATATCTTTTAAAAATATGCCCTTGCTACTATTTTTTCTAGTGAAAAAGAGTGACTACAGTACGTTTATATCCCCCTTTCTAAAACTGTAGCCTATATTTTGCCTGTTGTCCACTATGTAAGCATATTTTTATCATAGAATTTTACACAGGAAAAAAACCTTCTCCTGCTATCCCTATGTCTTACTGCTCTTTGTAAGTCATAGATCTAGTATCATACTGCCAAATCTTTAATGACGTGACACTCTCTTTGTTCCATTAAAGACGTTGAAATTTGGCCTCTCGTGAAGGAATTATTTAAATGTTCAACACGGGAAGTTCCCTAAACTACATAGATGTTACAAAAATTAACTAAGAATGGGGGGTGAGAATGTTTTCCATTCATTTTGTATTTGTTTTTACTGATGAACCTTTAGAAAATCAGTTGGTAAGGAAGTACATTTTTTGGTGTTGCCTTACTATGAAATTTGCATGTTCTTTATCTGGTGTACTTCACCATTATGGGCCATGAGCATGTCAAGTGTTTAATATGTTGAAATTTAAGGGCCTCCCTGATTTCTCCCTTTATTGCATTTCACTGATAAAAGCTGGTTGAGTATATGGGGAAGCTTCAGGTATGTGAATAGTTGAGTATGCTCAGTGTTTGGCAGGGAAGTGGGTAAGAGCCTGGGAATGAACTAGCTCTGAAGCGAGCATGTTATACTCCTTCTCAAATATTTAAAAAACTTGGAACAAGATGGATGAAATCAAGTTAAAAATATTTTCAAATTTTCTCATATGCCTGCCTTTAACTATATGGGGGTTAGGAGGAAACTTCCCTTGTGTTATTCCAGAATTGCTTATTGCAGAGTTAGTTGCATCTTTTTCTTAAGCAGCTGATACTTGCAGTTATCCACCAATGATACAGGACTAGATGGACTACTGTCAGATTTAGTATGGCAATTCCTGTTTCCAGCTTCTTATCTTTTGGGAGGGTTTCTCCTACTACACTTACACTCAAAGTGGTAGGGTTAATTTTAATTTTCCAAGAGGAGGCCTATTAGGTAAGGAATGATTTTTATCATAGGAGGTAAAGATCAGAGTTTGATCTTGTCTAATCTCCAAGACATTGTCTTGACACTGGCGACAGTGGGGGATTTCATGCTCTGGAAGTGTGGTTTTTTTTTTTCCCTGGACCCTGAAGATGTCCTTCCCCAAGTTTCTTGTGCATCCGTCCAAGCAGTATTTCTGTGCTTTTACAGTACTGGAGGATACTCTGGACTGTGCATTTGGACTCTGCTCTTACATGGTCAAAAGTAATAAAGAACGTGATCATTTAAAAAAATTCTCATCTTTATCATGGTTGCTAATGCCATAAAATAAATTTCTTCATCCTGAATGTTTGTCTGTGTGTTAATGCACCAATCACTGTGGTATCTGATCTTTCCTACTGTAATATTTAAATGATGAACTTTGCTGTTTGCTGATCCAGATGAAAGTGAAATCACATTCATTAGAAATATTATCAGGAGTTGTCCTTGAATCTTAAATCTTTCTCTGACAATTGGGTGGGTGCTGCACTTCAGCTCTCTGACTTGAATCATAGTTCTTTAGTTCTAAAACAGTTCTACTATAGATAGAAAATTAATTGTTCATTTCTTTCTCTCCTCCTTCCTTCCTCTTGCTTCTCTCTGACTATTAATAATAAAGGAAAAGGGTTATGTTTGAGGTCAGACTACTTCACTGTAGCACCTGTGCAACTCCGATATGCAGGATTAATTGGGATCTTCAGGCAAGGCCAGGGTGTTGTTAACTGCAGTGAATAAGTGAGAAAGTTTTGCTGAATCGGAGGACATTAAATAAAAATGTAAAGGGGAAAATAGGAAAAGAAAAATAGAGAAATATTGGATGATGGGCATATGGAAATGAAAGCCCAAGAGAAAAAGTGGGCCTTTCGCCTCCTGGCAGCTAATGCAAAATAAAATCATAAAATTTATCTTAATTATGTAGTCCTTTAAAAACATGTCTCTCTGTCGCATCTTCTGTGATTAGGGATTTTCTTTACTGTAATGTTGCTTAAAAAAAACATTCAGTGACTGTTTCCTGTCCTTTGTTGTAGCCTAATGGTGTTACCTAGTCTTGATCTGGCGGGTGGCGGTGTGTAGAATGGGACTGGAGAGGGGGAAGAATGAATATGCAAAGTGAAATGTTAAACCAGCTGTTAATTGAAGTTGGTCAAACCAAATTGATTTTTACAAGAAACTTTTTAAACTCAAATTAAAAAAAAAAAATCAACCAAATTTTTATATCCTGGAAGCTAACTAGTATTACCCCATCCCCCTCATTTTTACTCTTGTCTAATAAATTCCTGCCTATTGGAAATTAATGGACTTGTATGGTATTTGGAAAGCTGCTATAGTTAGTGTATCATTTAACATTCCATGAGAAATAGTCACGACAGTAAAAGCTGTGTTATCCAGCACTTTACCAGCCAGAAAGCTCTAGAAACTGAAATTTCTGATATCCGTTAAAAGTCCAGTGTTGCAGGGCCGGCAGGCTCCCTACCTGGCTCTGTATGGCTCCCAGAAGCGGTGACTTAGGGCCTGAGGTCGTTCATGTAATTTTTTTTTCTATGCCTCAGTCTGGGTTTGGTTCCCTGAAGTAAGAATCAGTTTTATTTCCAGCAGTGAACATGATGAGATCAGCATTTGTGGTGTTGAGTAAATAATTTTCCCACGTTCAGATTTTGTGGTCACCTACTGCAAACTCTCTGCCTCTTAATTTTCTACTTCACTGCCTTTAATGGGGTTGCAATACTCCACACACTTCATTTTCCAAATACATTTTAAGATTTGAGGCTGACTGACAAACTGCTTAGCAAATCAGGAAGTCTTTAGAGTTTACGTGTGTGTGTGTGTGTGTATTATTGACTTAGCGCTAATAATATGCTTAGCTAATCCATGTAACTGTGTCCCTTCTATGGTTACAATCACTCTCTGCCTCCATTCCCTCAATTCGTTTGAGTGTTTTTTATGCCCAGTTGTTATATCTTGTCTTAACTAGATTGTAAGCTCTTTGGAACAGGGTCTGTATCTTATTACGTGCAGCACCTAGCACGGTGAGACTGCAGTCTTGTTTAAGGTCTCTGGGTACTATTGTAATGCAATTAATATATAATAAACAAAATCAGTTGGGGACTAAGCCATTTCCTTTCCTTGCAAAACAAATAGCATGTTAAGAAACTGCAACATAAGATCCTTCTTTATGTCCCCTTCGCTTACTATTCTTTCTCCTGTGCTCTCTGAAATAAACCTTGGCTCTTGTGTCCTGTTCTTTTAAGTGCTGTCTTAATTATTCATAAAAAGGAAGAAAACTTAATTTTGTAAAATAAAACGTCTTTTTGGAGGGATGGGGAACATACTAGTCTCTAATGTTCCTGTGCTGTCTCTCTTATCTGAAGAGAGATCTTTGGTGGTCTTCGGCTTGTTTTACACATGCAGCATATGTTGATTTCCCTTTCCAGCCTTAACGTATTTATAGAGGAGATGTCAGAAGTTCTCTTTATAGGTGAATGAACTAGGGGTGTGGCAGCTTTTCTATTGGTTCCTCTTGTCTTCCCACCAATAGTCTCGTATTAATTGCTTCCCTCATATTAGGTCTGTGCTCTAGCTTCTTCTGTTTTTCCTAATTAAAAGAAAGAAAAATGTGCTTTATTGCCACTGCTTCTGTTCCCAGAAATTTTGCTGCTGAAGTTGGACAGGACTCTCCCAGAGTTGTCTGTCTCTTGATGTCAGTGTAAACTTTGCAGGCAGATTGGATGCGATACATGACCCCCTTTGAAAAGTGCAGTTCTGTGCTGTGCTCTGTATGTTTGAGCTTCCTTATAAATCAGTTGAATGAATACTTCTGTTAGCCTGATGCTAAGATTGCAGTTCAGTTCTACAGAAGTCAGTGAGACTCTCTAGGGGAGTTAAGATCTGTGCTTGCAAGTGCCTTCTGTAGGATCAAGGTCCATCTGAGTGCAATCTGTTGCAGGTGAAAATTTAACAAACATAAATATTTTGTTCTTAAGTACATTTTAAATAGATTTCTTTGCTTTTTAACTTCTGTCTGCATTTGTTTTGCCCTCCTCCCACCCCCCCGCCTTTGCCTTCGCAACAACATACACTCCAAGTAGGGAAGAAGCATGTTTTCATATGGGACTGATACTGGGGGATCTTTCCAGCTGTGCTGAAGAATTCTGGAATGTCTTTGAATAGTCCAGATCCTACATTAAGAACAGCTTGAGTAGGCCCTCATTGGTATTGTCACTCCTTGCCGGTGAAATAGCCTTGGCTTGAATGGTTTATCAGTGCAGGATTGGGGTCTTCATTTCCCTCAGCCTCACTTATGTATACTAGGGTGAGTTTTTCCTCCTTTCACAGAGGTGTTGTGAGGATATATTAATTCATGTTTGTGAAATGCACGGGTATTAGGATGATGAAAGCCATAGAAAAGACTATAAATAAAGTAAAATAAAACCAGGTATACAATAATGAGTTCACAATTTATTCATGGAGTAGACATGCTTTATTAAAAGAGGAAAGTACATCATTTACTTGTTTTCCAGGCAACTTCTGTTGGAAAATCTGGGCTTATTGCACTGTGTGTGTGCGAGTGTTTTGGTTTTTTGGTTTTAAGAAAATCTGACTCAAGGTGGTACAGAGAGAAATGCATTTTGACTCATTTTAGGTGTTCTGGAATTATATTTCCACAACAGCAGATCCACCTTCCCCCTCTGTGCACTTCTAACATGCTCACTTTTATTTATTTATTTATTTTTTGCTTGACTCAGTTAGCTGTCCCAGGGCTGGTCTACACTGGGGGGGGGGTATCGATCTAAGATACGCAACTTCAGCTACGTGACTAGCGTAACTGAAGTCGAAGTACCTTAGATCGAATTACTTACTGTCCTCACGGCACGGGATCGACGTCTGGGGCTCCCCATGTTGACTCCGCTACCGCCGTTCGCGTTGGTGGAGTTCCGGAGTCGACAGGAGCGCGTTCGGGGATCGATATATCACGTCTAGATGAGACACGATATATCGATCCCCGAGAAATTGATTGCTATCCGCCGATCCGGCCGGTAGTGAAGACGTACCCCTAGTCATTTTTACAGTTAAAGAAAATGACTGTTTCGTTGCCCTGAAAATGGTTCTATGAAGCTGTTCACATTCTAATTAAGTATGTGGGAGTGATAGCTGATTTAGAGATGACAGCCAAACCAGTTTGAGTCCTGGGCAAACAAAATTGGTGTATTCTTTTTTTGTTCCATTTGGTTTTGCATGATTGCACAACAAAACACCACAACACCTGCTGATATTGAGCCATACCAGTATTCAGTTCATGTAAATTAAATTGCAAAATAGCAGTTTAACATTTTAACAATTACGTTGAAGCTGGTGTTTAGCAAGTGTTCTAAATGGCTTTCTCTGTTATAAGCGGAATTTCATGAAATGTTGGGAAGAGAATTTGTAGAAAGGTGAAGTAAAAAAAATCAGATTTCCTGACTGAGATTCAATGAGGCTCATAGACTTTTTTTTGTTTGTTTGTTTTTGACTGGATGTTACGTCCTCATTCAGTGGCAAACCTTCCAAACTTTAGTCACATGAATCATTCCACTGTTAACTCTGAAGTTAATGGAACTACACATATGAGTACAAGTCTGTAGGAACTAACCCTTAGGGCTGAATCTTGATAGTTGTTATAAACTAAAATCCTGTTGAAATCAGTAGGCATCAACTGAAGTCTTTAGTTGTTCACTGGTTATTGCTATTGGAAAATGAACTCTTGAAAGGTTGAAAAATACAGTGAAATCTGCTCTCAAGTCTTACTGTAATAAATGGCTCCTATCTCAAGCAAATACACTAAAATGGTGTGTGTGTGGATTCCAGTATAACTTCGTTTAACCTTCAGTTAAAACCATTCCTATACAAAACAAAGTACCAGCAAAAACTGCTTAAGTAGCTGCATACATTGAGCTTTATTCTACTGAGGGAAATGTAATTTTTTTGAGATTGTCTTATGTATGTGCATATTTCCAATTGCCTGGTGTTGCTTTTGTTTTTCTCTCCAAAGTGATACACTTCTCTGAAAACGTGTATTGTGCCCCTATAATGTTAAGAGTTTGTCTTTATTTTTTTTATTATTACTCCCTTCTTTCCCCCCATCCTCCCACTTCCCCATTCTAAATGGAATAGAAGTCATAGAGCATTTTGATATGGACTGAAACCAAAACTTGCCTGGTTTGCAAAAACAGCTGCCTTGCATGCACTGCCATTTAAAAAAGTAATTAAGTCTGCATAAACTTAAAATGCATGTACACGAGTCACAGTGTCAGAACCAGTATATACTGAAGAAGCACACTGTAGGTTAAGGAGAAGGGTCCGTGTAAGCAGCTCACATTGCAGGATTAAGGCCCTAATGACAAACGTACCTAAAAGCCGTTAGGCTGTATGTTCAACATTTATTATTACTTGTTTATATTCATTGCAGTGCATAAGGGCCCCAGTCATAGCGCTGGGCCCCATTGTGCTAGGTGCTACACAAACACAGAACAGTCCCTGCCCTAAGGGGTTTACAATCTAAATACACAATCTGCTGCTTAGAACATTACCGCTCTTTAAAAAACAAAAACAGGATAAGTTACAAATGGAGTTGCATTTATCAAAAGAGCTGCCTTGATTTTTATATGTTTTTATGCACTCCTTATGAATACACACAAAGGAGTGCACAAAT
Organism: Mauremys reevesii; assembly: GCF_016161935.1. Lineage (NCBI taxonomy): Eukaryota > Metazoa > Chordata > Testudines > Geoemydidae > Mauremys > Mauremys reevesii. The sequence goes on along the minus strand of NC_052637.1, from coordinate 38,131,105 downwards.
ACATATGAAAATCAACCTCTGAATTTTACTGGGAGGCACCATTGTATAAAGATAACTATCTGTGTGCTGTAGGTACTGTAATTGTTTTCAAAATACTCATAGACGACAATACTGATTAGCAATAGAGATCTATTAAATTTCATCCATTTAAAATTTTTAAATGTGTGCAGATTGATGTGTCCGACAGAATTGGCATGGATTGGGATAGATAAGTTTCTGTATTAACTTCTCTTGAAACATTACTGTAATTGTCTGATTAAAATGACTAACTATTCAGTGATGGTGTTTTCATTGTCTGTGATTATTTTCCTTACCCATAATATGTTTTTATATATAATTTATTTTAAAAGGGACTTCCTCTGCTCTGCTATATCCATGGAGCTCTCTTTTCTTGGGTAGGGTTGCATGGCAGTGAATGTGGGTAGTATTTGGTTCATTCCCTTTACATTACTAATATGTACAGGGAAAAATGCATACTAGCTGTAGGAGCAGAGTGTAGTTATTTTGAAGGGAGATGAACTTTGTTTCCAAAAATAACTCCTCATCCAAAGCTCAAATATTTCACTCCTCTTTAAGTTCAAAGCATTTTGAACCTCTCTGGAATGTGTTATACATGTTATTGTGTTGACTCCACTAACAAAGTTGTTTATATTCTGGAGTTAGTGCTTTCACTTTAAATATACCTTTTGCTACTGTTTTCTGGTTGACATCTTTTAACATATGTTAAGTCGCTGATTTGTTGTTTAATCACCAGTTTGTCCCACTGAATGTCGCATGGAAGTATCAATAATATCATTATTAAAACTGCCCAAACCTGTCCTGCCCACTGAAGAGCTCAGGATGAAGCTTCCCCTGTTTGAAATCTGCTATCAAATAATGTTTGTGGGTTGAGTCTGTCTTTTTTCCTTTGTTTTCTAATACTGATAGTGCAGAAAATAGTTAATAACACATTATCATTGCTTTTCTGTATAGATAGGTTGAAACAGTCTTTGTGGAAGGGAAAAAACATCAGTCTGTCTTCTAACTGCGTTTTGCTACATGAAATCTATCTTTGAAGTATATTTCCAGCTGTCTGCTTCCATATTGCACTGCAAACTGTTCCACATTCTTATGATTCTCTCTGACTGAAGAAGTCCTTTCCCAGTAGGGAAACTTCTTTCCTTTCTATTTCTTGGAAGCAGAATAATATATGAAGTCTAAAACTTCTTGTGCAGTATGTCAGGAATAAATATATATTGTTACATGGTATCCTGTCATTATAGTTATGCCTCCGCTATCCAAATTCTAGTTAAATTAAGCTATTGCTGGGTTGACTGTATCTCCCAAGGTTTGCTGTCTGCACTTCTTGCCTTCTCTAAAGTTGATCAACAGAAGAATGGTGGGGGCTGAAAGGTAGCCCTCTGCATGCCGGCTCCTCCGTTTAACCAAATCTGCAGAAGTTGGATAATCCAGGCTTGAGTGCGTGGATCATGCAGAGTTGGCTTGATGATAGTTCAATACAGGGAATATACTCATCATTAACTATTTGAAAGAGATGCTGACTATCACTGCTTCATGTGTTAACAAGTTATGCATCGTATTATTATTATCTACTGTTCATATGGTGGTAGTGCCTAAAGATCACAACCAGTCTGCTCCCCGTTGTACTAAGAACTATAAATGTAAATGACAGTCCCTGCCCCAAAGAACTTGCAAGTGTCTCTGCTACAAAACTAGTAGATCTCATAGTGAGTATAATACTCACCTCTGTTTTATATACTTTTTATAACACTTTTAGTTGTGTATATTAATGTCTAACTACTGCTGCCCTCTGCACAGTGATACTAAAACATGAAACAGACAGGCATCATAACTGAGTTTAAAAAAAAGTCTTTCAGATAAAGAGTGAGCAAACTTAGATGCTTTAAAGCTAAATAATGTTAATTCAAAGGCCGGACTTAAGTCAGTGACAGGAACAGTCATACAAGCTTTTAGCACTTCCATTGTTTTTAGGAAGGATATAAGGCACATCAGCTATGTCCACTAACTCTTTATTCCTATTCTATAACACTTCTCAATTTTTGTCTATCTAGTCTAATGATTTCCTATAGCAACCATCAATGTAGTATCTGAGCAAGGAATGGATAAATTTGTTCTGCATGATGATATCCCTAATGAACTGATATAGGAATCTGCCCTTTTGCCCATTCCAAGGGTGAGCATGTTCAGCTTGGTGGTTTTTGTGTGGGGGGGGTTTTCCAAATCTATTAAAGTGGCAAAGCTTCAGTAAATGGATTAGCCATGCAGTATGCCATGCAACATGTCAGATTTTGGCTCAATCTAACCACCTCTGGTAACTAGTTCTATAAATGAGCCTATTGACTGAGGACATTTAACAAATGCCATTCTTCTCTTTCTTTGTTTCTTTTGGTTTTTCTAAATTACTTTTTATTCTGGATACATTTAAAGCAGTGTTTCCCAAACTTGGGACGCCGCTTGCGTAAGGAAAGCCCCTGTTGGGCCGGGCCGGTTTGTTTACCTGCTGCGTCCGCAGGTTTGACTGATCGCGGCTCACACTGTCCCCGGTTTGCTGCTCCAGGCCAGTGGGAGCCTCTGAAAGCAGCAGCCAGTACGTCCCTCGGCCCGCGCCACTTGCAGCAGCTCCCATTGGCCTGGAGCAGCGAACCACGGCCAGTGGGAGCTGCGATCGGCCAGACCTGCGGACGTGGCAGGTAAACAAACTGGCCCGACCCTCTAGGGGCTTTCCCTACACAAGCGACGTCCCAAGTTTGGGAAACATTGTTTTAAAGGATTAAAGTTCTCCCTTTAAAAAAAGAGAACAGAAGGGAGCTAAGGGAACAGCTGCCATCCTATATATGAGTTTTCAGTTGTCCTGTATGTGTAGTGCTATTGGTGATGGAGATGATGTAAGAGTACATCAAAAAGGGATCTTACCAGAGTTCCATTTACATTCTATTCAAGGTATTTTAATACCTATCTGTTATTTTTGTCAAAGCTCCCACTGAAAGACAATTTCAGGCACAAGCCCGTAAAAACTGAATAAAAGGGATAAACAATTCGGAATTTCAAGTCACTTGAAATGAATTGTGTAGTGTGAATATACATTGGTGACATGTCCATAGCACAGCTGCTGTTTCACACATCTGTTGGAATCGAGGAACAGATTGTCTAAGCCACTAGTGAAAATGAATACATTTTGTTAAATAAATCCTTCCGTAAATTCCATGCTCTACCAAGTATTTCAGTCGGTAAAAAAGGTGTTGTTTCTTCATGGTGTTTGATTTCTGCATGTAGCTATTTGCTTGTCTAAACCTCACCCACGTTAGTACAAATAGCAGTTTCTTTAATCTTGGTTTCTGAATCACTTATACAGTAATGACCCTGACTTGCTTATAATCAGGGTGTTACAAAGCTGTGCAGTTTTTGAACAGGATTTTTTTTAAATGCATATTGGACATGTGTTTTGTTTTCTTAAAAGTGGAATTATTTCTTAAAGGAACATAATGATTTTATGCCAAATACAGGTCGTGCTGTTCCACTAGCTATTTCTATTCTTTGATTTGATTGTATATTTATTATGGCCTGTGAATGGTATCCGTGTTTTGTTAAGGAGTACTTCAAGTGTTTTGTTCTCTGCTCAGATATGCAGGTACATGGCATTGTGTAGCCTGTGAACTGATCACTGCATTTGTTGACATATGCAAATAAGTCAGTAATACCCATTTTTAAGAACTCTGAAAGGCTTACTACCATACCAGGAAATCAGAGTAAAAGTATGAGGAACAGTTTAGGGCATCTGATATACAGTCCCTACAAAGGAAAATACCAGCGTGTGTGTGCTTCGCAGAATTGTATGTTTTTATAAGTAAGCTTCTTAAGAAAAAGATAAACATTACACTTAATGTAATATTTTAAAGTTTTGGTGGCAAAATAGTTAGGAGCTGATCCTACAAGCTGTTTTGTGTGGGCAGACTTCATGCTTCTATGAGGAGACTCCACTGAAATTAGTGGAGCTATATACAGGTTGCTCCTACATCTCTGAAGTCATACTGACTTCATTGTGCTTCTGCAATGTTCTGCCCACACATACAACATTTTGCAGGATTGAGGCTTTACTTTGTCAAATATTAATGCTGGCATTAGGCTGACTATAATATTTTAGATACAAATAGATTGCACTATAAATTCTAAAAGGCCGTTTTTATTCACAGATTAATAAAATTTGTCTTCATTTGGTCATAGGCCAGCATAGGCCACCACAGAAGCATTGGACATGGGCCTGCCCTGCAATGCCCAGTGCTCTGTTATAATGCTTTGTGAATGCTTTGCATCTTGATGAGAGAATAATAGAAGGTGGGTGATTATCATTGTGTGGTTGACAATGACTGAGACTTCATGTGAGAAGTCCTGTTGAAAAAACTGATTCATTTAGGGCCATAAATATATGGGGACATAATAGCTTACTATTATTGGATATGTAGGTAAATATGCAGTTGAAGATTAAAGAAAGAGTGTGTCGAGCATGCAGTAACTAATATATCATTAACATGTTGGGGAATCATAGGGGTGGGTGGATGGGGGTGTATATTCACATTCATAAACAGACTTTCTGCAGTGAGGATGGTTTTGAAAGCTTCTGTTAAGAGAATGTAATTTAAATTATCTTAAGCTTTAGCAATGGGCTCAGCCTTGTGTGAAATTTAAATGAAGACCTCATCTCTTCCCCGTGGAGCATATATTGTAAATTAAAAACCTATAAATTAGAAAGATTAGTATGCACTTATTTTAGAACTTCATTTTTATAGTCATGTTTGCTTTAGCTTGGCATTCATCCCATTTGTGCAAATTTTGACCTTTAAAAATTCTTTCCATTCTCTGTTTTTTATTGAGCCTAGCTTTGGCAGTGGGTGGGTGGGTGGTTGTGGCCAAGACATACTCCATCCTCTGTTTAGTTTAAATTAATTTGTTTGAAATTTGATTATGCAAAGGGTCGTATCAGATATACAGATCTCATGACTTCTCACTTGGCCAAATAAATAAAATGTAAAAATCAACAGTACTAACTTTAGACCCCTCAGATGTAAACATTGTAAAGAATGGAAATTTCTGAGGGTGGTAAAATAGATTTAGGTCCTGATTCTGCAAACCATTACTCATATTGGTAGTCATAGTGAAGTCAGTGGGACTATGTGTGAGTGCAGGATCATGCTCTTAGCTAGCATAGTAGCTATAATTTTGTAGTCCTTCTTATTATTTTAGGCCCTGATCCTGCAAATTGCTTCATGTGGGTAGGCCTGCATTGAGATCAATGGACATCTCTCAGGTCTGCTTCCAAAGAGCAACTTGTGGGATCAGAAACATAGCATAGCTATAATTATAGACTGTGATTGATTGTTTTGTTGTTTGCAGTGTGGTAGTGCCCAGAGGCTCCAATCAGATGCTGTGCAGACATGTAGTAGTAAGTGAGGTATCTCTTTTCCAAAGAACTTAATAATTTGGTTAAGAGCATGATAAGAACAGATGGCTGAATCAGGTGGGGGGCTTTTGGGGCATGGGAGTGGTGTTTTTGTGCATGAATTAGCTCATGGCCTGCCTACATATTTGCATAAAACAATACTTGCTTGCCTGATCTCAGTATTAAACTTTTAAATAGCATTATTATAAAAAAATCAAGTTAATGAAATCAGAAATAATTTATATAGTCAAAATTGTGCTAATTCTTAGTGGAATTTAAAAAGAGACATATAAATACATGCAGTGTAACTTTCAGGTAATATTGTATCATATAAGGAAGCAGAGCCCTGTAATCAGTCAGTCAATACAGGATGTATGTAAAAGCAATCTACATCTGTGAATTAATATTTTTAGGAAATTCTGTTGTAACATAAAATTAGCTAGCTATTGTTTCACTCTTTTCCCCCCCCTCTTTGGGGCCTCCCCAGTCTGTGTGTCTCTTGGCATCTTCTGCAAACTGTGGACAGGAGTAACCCCACAGCATAGTCAAAAGAGGGACAATCAGGTTTTAGGTCATATATATTATTGTGTGCATGCTGCTCCTTATCTGTTCACTAAATATAGAATGGCAAATGGGTGCAAATCTTCAGACCTAAGGCCCCTTTCTTCCTCCTCCAGTGATCTGCAGGACAGAGATGTCTCACTCACATTTTGGACTTGCAGTTCTTGGTTGGCCGACTTAATCACTGAGAAAAGAAACTCCACCCTTGTAGGGATGTCAGCATGTCACCGTCCTCCTAGTCTTGATGTGCTTAGTGCATCTCCTTGCATGATTGGGCTAGGGTGAGTGAGTCCACCCTTTATTGACTGTCTTGTGTAGCTCTGTAATGTTTAAACTGGCATTGAATGGTTGCTACCACGCCATTTCTCCGATTGGCATAGGGATAAGCCTCTATGCACCCTAACCAAGGGAGACCTGCTGGGCCAAATGGAAAGGAGTGCTGCTTTCTGCTGGCAAGAGAATTGTATTTTTAAGATATGGGAAGCATTGCGTTTGAGACTTCTTCTTGACAGTTAACTCTAATCAGTTGTTGTGTAACACTTTCCTGTTACTCTGTTGTTTTGTCATGGTATAAGGGAAGATCAAATAGAGAGGCTGGGTGTGTATCTGTGCTAGGAGTTGATTGTGCTGAGCAGTTCCGTAAAGAAAGTTCTGTCAATAGCTAGGAATAAGTTGTGTGGAGAGTGGTTGCCTGAACCAGGTTGGCTTTGTTTAGCGCAGTTAATAAAAGTAAGAGGAAAAGAGAGCAGAGAGGGTAAGAAGCAAGTAGAGGTGAGAGGGAAAAGAGAATCAGTTTGCATGAGAAATTTTAAAACATGCAATATTTTTTCCACCATATATAGTTTGTTGACACCCCCCCCCCCACACACCCCCTCCTCTGGAATAAGGCTTCTTCTGGCAATGTGTGGATTTCCAATTCTAGGTCTGCTGTGGCACAGGGCTGCCTTTTGGGGGAGGGGGGAGGATGGGGAGGGGAGGAACTAGTTCAGTTCTGCGATCAGTTTCTGTAAGACACAACAACCCTTCTGCCAGAGACCAAGCTTTTGTCAGCACTCCAGTATTGTAATTTGTCACCTCATTGGAGAGTGAAAATTTAAAGCCTCCTTTCTTAGCTGGGTGTGTTTTGTGTTCGACGTCAATGCACTCTTTCAGAATGATTTTAGTGCAAGATTTAACTTGTTAGAAAGTCTACATTGTCTGAGACTTTTTGCATATTAGCATGAGTACAGATAGTGTCAATTAACATTGCTTTGTTAAATCACTATTTATAGCCAAAAGGTAATGAGCAAAGGCTAAAGCAATGAACTTCTGATCATAATTTTCTTTGTACCATTTTCTGGGCATCTAGAATTGTCCCCGTTAAGCATGATACTGTTTTGTGTACTGAAAATAGGATCATTTTATCCAGTCATACTAACAGCAAAGTCTTGTCAACGCTGGGTTATGTTTGTAAAGAAGGAATTTTTTCAAAGTATCAGTGCAGATGTTTGGAGTATTTAAGAACCATAAATGTGGGATACAATGTGTAGCCAGCTTTTCCTCAGAAAAACAAAAGAGGGAAACAAATTCTTTGTGAGATAGACAATGTTGCAAACAGCAAATAGATGTTTTTGCAGTTTTGATTGGCTCTTTCTGACAGAAGCTTGGTACAGCTGTTTCTCAAGAGGAGGGTGACCAGATGTCCCGATTTTATAGGGACAGTCCCGATTTTTGGGTCTTTTTCTTATATAGGAGCCTATTACTCCCCACCCCCGCCCCCTGTCCCAATTTTTCACATTTGCTGTCTGGTCACCCTGCTCAAGAGAGCCTGGAGAAACTATGGTGAGTAATTTGTATAATTCAACAGCCCGTCATATCATCTTTGGGATGTATTTAATAATTTCAGATATACTGAAAGAAATAGAAGAGGGCAATAAAGTACATGCTGTATCTTCCACTGTAGTTGCAGGTGTTTTTGCCTTGACCCTTTTTTTCCCCTCTCTCCCCCTCCCAGAAGAATTTACTCTCATTGATATAATACCGCTAAATATTTACAATGCATTACATAAAGTGTTAAGTTTAAAGATGTTCTCATTTCAGTTGAACTTCTTCTAAACTTACTTTATATCTATGTAACAAGAAGCTATTAAATGTGAAAAGTTTAAACAAGTTTGTTAGCAGTGATGCTAAATTTACATAGAGAAAATGAAATTTAAAGGATTTTTGTTGTGATATATTTGTAATTTATCTGGAATGCATCAAGGCATGATAAGGTATTATTGTGCTTTCCTCAAACAGTATTTTCAATGTTTTTTGAAGTTTTATAACTAAGACAAGTGTCTGAAAATGGTATACTTTATATACTTCCACTTGGAATTATGTTGTTAACGCCAGATTTTTTTATTATACACCTTTACTAATAATTTTTTTATCTAATTGTTTTTTAAACAACATACTTGTTTGAGAAGAAAATATTTATTATTTTATTGTTGAGGCAATTGAGAGGATTGATATTTCCCTTGGTAGACTTTAGTAATAGTCTGAAACCTTGTGGCACGGTAGAAAATTACAACCAAAGATGCAAGTGGTTAGTAGGATCTTCAGAGGTTCTGCTTTGCCATTTAATGTTCACTTTAGCTCTCATAAAAAGAAGTTAAAAAACTTTGCCACTACAAATTTGTATTAAGCATAGCTCATTGTTGCAAATATATAGTACAACAAGTTTTCTAAATACAATATTATAATCAGAAATCGCTTTTAATTAAATTCCGTGCGACTCCCATCCTCTTCCAAGAGACTTTGTAAATTATATTATTTTCATTTGTGATTTTAACACCCATTTCCACCTACTTGCTGAATAATTCTTGACTCTGCTTATTTGGCAAGCAAAGAATAACTTTCTTGGAACTGAGGAGAAGCAAAACAAATTTGTGGATGTTGATTTATGAGGGAGTAAAAACAAACTTGTACACAAAAATAAACAAATGAAAACCTAAACTGCTGCAAGTTCTTTTTTGGGGGATTTTTAAGTGTTATTTTAGTCATTTTTTTCTATATCAAAGAGAACAGAAACTTACAGAATATTAATAATAGGATTCCTCACACCCTTGTTACAAAGACATTAGTACTGGCATAAACAATAATAGTTAACACTTATGGCAACTTTGATCTGTTGATCTCAAAACACCTTTCAAAAGTGAATTGATTTGCCCAACATCAAACATAGTCAGTGCCAGATTTGGGAATAGAAATGAGAGGTGAAATCCTGACCCTGTTGAAGTCAACAGGAGTTTTACCATTGAGTTCAGTGGGGCCAGAACAGGCCCACCGACAGAAATTCCAGGCCCCAAGGCCAGGGCCGTGCCTAGGGTGGGCAGGGTCTGGGGCAGAAATGACGAATACATCACTTCCAGACCCCCTCCCCCCCAAGTGGTTTTGCATGCCTAGGTGCCCTGTGGCCTGCATGAGTGATTTAAAAGGCCCGGGGCTCCCGGCCACTGCAGTGGCAGCAGTCAGGGGCCCCCAAGCCCCTGGGCAATTGCCCCCTTTGCATCCCCCCCCCCCCAATCAGCAAGCCTGGGCCAGAATTATGTGCCAGGTGTCCTGACTCGGAGTCTAGTGCCTTATTACTGGAACATGCTGTTCTGTATATATGTAACTAGTGCATCTCTGTTTCTGAAACTGATACAGCATATGTAATTTATTATTAATGAGAGATATTAGTTAATTTAGGTTTGCAGCAAATGCTTAAATGTGGGTATGGCTATGGTGTTCAGGTCACTAATTAAGAGGTTGTGGAACCCCTATAGCAGGGGTAGGCAACCTATGGCACGCGTGCCGAAGGCGGTACGCGAGCTGATTTTCAGTGGCACTCACACTCCCCGGGTCCTGGCACCGGTCCGGGGGCCTTTGCATTTTAATTTAATTTTAAATGAAGCTTCTTAAACATTTTACAAACCTTATTGACTTTACATACAAGAATAGTTTAGTTATATATTATAGACTTATAGAAAGACACCTTCTAAAAACATTAAAATGAATTACTGCCATGCGAAACCTTAAATCAGAGTGAATAAATGAAGACTCGGCGCACCACTTTGGAAAGATTGCCTATCCCTGCCCTATAGTGTGTGACGTCACCCTCTGTATCTAAAATACTGCAACTAACGTTTCTCAGTTAGTATTGTCATAAGTGTTAATTTAATCAAATATGGGAGCAGAAATATACCCTGTACAATGTGTCTCAGCTGTACTTGTCCAGCTAGCAGGAGAGCCATATTGGTTCTTACATATGTACGTCAACATAGTATTTTTAAATTATTTGGTTTAAAAAAAATAAACACATGGGGAATGGATGTATTGTATGTAGCCTCACAACACCCCTGTGAGGTAGGGAAATGCTATTATCCCTATTTAACAATGGTGAACTGAGGTAAAGAGAAAAAAGAACGAAGAGTACTTGTGGCGCCTTAGAGACTAACAAATTTATTTGGGCATAAGCTTTTGTGGGCTAAACCCCACTTCATCAGATGCATGCAGTGGAAAATTCAGTAGGAAGATTGTGTGTGTGTATGTATGTATATATATAATATAAAATCTTCCTACTGTATTTTCCACTGCATGCGTCTGATGAAGTGGGTTTTAGCCCACAAAAGCTTATGCCCAAATAAATTTGTTAGTCTCTAGCCACAAATACTCCTCGTTCTTTTTGCTGATAGAGACTAACACAGCTACCCTCTGAAATCTGAGGTAAAGAGAGACATCCTTAGGGTATGTCTATACTACCTGCTGGATCGGCGGGCAGTGATCGATCCAGCGGGGGTCGATTTATCGCAGGAGGCGAGATAAATGGACCCCCTGAGCGCTCTCCGTCGACTCCTGTACTCCGCCAAGCCGAGAGGCACAGGTGGAGTCGACGGGGGAGCTTCAGCAGTCGACTCACCACAGTGAAGACACTGCGGTAAGTTGATCTAAGTACGTCAACTTCAGCTACGTTATTCACATATTCCTTCCCCCTAGCTTGAGCTGGTGCCTAAGAATAGCAGTGTGGCTGTAGAGGTATGGGTGGTGGTTCAGGCTAGCTACTGAGTATGTATCCAGAGGGTTGGGCAGGGTTGCACTCTAATTGCCAGCCTGAACCGGTGCCCAGGCTGTCGTCACATTGCTATTGTTCTGCACTAGCTCGAGCAGAGCTAGCACATATATGCCTTCACTTTTTCATCCTCTAGATAAATGGGGAACATTAACATTTATTTGTGTTTAAGGACTTGCTTTTCCAAAATGTTTAGGTAAAATATGCATCTAATTTGCATGTCATATTACTGTGAGCAGAGAAATCAGATATTCAGAGGAAAAGGGTGGTCTTAGACTTGGATTCAGTTTCCATCTCTGTCCCAGATTTCCTGTGTGGTCTTTCAGAAAGTCATTATATTTGTGCATCAGTTTCCTCATTTGTTAAAGGAGGATGATAATACTATTGTACTGTCAAAGGGGTTCTGTGAGATTCTCCGATATTGTGGTGATGCACACCTTTGAAAATATTAAAATAGTATAATAATACAGGTAGTTTGTGTATGCAAATGTAGGACTTTCATCTGTAGGCATGGTAATTATGCATGCCTAAAACGTTTGAAAAATGAGCCCTAAATGTTAGGTTGTATTGATTTTCTTCACTTAAGAATTATTTGTTAGTACAATTTTAACGTTTTGCTTTGGTGCTTATAACCTTTCTTTGTTTTTCCCATTTAAATCAAATATTGGAAACGTTTCCTGAACTGCTTTGGAGCCATGTAGAGGAGAAATTCTTTCTTCCCCACATCTTCTTTCAAGAAAAATTAAAAAAGTAGTTTTCAAGATACTGTTTTTTTTTAAAGCTTTCTTTGAGTTAAGTATGTTAAATTATTCCATAAGTTAAATGAGAAAAAAAAAACAGATGCAGAGAAGTTAAGAATTTGCTAAATAGAAAAACGTGCTATAGTTAAGAAACATAGTCAGTATTAGTTACTAATGTTAACAAATAATTAACTAAGGATTGTTGCTACTATCAGTTTCATCCTGGCACAGAGTAGTTTCTTGAGGGGTGTGTGTGCGGGTTTTTTTTTTTTTTTAAATGTACACAGGTAGCTTTAAATGAATGTAAATTGTGTGTGTCGTACTTATCTTTTTGTTAAAGAGCTTGTGTGTCTTGCTTGACGGGATTTTCTGGTTCTCTTGTGAAATGGATTTTAAATATTTATTTGCTTTTTGTATATCTTTTGGTCAACTCTTATTAACTTTTTTTTTTAAATCAGGTATATAAATATCTTGTGTGTGTGAAATGATTTCTCAAATACCTAAAAAAAATTCTTCCTTATATTGCCAGTCCTCTTAAATTATAGAGGGATTGGTTGTTAGAAAAAGGTCAGCATTGTTCAGAGTATGACCAGAGGTCATAAAATTTATTTATTTATTACTGCCATTGGATTTACTGTACTCATATAAAGTTCTTTGTACCTTCTGTTACGTGTCCTCATGCTTTAAAAAACAAAACAGTAAAATGCATTTAATATGTTCCTAAGCTATCCTGTAAGTAGATTACTTCTAAAACAATGTTTTTTTTAAAAAAATAAGTATTGAACCTTAGAATTAATTAATTAATGATTGGTAAGAAAATTTATAAAATAAGTCCTTGGTTAGGTTGGATGTATGTAGTGTGGTTCATCAGCATTCATAGTTAATTAGAAGGGAACTATTGCTGAGGATAGTGTATTCTCTGTCATAAATTTTCAACTTTATGAAATCCATCAGAGCATAGACTGAGGCCTATTAGGTTTATAATTAGATATTTTTAAAAAAAATTTCAGACGCTGTCCTTAATTTGTAAATACAGATGCTGACTGCAGCATGCCTGTCCTGAAAAATATTCATTCGTATGCCCAGCAGAAAAAGCTGCCGTAAAAAGTGGTGTTGTACAGGCTGTCCTTGACTTTACCACGTTCGACTTATGACAAATGGCATTTATGATGTTTCTGAATTGACCCTCTTATTCGACTTACGACAGTTGATTTCAACCTTACGACACTCAGTCCTGCAATGGCGTGTACTGCGATTCCGAGTTACGATGTTTCGACTTATGATGCAATTTTCGGGAGCCAATTGTGTCATTAGTCCAAGGACTTCCTGTATTAGGTTATCATGTGTCCTATTACTGTATTGGATGAGCAATTTAGTACATTTGGCAAGTACTCTTCTTGTCGCATTGATCAGCTTGCTTAACTTTCTGCAGCCCTCTCCCAAAGAATGAGTGGAGATTACCTGGAATCTTCCTATTCACGCCATATTTTCCCTCCCATCTAAACATAACATGTAAAATACTGGCCTAATTTAAGTCAATGGGAATCTTGGCATTGATGTCAGTGAGCCAGGTTTTCATCCCCCTATCCTTCATAATGTTTATATCCTTGGCCAACTTCCTTTTTGACTGAGGATAGTTGGTGGTTCTTTTGGAGCTTGAGCATTGGCCAGTCCCGTTCATTCAAGTGTGACCCAAAGACTTCTCCATTCTTTCGAAGAGATGAGCATGCTATCCTTGGATCACTGCCAGCCAGCCTGAACTGTCTCTGACCTTTTAATTTATTCAAGATAACCTGCTTTCTCTAAATATCCTTGTCTGGGGAATCTGAAGCCATTTTCATGAAAACTGTTTGTATAGTGATTGAACTTGTGCTTGGTACTCTTAAAACCCTTATTCACAAAGATTGAGCAACAAAGCTGATATTTATGAAAAATAATGCTACTAATTGACAATGATCTATTTCCACTGGAATGTTCCGAAATGACTTGAATGATAATTCGCAAGTACATGCAGAAACTCAGACGTACACAATCATTTGCCTCATTTAGGTTTATTAGAAAATGTAGAGTAATTACAACTTTGTTTTAGGCTATCTTTCCAAACCCTGTATTTGCATAGTCTCATCTCATGCTATGCTTGCATTATGAGCTCTTACAGGTGTCTTTGTAATTTAAAATCATTCACTGAAATGGCAAAATTGTTGTCGTAGTTTTTTAATTACTTCATACCAATCATATTTCTGTGTATATTTGTTTTTACAGTGGTGGTGATGAAATACGTGTATTGTCTGCAGTCATTAGAATCCTATATAGGTATCTATTTTTGACACAGATTTTTTTTTTATAATCTCAATATACTTTCATTTGGTGGTTATCACTACAGAAGCTCCCCAACTTACGCAAGTGTTCTGTTGCAGAACGCCTTGCGTAAGTCAAAATTTGCGTAAGTCAGGAACGTATCTCTGACAATTACGTGCCAGCACCCCTCCCCCCCCAAACAAACAAAAAAAACCAACAAACACAAAATGCTTACAGAACTTATGGAACTTTTCCCATAAATCCGGATTTCCGTAAGTCGGGTTTGTGTAACCCAGGGAGAGTCTGTATTTGTGGTGTCTAGTGGTGAAGGCAGAAGCCTGTGAACAAGGTTCCCGTGGTCTGTTCCTGGCTCGGCCATTTATTTACTCTGTGGTCTTAGGCAAATCTCTTAACTCCTCTATGCCTCAGTTTATGTAACTCTCAAGGATATTGTGAGTCTGTTAAGGTTTGCAGTGTGCTTTGAAAATCTCCAGTGAAAGGCTCTAAATTGCAAGGTATTATCTATTTTAGGTACCATATTCCAGATTGTAAAAGCTTGACCTGATGTTTTCAGACTTAGTAAATAATTCCATTGGTTGGGTGAAAAGGGTAAGATTGGATTTGACTAAGTGATGTCCCCTTCCAAGCTATTTTTTCAATAATAATCATAATTAAAAAAAACCCACTACACTTCACAGCTCCTTTACCTTCAGATTACTGTATGACTGTAATTTTAGGGAAATGATAATACTCATTTGAAACCATCATTTAATCAAACCCTAATCATTGTATAAGACACTTCTAGATCTCTTTTCCAACAGAGATTTTTAATCTTCCCAAATACATTTTCTTCAGTTTATTTTAAGTGAAGTCAAAAGTGTTGAATAGACAGTTTTGGGGCTGAAGAATTTTTTTGGTATTAGTCATTTGTGTCTCAGGTTCAGAATCCAACTTTGAAGTTCAGTGGTTTGCAAACTTTTCCATACTGGGATGACCCTGGAATGCCTTATGCTACCCAGAATGTTGTTGGGATCCCTCTCCCATTTAGCAATATATGAAGGACAGGGTGGTCACGATGCCCAGGTTCAGAACTTCTGCACTTGTTCACTGGTCTGACGTTAGTGTCTCACTGAAATTCCAGTGGTATTGTTTTCTGTATACTTCCTTGAGAGCTGTGTTTTCTAGGACATTTAGCATTTGGTGGGAGATTGGAGTTATCTGAGTTGTAAAGGCTGTCTTTATGATACTCTACCTTAGGGTTTTAGTTGTGTTTATTTATTTTTTTTACCATGAGTTGTTTCCCTGTTTTAAATGGTAGGAAAAACGTTCAGTCTCTGAGCTCCTGAGTCCCTTCCTTTCTCTTTCCCTTTGGCTGGCTATGCACCCAGGCATTTGTCACAGTTGGCAAATTAATGTAACAAAGAACAGGAAATAAGAATCAGTCAATGGGATGAGTAAAGTGTCTTCCTACCTAGGCACTCTGTGGCAGAGCTGTGGGATAAGATGCGCTCACTGATGTTCTATTGGTGAAGAATACGATTTCAGTTTCTGTTGTCTAGTTCTTTTAATTTTTTCCAAACAACGAATTCATTACTTGACTTTTAAAAAGAATAATCTTGGATTTCATCCTATATCAGCTGTTATGGTCTTCCATGGACTGACTTTCACTGAGTGTTAGATATCGCTCTTGGCTGTTCTGCAGGACTCTTATTTTTAGGGGCTCTATTAATAACTTAAATATGTGACAGAAGAAAATTGAAACAGTGTTGTATTTAAATACTTAATTCTTGCCTTTGTTGTTTTTATCATCTTTAGTTAAATGTGAAACCATTCCTCCTCCAAAACAAACCAACAACAACAACAACAAAAAACCACCCCACCATAGTCGTTGTACACAAGATATGACCAAGAGGAGAGAGTGCATCTGAAGTAGCAGAGGGTATTTTAAAGCCCATAATGGGTGAAATCCTCAGTAGAAAATTACTGTACAATACATCTAGGGGTGCTGGAACAATTTTTGTATAGCGGTGTGGCTGAGAGCCATTGAATCAAACCCGTAAACCCTGTATATGATGGAAACCACTTCAAGCCAAGGGATGTGGTAGCACCCCTAATTCCAGCACCTATGGATATATCACCATTTCTCAAAATTCAGTCAGACTTCTTCATTTAAGGGGAGACTAAGCTGAAATAATTGGACAAAACTACTTTTTAACCCTTTCTAAAAAGTAACAAGGATATTAAGTTGGATGATGGTATTGTTAGTGTTAGAATCTACTGTAGCTGTACCAGTCATTTGAGTGTTTACAAGAAGTAACAGGCACTAAAATATATAACATGTACAATTGTTCTTACATACTTTATGAACGAATACTGACATTAGCAATATCCAGAATCAGCCAGTTGTATCTGATAGCACAAGTAGAGCAAAAGAGTAAGTTTGAAGATATTTTTGCATGTTTGTGACTATTACAGTTGCTGGCTGATGATGATGTTTCCAGCACTGTTTTAATGGACGGTACTTTCCATACATGAATAAATTATTGACTGGTTATAATCTTGTATTCTGCTGTTTTTTGCCTAGCACACATACAGAATTACTTCTGTACAATGTTTGTTTGAGACATTTCTTGTAAATTCTGCATGCACTTTCTCTCCACAAATTCAGTGCCCATTTTACGCTGGTGACTGAGGTGTGTTGAGGGTCACTGGAAACAAAACACTTAGCTGTGTGTGCACATTAACCACACTTGTAGGTGTAAGATTTTTAATCTGTTGCACAGATCAAAGTAACATTTCAAACACCCATAACTGTAAAATCAAATCCGACATTTTTCAAACCTGGCAAAGGCAGCATTTTTTAATTAGGAATACTTGCATACCAAGTTTGAACAATGTTCAAAATTCAGCCATTTGTGAATTAAATGACTGTCAGAATAGGAGGTAAAGCTTTTGTTCTCACTATATATAACTAAAAAAAGGCTTGAACAGAATGAACTCAAATGTTCTTTTCTGGTGGATATTTTTTTTTAAAACAATCACTTTTGGGCTGAGACCAAGAATGCAAAACTTGACTGCAGAGTGAGTATTTTTTTTGCAGTTACAAGCAAGTGGAAAGAGGGTTATACTTTAAACCAATTTGCAATCTTAACTTTTATCATTGTATCTGGCAACTGCTGCAATTAACAGAAAATGCTTCAGATGATTTTCATCAATTTATCCATAAGACATTTTTAGGTGCATTATATGAAGAATCTCCCAAGGTACACAAATTTTCATTCCAGGAGCTATTATTTCAATACAGAAGAAAAGAGGATTACAGCAATGTTGGTCTAATTTTTTTTTTCAGTTTGTGATGCTGAAGGTGGCCTTTATGTCTAAAGGGTGCATATGTTCATTTTCATGAATAGTTTGTCTGAAATGGAAGATTAACCAATCAAGTTTTTGTTTGTAAATTGAAATAACAAAGTACTTAAAATGGGGGATAATCAAAGATGAGAGGAAAACCCAACTAGACCAAACATCCCCTGGCTCTCGCACAAAATAGTATTGGCATATTAGTGGTGGAAGAAACATGCTAAGAACTTGAATTCTAAAACATTAAGCATAAATAAAAAGGCACTAAGGGTTTTCAGACTTCGTTTTTCTTCCTTGCAGTCTGCCATTGTATCAAAATTTGTTTTGGTATATTTTTGTATGATGCATTTCAATAATCTCTCTGTAATCCTATGATAAACGGCTTAGTTTGATGGAGAATATCATACATTACTGGCAAAATAGTTGGCGACAGTGAAGTCAGTTTCATTTTATAACGTGCTTTCAAAGGATATACAACAACAGCTCTATAGATATCATTGCATTAACCTAATCAACCTTCTTTGGAAAGGGGGTATGTCCAGATTTAACATTGTTACAACTGGCCATTAGGAACAATACCAGTAGATCTGCACATTTCCATGGAGTTTAATCATTTTATATAAATATATTTTTTTCTTTGTGATGACTCTTTCTCATTTGTGTAATTGCTTTGTGTTCCATCTTTTTCTCTCATTTGAGTCTTGCTACAGTCCTCTTCTACAGTTGAGTTGTAATGGTTTATATGCAGAATAATAGCAATTTTGTCGTCATATAAAGGCTTCTTGTTGGAATAATATTTAAGCCTTCTATGCCAAATAATGACTGATCGCTACAACAACTCTTTAACACTAGGAAAACAACTTTGGACATAGGACGGTGTTTCCATGTGTACTGTCTCTGTGTAAACTCTGACCTTAATCTCACCATCGTGTCCTGGCATTTTGCTATTCCTTGGATCAGATTTCCTTCTTCCATACTGGGAATTGTTTTACATGCTTACAATGTAATATGCTCCTTACTGCTGCTTATATATCTTCTTACCTGACTGATCAGTTTAACTTTTTCATTTTCATATGACAAATCCAATTTCTTTAAATAGAGAAAAAGCACAGTAGCATAAAATATGTATGCCCCTTAGTTTTGTGTGTGTTTGTGTGGGAGGAGCGCAGGAGGGATTGATTGATTTAAACAATCTGTCCATGTTTCTCAGGGTTTGTCTGCGTAGTTGGGTTATGCGGCCTATGGGTGTGTGATATCCTAATTTCAAGTGTTGTGCATTAATTAGTCCTTGTTGACCCTGGTGGTGTGCATTAAACGTTTTCTACTGGACTTTATTATAGTTCTGTTTCAAAGAGTGTTACATTAAAGTGCGCTAGCAGCATCTACGTGGACCAATGAATGCTCAACATGTTAGTGTCCTTTAGAAATCACATCCCTGTAGAGCACATTACACCACCATTTAGACAAGCCCTCTTTTGTTGTTGTTTGTTGTTGTTGTTTTTTGTTTGACTTGATTCTGTAACTATTTTTAAGAGAAACTTAAAAATCCTGGTAAAGAACCCTGTGTATGCTTCAGAGACTCATGAGAAATTGCCAGTTTTGCATATGAATGTATTTACCAAGGTTATAAAGAGACTGTGTGCTGTTCTGCTTAGTCAGTAGTTCACAAAGTACTCTGAATTCCGCAAAGAAATATTCATCACATACTATGAAGAAGAATGACTGTGCAAAAAAGCATTTTACAGAACAATGTATAGCTCACAGAACCTGGCTTCAAGCAGTCTACTGCACTCCACTAAACCACAGCCAGATCTTTTGAAAATAGTGCAGAAAGTTCTGTAGAATTTCTATTTGTAGTATAGTCATCGTGTAACTCCGTAGTAGGCTTCCTGAGAAATCCCACTTTACAAATTGATTTGAATATACCCTGTGGGAACATGAATTTTGTTTTATTTTAAGGGTCTTGGGGAAAGTAATCAAATTACTTATGAGTTAATTCTTCTTGATTTGGTTTGTCATCCTTTTCATCAGTTGATAATGCCAAGTAGTTTTGACCCCGCATTTAAACTAACTTGAGTGGTATAATCCTGATGAAGACAATCTTAAGAGTATCTAAAAATTATTTAAGCTAGTGCTTGGTACTGTTTTGTGAGACTCATGGGGATATGTTTTGTGCTTTTGTGTATATAGTCATCTTCCTCTGCTGTAACAGTTAACTAAAACAAATCTTGTTCCTAGAGCTGTTCTACCGTCATCAGTAATGGTATATGTATAGGAGGGAAACTGAAAATCTATATTAACTTCAAGCTCCATTAGAAACACAGAAGGAAAAAGATTTGCTAAGCAGAAAATGAGAACTGATGCTTTATGAAATAATTGTTTTTAAACTTTAAGAATACATAATAGATTTTTAAAAAGTACCTGATATTTTACAGCTTGTAGCTCTTCTAGGTATGAGGAAACTGTGTAGAAAAATTACTAGAGATGCTTCTAAATAGAAGTAGATAGACGTTATTACCGGACACGGGCGGTTGGGGAGACCAGAATGCTTCTCATTCTTCAGTCTGCACAAACAAACTTTTTGCGGCGTAGTCAATAGTTGCTGTCAGGGCTTGCAGTGTTTACTAGACATTTACTAACCAGGTTACAATCTTCAAATAAAAGGCTAGCATTGCATCTTGTTGTTGTTAAATCCCTGACTAATCAAAGTGGAGACTGGGATAAGAACAGGTGGGAGGGGATGAAGCAGAAGAGGTCAAGTTTGGGGGGAATGGGCAGAAGAGACTGCCCATTAGAGCTCACTCTGCTCCTGAACCTGGCAGGTAACTGAAGATTAGTGAGTCTCCCCATTCCTCTGCTGTCAGCAAATACCGGTGCCTCATCCAATAATCTCAGACTCCTTTGCAAACGTGTGTGTATTGATGCCTCACAACACAATTTTGAGGTCAGTGTAAACTGTTCCCTTTTTCACATAACAAACCTGAGGTCCCTTGCCCAGTGTTCTAGAGCAAGGCAGTGGCAGAACCAGGAATAGCACAGTTGTCTTTGTTTTAGCAGTGACTATAGTGACAGACCTTGAAAACAGAGGCGCCATTTCAGATTTTGGTGGCGGGAGGGAACTTTAACTGTGATTCCTGGGGCTACTTAGGCACTTGAAAGCTCTAGTTTTTAGGCAGATAACTTAGCAATTAGCTAACAGGAACCCTGTATCTAATTCCTATATAAAAGAAAGAAAATTAAATAAATATTAGACCCACTCAGTTCTAATAACGTGTTTTGACATCTTGTGGCAAGTCACTTAAGGGACACTGGTTAGATTTAACATTTTAATATATATTCTTACTTTATTACTAACTCTGTGGAGAGCGAGAGAGACCCTATCAGGACTCCTAGGTTCTATCCCAGTTCTGGGAGGAGAGTGGGGTCTAGTGGATTACAATGGGGAGCAGATACATCTGGGTTCTATATAAGAACATCAGAATGGCCAAACTGGGTCAGACCAAAGGTCCATCTAAGCCCAGTATCCTGTCTTCCAACAGTGGCCAATGCCAGGTGCTCCAGAGGGAATGAACAGAACAGGCAATCATCAAGTTGCCCTGTTGCCCACCCACAGCTTCTGGCAAACAGAGGCAAGGGATATGCAGAACATGGTGTTGGATTCCCTGCCCACCCTGGCTAATAGCCATTGCTGGACCTATCCTCCATGAACTTATCTAGTTCTTATTGGAACCCTGTTATAGTTTTGGCCTTCATAACATCCTCTGGCAAAGAGTTCCACAGTTGACTGTGAAGAAATACTTTGTTTGTTTTTAAAGCTGCCTATTTTCATTGGGTGACCCCTATTTCTTGTGTTATGTGAAGGAGTAAATAACATTTCCTTATACAATTTTTCCACACCAGTCATGAATTTATAGACCTCCATCATATCCTCCCTTAGTCATCTCTTTTCCAAGCTGAAAAGTCCCAGTCTTTTTAATCTCTTCTCATACAGAAAGTGTTCTATACCCAAATCCTGTATATCTTTTTTGAAATGGAGTGACCAAATCTGCATGCACTGTTCAGTATGTTGGCGTACCATGGATTTATATAGAAGCAATATGATATTTTTCTCTTATTATGTATCGTTTTTCTAATGATTCCCAATATTTTGTTAGCTTTTAAAATTACCATTGCACATTGAGCAGGTGTTCTTGGAGAACTAGCCACAATGACTCCAAGATCTCTTCCTTGATGGGTTCAGCTAATTTAGACCCCATCATTTTGTATGTATAGTTGGGTTTATATTTTGCCAAGTGCATTACTTTGCATTTATCAAAATTGGATTTCTTTTGCCATTCTGTTGTTCAGTCACCCAGTTTTGTGAGATCCTTTTGTAGCTCTTCAGAGTCTGCTTTGGATTTAACTATCTTGAGTAATTTTTTATTATTTGCAAATTTTACCACCTCACTGCATACTTGTTTTCCAGATCATTTATTAATATGTACCTCTCTCCATTCTCATCTTTTATTCCTATCCTTTGTTTCCTATCTTTTAACTGAAGTGACTGGCAGTGCTTTCAGGATCATCTAATGATCCTTAATTTACTTTAACATAACAAAAGGCTTATCATTAATCACCCAGCCTCTGTTTATAAACAAGCCCCCTGCCCCAAATGCTGTGCTGCTCCCAGCTTCCAAACTCCACATATCACACTCAAGATGTTGCAGTTAGGAGTTCCGTCTGGGGCTAGGGTGAGTAGACCTCCTCTAGGAAACTCAGTGCGTGTGTGTGAGTGTGGGGGGAGGAGGAATGGAGCCCTTCCCTCTTTGCAAAGGTGTGTGTAATGATGCCTCACAACACAATTTTGAGGTCAGTAAACATTATTCCCTGTTTCACATGGGGAATCTGAGGCACAGAGGTTGTGATTTGCCTGACTTACAGAGCAAGACAGTGGCAGAACCAGGAATAGCAGAGTTGTCTTTGTTTTAGCAGTGACTGTAGTGACAGATCTTGAAAATCTTGCTAATTGCTTCAGTGTTCTGTGCGATCAGTCTGTAGTGCTCAGTTGTGCTATTTGGTGTCTGTCTAAGAACACGACTGTTGCATCTCCATATTCAGCAATTTTTCTCCTCTGCTTGTTGTCATTTGTTCCACCTTTCACTCTAAACATTAGGATCATCTGCTTCAGAAACTGACTAAACGAAGTGAAAGCATTTTATTGAACAGAGTACTATTCTAGGAACAGCAATGAAAAGTATTTCAAGCTGAGTATTTTTGGTAGTTGAAATAGGGGAAGGCTTAAATAAACACATTTACAAGAGGTATAAACCATTGTAATAATACACATTACAATACCTAATGTCTAGGTACACCTCTACCTCGATATAACGCTGTCCTCAGGAGCCAAAAAATCTTACTGCGTTATAGATGAAACCACGTTATATTGAACTTGCTTTGATCCGCCGGAGCGCGCAGTCTTCCCCCCACCCCCACCCCCCGGAGTGTTGCTTTACTGTTTTATATCCAAATTCGTGTTATATCGGGTCGCGTTCATGGTAGAGGTGTATATTCAGTGTTGTACAATGGGTGTGTCTCCATCTGTCAGGCAGGCAGGTCAAGCCAGGATTCTTCATGATCAGTCTCCCCTCTCCTTGCCTCATCTCTTGTAGAAACTCCCTGTGAAGGACTCCTCCTACCCCACTTCCTGGGTTCCTTGGCTCCCATCTCATTGACTCCTAGGGACATCTTCTCTGCCTTTGTTTGACTCAAGTTCCGGACCTTCCTCCAGTTCCTTTGTTCTTGATATTGAGCCCAGTCTTGCAAGATGCTGAACAATCTGACCCTGATTCCACAGAGCACTTATGTATGTGCTTAATTGTAGGCATATGAGTAATTCCCAATGAAGTATATGGGAGTACGTGCATGCTCAAAGTTAAGCACATGCCAAAGTGATTTTCTGGATCAGGGCCAGAGAGCTCAGTACTCTGTAGGATCACACCCATTCTTTGCTCAGTTTCACTGGTATCAAGATTACCTCAAACAATTACTATCTTAATATTTGCACTCTTCACATACTAACGTGCCACAGCATGTTTGCTGTACAAAGTGCAAGTAAAAAGATCCTTGCTCTGAGGAACTTGTAGTTCACTGTAAAAGATACTGAAAATAAAACACAATGGGACACCCATAGATTTGTGAGGCTAGGTGTTGGGGGGTTGTTGCCCTTCTCCACTCCTTCTTTCTACTTCTGGGCAGTTATCACATTCACCTTTTAGTCTCTCTCTCATTTTTCCTTCCTCAGTTGAAGAAAATACTTTGTACTTGTTGGGTATTTTCCTGCCCTCTTGTCATTTATGAATATTTTTATGCTTTGTTGACACTTGGATATAGAAGCACATTGTTTATCTCTTGTAATAACTTCTTAAAATGCAAAGTTTGATCTGATGCGTGTAATATAAAGCATGGGTGAAAAAACTGTTTGTTTTTTTAACATGGCTTCAGTTTTTCTTACAAATTGCCATCAGGTTTGTGCAGCGCTCATCTGAAATGTTCAGCAGTACAGAAGTTCAGGCATAGTGCTGTGTTTTATCAATGTTAATAAAGCATTTCAATATTAATGAATGAGCAGCCATGTGGTGTCCTGGACTGAGAGTAAATCCCTAAGTTGATTATTGCCCTTATATAGCAAGACATTATAGCACCACTGCTTTGCTCTTCTATTAAGTTTTTGTCAGTGTTTATAAATAAGAAACTGCCTTTTAAAGGAGTTTCACTTCTGCTATTAACAACTTTGGTTGTTCTACTTTCCTAAGCTTATGGAAAAAAAATACTGTCCCTGCCCTTTAGAGTTTACATTAATTGTTTTTGTGTGTTTGGTGCCCAGTGCAATGGGGCCCAATCCGGATTGGGGCCTCTAGGTGCAATTACAATACAAACAGAGGTCTCCATAATCCCCAGAGTACTGGAAAGGAAGGACTTCCTAAGGTTAGAAGGGACCAGGCTCAGGAGAGCAGCTGCTGGAGAGCTGGCTGAGGAGAAAAGGCCAGGCAACAGGCAGCTTGCTTGCTGGGACAGGAAGGTGGTGAGCCAGACGCATCTTATTGCTGGCAAGGGGCCAGCAGTAGCTGCAGCAGAAAAACCACCTGAAGGGGTTACAAGAGACTCTTGTCCCTGTACTGAACTGCTTATAAGGGTTGGGTTAGGAACTGTTCGTTTATCTTTGGTTGAAACCATGAAAGCGGTTGTGCCTGTGGAATTTGTACCTTTTTTGGTTCTGGCAGCCCTGGGAAAGAAATTTTCCGATACTCGGTGTGTGGGTGTTTGACAGCACAATGAGGAGTAGAGCCTGTAGAGCCTAGTGCTTGGAACACCTACAGTGCCTGCCTCTGATCCTGTGATAGAGATCATGCTACTAGACATCCGAAGGGGACTATGTATTGCAACATTCACAATGACAACCTGCAGTAGAACTGGTTGCAATATTAACATGTCTCACTAGATGTTTCAGGATACAGGGTATTAAATGGTACTTTATGAAAAGTAAGATGCAGAAGCATTCGTCTTTCCCTATCTTGTAGTACTCATTCAGTAATGCAGCCTTTCACTTTAAAAAATAATTTTAATATTGTCCGTCAATGTGAGCAAACAATTTTCCATATTTAAATAAAACGTCTGAGTTAACATATCCTGAAATTTGACTACTAAAGAGTAAAGCCAGTGACTAATTTCAGAGATGACAAACCTCACAGTACCCTGGAAAGGTGAATAAGTAGCATTGCACCCATTTTAAAGATGAGGAACTAGATAAACGTAGCAGAATGATTTTCCCACAGCACGTCTGTGGTGGAGTCAGGAATAGAACTCAGTTCCGAGTCTGCTTGTTCTTCTACCTAGACAACACTTCCTCCCAATTAATACCAAGGCAAGCAGGATGTGGCAACATATATTATTGTTAGCAGCACAAATTGAAGAGAGATTTTTGTTTGACATTTCAAATCTTTTGTGGATACCAGTCAGGTATAAAGTCATAGGACGCAAGTGGGGAAAAAAAGTGGAACACTGCACTTTATCTCTGACACCCCCGAAAATTAGAATTTGACATTTTGTATAACTCTGCTGTGGTGGCTTTGAAGCAGCCGGGCTCGCTTAGCATGAACTATTTGCCTTCTCCACCTCTCACTTTTCCACTAAACTGTAGTATGTAATAGACTCATTAAGTTTTAGCCTCTGGGTCTAGAATTTCCAATACATTTCTGAATCCAGGTCTTTGCACTGAGGTTAGAATGTGCTGCAATTTTACCATTATGTGGGAGGCTGAAAAATCCCTTTTTAAAAGTAACTCCTCCTCAATGCAAACCATTTCAGCATCTAAGAATAACAAATGTTCTAATAATGGCAGATGTATGAAATACTTTTTTATTGCATGTGGCAAAGGATCTTAGTTTCCTTTATCTGTAATACTCACGCAGAATGAAAATTTAAGGCATACAATTTGTTGCAGATATTAGGATGCATTAAAAGGAAACTTTACATTTAGTAGGTTATACTAACTCACAGGTTTTTACTTCCATCTGAATTGTCACCAGGCGTTCCATGATGTCACATACACTTTTGCATTCATAACTGTACAAAAATTCCTGTTGGAAAGTACCTATATTTCAATTTGCATAGTCACTAGCATTTACCAAATTTGTTCAGTACTGTGGACCTTATCTTTTTTGTTTTCTGTTCTTACATTTAGCCTCCTGAATTAGCATGGTAATTTAAATAATTACTGTTGTGCATCCCTGCTTAAGGAAATTATGATTATAAAATGTCATCATTACTCACTTATTCATATTGGTTTCATCTTCAGAAATATTGCAGTCTAACTGAAGGAGAAAGCCATAATTGACTTGTACTGCTAAGTGATACTAGTTTTTTCAGGTAATCTGTAGAGAGTTGATGGGAGGAACAACTAATAACAGCAATTTTAATTTAATTCACAATAATACATTTTTATGTGCATATTTTAACAGTATCTTTTCAAAGATGCTTTGTGACTAAAACAATAGCAAGCTCTAATGGATAATTAATTATGTAAACCTCCACCCTCCGGCTAGATAGGGTTTTTATAGCTATTAGCGGAATTCATGTTCAATATAAAGATTTGTCATATCAAGACATTTACAAGCTTTATACACATTCAGCATATTAAATTCAGTACAAACATTTAATCTGAAATCGAGTTTTCTACATTCCAGGTCCATAGAGTATCACAGCTGTATGTACTAGGCTTGATGGTTGTATGAGAGTCAGGTCTAGAGGTTAAAGCACTAAGCTGGGGCTCTGTAACCTCCAACAAGTGTATTAATCTTTCTGTGCCTGTTCCCTCCTTCTCTAATAGGGATGAGAATACTCATCTCAAAGGTTTCAGAGTAGCAGCCATGTTAGTCTGTATCCGCAAAAAAAAACAGGAGTACTTGTGGCACCTTAAAGACTAACAAATTTATTTAAGCATGAGCTTTCGTGAGCTACAGCATCCGAAGAAGTGAGCTGTAGCTCACAAAAGCTCATGCTTAAATAAATTTGTTAGTCTTTAAGGTGCCACAAGTACTCCTGTTTTTTTTTTCATCTCAAAGGGTTGTTTTGAGAATTTATTGCTTAAGCATTTTGAGATCCTCAGACTGGTGTAGAAAAGAATTATTTTAAATTAAAAAAAATTTTTTAGTACTGTCTTGCATGTGAGGAGAGTTAAACACATCAGAATTATACTTGTGCTACCAGTGTTGCAAAATACAAAGCAGATCTGAATGTAAAATACACTCCACCATTAACCTCATTTTTCTAAATGGTAGAGGAACTGATGATAGAGAGTGAGATTGGCAGTAAAAAGGATTGGACTATGCAAAGTGGACCTACATAGACCCAAATTCTCCTGCTGAGATTTACCCATGCAGTGCTGCTGTTCCACATCATGGAAGGAGTTTATCCTTCTTGATCTTCTGCTCTGACTGCTGTTCACTACTCTTTAGATTGGATGTGTGGAAGGATTGTGAATTTAACCCTGATCACCACCAGTCAAGTGGTGATAGTGTGTTCATCCGGAGATGTCCAAAGCTCATATTTTAGAGTATCTACAGATCTTAAATTTCCCCCAACCAAGTGATCAGTATTGTATATATTGTAACCTCTGGCCGGAATAAAAAAATTGTACTGATTCCTGTTTCATTATCTCCAAGGAGAAAAAAGAGGAGAGTAATAATTCTCGTGAGTCCTCTCTTTGCACACTTTGGACCTCTCTCTAACTGGAATACGTATTTATTAAAAGGGGGTTGTTATATTTCTTGTTTGTTGATGTAAGTGATGAGTCAGTTTATGGGCTTCTGTGGCCTTGTGTAGCTCTCTTGTTCCTTTTATTGGTGAGCAGAGCTGTGATATGTCTGCTCATAAATTATTCTTGCTGTTAACTGCTTTTTTTTACTAACTTGTGATACTGTATTTTCTTTCTCTGTCTATATCTAATCAACTAATTGTAAGGCCCTCCATTTAAAAATTTCAAATTGAGGATGTTTTACTACATCTGAATATAAATGTGATAAATTGGCATTGCTTAACAGGACTATGTTGAACATTCTGGATATGGTGCACAGTGGCTTTTGAGAATTTTTACTAAACCGACACCTGTATAATTAGCATCCCCATGAGAATTATTGCCAATTCCATTTTTATTTTGCTTTTAATTAAATGTAACTAAATAATAAAAAATGTGTTCTCAAACTGCAAATAAAGTTATTCACTTCTTGATTATTTTAAAATTGCACCTGGCATATTCAGGTGTATTTCTTGTCAAGATCTTAAAATCTAACACATTCTAAATATTTCAGGATCCTAAATTCCTCATCCACCTAAAATATGAGTGACTCTAACAAGATTTTTGGAATAGTCTTTAGACCCATTCATTGGTTGATTCTCATCGTGTGGGTGTGTGCATTAGGATCTGAAAACTTGATTCCTTTAGGGTTACTTGCTTCTGATTAAAATTAAACAGTGGGTTCTAATTGGAAAGATTTTACCTTTTTCAAATTCTCTTGTTCAGACAAATAGAAAAGAATATCCTCTAAAAGATTGCGTATAGAAATATTTTCTGTTGAAACAATATTTGAATTGCATTTATCTTAAATAGTTTAAACTGATTTTATAGCAATATTCTGAGATGTCCCTTGTATTTTTGTTATCTTTTCTCTCTCTCTGTCTCACAGTGTCCCTGTCACTGTGGTATCACCATACCTCTGAAACACTTATGTATTGAGAATATTTCAGATGATGGCAGAGTGTACTTGTGAAACTGTAATTTAATACAGCACAGATAAGATGTGGGTTTAAAGTTCCTAACACATAAGGCACTCAGATACTGTCTGTGTGTATAACTGCTGTCATGAGTAATGTGTGTTCATCTCTAATGCACAGCATCCATTGTTGTTGTTTTTTAATTCCATATTACACCTAGGTTTGGCATATATATGGTTTAAAGTAGAATTTGCTTACAAATTGAGAGCCATCACTTACAAAAGTCAATGGGACTTAGGTTTTTAAGTGATTTATGTGATTTTTGAAAATGGGACTTAGTTCTTTTTAAAAATTATACCCGGTGACGTGCTGCTCAGGGAGCCCAAAACTATAACCTCCTTTGCTGGAGTTTAAGCTCCATGCCACATCAGTCTGTTTTCCTGACCAGGAAATTCCTTGACACTGCCAATCTAAACCTTGCCTTGCAGGTAACATGCAGTGAACTCCAGTTTCCCAGAGATATCCCATCCCTCTCTCTGGACAGTGATAGAAATTACCAAGTCCTCCGTCTCCAAAGAGACGGAATACACAGCCTGTTGGCTCACTGAGGACACACTTTTCACCTTAATACACAGCACCAAGATGGTTGTGCTCCAGGAAGCCATCCTGTCTTCCCCACCCTCCTCTCAGCTTGCTTTTCCTGTGGACTCAGATGCAAATTTCCATTGTCTCTGGCATCACGTTGCTTAATTTACAGTGAAGGCACAGGCAAAACAACATTCGTTTGCATAGGACAGATTCGTTTATCAACCCCCTCCACAACATATTATCAGCACATATACATAACTCTTTATACAACAACCATACAGACATCATGCAATGATATTTGTGACCAGCGTATCACTGGTTTTTGTATGATACCTTACAAGATGCTGTTTGGCTAAATACTCTGACAACAATGGGTGGCATGAGCCCTTTGTAAGTTGGCATAAAGGGCTCTTAGGTTCACTTGCACACCCACTGCACACATTTGCTAGTTCTGCTATTTAAGGATGCAAGAGACCTGGCACTCAGGCGTCTACGGTACCTTCCTTCTTCAATGCATGAGGTGGTAATTAGTATCAGAGGGGTAGCCGTGTTAGTCTGGTTCTGTAGAAGCAGCAAAGAGTCCTGTGGCACCTTATAGACTAACAGACGTTTTGCAGCATGAGCTTTCGTGGGTGAATACCCACTTCTTCGGATGCAAGCAGTGGTAATTGTTTCTTTTGCTTGTCTTTGATAGCCTACCTATTTCATTTGGTTAGAACAGTTGTGGGGTGGAGGTGGTGGTCTTAGGGTAACTTACCTCAGGATATAGTCAGAACACCAGACTTGGTCACATTCAAAGTGAGATGCAAAATGGATTTCTTTGTTCCCTTCTTCTAACCAACAGCAGATCCTGGGATCTACTATCACTTAGCCTATTCATTAGGATTTCCTACCTCGGAGGCTAGCTAGTTTGGGATTTTGTGTGTGAACTGAGTCTAGACCAGGGGTCGGCAGCCTTTCAGAAGTGCTGTGCCGAGTCTTCATTCATTCACTCTAATTTAAGGTTTTGCGTGCCAGTAATACATTTTAACGTTCTTAAAAGGTCTGTTTCTATAAGTCTATAATATATAACTAAACTACTGTTGTATGTAAAGTAAATAAGGTTTTTAAAATGTTTAAGAAGCTTCATTTAAAATTAAATAAATGCAGAGCCCCCTGGACCAGTGGCCAAGACCCGGGCAGCGTGAGTGCCGCTGAAAACCAGCTCACGTGCCGCCTTTGGCACCCGTGCCATAGATTGCCTACCCCTGGTCTAGACTCTAGTGGTTTCCCTCATAATGATGATGAGCTCAGGCAGTGAGTTTGTATAGAGTGATTTTAAAATGTAAAGTACAGACTTATTTATTGGCACAATTTTTAATCAAGAGTTTAATTTGCTTCAGGTAAGTGCACCTGCTGTGCAGCAGTCTTTAAAGCACCCTGTCTTAATTGCAACTTATTGAGCATAAACTGACAGCTACACACATGATTTTAGTTTACAAAGTCAGGAATTTGCAGCTATAATTTGAACATAAGGCCGGGATACCACATGGTTCCCTGGTAATTTTGTCAAGAGGATTCCTCCCTCTTTTTTCCATACTTAGTTCTTCTGTTGATGCTACTAATCTTAGTGTCTCATATTGCATAATGTAAGATGGAATTTTTTCATTAGTGTCTTCACTGAATGAGTTGTTGAATCTGTTTATCTGTAAAGACCACAATTTGCAAAACAACTTTTTTTAAAACAAGGCACACATCTCCTCTACTACCTCAGAACATGAGATTGAACTAATTTATAATAGCTCCACTTAATAGACATGACCGATAATGAAACTATTGTTTACATCTTCCAAATAGGAGGTATTGATGACAATTTGAAATGTTTCAATGTTGTAGACCCGTGATTAAAACTTGTTAGGGTTTTTTTTCCCTTTAAAAAAAAAAAAAAAAGCAAGAAAGAGTAAAGTTCAGATTCTTTTTTTTTAAGTTTGGCATTTGGCAATGAATAGGTGTGTGCCGCACAAATCATGCTAAAACCTATAGAACTAATTGTAATCAACATAGTATGAAAATTGAGAACTTAGTGTAGTCTTCAGTGGCATTCTGTACTGAGTTATGGTGGTATGTGCTTTCAACACTTATCACATGTAGCCAAAGTATTGCAGTCGTTGTTAGAGCAATTGCACCATTTTCCCATTCTGGGGTGTGTGTTATTTTTTTTGAGCAAAGCAATTTAATAATGGTCTGAGTTGAGGTTCACAAATTCTTTTGCTGTGGAAATGTGTGAAGTGCCAAATCTTTCAGGATGGAATTTAACCTTGTGCGGAGGGACAGCTCCAGGCACATAAACCACATTGATCCCCCTCAGCCCTGTTTTCAGGGTTTAAGTGAGATTTAAGTAGTGCCTTGGCTGACCCTCTGCAAAAGAGGTGGATTTCACTCTGAAGGAACATTCCCTCTACACTATAATTTGCTTTCGTATATTACCCCAGAATATTACTGATTCACCATAAATGGAAAAGGATGTTTTAGACATAGGATTGACTGATAAAAATAAAACCAAGTAGTTAGTTATTAAGGATCATTCACGTTATTAAATTGAAAAAATCAAATTGGAATGCTATTTGAATTGCATGTATTCATTTGTTAAAATCTGAATTAATAAAACAGGAGCCTCTAGTAGCTGTTTGGAGGTAAGTTTGCAGTGCAGCATGTAGTGGTGGATGATGTGAAACTGCTAATTATCAACATTGTTGTTTCTTTCTGCTCCTTACCTTTTCCTCTGCCGTAATCTCTTCAACATTGTTTCAGTAGAGTGTAATCCTTTTATATGCTCTTGCAATAAGATTAGGGCTAATCTTGTTAAGCTCCTCATCAAGTCAAAACAAGTACAAACACTTGCATTACTGAGGATGACATATACTGTACAAGTATCTGTACACACATTATCTGTCCTAGGACCACTGTCATACATAATTTGTTCCGAATACAAGCATCCTGCACAGTATTCAAATATGCAGTTTATATTACGTTCTTCTTCTCCAACACCTACAGGATGGCTGTAATTCAGTGGCCTTGGAGAGCCTGTTTCTTTGTATGAAACTTAAGCATTTTAAGCAAAAGCTACAACAGGAATACCATATTATCATTAACTAGCAGTATTTGTTAAATTAAACTCCCAAAGAATCCACTGATGGTTACAGCTTTTCACTTCTCAAAGTTATTCACAATTCCATGGTCAAATTCTTGTTGTTGCATTTCATTAACTTTTCAGACTACATGGATACAGACTTCACAGAGAAAACTCATCTCCTTGCCCTCTCATCTCTGGAACATTATGCTTTGCCAACACTTATTTATAATTTTTAGTTATTCTTTTGAAATTTAAAATAAATCTTATTGATAATACTTTGAGAATCAAAAAGGCTTAAATTGCTAAATGCAGTCACAAAAAGAAAAAGAAAAACCAACAAAAACCTCACCTTTCAGTTTGTCCTCTGCTGTTCTCCTTTGGTGTGCAGTCATTAATCTGCAAACAGGATAGTAAGTCAAAAGTCAGATTTTTAGAGTTTCTCTATAGAGAGGACAAGTTGCAGAACAATATTCAAACACAATTTGGGATCATGAAAGTGAGATTGCTGATACAAACAAACACTGTAGGTATACAGCAGTGGCCAGTATTGAGGAGATCTAACTTTATCAATCTGCATACTTCCTAGGCGTTAGCTAAATCAGATTAACAGAACTCTTGCAATAAAAACAGAAAGTAACAAAAAAATCTATGGGGTGGAATAAGGAAAATGGATTAAAATTACATCATGCATAAGTATGAAGCTTGTATTTATTTTTAATCAGTATTTTAATATACATTCAAAATATTGTTTTATCAGTATGACTCATTAGTATGAATATATTGTCTAAATAAACTGCTCAGTCCACCACCTCCTAAACTACTAATGACATCTTTTTTAATACAATTAAACTGACTGTGATAGGGTGTAAATGAAAATTAAGGAAGGATTATTCTGTTGCCTGGGGGGTGGTGTATACACCTCTCTCTCTCTCTCTCTCATATATGCTTGTAGCAAATAGAGTTGGTATTCTGATCTGTGTAGAGATAAGATTACTGGAGACTTAATAGAAGATAGTATTTTTTAAATGTAGATTGGGAATGTTACCTAATAAAATACATTCTTTTCCACAGACGCACTGGAGGCATAATTTTATTAAGGCAGTTTAAACTCATAATATAAAATCTATTTGTTAATATTACTGTGTGATTCTTTGGCCTAAGTGCACTGAATAAGTTAATCATGAAGATACTGCATCCCATTGAGGATGAGTGCTCCTAGAAAATTAAAAACAGTAATATGGGTTTTGTGATACCTGTATTCTATTTCTTTTTATTGTTTTGAACTAGTGTCTTCACAGAAAGATATGTGAAGCATTCACATTCCATATTTTCAGATATGGACGACTCTAGCTGTTTACTTACAGCTCTCTTTAATGATATATATTACTTAGAAATGCCTTAATTGGATTACGTGCTTAATAGCATTAAAACTGTTGCTTTGGTTTAGCTGAGCTCTAATGGGCCTTTGCTGGCAAAGTTACCGTTAAGCAGAAAAATGGAAAGTCTGTGTAGAGAAACTGAGTGAACAGTTGTGATAAAGAATAAGAGACCTTTGATCTGAAAAAATATAGGCCCACTAGAATTCTGTTTCAATTGAAGATTTAAGATTTGTTTTCATAGTGGTTTAAAGAAAATACTTCTGATAAACTGTATGACTATAAAAGTGGCAGGCTTAGCGTGTTACTTCATCTGTCTAGTTGGCAGTGTTGTGGTTTGGTAAACACAGTGGTACTACCACAAAAAAAGACTTTTGACACTCTTGGGAGTCTTGATTTTGAGGCTATAGGAAACTAGAACCATCAGACGCAGAGCTCATAGTCTGCAGGAAGAAGGCCAGTGAACTTTATATTACTCTTGCAGTTTCAACAACGAATCCCTGGAAATTCAGATTCTGAATAATCCGTCTTTCGAAGTGATCTGAGTCCTGCTGTGTTGTGACAGAGTCAAAAGAAAGGAGAAATATTAGGCTGAAATAGAGAAGTGGGTAAAAACTGTAGGCAGGGGCTTGTGGATATAGGTTTGAAGTGTGTATTTGTTGAGACAACCTGAAATATAGATTAAATTTTCTGTCCTCATTATTTGGTATTATGCATTGGCTTTGAAATGGGATTGACAAGTTATTCGAGACTATGCTGTCTGGTTTCACATTGCCTGTGTAGCCTCTAACAAAATACTGTTTTGTAGCTTCCTACAGCATTCACTTTTGATGATTAATGGATAATCCTTATACCTTCTACAACAGTGGTGCACAAACTTTTCCAGTTTCGCCCCACCCTTAACCATTATCGGAATCGGTCCATGTCCCCCCTTTGTTACTGCACAACCAAGGCTTCATGTTCAGTGGAGTTTGGTCTGTGGGTGGAACTGGGGATGGAGGAGGAACTGGGGCTAGATGTGGAGCTGGTCTGGGACCAGAGAAGGAATGATGGTCTGGGGGCGGAGTGGGGCTGGAAGCATGGTGCTCCTTCCCCTTCCCCCATAGGGGCTGGTCCAGGCCTGGAGGCAGAGTAGGACTGGGGGCTGAATGGGGTTGGGGGAGGAGGGCTGGAAGGATGGCACTCCCTTCCTGCCCCCATGGGGGTTGGCCTGGGCCCCACTGTGTGCCTCCCAGAACTTTCTCTATAGGAGAGCATGCCCTGCAGATTGAGGACCACTATTCTACAGCAAGAGAGTGCTAGGGAGATTGTTTTCCTCTTCCAGTGGCAGAAGCACAGTGCTTTTCAGGCTTCCCTGTGCAGTGACCTGCCGGCTACTTCTGGAATAATCTTTTTCTTGTTACAAGAACTGGAAGACTAAAACTCAGTCAGGTGCATATACTTCAAATGCAGTGGTTGCTTCTTGGAATTGGGCTGCCTGGCCCACTCTAAACCTAATAGTTTGTAGGAAAGAGTAAGGAAGGGGAAGGCCATTTATAGAAAGGCACAACAGCCACAAGGTTATGTTTTGTAACCCATTTACCATTTTTATTGCTCTCCTCTGGACTTGCTGCAATTTGTCCACACCTTTCCTAAAGTGTGGCATCCACAATTGGACACTGTACTCCATCTGAAGCCTCAGCAGTGCCGAGAAGAGCAGGACAGCTATTTTCTGTGTCTTACATATGCCACTCCTGTTAATATACCTCAGAATGATATTAGCCTTTTTTGCAACTCATCACACTGTTGATAATGTACTTCATTGAGATGATTGGAAAAGGATAAATGGGATGCTAAGCTCTCCTGTTGCCAAAATTATATATATATAAATTTAACTAATACAATTTCAAGAAACAGATGGCTAATTATGTAGGTAGGTGAAGCTTTGCTAGTCATATGTTCTAGCTCTAAATAAAAATGCAGCATAACTTCATCTGATCATTTCAAACAAGATTACGCAATTTGTTTTCTAGTTCTATTCTGAGCACTCCAGCTAGTTCATGCACTGTTGGGGTAGTCAATATTAACTCTTTTTAAAAAAAATCAAAATTACATTACTTTGAGGTAATATCTTCATTAATATTCCAGTTCTTTGCCCATTGATTCTACTTGGTGCAGACTGGTTCTGGTTTTATAGCCAGGAAATTTCGATTGTTTAAAGAATGAAATGGTGATTATCATTTCAGCCTGTTACTCAGAATAGCAGTACCCAAAGTAATTTTAGACGAACGCTATGTGTTGCATAAGATATTGCTAAAGTAATTCTCAACAAGATTGTGTCCTTTAGAAATCTGAAATCAGAAAAAAAAAGTTTGAGTGCTTTGTGATATTCTGTAGAACAACTTTGTTTTGTACAGTGTCTTTCGAATAAACTCTATCTCAGAACAGTGTACAGAATACAATACAGGATAAATAATATATTACAAGGAAAGGTTGGATGAGTAAAGCAATCTGAATGTGGTAAATAAATTAAAGCATTCCTTTATAAGACTAATAACAGGGAGAGAAAAAAACTGTTTTAAACTGAGGTTTGAAAAAGCATGGAGAAATACAATAAGACGGATCAAGTTGTGAGCTGAAGAGAAGGAAGTTCTCATACCAGTAGTGTGAGATGAGAAAGTGATAGGTACCACCTGATGGGGAGGTGTGAACAGATAGAAGATCTTGTGAGGTAGGTTGGAAAAAACACAGACCATTTTAAAAAGGAGGGCAGTTTCTGAATTGCATGTGGGAATAAAGTGCAGTTGTTTTAAAGATGTAAGTGATTTGGTTGAACTTTTGTGGTGTGATAGTGTCTTGCTGCATCTCTCAGAACTTTGAAAACAGATTTAGATGTTATCTCATTAAGAAAATAAACCTGGGTGATTTTAGATCTTTCAGTTAGTTCAGAGACCCAAATGTTTAAACTGAGTGTTTCGGGGCATTTGATGAATAATTATCATTAGTACTTATGACTAAGGCTACGATTTTGTCACGGAAGTCATGGAATCTGTGACTTCAGCCTTGGGGTGGTGGGGCTGGAGCTGTCAGCTGGGGGCCCACGGCTCCCAGCCCTCACGGGTGGCGGGAGGGGGAGGGAGAACGTTTCAACTGCAACTCCCAGCCACCGCGGGCGGCAGGGGGGCGGCAGGGGGACTCCATGACTCTGAGCCAGGGCCCCTGCAGCTGCCCTGTACCGTGGGCAGCATGGGGACCCTGCAGCTACCCTGCTACTGTGGGAGGTGGGGGACCCCAAGACCCCAGCAGCAACAGGTGTTGCAGCCTTCTTCCTCCTCTTTTGGTCATGGATCTTTTTAGTAAAAGTCACGGACCGGTCACATGTTTCTGTGAATTTTTCTTTATTTTCCATGACCTGTCCATGACTTTTCCTAAAAATACCCATGACAAAATCTTAGCCTTAGTTATGTCCATGTCCTGAGGCCACAGTAAGGATTAGGCCCCTCATTGTGCTATATAAGCACTGCTTCACCCTTTTTCTTAGATCGTGAGCTCTTTCAAGGGGTGGGAGAGAAGGATATAATAAAAATCTACTGCATGTGGTGTATTGGGGTGTGTACATATTTATATATGTAATTTTTTTTTAATGAAGTAGGTGCA
Source organism: Mauremys reevesii (assembly GCF_016161935.1). NCBI lineage: Eukaryota > Metazoa > Chordata > Testudines > Geoemydidae > Mauremys > Mauremys reevesii. The sequence goes on along the minus strand of NC_052637.1, from coordinate 38,093,664 downwards.
GCTACACCTGTTTGACTGTAAGTCTATACTTCCTGAAGGATTTTATGTCCAGAAATCAATGAATAGATGCACAACGCCATATATGGTCATCTTTATCTGGCTTAAATGCTATCGTGTCTGGCAGACAAGTGGAACTGAAAATACTTCCCATACAGAATTGCATACGTACATATAGAGTTGTGTTAAGGGAAGAATCTGAGACCATATCTTCTGCCATTTTAGTGTTCAGAGGTCAGCAGAAAATTTCCCTATGATGGAAGATGCTTTTAATTGTTTCCATTCTGTTTACAGGGTTTTACATCTTAGATGGAGATATAAAATGTAAATAGACATTTCTGTATTAATCTAATTTGTTGCAAAGTTATATAAAGCCTGAAGACAAGATGCATTAAAATATAATCTTCAAAAGCTGCTACTAGGTGGAACCAAATTACAGTACATTTGTAATCCAATTATTTTTGTGCTTCTGTGTATAAAAATAATCCTTCCTGTATGCTCCAACATCATCGTAATAGGGTTGAAATTCTTGATACACAAATCAGCGCTGTATCAGCACTTTGTTCTTGTTTAAAGTAACTATCCAGGCAGGCTCAGGAGTATTATTTGCAATAACCCTTTAAGTCTTGCGTTATGGTGCCAGATTATACATGGCCATCACCATAATCTAAAGTGCAGCATGGCTCTCCTTTGGGAAGACTATTATTCCTCTTTTGGAGGAGGAGAATATACCTGGACATCTCTTCTCATTGATTTCCTCTACTTCTTTCCAGCAAGCTGTCAGATTTGAGTGTTTGTCCCAGTTTTTTTGTCATATGTGGAGATAGTGGGTTGGTTGTTCAAAGCTGGCAGCAAGCAGTAGGTTCCCTGCTAGTAAGGAAAATTTAATTGAGATGTCTAAAGTTATTGGGGAGAAGTAGGCGTAGCTTGTGTAATGCATTGCATTTATGGGACTTCCATCACTGAAATGTCTAGGCACCGAAGAATGTAGTATCAAGTTGAATCCCTAATGGACCCTCCTTTTTTTTTATGACTGTGATTAGTTGCTTAAATTGACTTTTTTTTTTAATTTAATCCATTTTTCTTTATACCACACCATGAATTTTTTGTTACTTTCTGTTTTTATTGCATGAGTCTGTTAATCTGATTTAGCTAATGCCTGGGAAGTATGCAGCATATTCCTTAGAGAGACGTCAGTATCACAGTAGGATGAGTAATAGAAAACACCATCCCAGTGATATCAGCTGTATGTTGAGTTTTAGTGTTGTATTAAAATGAATGGAAAACAATGAGCTTCGAAAGGTAATCATCACATGATTCCTGACAAGACATAAAAGGCTAACACAGTAATAATTTCTGCTCGTCCATTATAATAGGTTTGCCTTTGCTGCCTTAGGAAAGATATAAAGCGTTGCTTGACAACGAATATAATTTCAAAAAAAGCATAAAACTTCACAAACGTTCAAAGCGTGTCATTGTGGGGAATTATTTCTTGATGCTTTAGAATAGAATTGTAAGTTTTAACCTTCATAATCAACACGAGTTTAGTACTGTTGTGTTTGAACCCTACCCTGGGTTGAAATCAGAAATTGTGCTAGGTGGGCATAAGCGGCAGGAAACACATTTTAACCTATACACATGTTCTGTACAATTGTTGTTGACAAAGTACAGACTAGAGTCAAGGAAATGGTGTGAAATGTTTGCAGTAAAAACAACTGTTGGTTTGGGCTTCTCTCAGCTTCTGGTGAGGTCACAGTACATAATTGTCATAGCAACAGACCTGAATGTTCCTTTTATGAATAGAAGTGTCTAGATATAGACCATCAAAGACTTCTTTTGATTGTACATTGTTGATGGAGCCAGGTTGTGGTCTCATTGGACATTTTTATTTTTCTGTGAAGGGTTTGATAACAATGTGGCAGAGCAGTATTTCAGACAGACTTGTCATTATCCCTCAACCATCAGGGCTTGATCCAGGGATTTACCATACCATTGTTGAACCTTTTTTCTAGCTCCTGTAGCTGTTCTGACTGGGTGAGAGAAGAAATCATCCTCTCCATGAGCAGCTCCCCAAATGTGATCCCTGGAGATCTCTGTCAAGCTGTCTGGAGTGGCTCATTACCATGAGTGCTAACCTCAAGGCAGACCATCAAGGAATAGGGCATGAACTCCAAACTGGTGGTATGTTCTGTAATTAGATTTCACCAACCAAACAACAAGTGTGAACTCCTAAAGCATTATAAGAGTCTTAACATGGAGTCACAGACAGGTCAGAGTGTCTAAAGGGGCTATCTTGCTACCCAGGCAAGCTTGCCTTAGTGATAGATGGTCCCTTATACCAAAAATCACAATAATATTCAGATTACTCCCAGTCCCAAAGACCAGTCACTTACCCCAGGTCAGTTGCACCTCAGATATCTCACCATAGACCATGCTTATAGCCAATCCTGTAATAAATTAAAAAATTATTAACTAAGTGAAGAAATAAGAGACTTATTTACAAGGTTAAAGCAGGTAAGCATACACACACAAATGAATTGTGGTCTTAGGTTCCAAAAGGTAACAGTAGCTGCTATAATACGCAACCTTTATGTGCCCTTTAGGGCTAACCCAAGCTAAGCAGATTGGGGATCCCTTGCTTATACCTGGAAATATTGCCCTCTCAGCATTCCAAGCAGCCCAGTGATGATGATTTCTCCTTAACAGGGATTTTTATTCCCTTCCTCCAGCTGTGATGGGATGTAGGCTTGTGAACTACCCTTTTCATAGATTCCTCCTGGGGGAATTCTACACCAAAAAATTATGCATATTTTATTTGTCAAAATAACATAATATAATTACGCCAGTTTCAATTATTTTAGTAATTTATTTAAAAAACCTGTCAGCAAGTATGTCGGTAACAATACAGATGACGACAACAACAACAAAAAAATTCAGGAAATGTTTTTTGACAAATAGATTGTTTACTAGGTATATTAATGCAGAACTTTCAGTAATAGTTCATTTCAACTACAAGACAGAAGCATATTTCCTGCACTGCTCAGAAGCAGTGCAAAGGCTTGGGGGAGTTCGGGTAATAGAAGAGCTGAGGGAGAAGGAAGTAATTGCTGGGAAGGAGCCTGGGAGTGAACCTGGAGGGTTGTTGGATGTGGGTGGGAGAAGTGTGGAACAGGTTTTTGGCAGGGAGGGATTGTTAGGGAGTTGGGGAGCCTCCCCCATTCAGACCCTGGCTGACCCCCTAGCCTCTCCCATTCAGTCAGGCACATCTACCTCTGTCCCCTTGTGTCTGTGTCCTCCACCCCAGTCCCCATATGTCCTTGCACCCTGACTGAGCCACCCATCCTCCCCATCCCCATATACCCTCTCCCTTGCTCCAATGTGGCCCTGCACCCCCACTCCCATGCACCCCCCTCCTCAGTCTGGCCCCCTACTATCCCTTTTGAACCTAGTCTGTGTGACTCTCCCCCCTCCGTCCCCCCCAGCAGCCCCATGTGCCCTGCTCTCGTCTGTGTCCCCCTTATCTTGTGTCGTCTTACCTGGCCCTGCAGGAAAGCCACTGTGAGACCACAGCCACTTCTCCTCCCTATCAGCTCTAGTGAGCCGGCTGCCCTCTTTTCTGGCACCACAGCAACTCCTGGTGGGAAAAAGGGATGACTGCAGTGCCTCTCTGGCAGAATGTATTTTCTGCAGAGAACAGAAAAAAATCTGCAGGAGACATGAGTTCTGTGTGTGCGTAGTGGCATAGAATTCCTTCTGGAGTAATGGATGTGGGGGTAGTAATTAACAAAGTCTTTTGTTCGCTGATGTTCCACAGTGTTTTGGTGTCTATAGACCTGATTTTATTGGAGAGGAGATGACAATACTTGTTGCTAGTGTTTCACAGTTGGTAATGCGTCTCCCCCCCTCGTTGGGGGTTTACAGTCTCACCAAACATTTTTATAGTCACAGAGCAAGCACTTAAATATTACCTTATATCATGGAATACAGATGATATCAGTAAGATTATGAAATGCCTGTAGGATGCTGCCTGTATTAAAGACTAAACACATGCTTACAACTCTAATATCTATTTTAACAATACTAAAACCAGGCTTGTTTCCAGCTATGCATTTGTCAGCATTCAGGGAGACCCAGTGGCCTTGGTATGAGCTGGCACCTGGTCTGCCAGCATCAGTCTCTGTTACTCCTCCACTAGCGTGTCAGTTTCTGTCTCTTTGCTTATATACATCTAATAAGAACCAGCTTAGCTGCTAGGGAAAATCTAAGCTTGCAATACTGTGCTATGATTAGTTTTGAAAGCCAAAATTGATTACTGAGCAGCCTGATCCCAATCAAAACTTGTTTACCACAGCCTGGCCAGAGGAAAATAAGACCATCTTATCTTAATATTCCTGAGCCAGGAAATAGATTGGTTTCTGCAATGGCTAGTAGGGCTTTGGGCTGGGACTGTGGTTTTCCAGAAACTAAAAACCATAGACACAAATTGTATTTTCCTGTCTTACGCTTCTCTTCTGTTTCTGGATTAGGCTCCCCACACTTGTCAGAGGGAGCTTCCCACTCACCCTTGATGAGTCCAATTTTTTGAATCCCTGCCAGAATTATATTCCAAAGAATAATTAGAGAATGTAAAGTGCTCTGTGCTGTGGTTTGTTTTTTTGTAATTTCTTACTTTTAAAATCCTAATACAATAAGCTTATGATCAGCTAGTCACTTAAGTAGCTTTGCTTATCTTTGTGGCAATATACATATTTATTCCTTTCTCCCTGTTGCCCTTAATTTAATGATGCTTCTAGGGTAGAAAGAGCATCATTTTTTTCTCTGTCAAATGAAAGTAGGGCTGAGTTGGGGGGAAAAAACTCACCCCAAAAATATCCCCCCTTCAATTTTCTATTTTGAACTGTGGTGCCACAGATACAGTGCTTTTGACATATTTGTATTGTGTGTGTTTTTATGTATATTTTTATATTCGGTATGGGCGTTTTGAAAAATGTTATCGCTTTGAAAGCTGGGAAGTGGAAGGCATTTGTGCCTTAATGATATTAGCATTCAGAGCTGGATATGATACAAAGGAGGATATACTCAGTTGCATGTTGTAGACATTGACACCAATTCATTTTCTATACCTTTTCAAGAGCTAGATAGTAGCATCCATGATACTGTGAAACAAGTTTGCTGAAAGGTATAATTATCAGAATGTTTCATTAAAGGTTACTCTGTTGAAGGGCACAATACAAATGGGTAAACTATATGTAACAACAATTGTTCCAAGTGGAAAATCAGTTAGTGATTTGTTGCTGAGCAACTTTTAAAGGCATTGCTATTACTGTTAGTTGTAGTAGAACATTTGAAACTTGGTTAAACAGTTTTAAGAAATAGTCTAAATCATACTAGCTGTAGTAAATGTAGAAAAATATTGATGCTGAAACCAGTTCTTTAATGTGAAAACTCTTCTTTCACTTCAGCGCAGTTATTTAAAGTAAACTGTTAAAACCTTGATGTACCCACATTTCTTCCAAGATTTTTTGTAAACACATTTCTCTCTCTCTCTCTCTCCTTACATTTAAGATTCATCTCTGGTAATCCAGTGAATGCCTGTCAATAAGGTGTGTTGTTTTTGCTCTGAGGAAAAAGCATTTAGTGCCATGTACTGCCCTTGATCCACATCGTTCTCATGTTGATGCTAATCTCTCTTGGGCTGTCTCAGATAATCTTGGATATTGATGGTTTTCCTCTGTACCTTTTCTCCCAAATAATGAGGCAAATGCAAAGTGTCATCTTAGTAACAAGGTAGTTTCCTTCTCTAAATACATACAGAATTAGTCCAGAACGTCTCTTATTTTTATTAAGCAGCAAGGCACTTTAAACAATTTTATAACTTTTTGTTTGTTTTTCAGTTGAATTTTTACTGTAAATATAATAAAGCTGCACTGTTTCCTAGGGGAAGCATTAGTGTCAAGTAACTATGAGAATTCTTCTTGTCAACATGACTAACCTTGGGATAATGTATTGCTTTGTGCCTTTCACTGTTACTTAGTAGGAACTCATTCAGAAGCAATTGAACTCTTAAACCTTTCCTGCTATAACCTGGTGCTGTGCACTGGGTATATGTGTTTTCAGTGGTTTGGGTGTTGACCAACCTAATTTTCACATCAGTCACAACAAGTTACAAATGTCACTTTTGGGATTGAGCAGCATCTTTGTAAGAACAATCATATTTCTAAAAGTCATTGACTTTATCATCTTCCATGAATCATTTTTCCTTCCTATAGGACGGTTTACTAATTCTGGAGATATATACTAGTTGTAGAAATAAGTGCAGATTTTCTAATGGTTATTAATGTGAATAGACACTTTTTCATTGACCTGAATGTACCTCATAAAGATGCCTAATTTTCCTCTTCACTACACAAGGGAAAACAGTGTGATAGGGCACCTTCCTCTGTACATCTTTTCCCAAATAGTGAGGCAAAAGCAAAAAGTACTTTTAGTAACAAGTTAGTTTCCTCTTCTAAGTACCTACAGAATTAGTTCAGAGCTTCTCTTATTTGTGTTAAGCAGCAAGGCTTAACAAGGAGACCCTATCATATTAACGGTGACTGATCTATGTATCATTGTGGGCCTGGGATTGTAGGCACCGTGTAGGGGAGGTTTACCACAGTTCATCCAGCAAGTGAAAGCAGTAGAGGATGATTAAGACAAATCACCCGAGTTACAACACCTCCAGAAAGGTACCACCTCCGGTTGGCTCACATATTCTGGTTCAAACTGGATTCTCCAGAGATCAACAGACTTTTGGATAAATCAACCGACTTTAATCTGGATCTGAGATAGATATGAATTTTGTAACCCTGGGGAAAACCCAGTTGTGGGTTTTGAAGGCACGAAACCTACCAGCGCTGTAGGTTGGAGTGTGTGTGTGTGTGTGTGTGGGGGGGGTGACCTCTGGTAAGCTTTTTAGCATGCATGTAGGTTATTTTATTGATGTAGACACGGCAGTGAATGAGGACAAACGGGGATGGATTTTAAGCAGCATATAACCCATAACTCGGGGTAGACTCTTCTTCCTAGGAGTCAGCTTGCTCTTCTGAATCCTACACCCTCACTCCTCCCCTACGAGGGAGACAGAGGGTACTAAATGGGGGACAGCTGCTCATGAAGGTTACAAGGTCTGTCTCTGTTCCATGAGCACAAGGCCCTTTGGTAAAATCCCAGGTCTTTTACTTTGGGGAGCCGATCCTTTTAACCACACTGGAAATCACGTGCAAGTTGTGACAAACTAACATCCTTAGTGACTAGTGCTATTAAATTATGTTCCTATTTAACCATACATCCAGGATGCTGCAAGGAAGGTGAAAAACTCCCCAGGCCTCTGCCAGTCTGGCTCTTATGGGAAGAAAAATATTCCTTCCTGACCATAAAACAGCTGATTGGTCAGATCTGCAGCATCTGCAAAACGCAGCCCTGAGGCTACCAGTACATGGTGGGGAGGATGTGACTGCTGGAATGGAGTAAAGAGAGGCTCGATGTGGCCTGGGGTAGGGTTTAAATCAGTGAAAGGGGAGGATGAGAAATGAATCCACCCCTCGTGCTCCCCAAGCTAGTGAATGATTGGGTAGAAACTCTGAAGGGGACGGTTTTCCCCCCCCCCCCCCCGACTTTCTCAGTGTGTTCTCCTCCTATGTTCAGCTGGGGCTGTCCCAATCACCACCAGCATCATCAATGCCACCTGTTGTAGCAGCTGGCTGGCATTGTTTTAATATGTTATCTTTGTAATGTCTTTGCCTTAGGAATAAATGTGCTTGCTTAGAAGGAGCTGTGTGGTAATTTATTAACTGCAGGCAATATGCTTGTCATAGCCCTCAGAGAGAAAGGAAAGCACAGATGTTAGCCTTTTAGGCAGCCTGGCTTGCTGGGGACATTGGTGTCAGGCAAGGAGCTGCACAGCCTTAAAATCCCTGGTCAGGAGGATGGGAGATGTTTCTCTCTACCCAAGAGAGGTAAGAGCTGAGAGTAGGAAACTTCTAAGTGGGTGCACGGGTGGGAACATGAAAGGAGAAATACCGGTGCAGTTGCACTAAAACGGACAAAATGCTTCAACTGATCTTGTGTAACCTGGCTGTGCACTCTTTAAGATCATGAAAGTGCACATAAGACAATAAAGTTCCCACTTGTGACTATCTTATGCAGAGTGCATATCAGCACTCTGCGTGGGAGTGCCATGTAACTTCAGTTCTTTCATTTAAATGTTTGTCTTCAGCAGGAATGAGCTACAGTCTTAGGCATTTCAGTGAAGACATTCATGGATTCTCAGTAAATTGATAAGCGTGATGATGGTTGATGTTCTCGGATTGCCTGCTGTCTTTAAAAGAATGATTGTTAATTATTTCTGTATGATAGTATATTTAAATCAAGTTATAAATTGAGAATAAGCTAAACAATTAAATTAATTTTGGCTTTATTTGTTTTCACAGCAGTCTTGTCTATGAAAAAAATAGAAACGTGTTTAACTGGTGCTGCGCAGCCCAGAGGTTAACTGCTGCTATAGGTGGAAAAGATTTATTGCTAATTTTCTAATATCTCTCCTACTTTGAAAATATATTTTTACGGACTGTGAACAGACTACAGTGAGAGAAATGCACTATATATAGTTATGATTCAATGAAAATTTGCTAAAAATGAAAGTATGGTCTGAAGCTGTGTTGCTATTGTTTTACAAATAAATGATTAACAAATTATCTCAGTATGGCTTGACAAATGTTTAACTATAGACAACCATTGTAAAGGTTTGTATCACAATTGTTAGCATTATTAGTAAGGAATTTGAACCTTAATAGGAACATCTCGGTTAACCTGACATATCTTAATTTGTAGCCAAAGGAACGGTGCTTCACAGTGAGGTGACACGATGGTTAGATGCATCATTTCATGGGTTTAGGATTAAAAGATACTAAGAAGCTTTTGCACAGCATGTTGCATCAAATTTACACTGCTGCGTCAGTGAGCACTAAAAGCCAAAAAAAAGTCTTAGTAGATTTAGCAGATTTAAGCTTGGATTCATTTCACTGATTACTTCCTGCTAATGAAATTTTAATTTAATCATTTAAACCTTTAATGTGTTTTTCTCATATGTTAAAAAGTTTGTTTTTCTCTCAAGAAAGCTATAGAAAAGCATGAACAAGTGGTGTACACTTACAAAAATTATTTGTAGAAATACAGATAATTCACTAGGGATTGTGTTTATTCATACAAACTCTTGAAGCCAGTGGGAGTTCTGTTAAAGTAAGGGCTCCAGGATTTAGACACATTTACATCATAAATTTCAAACAATCTATCGCTCCTCAATAATTTAATCTCCATGGAATTACCAGGGTTTTAATATTAAGATATTATGGAGACAAGTAAATCAGCAAACTGATTTAATCTACCTTGTTTGTCAGCTATGTAACTGTACTTTCAGGTTGTTTGTGAGCCTGAATAGTATGGAGAACAATGATTTTTATTTCAGAGATTAGCAAAATAGATGGGTGCTGTCCACAGTCTTCCTCTCAGCCATACCCACTGATTCTGGCAGTGGAGCTTCCATTTGTCTTCCTCCTTTAGGAGGCAAAGTCGAACTTGTTGGCTGTTAACACAGATTTAGTTTTTGTTGTTTTTTTAAAATTCTATTCTAGTTCTGTGCCATACCCATCCCTGTGATATTGGAGTTCCTCCCACTAAAGAGCCTGCTAGTTGTCTCTGCCTCCAGAGCTGCAATAAAGGTGCACTCACTTTTACAGCGCCCAACACCTAAACTCAGTGTTTGCGGGGGCTGTTATGCCTATGCCTCCATTAGGTAAATTCACATTTCAATAGGATAATAAAACACTTTTTTCTTTCACATCGATACAAAGTTACAGCACATTCTTTCTCATTAAGGACTTTTAATGTGCTGTAGCTTTCTAGGGGCTCACGCCACTCTGTCCAGAGGGTGCAATTAGCTCAGGAGCAGAAAGTGCCTTTTTTGATCCTCCATATTCTTTGAGTGCATTGATGGGGCAGTTGTGTATGTTTGGCTCCCAAAGGAAGGCTCAGCTTCGGGAGATGGATTCCCTGCTACAAAGATGCTGAATGAGCTCCATCCTTTCCTCAGTCAGACACAAACTCTGGAAAAGTAAACTGATAACAAGGCTAACTGCCCACCCAACTTACACCTTAGCATGAAGCAGGACCCAGTACATTGTGCCATCTCTGACCAAGACAAATTTTTTAACTATGATATAGTTCACACTTGATCAATGATATGGATATAAAATACATCGCTACCCCAATATAACGCGACCCGACATAACACGAATTCGGATATAACGCGGTAAAGCAGCGCTCCAGGTGGGCGGGTCTGCGCACTCTGGTGGATCAAAGCAAGTTGGATATAACACGGTTTCACCTATAATACGGTAAGATTTTTTTGGTTCCCGAGGACAGCTTTATATCGAGGTAGAGGTGTAACTTCAGATGATCGGTAAAACATATGAGCCAGGTTTAATGCAAAACATTTCACAATTTAATCACTACATTTTATCTTTAAATATTTCAAAAACATATAATTAGCTGTAGGAACATAAGGAAATTCTAATAATTTAAGTGAAAATTCAACATGTAGTACAGTCATTAGTTATTCGGAAAGTACGAGAGTCAGGTTTTCTGTGGACTTTCCTTTTTTCAAGGAATAACTGTCAGATTTGAATGGTATTGTTAAAATGGGAGAAAGCCGTACTCCTCGGAGAGAATGCTCCCAGTAATTACAGTCCTATACAGAAATAATAGAGGACTGCTGCAAGGTAATGGTTTAAAGATATATTTTCTTGCTCACCTGCAGATTATTACCTCTTGACCAAAATATTGGTTATAAACATTTAATTCATTTATTCTCTAACCTATATTCAGTGAAACAATGACAGATGAATCTTGTTGGGGATGGCCAATATTATAAAACTTTTTTTTTATAGTAAATGTCCTATTGTCTCTTCATTCCAGGAAACGCATGCCTTCCAACATGGAGTTTTCATTGAATGTACCAGGTCATGTTCTTTGACAGTCTGAAAAACCATCTGAATCTATTTTCTAAGTTGCATACTTTCCTTCATCAGCTCAAGTCTTCGTGAATTACACTCAGTTCTGCTACTTTAAGTAACTTTCCAGAACAATATGTAAATATTGTCCATTTGGCTTTTTATATCTCTCTCTTTCCTGTGCCATATTCTCAAGAACGTATTCAATGCCAGAGGGCAGATCCTCTGCTGGCGTATATTGTCATAGCTCTGTTGAGCTAAGGATTTGAACCAGCTGAGCATCTGCCCTAAAGAGTGTGAATAGTCCTTTGGATGGCATATTTACTGAATAGTGTCCAAATGCCTAAACTGAATCTTAAAACTAGTAGCATGCTGAACAGAGTGTTAAGAATAACTCTAGTGTACTCATTTTTTTGCAGGATTAGGTCAGTCTTCAGACTGATTCAGGGAAAATATAAACAAACAACCCCCGGTTGGAACACTAGAAGCTGCTGAAGGGACTAGATGGATGTTGCCTTAATATGCCAGTTTAACCTGATCACTCAATATGTTTTAATAAAATGTTGTGCAGACAGCCGTATCTTGCTATCGGTTTATCTGCATAGTGAATTTTCATTGACTTCAAAGGGAAGGTGACAGGCATTTGTCAATAAACAAAATGTTCAAGACAATTTCTGGATAATACACAGTAAAATAAATGCTTACCGTTTTCAAGGGATGCTGCCAAAACGATTCATTATATTTCAGATATAACTATAAGAATTTCTCAGAGGTTAGCCTTTGTTATACAACAAAAAGTCATTTTCTATATTAGAAACTGTATATTACTGGTGATTGTTTCTTCTGGTCTTTTAATTGCTTAGCTCTGGTCCCTAATTTTAAAAAAAACAACAAAACACAGGATAATAATGTATAGCATACAAAATTTCAGATAGTCTATGAATAAGCATTGGAAACTTCAAGTAAAGCTTTTTTTTTTTCTGTCCTAATCCAGTGTCCACATCCATGCATCTGAGATTAGTCTTCCTTGCAAATGTTCTGTGTAATGCAAGGCCTGGGACAAAGTTTGGGAAGTTGATAAATATTTTTTTAAAACTATCCCTAATGAATGGTTACAAATGTCATTTGAAAACTGATGTGCTGTGTAATTTGATTCTGTGTAATCTTTTTTTAATGATTTTTTCTTTTCCCATAAGCTTACAGTAGTATGTGCATTTTCAGAAAGAAGAGATTGGATGAAATCTATATGTACAGAATAAATTCCTCATATGCAACATAAAAATGTGTTGAAAACTTTAAAGTGAAGCATCTGAAGTTAATTCTGGTCCAAACTTTGTCGTTATGTAAAATAAATAGATAAAAATGAACTGCAGAACCTTACTGTGAGGTTAATTAGCAATAATCAGTTAACACATGATTCTTTTGTATGCCATGAAAACTGACTGGGAAGAGGAGGAGACTGACATAAAAATCAGAGAGAGAACAAGGCAGAGCAATGAGGAGAGGGTCCTTAAGGAGAATTGCTACTACTCAGTAGCTCTAAAGGGGATTTTATCATTTGATAATTAGTGTCTTTCAGCATTTATGGGAGAGCAGGACAAGGTTACTCCTCCTTGAGAGGGTGATGGTATTAAAAGTATAGCCACTTGCTTGACTATTGTAGTTCCATGTTAAAAATGTTCAAGAGACCAAATAACCAAGTGCAGACAACTTATTGGCTGATCACAAGACAGTATGGGAAAGAGAGTGTTAATGCATTATCAGTCCTTCTGGGAAGCAGTTTCTCACAGCATATTCAGTTCACCTTACACCAGGGATGGTATATACAGAGGTGGTTTTTACCAGGTAAAATCCTGGGTTTTACCATCCCAGAAAAAACTAATTATTCCCAGTTCAAGGCATTTTCTGGTTTAAAAACTGTTTCATTAATGCACACCACATTACACTTAGTTTTAGGGTATGTCTACACTATGGGATTATTCCGATTTTACAGAAACCATTTTTTAAAACAGATTGTATAAAGTCGAGTGCATGCAGCCACAGTAAGCACATTAATTCGGCGATGTGCGTCCATGTACCGAGGCTAGCGTCGATTTCCAGAGTGTTGCACTGTGGGTAGCTATCCCGTAGCTATCCCATAGTTCCCACAGACTCCCCCGCCCATTGGAATTCTGGGTTGAGATCCCAATGCATGATGGGGCAAAAACAGTGTCGTGGGTGATTCTGGGTAAATGTCGTCACTCAGTCCTTCTTCCGTGAAAGCAACGGCAGACAATCATTTCGCGCCCTTTTTCCCTGGATTGCCCTGGCAGACGCCATAGCATGGCAACCATGGAGCCTGTTTTGCCTTTTGTCACTGTCGCCGTATGTGTACTGGATGCTGCTGACAGAGGCGGTACTGCAGTGCTACACAGCAGAATTCATTTGCCTTTGCAAGGTAGCACAGACGATTATCATCCCTATTGCACCGTCTGCCATTGTAAATTGGCGATGAGATGATGGTTATCAGTCATTTTGCACCATTTGCATTTGGAAATTGGCGATGACGGTTATCAATCCTTTTGTACCGTCTGCTGCTGTCATGGGTGCTCCTGGTGGCCTCGCTGAGGTTGGCCGGGGGCGCATGGACAAAAATGGGAATGATTCCTGGGTCATTCCCTTCTTTATGTTTTGTCTAAAAATAGTCAGTGCTGCCTAGAATATGGGGCAGGTGTACTAGAGAACCAGAGAGCACAGCCACTCCATGTCAGAGCCCCAGAGATCCCGCAGAAATGATGAGCTGCGTGCCATTCTAGGGGGTGCCCCTGCAACAACCCCACCCGTTGCTTCCCTCCTCCCCCAACCCTCCTGGGCTACCATGGCAGTGTCCCCCCATTTGTGTGATGAAGTAATAAAGAATGTAGGAATAAGAAACACTGACTTTTAGTGAGATAAAATGAGGGGGAGGCAGCCTCCAGCTGCTATGATAGTCCAGGCAGTACAGAATCTTTTCTTTAGACATGAAAGGCGGGGGGGGGGGGGCTGATGGAGCTCAGCCCCCAGTTGCTATGATGAGGAAGGTTACCAAGCTTTCTGTACCGTCTGCCGGGAATGACTGGGAGTCATTCCCATTTTTACCCAGGCGCCTCCAGCCGACCTCACTGAGGCCAGCCAGGAGCACTCACGGGCTGATGATGACGATGGATAGCAGTCATATTGTACTGTCTGCCACCGGAAAGGGGATGCTGGTGTTCAGCGCTGCAGCACCCCGTCTACCAGCAGCATGCAGTAGACATAGGGTGATATTGAAAAAAGGCTAGAAACTATTTTTTTCCCTTTTCTTTCGGGAGGGGGGAAGGGTGTAAATTGACGACATACACCCTGAAACACCCGGGAAAATGTTTTTGACCCTTCAGGCATTTGGAGCTCAGCCAAGAATGCAAATGCTTTTCAGAGACTGCAGGGACTGTGGGATAGCTGGAGTCCTCAGTACCCCCTCCCTCCCTCCATGAGCGTCCATTTGATTCTTTGGCTTTCTGTTACGCTTCTCATGCAGCACTGTGCTGAGTCCCTATTGTGGCCTCTGTCTGTCATAACCTGGAGATTTTTTCAAATGCTTTGTCATTTCGTCTTCTGTAACGGAGCTCTGATAGAACAGATTTGTCTCCCCATACAGAGATCAGATCCAGTATCTCCCGTATGGTCCATGCTGGAGCTCTTTTTGATTTGGGACTGCATCGCCACCCGTGCTGATCAGAGCTCCATGCTGGGCAAACAGGAAATGAAATTCAAAAGTTCGCGGGGCTTTTCCTGTCTACCTGGCCAGTGCATCCGAGTTCAGATTGCTTTCCAGACCGGTCATAATGGTGCACTGTGGGATACCGCCCAGAGGCCAATACCGTCGATTTGTGGCCAGACTAATCCGACATGGCAATATCGATTTCAGCGCTACTCCTCTCGTCGAGGAGGAGTGCATAAATTGGTTTAAAGAGCCCTTTATATCGATATAAAGGGCCTCGTTGTGTGGATGGGTGTAGGGTTAAATCGGTTTAACGCTGCTAAATTCGGTTTAAACGCGTAGCGTAGACCAGGCCTTAGTCACATAAGGCAATAGATTTAGAGCTTGAGTTGTAAAAAGTAAAACTGCAGTAGGCATAATAGTAATATCAGTAATATAATACTGAACATCATAATGTATACATTTTGGTTTGATATTTTCTTAAGCAAGTTCAGTTTTCATTATTATATAAATATGTATACCACAAAACTATTAAATTGCTAAATATTTTTCAGTAATTTTCATTAGTATATTCTAATAATAATTTTATTTTTCCCAGTTTCCTGGTTTAAACTGGGTTTAAAACTGGTATTTACCAGTGCTCTGTCCTAAATTAGTTTTTCCAGGAAAATTGCCAACTCTTCCTTTCACAGATGACGTGCTTCCAAAATATGATCCCAAAACTACCTCTGTTTGTACTGCAAAAATGGAAACATGTAGACAGTGCTAAGGAGGAGTACAGAATAATAGCAGAAGCATATAGGACCAAATCAGAAAGGCAAAGGCACAAAATGAGTTACACCTAGCAAGGGACAAAAAAGGCAATAAAAGGTTCTTTAAATCCTTTAGCAGCAAGACAAAGATGAAGGAAAGTGTAGGTCTTCTATTAGTGGCCAAGGAGAGCTCAAAACTGATGACATCAAGAAAGCTGAGGTGTTTAATGCCTATTTTGCTTTAGTCTTCACTAAAAGGGTGATAACGGTGACCAGATACTCAATACAATTAATATTAACAACAAGGGGTAAGGAATGCTAGCCCAAATAGGGAAAGAGCGGGTTGAAGAATATTTAGATAAGTTAAATGTATTCAAATCAGTTGGGGCCTGATGAAATTCATTCTAGGATACTTAAGGAACTAGCTGAAGCAATCTTGGAACTATTAGCAATTATCTTTGAGATCTCATGGAGGATGGGAGAGGTCCCAGAAGACTGGAGAAGGGCAAACATAGTACATATCTTTAAAAAGGGGAACAAAGAGGACCTGGGGAATTGTAGACCAATCAGACTAACTTTGATACCTGGAATGATACTGGAACAAATTATTAAACAATCAATTTGTGAGCACCTGGAGGATAACAGGATTATAAGGAATAGCTGTCATGGATTTGTCAAGAACAAATCATGTCAAGCAAACCTAATTTTCTTCTTTGAGAGGGTTACAGGCCTAAGGAATAGGTGGGAAGCAGTAAATGTAGCATACCTTGATTTTTAGTAAGGCTTTTGACACAGCCTCATGTGATATTCTCATAAGAAAACTATGGAAAAGTAGGCAAAATGAAATTACTATAAGGAGGGTGCACAACTGGTTGAAAGACGATGTTCAAAGAGTAGTTCCCAGTGGTTGTCTGTGAAATGCAAAGTCCTGCAGGGGTCAGTCCTATGTCCAAGTACTAGTCAATATTTTCATTAATGACTTGGATAATGGAGTAGTGGAGAATGTGAATATAAACTTTAAAAAGCAACAAAGAGTCCTGTGGCATTATGCTGTCGTGGGTGAATACCCACTTCGTCAGATGTAAGTGGCTTCCTTGCAGGTGGGGCTGGGGCCGAGGACAGGCTGCCCAGATGTGCCTACCTTTAAGATGCAATGCAGGCACAATTTTGTGTGTGTGTGTGTGTGTGTGTGTGTTGCTGCCGCCTGATTGGTTACTTCCAGTTTCACATGGCGTCCAGTTGACCAGTCAGTCCGTAACACTGCTGTTCGTATTTCCTGAGGTTCTACTGTATCACACCTACATACATATCAGTTTACAGAGCACCAATTATCGTGTCATACCCTCCAGGTTTGCATTGCCCAATGATTCACCAGTAGCTGAAGTAGATCCAGACATTCGCTTTAGATGCTTTATTCAGCATAAGGGTACTTAAGTTGGTTAATGTTCTCTAATCAATATTGCAGTGTTAGGATCCAGTATCAGTAAACATAACATAAAGGAAGTATAAACAGACCCCCATACGGAGCAAAATTGTTTTGAATAACATATGCCACAATTAGAATGTGTTGTCATTGACCCCAAATTATGAATTGTGCTAAGTGGAATTTGTTTGCATGATTAATGCATTGCCAATTCACGAAAGCCTCTGTTTTATACACTGAGGACAATATCATTTAGTGAAGTACTCATCACTAATAAGATCAGGCAATTTTCCTTTTTTGATATCCCCTAATGAACTTGTTATGTCAGTTATCTGCACAGCTTGTGGGAGTTAGGACTTAATTCCCTACACCATTGTCCCTTGTTTTCTTATTGTTTTCTGTGCTCAATACATTAATTTTTACTTGTTTGGTTAAGCAACTTAGAAATGTCATGCATATTATACACTATATACTATTCCTCAGTAACCAGGCCCTCAATGCCAGGAATTATGGGTTTGCAAACTGTTTCCACTGCCTGATATGTGAACTAGTTAAAATGTGCTTTATTATATCTGCCCTGTTCCAAATGGATATCTCAGATCTAAGTAGTCTTGAAATTGGACCCATGATTCCATCTACACTTTAGAGTGGTCTAGTTCGAAAGATACCAGACTGTGGAATGGTTTCTTGCCCAGGTACTGGGTCTCGTATACGATCCTGATACCAAGCTATTGTATCAATTAATAAAGTAGTATACAATGATACACTTGCTTTTTACACAATAACCAAACCGGAACATGGATAAAAGGGATTTATGACAGATATATGCCTCAACTGTACATTATTAAGCAAAGTCCCAGGTATGGATGTAGCATTTAAACTGCTAGGTGGCCTCAGTTTTACCTTAGGCCATTGTCACTTCTTTATAGGTGTTTACATACTTAATTGTCCAATGTAGTTGACCAATCAGTTATCTGTAGGTTTATCTTTTCCTTTTTTCAAGGCCCGGGGCTTTCTTCACTGTGCACTGATACATGTTCTGGTCTCTATAGTCTGTGAGATGCACCCTTAAACACCTTATGTTGATTAACATGATACATTTCTCCACACTTCTCTTGTTTTCAGTAAACCAAATTTATGCCCCCTTTCCCCCCCCCCCTGCTATTTTTTGTGATTGGAGAAGAATGTTGACATTCCTAGTGTCTGATTAAGACTTTGCTATTGAGGAAGAGATGTAAGGACTCTGGTTTTGAACATAACCTTTGGGATCCTTCTCCTAAGGCAAGGAGGCAGAATTTATCAAAGAATATTAATAGGGCAGGCTTGATATGGGTGAAGACATTTGTCTTGAGTGGTGGTGCTGCTGTTTTGGCAAGACCAGGGGCCATATGCCTGTGAGTAGGGTATCTTCAGCAAGTTGCAAGGTTGTAAAATGGAGAGCACTGCTATCGATATGAAAAGAAAATGTTCCCTCTTCTCATTTAATTTTAATTAGGCTTCATTGAAAGAATCAGTTGAATGCCATATATCAAAGAATTGTAATAGGTCACCTAGGAAATGGCTATTAAAATCAATGGATTCAAGCAATCGTTATAACATGCAGTGCTATAAATCCATTTGATTTAGAAACTGATGTTTACTTTATGGAATAGAAACACTACATGATATGGTTTTAATATAAGATAGACTTGGAATTTGAGAAAATACAGCATATATCTTCAGGAACTGTGAACTGTGCTCTTATTCAATTATTAGTCTAACCACATAAAGGCTACATATATTTTTAGAACAATATAAATGGGAGAAGATGTGGTACATTTCCTGGAATGTTTTAAAATCTTGATTCACAGCACAAAGATGACATGGGAGAAGTTTAACTGAACTAATTTGATGAAGGAAAAATATAGCAGGAGTAGAATCATAAGATATCAGGGCTGAAAGGGACCTAGTCTAACCCCCTGCTCAAAGCAGGATGAATCCCCAGACAGATTTTTGCCTGAGATCCCTAAATGGCCCCTTCAAGGATTGAACTCACAACCCTGGGTTTAGCAGGCTAGTGCTCAAACCACTGAGTTATCCCTCCCCACTAAAATGTGTGATTGGCATGACCCAGATGGCACTCGAACCCGGAATCCCCAGCTCCACTAATGGATGCCTTATCCATTAGGCCACTGGGTCTTAAATCATAGACTATCAGGGTTGGAAGGGACCTAAGGAGGTCATCTAGTCCAACCCCCTGCTCAAAGCAGAACCAATCCCCAGACAGATTTTTACCCCAGTTCCCTAAATGGAGATAGCTCAGTGGCTTGAGCATTGGTCTGCTAAACCCAGGGTTGTGAGTTCAATCCTTGAGGGGGCCACTTAGGGATCTGGGGCAGCAAAATCAGTACTTGGTCCTGCTAGTGAAGGCAGGGGGCTGGACTCAATGACCTTTCAGGGTCCCTTCCAGTTCTGTGAGATAGGTATATCTCCATATATAAATGATCATATGATACATAGACTAGGACACTTTTTCCTGCAATTTGGGAGAGACCCTGTGCAGTTCTATTGTACATTTACAAGGTAATAGCTGTGTATTTACAGAACTAACATTACATAACTCAGTAAAAATAATAGAAAAGTCTGCAGTCCCTTTCTCCATTGCTCCACATGCTACCTCTTCTCTCTCTAGTTTTCTCACACCATGTCCATCGCTGTTTTATCTCAGTCCCTAATGGATTATCTTAATGTTAGAAATACTGTCAATAAAGAGGGCTGATAAAATTTTCAAAAATGCCTATGTGAATTAGGATCCTAAGTTCATTTTCAGGAGTGACTTTGGACCCTACATTCGCTAGGCTGCTAAATTCCTAAGGCACTTTTGAAGATGAGAATTAGGCTTCTATATCAGTTAGGCATTGGGATGCTGAGCAGAAGAATTCAGTTTACTGTAAAGTACCAGCTACCTATGATAATTGAAGTGCAGAATGTGTAAATTTTTGATTATATACTTAGTTTTATTTGGTTTTTTTTATTCATCTATAATTTTAAAATTCTGGGAATATAACCATTGTTTGAAACAGTTTTATATTACCTGTGGAAAGATACATTTACAATTTTAAGTGCTGCTAATAAAAAGTGGTATGTGTGTCATTCGGTGAAGTCATGAAATACACATCCCTAAAAACTGCAAGGTACCGTATAAAGTATTACTAACATAAAGTATGAACAGTAGCTGTGTGTGTTTTCAGCTTTAAGAAAAGAAAAGCCTTGCATGTTAACACGTATCATCATCATCACGATGTTCCTATTCCGCTTCAGGCATTTAGCCGTAGTGACGAAGCTCCTCCACTCCTGTCTGTTTCTGGCAAGTCTTTCAGTGGTTTCCCAGCTGTGCCCTAGGTTTTTCAGCTCGGCTTCCACAGCTCTTTGCCATGTTGTTTTCTGGCGGACTCATTTTTGCTTGCCTTCAGGTGTCCATCTTATTGCTACTTCGGTGATGTAATCAGTTTCCATCTGAAGCACATGACAGATCCATCACCAACGCCTCCTGGCAACGATGGTGTGCAGATCCTCTTGGCTGCACTGTGTCAATAGATCTTGGTTTGAGATTGTTCTGGGCCAAAAGATACAGAGGATTTTTCTGAGGCAGGTTGTATGGAATGAAGACAGCTTGGACAGGTCATACTTTCTCATTCCCCAGCATTCTGCACTATAAAGTAGTGTTGAAAGTGACTGTGTAGTCGCGACTCCAGAGCTGGGAGAGAGCTCTCCCAGCGCTGTAATAAAACCGCCTCTGCGAGGGGAGTAGCTCCCAGCCCTGGTGCACTGTCTACATTGCCACTTTTTTTTTTTACACCCCCCTGAGCGAAGAAAGTTTCAGCGTTGTAAGTGGCAGTGTAGACAAGGCCTAAAAAGCTGGCAAAGTATGGGAGGTCATGTTGTTGGGATGTCTTATGCGTTCTTTCATGCCAGCTAATATTGAAAAGGCTAATGCCAAGGTATGAGGTGTGCCTTTATCAAATCTAGTTGAGCGTTCATATCCACTGTTTCTTCCCAGTTATAACCTCAATCTTCTCTTCTCCCAGAACAGTGTTATGATCACTATTCTAAATAACACTGTCAGATCAGCTCGTGTTGATAAAAAGAACCCAGGTTTTTTTTTCCAGGCCTGGAAATGGAATTCCCAAGTTTTAGGATTCTATATGGTATTGTGATGGGAAGAATGTGATTGAGCCTATCCAGTGCAGGATATTAAAATTAAATCTAAACGCAAAAAATAACAAAAAAGGTACTTATTGGAAGTTGACAGTGAGCTAGCAGTGATGCACCATTTTCATCATTAGTGTGCTATAAAACATGAAGGTTCTGTGACAGACACAGCTGTACAGGACAAATATGGGCTTCCTGCATCTGGAAATTTCTTGATTACACTAGAAATGCCTTGAGGCAAATGGTAGGCATCTCATGAAATTTTTTTTGGCAGTTATGAGATTCAGATTTGTGTATTAGTTAAAAAGGGATTAAAAACATGCTCTTTTCTTACTGTGCACTTACTGTACTTTAGTGAGGGAACATGAATTGCCAGCTTTTTAAATAATATAAAAACATTTTGAAACATGAAAGGAATTCAAACCCCAGAACAGGATATTTTTTAATTACCCTGAAGCAACCCTAATAACTTTTTGTTTCCTGCTAGACTATGTGGAAATAAGAAACTGTATTGCTAAACATTTTTTCTCATTGACACAAACCTAGCCCAAATGCTGTAAGCTAACTGCCCTACATCTCAAAAGGGCCAGCATCATGACCTGATAGAATTTTCAATATATTAATCCAGCCTTTGTGCTTTTTCTTTCTCTTTGGCTCCTCCTATTTTTCCATTTCATCATCAGCCTTTAGGTTGGATTTATAGCTTTAGAAAGCTGGTTTTGATTGGATCGACTTTTGATATTAAGTGTAGTTAAGTGATTATACTGAAGGATGGGCACCAATACTCCCTGCATTCTGTTCCTTGCTTTGTAAAATAGGCCCTCATCGTGCAAACAGTTGTGTGTACACAAGTAACTCTAAGAATGTTAATAGTCCTATTGACTTCACTGCAAATCCCCTTCAGTGTAGATGTGTTGTACAGTGGGGCTTGCAAGTGTGTGACGTCAGTGGAAAAATCTATAATGTTGACAAGCCCTTACAACTTTTCTAAACACAAACGTTGTAAAGGGTTGAGAAAACTTGTTTTTTTTAAATTGATTTTTGTAAGTGCAGTGCAGACCTTCCTGTGTTGGAGAATTGATCTGTTTACATCTAATTTTTATCAATTTGTGTGTCCAAATAAGGATTTTAATCAGTTTACCTAAATTGACTCAAAAATCAGTGTTAGGATATGTCTTCACTGCAAAAACAGGTGGCTTTAACATTGAGATAGCTGTCTCAATGTGAAATCCTAGTGGATTAAAGACGCTGTAGTTTTGACCTCGATTAGCTTGCTTTTACCTGTGCCTTGTGTCTCCCACCAGTATTTTACATTGAGGTACCTATCTCAGTGTAAAAAAACACTTTTTCCCCCTTTACACATAGTTTTAGTTAAATCGGTACAAATTTTATATGTCAGTACACTCTTAGTCTGTGTGGCGCTAGACAAATCACTCCTCCTATGCTGCACTTTCCACATCTGTAGAAGGGGTATAATGGTTAACAGGGGTGTCATAAACAGATAGTTAAGGGTTAAAGTCTCTTTTACCTGTAAAGGGTTAACAAGCTCAGTAACCTGAGGAACACCTGACCAGAGGACCAATCAAGGGACAGGATAATTTCAAATCTCTGTGGAGGGAAGGCTTTGTCTGTGTTCCTTGTTTGCTCTGTGTGCTCTCTTTGGATCTAAGAGAGGCCAGACATGTCTCCAAGTTCTCCTGGAGTATTTCCTACTATCCAGTATAGTGAGTATTAGAAAGGCGAATTAGTCTTTTGAATTGCTTTCTATATTTGCAATTGTGTGTTTGCTGAAGGAAATTCTTTATTTCTGTTGCTGTTACTGATTATGCTGAGGAGGAGGGAGGGGGAAGTCTCTCCAGTTTTTATAAGTTAGACCCTGTATTTTTGCATCCTGGTAATACAGAGAGAGTGTACTTTTTTTTCTTTCTTTAATAAAATCTTTTCTTTTTAGAACTTGATTGATTTCTTCCCTTGTTTGGATTTTCAGGGGAAGGGGAGGGGAAAAAAGTGAATCCCTCTTTGTTTTATTCAAGGAGTTTGAATCAAGGTATTTTTCCCAAGCACTAGGAGAGGGGAGGGGGGAAAAGTGAATCCCTCTTTGTTTGATTCAAGGAGTTTGAATCAAGGTATTTTTCCCAAGCACTAGGAGAGGGGAGGAGGGAAATGGTTTGTTTCCCTTTGTGTTGAGATTCAGGTTTGAATCTGTGTTCCCCAGGGGAAGTTTTTGGGGGAACAGGGAGTGTGTCAGACACTTAAAACTGACTGGTGGCAGCGAGAACCAGATCTAAACTAGGATTTTAGTTTAGAGGAGTCCATGCAGGTCCCCATCTTGGAACCCAACAGCTCCAAGTGGGGGAGAAGACCTATGACAAGGGGTTTGAGATTGTGGGATGCAAACACTAAAAAATTGCAAAGATTATTATTATTATTATTTATTATTTATTATTATTGTTCTGCCTCATTCCAGCTATTCTTAAATCAACTCTGTTAGAATCAGTCACTTTCCTGTTAGTTATTTCCAAGTTGAGAGCTATGCAGAGGGAAGTGCAACAGCAAGTTACAGGATAGACTCAAGGATGCTTTTAATAACTGTCAGCACTATTTTTAAAAGGCAAAAAGCCTTAGGAGCAATGGGTGCGGAGGACAGAAATAAATTTTCCATGCTGTTAAAACAAGGTAACTGTCACTAACAGGCTTGTATTGAAAATCATCTATAGTTCTGTAATGCAGTAGTGTTGGTTGAATGTCGTCCAGGTGGCAACCCCAAGGATAGATAATTTTATGCCATCGTAGCTCTTTAAAAACATTTTCTTGATTCGTTGGAATTCAGTTTTGTGTGTTCTCTTTTTGAATATATCTGTGCCTTTCTATATGTGATGATTTACTTATATCAGTAAATAACAAGAAAAAAAATCTTTAAGGTTGAATTATAGTACTCTGCTACTCTGATCTGATGTGAGAAGCTCAAACTCTTCTGATGTCTGCAGAAAGCTCATTTGAGAATGAGGATGAAAAATTCATTTTCCCACTAGAACTGTGAACCAGAATTCATTAAGTTGAAGCTTGCAGAGTAAAATAGGGTCATGTCCTTGTAGAAAATATTTTAATTATATGGCGAAATGTCTGTACTCCCCTGGTTGAAATCAGAACTGAATAACATCTGTTCTGTTTCTAAAAAATGGAGAAAGGAGAATAGAAACATTTAACACTTGGCTTGAAGCTGTTGACCAAATCCTGGCTTCATAATTTTAACAGGTTGTGACTTTTGGAATAAGTTAGACTTTCAGATGATGATCTCCTTAATTCAGCGAACAATGTGACCATATGGTGAGATTTAGCATAGCCAATATAAATTGAAATGCTTCCCAAATTGCATTTAATGGCATGGTAACTTTCAAACTTTCTAAACTAAGCATGCTGTTTCTCACTAAATTTTATACCCCTCTCCAATGTAACCAGAGCACTTCAGCTTCAAAATTCACGCAGATGTAAACCTCCCTTAAATTTGAACTACACCCTTTTTCTAAAATTTTTTAGCCCTTCTCAAAATGTTCTACTTAATCTAGTGTTCTACTTGTATTGAAATGCTGTTAGACTGATTTACAATTATCAAGCATAAGGGGGCTGACATTTTGGCTCACATAGGCCTTTGTTGAGGAAGTAAATATGGACTTTTTCATGAGGAGCATGGTTGGATTTTATTAACTGCACTAGAAAGTTCCCTGTAGCTTATTTGTCACTAATGAATAGCTTTCAGCATCTTTTTTTCCCCCGTAATGTTCAATGATTTACTGCCTCTCTTTTGAAAGGAGCAAAACCACATCAGGCATGTCTCATTTCCACAGCTTCTTAGTCTAATCAATATTCTTCTGTATGCTTTACATTATGTATTTCATATTTATCGAGGCTGTTAATAGCATCACTAAATGAATCTGATGTAGTTTTGTCTGTCAATACATCTGAAAGCCAGTCCATTTTCTTGCTGGGTTGGTTTTGGGTGGAGTGGTGTGGGGGTGGGGGAGGAGGGAAGGGGCGGGGGGGGGGGGGTTAACTAAGAACTTTTCAACTCTTCTTCTAAGACCAAATAACAGCTCTGAGGCTGTTGCAGTGAGGAAAGGAAACAGCCATGTTTTTTTTCATTAATGGGAAACAATTTAAGGTTTCATTACTTCCTGTGAAAATGTCCTAATGCTTTACACACAGCAAAGAGCATTGGATTATGCTGCGAAAGTATATAATTATTTTAAAAAATAATATACAAAAGAAAAAAAAAGAATACAAAAGTCGTCTTCTTACTCATGAGCTCAAACCTTGATTATGGCAAGAAATGAGGGAAAGTGAAACAGTACCACTGGCTTTAATCTTTTTTAATAAATGTAACATGCCCTCATTTTATAGACTACATAATAGTACAAAAGAAGCCAGACCTTTATATATTGCTTTCAATGAGCTCTTGTGAGCTTCCAGTGAAACTGATAATTTACTAAAAGTTTAACTTGAATGCTGGTCTGGTAATGAGTCAGAAAGAAAAGCAGTAGTCTTTTTCACTAATTTTGAATGCCTCTCTGCTCCCAAAGTGTGACTAACTAAAGCAGGAAACGTTGCACTTCAAATAAAATGAACTCATGAAACCCCTTTGCAGGTAGTCAGTTTATTGAGCTCAAGTCACTGTGAATACACATAAATTCCTCACTAAAAGGTTACCACATGTGCTTAATACCTATTGTTCTGACAATTGGACGTGGTCATCTGTTTTCCTCTAAACACATGTAGAAACCCTCATCCACTTTATGTAACAGTAACATGCAAAAATGTTAAAAGCCTTTTAAGACTTGTAGAAATCCGTAAACCAAAGTGAAACCATATTTTTTTTAAAATGTGTTTTACAGAAGTACAGAATCCCATCACAGAGACGTTATGCAGCATGGGAGTTAAGTTTAAATACATGGCTAAAGTAATTCTTGGTTAAACAGTCTGTCACTGCATCTGCAACTAGCTCCATCAGAACTAAGTTCATGATAGAGGTGTGAGGGGGGGTAATAGTCTTGACAAAAACTTCGTATTATTCTGCCACTGAATTCAAGGTCAATGATGGTAGAGAAAGAGACAGAAGCATGAACAAAAGTGATGTTCTAGAATAGTTTCCCAATAAGAGTTGTGGAGGAAAATAACCTGTTTTAAGGTAGCCTTTGATAAATTTATGA
Source organism: Mauremys reevesii (assembly GCF_016161935.1). Classification (NCBI taxonomy): domain Eukaryota; kingdom Metazoa; phylum Chordata; order Testudines; family Geoemydidae; genus Mauremys; species Mauremys reevesii. Next base: position 38,067,331 of record NC_052637.1, on the reverse strand, counting down.
GTGAGATTGTATGATGGGATTGACCGGGGGGGGGGGGGGAGGGGCTGGGCAATACAGTCCTGGGGGTCCCTTCTGGTTCATGTCTTGTCTTCCTAAATCTCATGGTTCAAGACTTCAGCCAGTCACCTTCCAGGGTCAGGAAGAGATGCCGCCGCCGCCTCCTCCTCCTCCTCTCAAGGGTTGCCAGGTGTCCAGTTTTTGACTGAAACACCCTGTCAAAAAGACCCTGGTGGTTCCAGTCAGGACCGCTGACTGGGCTGTTAAAAGTCCAGTTGGTGGGGCTGGCAGGCTCCCTACCTAGCTTTGCGTGGCTCCAGTAAGTGGCGACATGTCCTCTGGCTCTGAGGCTCAGGGGTGGCCAAGGGGGGATCCATGCGCTGCCCCCACTCTGTGTTCCAGCTCTGCAGCTCCAGTTGGCCGGGAACCACAGCTAAAGGGAGCTTCAGGGGAGGCTTCTGCACGCGGTGGCAGTGTGCACCACGCAGAGCCTCCTGGCCGCCCCTATGCCTAGAAGTTGAGGGACATGTCGCCGCTTCCGGGGAGTTCCCTGAGGTAAGCACTGCCCAGAGCCCACACTCCAATCCCCTGCCTCAGCCCTGAGCCCCCTCCTGCACCTCAAACCCCTCCTGGAGCCGGCGCTCCCCTGCACCCGAGCCTGGAGCCCCCTCCTGTACCCTGAACCTGTCATTTCTGGCCCCACCCCAGAACCCGCACCCCCAGCCCAGAGCCTGTACCCCCTCCCACACTCTGAACACCTCGGCTCTAACCCCAGCCTGGGCCCCCTCCTACAGCCCAAACCCATCATCCCTGGCCCCACCCCAGGGCCTGCACCCCTAGCAGAGCCCTCACCCTCTCCTGTACCCCTACCCCCTTCCTCAGCCCTGTAGAAATGAGTGAGGGTGGGGGAGAGTGAGCGACAGAGGGAGCGGGGATGGAGTGAGTGGGGGAGGGCCTCAGAGAAAGGGTGGGACATCGGAGAGCATGGGGCAAGGGTGTTTGGTTTTGTGGGATTAGGAAATTGGCAACCCATCTCTTTTCCCGGGTATAATCTTGGATTTTATTTTTACTCCTTCCTCAGAAGCATCAGAGATACCATGGCTGAGGCCTGGACAGTGGATTGGGCAAGCCAGTGCTCTGCAGTGGTACTGGGAATTCTTTTTCTAGGTACTTGGCTGATGGGGTTTGCCCCCATGCTCAGGGTCTAACTGTTTGCCATATTTGGGATCAGGAGGTAATTTCTTTCCGGGACAAATTGGCAGGGACCTGGAGTTTTTGTTGTGGTTTTTTTTGTTTGTTTGCTTGGTTAGGTTGTTTTTACCTTCTCCAGCATGAGGTGCAGAATCATTTGCTGGAATCATCTGGGTATATATCTCACTTAATCAATTCCCTGCCATTGCAGTGGCCTGGGGAATGGGTGCACCTCAGTCTCTCCTGTTCTCTGCAATAGTTCTCTCCTGAGGGTTGTAATACTTGGTCTAATTTTGTTGTTTGGACTTGGTGTGGAGGTGGTTGGATGCTGTTTAGTGGCCTGTGATAGATACAAGAGGTCAGAGACAATGTGGTGGTTCCTTCTGGTCTTAAACTCTATAACAGAAATAGTGTGTCAGATCCTCAGGACGTCTGCCACATAACATCAGCACTAGACTCCTTTAAAGTACCAGTGTTGAGCATAAATGTTTTCCCTGTTTCTTATTTTGTTACTCATCCTCTACTTGTTCCAGAAGCTGACTCACCTCCATAAATCAGTTAACAAGTTATCTTCAGTCTGTTTGGAGCTCCAGAATAAATAAATCCATTGTTTTTCAATTACCCGGAACTTGACTGGGAGGAATATTGCTGAGTTACAGACAAATTTTATTTTTATTTCTCTTCCTGTAGCACTTAAATTTATAATGGAAACTATAGCAGCATTGATAGAGGCTGTTAAAATATGGGTCTAGCAGCGAACTTGGGTAAATCCAACTTCTGCCAGTGAGACCAGACAAGATACTAGAACCTTCCTGTCCCTGTCTGACCCATTTGTGCTGAAATAAGGTTGAGCAGAGGCTTGTAGCGTAATTGTGGGTAGGACCTATATGTAAATAGACTGTGGAGCACATTTTTCTGCCCTCTCAGCATAAACAATCTGTGTCCCAGTCTAATTCTAGTTGCAGATTGCAGTATATAGACTTCGTTGTTTCAGCTGTAGGCTGGAGACGTGTTCTTTAACCAGTTTGACCATGCATGTTTGCGGGAGACGTTTTGTGTAGGATTAGTGCATTACCTAGAGGCCTCTCCTAAAGATCTTATTAGGGAAAGACTTTGCACTGGTGTGTTTAGAGGACTCTCTGCACCCACTTGTCTCCCTTGCATACATGAACAGGGTAGGGTTTGGCCCTTTATAAATTATTGGACTGGATTTCTGCTTCAGCAGGTGAAGTCAGGGGTTAAATTTACGGATCTCTTATTTGCAAGGTAGTCATTACAATTTAAAAGAACAGAGTTCCTCCTATGCTTGAAATTCATGTTACATCTAGGAATTGTAGTAATCTGATTTCTTGTTTTATACTGTACATGATATGTATATAAGCTAAAAAATTTTAATCTGAGTGCCTAAAATTAGCACCTAAGCCGCTGTTTAAACATTTAACTAAAAAGTACTTGATTTTCAGGGTTGATGAGCACCCATAACTTTCACTGAAGTCAGCGTGAGCTGCAGGTACTTACCACCTGTGAAAATTATGCACTTTCTGTTTAAATTTCTAAATGTGGCAGAAACAAAATTTTTCACACTGTAAATGAAATGTTGAAGCACTTTATCTAGTTCAGGGCTTGTCTTCTATTTCCTGGAGGAGATCCATGGCTCTCTAGTGACATTTCTAGTGACTCCCCGTCCCCATAGTACTTGGGTGACACTTGAATTCTTACAGAAGTGTGGGCAATTCAGTTGATGTGGAAGATACAGCATGTTATGAAAAACATTATAATTTATATTTTGTATCACTTAAGTATATTAAGCATTGTTGTTTTTATTATCTAAAAATGTAACCTGTAGTATTTATTGAGTAGGCTTGTACTACTCAGGTAGAGACATCCCTCTCCCCCACGCCCAACCCCCACTTTTCTTTTTTCTTTTTTAAACAAAATGACTGCAATGTAAATTTTCGGAAGTGGTTAGTGGTGCTGGGTGCTTCAGTTTTTGAGAGATACTTCAAAGGAGTTTGATTTTTTTCAGAGAGTGAGTGCTCAGTGCTTCCGAAAACTAGCCTTTGTGAGATCTCTCAAACTGGGTCACCAAAAAAACCACTCGTTAGTGTTTATTACACAACATCATTATACATTGTGAGAGTGTTTTCTGTTCCCACACCAGCTTGTGTCTATTGCGATTTATTCATCGTTTTCTATCCACTGTTGTAGAAATTTCACTGTGTTTACATAGGGATAGGAAGTATGTATATAATTTTTCTTCCTTGTGATTTTATTACATTACTTTACCCTGCTTGTGAGTGTTCCTAATTATACATCCTGCTGATTGTACAACATTGAAGCATAATGTGATCAGAAAAAAATCTTGTATGCTCCTGGGTCTATTAGGTAAACATGCATAATAAAAACATTATTAAAGTAGTATAAAAATAACTGTTGAGTATTTAGTGAGTGATGGGCACTGTGTGTAAGTGCATCATCCGGCCTATCACTAATGGGGACTTGAAGTCAAGTCTTCCATGTGGCCACCAGGGAAAATGAGTTTGGTGTCATCTTTCTGTTCCAAAGTAATAGGCGTGTAATGATTTTGCCACTCCAATTAAGGGCTAGGTGGGTGTGTTGTGGGTAAAAGGATTGAGGTCCATTGTTAGAGCTATATGGGGAAGCCAAAATATCACCTGTCTGCTTTATAGTTGACTCCAAAAATTAAATTGCTGCAGCTCCAGAAAGCAGTGTTAAGTATACATCGCCAAAGAATACCTGAGTTGTTTATGATGTTTAGTAAATCTTGACTTATTTTTATTTTTATTTTCTCTCTCATTTTTCTCAACATTAGGTGTGGTTAACAGACATCTGGGAAAAAAATCTTATTTTGGGCTAAGTACCAGGGATAAAAAAATGCCCAGTTTAATATTAGGCACTTGTATCCCTTCTCGGCATACATGCCTGCTTATTAGTCACCTTTCAACCATGTTCTTATGATATAATTTGTAAACTTTTTAGCTCCTTTCCCATTGTTTATTTATATTTATGCTGACCTGTTCCAATACACCTGTGATATAGAAATGTGGCACCCGACTAGAACCTAACATGAAGCTGTGTCTGCATGGTAAAACACAGATGCATGTTTCATACATTATTTGTCTAGTGACTAACTCCTCCTAAGTGTCATTTCAGGTCTGAAAGCCAGACTGTCTGGTTTTTCTGACTCACTGGAGTGGGAGAAACGCGATAGGGTTAAATGAAGCCGTCTGAATAGCCTAATGAAGTTTGGGTTTCTTGAGTTACACATATTCTTATCTGAAAGAATAAAGTAGGGCCATTGGAAGTTCCCAAATATTCTGCTCTGTAACCAGGAAAATATATCTATATGGTCAGCATCGTGTAAGAAGATCCTGGTATGACTTTTACTAGAAACAGATTTAGCTAAGGAATAGTAATTACTTATGGCTAAAGTTGTTCTTGAAATTTTTTCACTACATATGAGGAAGAACCCTTCTGTATATTTTAAACATGTATATGTAGCTCATCTCATGTTTTATGATTTCTTCAGTTTCTCTGATGCCTTTAGTCTGTAAGTTGAGCTGGTTGAATTTATTTTAATGTAACAGTTTCCTGTCGATAAATGCATTTTCATTGAAATTGATCCATTTCTTTGGAATGTTACTTTTGACAAAATTTTAGATGGAGTGGGGAGTTTAAATATTTCTTTTTTGTTTTTTCTCTGACTTTTATATTATGTTAACACTTATTATATTTATTTACATACACATTAAATAAAATATATAACATTTAAATTGATGGATCCACATTACATAGAAGTCCAAACAAAATTTATCAAAATGATAAAGTCAAAAGAATACTGTGAAAGGAAACTCTAAATTGACACAAGAATGAACCTAATTTTCTAATACATTTTTGATAATATACCCTTGGGATTCAGTGTTTTTATTGTTATTGCTGCTAGCAGACCTAGGTAACGGCTAATGCTATCTGCCTAATATGTTGAGTCTCAGGTTTATTCTTTCCTTTCTCAATGTTGCCGACTCTTGCAGTTTTACATGGATATATGATATTTTTCATTAAGTTCCAGCTGTAGGAATCAGATTAAGAACATTTTTTAGACAAAGCAAGTTTTCCAGCCCTTATACTTCAGAAAGTTTGAAAATGTAAACCCTAAATTCTCCAACACCATGAGGCAAAAAATAAATAAATCTAATATTGATTTAAAAAAATCTCATGACTTTTTGAATACTTAGAGTTGACAGTACTTGGCAGGAGATACCATTGTTAAAGAATTAGCCCCTCTGGAAGGCTATGTAATAGGAAAGTGTGTCTGGCTATTAATTTTTTTGAAAAAGTTCTAGCAAGTCCTCAGTGCATATGTCATCTGCTATTAGACAATTTCTTACAAGAAGCCACATCTTTTTAATGTTCACAAATTAAAATATTGTATACATTCGGCCCTTTAGGAATTTGCTTACATAATCAGAAAAAGGGAAAAGCCTCTGCACGCTGCCCCTGTCCTGCCCCAAGCAGTGGCTCTGCAGCTCCTATTGGCCGAGAACCACAGGGGGTGGCGCCTGCGGATGAGGCAGCAGGCAGAGCGGCATAGCTGCGCCTCTGCCTAGGAGCATCAGGGACAGGTTGCTGCTTGCGGGGAGCCGCCCGAGGTGAGCGCTGCCTGGATCTAGCACCCTGAAACCGCTCCCGTGCCCCAATGTCCCTCCCAGAGCCCCTGCCCTGCACCCTCTTCTGGATCGCAACCCTCAGCCCTGCACCTCCTCTCGCACTCCGAAACCTTCGTGTCTGTTCCTCTGCCTAGGAGCAGCTTCCGAGGAGCCACACGGAGCTAGCTAGGGAGCCTGCTGGTCCTGCACCGACTGGACTATAAACTGGCCTCTCTATGAAGATAACACAGCTTTTACTGCATATTTATTCCTCCTACTATACTGTATCCTCATTTTAAATGGTATATTTTATTAAGGGAAGGTAATACAGATTAATTATACTACAGTAAAATAAGTATGTCTTTGAACTGTGCTTTTTACCTTAATAGTCATCTTATCTAAACAGCAGATGTTGTTTTGTGAAAATAAAGCCTATTTGTAATGCACTTATGTTTTCCAGTTTATTGATTCATTTAGAATAATGTACACAAAAAATGGCAGGTAGCAAATTTCTTGTACATGCAAAGTGTAACGCAGATCGTGTGGAATAATCGTTTTTAAGCCTTTTGTTTTAGCATACTTTTTTTATGCCTGTTTTGTGTTACCCTAAAAGCTTTTGTGGCAAGTTTCACTAATACTGAACAAAAGAATTCTGGGAGGCTGAAGGAGTGCAATTTTTAGATCACTAGCTGTCATAGGGCAGGGAGAAAAGTTAGGCTTTGGGATGGGATGTTAAATATCAAGGAGCATATTTTTGATATGGAACCAGGATGGGACAAGGATCTGCTAATTATTGTTGAGAAACAGGATCAGGACACAAAACAGACCTGATATTTGAGAAATGCCTGGAACGACATCTAGGAAGATAATGGGACTGGAGAGTAGGAGATCTCAGGAGGATACTGAAGGGTTACTGTATGAGAGAGATTTTTGTACCGGTTTCTTTAAATCAAAGCAAATCAGTGAAGGCGCCTGTAGATTTTGGTTACCTGCTCCCAGTCCTGAGTTCATGTGATCTCACGGATCCTCAGATGCAGGCTATTTCCTCAACAGATTAGCTATTAAAAGAAATATACTTTTCACATTGTCTTATCTGAGTATGCCTAAGAAGAATTAGTGTGGCTTGAATGGTGATCATTGAATATCAGATGCTGCCTATTAACATGTGAGGTATGTATAATTGATTTTTAAATATTTAATGCCATCCATCCATTCCATCCATCCAAAGAAATTGGAGTTTTTTTCAGGATTCTTCTCTGCATAACACCTTCCTTGGGGACAAAGTGGGTGAGGTAATATCTCTTATTGGACCAACTTCTGTTGATGAAGAGACAAGCTTTGGAGCTACAAAGAGCTCTTCTTCAGGTCTGGGAAATGTACTCAGCGGGTACATCTACACTGCAGTTAGACACCCATGGCTGCCCCATGTCAGCTGACTTGGGCTCGCGGGGCTTGGGTCCCTCGAGCCCAGGCCAGCTGGCATGGGCCACCTGTGAGTGTCTAATTACAGTGTAGTTGTATTCAGAGTGTCACAGCTAAATACAAGGTGGAACAGATTGTTTAGCGTAGGAAGTTCATACATATTTTAAGGTACCATTCAAGGTGAAATAGCCCATCAACACCTGACTAGTCATAGAGGTGAAAGGCAAAAAAACCCCCAGCAAAGCTGGGGACAATTTAAGTGGATTATAGATTGTTGTAATGAGCCATAAATCCAGTGTTTCATTCTGTCTGTGATTTTTAGTATCTAGCACATTATGAATGTTCGCTCCCAGGCTGGTCTTTTGAAGGTATTCTGCAGGTTTCCTTTGAGGGTGAGAGCTCATAAGTCGGATATAGAGTGATTGCTTTGGGAAAAGTATTCACCCACTGTTACGGGTTTGGGTTTTTTAAATCATTTTTGTGGGAGTTCATTAGAGAGCCTAGTGATTGTCTGATTTCACCCACATTATTACTGTTGGGGCATTTAGTGCACTGGATGAGGGACACCATCTGTTGTGATAGGCTTCTGTAGGAGCCATCGGGGTGCTGGAACAATTTGTACAGTGGGGCTGCTGAGAGCCATTGAACCACACTGTAAGCCCTGTATATGATGGAAACCACTTCAAGCCAGCGAGGGCAGCAGCACCCCTAATGCAAGCACCTATGAGATCCATGGATCTTGAAATTTATGTTGTGGGGGGTGATGATCATATCAGTGCAGGTATGTCTACGAGTTTTCTTTGGGGACATCTGTTAGGTGGTCAGCTCATCTTTGACACATTTTATCTTCCTTTTTTATTGGCTTTCCCTTTTGGGTCACCTTTTTTTAATACTCCTGGATCTGCCATACCAAAGAGCTTGTCTTGTAGAGTCAATGCATCCATTAGTATATTTAGTGGTTGTTTTTTTTTAATATTAATACATCATCCCAGGTGCTTATAAGTGCTTTGTGGACAGAAAAGAATAATTTATAATGGCATTAAGCTCACAGTATAAAAAGGGTTCATTGTTTGTGGCATCATAAACCTTAGTCGTATTCCCAGAGCAACAGTTAAGTTGATTTAGTTCGAAAAGTCTTTGTAAATGGTTATCATTAGTGCAACAGATCCTTTAAAGCTCAAAAGAAAATTTTCTTGTAATCTTATAGTGTTTGCTGAAGTATACTTTAATGTCTTATTCAGCTTATTTTCAAGAGCTGCTCACATGAGCCGCCTTAATATTTCTTACCTACTTTAAGCTCATGGCAGGTTTGCACTGGTGGGTTGTTGGGTGCAATTGGTTTCATTTTCCTAAAACAGGGCTTAGTTTTCAGAAGTTAGAGCAACATTTTATGAAGATGCTGAATGGGTTCAGCTTACTATTGCAATACTATTTGATTTACCTCAGAGTTCATTTTTGCTGGCTCTCTTCTGTTTTGGAAAACGTTTATTTATGAAATACATTATAAATGTGATGAATCCATTCACAATTTATATATATATATATATATATATATATATATATATATATATATATATATAATTTCAGTGGTTTCATTGATTGCTCACATTTTATATTATTCATACCTTTCCCACTTCTGAAGCTACAAGTATTCTCTCCATGAAATAGGCTCTCTGAGTGCCATTTCCCCCATGTTTGAAATGTCTTTAAGGAATTACTGTACTTTTTATGACTGCCAATCCCAAGGAACATAATTTCTGCTTGTTTTGAATCAGTAATAAAAGGCTCAGTATGTTGGGAAAAACCTCTCTTTTTCCCTTGGAGAAGCAGGGAAGGGTAGAATTTTCTTAGCTGGATAATGGGTTTCAGCCATGTTTTTGGCAGTTCTGCTTATATGGTTCAAACTCTGTTAACACTGAAGACTTATCCTCAATAATAACTTTTGTAATTGTGATTCTTCTAATATTTAAAAAAAATATATGTATTAAAATGTTATTTTCCCTTTATCCAAGCTCATTGCATTTTTTTGTCAAATCAGGACCCTGGGAGGGGTTACTATTAATTTTGGAATGAAGTCATATTTTAATGATTGATTAGAACCAGAATAGTGTTTAGTTGGAAGCCTTCAGTGGGTAACATGACCTTTTAATAAAGTGTAATTAATTTGGCAAGTCTCTGTAGCAAGCATTGGATAATGCAGAAAAAGAAAACAACAAAAATACCCCTCTTAAATCACCTTTTGAGGTGTACACATTTCAACTGATGGACTACACAACGTTGGAATAAAGCCTTTCTGAAATTGAATAGACATTTAAGCTAGGATTTTTAAAGAAACCCAAGAAATTTGTGGCTTGATGTGCGCCTGTTAAATTCAGTGGCAAAACTGCCATTGGTTTCAGTAGTGCAAGATCTCAGACCCTTAGGGCTTGTACATACTACCGCTTATGTAGGTATAATTTATGTCGTTCACTGAACTTTGCTTTTTAGGGATCCTGAACCACGTTACAGTAATGGCTTATTATATTCAGAGACGTTTACCCACTTCATTTGTTTATCCTGAGTTGTCGTTCTTTTTGTGCATGTGTATTACTGATGTATAGGGATAGGTGTGTGTCTGTGTCTGTGTGTATATATATCTCTGTGTGTGTATGTATTAGGGTTGTCAAGCGATTAAAAAAATCACGAATAATTGCATGATTAAAAAAATTATTGTGCAATTAACAAAAGAAAACCATTTATTTTAAATATTTTTGGACGTTTACAACATTTTCAAATATATTAATTTCAATTACAACACAGACTACAAAGTGTACTGTGCTTGCTTTATATTTATTTTTTATTACAAATATTTGCACTGTAAAAAACAAAAATTGTATTTTTCAATTCACCTTATTCAAGTACTGTTGTGCAATCTCTTTATCATGGAAGTTGAACTTACAAATGTAGAATTATGTACAAAAATAAAACAATGTAAAACTTTAGCGCCTACAAGTCCACTCAGTCCTACTTCTTGGTCAGCCAATCAATAAGACAAACAAGGTTGGTTACAATTTGCAGGAGATAATGCTGCCCACTTCTTATTTACAATGTCACCTGAAAGTGAGAACAGGTGTTTGCATGACACTGTTGTAGCTGGTGTTGCAAGATATTTGTGTGCCAGATGCGCTAAAAATTCATATGTCCCTTCATGCTTCAGCCACCATTCCAGAGGACGTTACCATGCTGATGATGGGTTGTGCTTGATAATGATCCAAAGCAGTGCAGACTGACACATGTTCATTTTCATTATCTGAGTCAGATGCTACCAGCAGAAGAAGGTTGATTTTCTTTTTTGGTGGCTCGGGTTCTGTAGTTTCGCATGGAAGTGTTGCTCTTTTAAGACTTCTGAAATCATGCTCCACATCTCATCCCGCTCAGATTTTGGACAGCACTTCTGATTCTTAAACATTGGGTCAAGTGCTTTAGCTATTTTTAGAAGTCTCACATCGGTACCTTCTTTGCGTTTTGTCAAATCTGCTGTGAAAGTGTTCTTAAAACGAACATGTGCTGGGTCATCATCTGAGACTGCCTTAATGTGAAATATATGCAGAATGCGGGTAAAACTGATCAGGAGACATACAATTCTCCCCCCACGGAGTACAGTCACAAATTTAATTTATACATTTTTTTTTAACGAGCATCATCAGCATGGAAGCAAGTCCTCTGGAATGGTGGCCAAAGCATGGAAGGGGCATACGAATATTTAGCATATCTGGCATGTAAATACCTTGCAACGCTGGCTACAAAAGTGCCATGCAAACACCTGTTCTTGCTTTCAGGTGACGTAAATAAGCAGGCAGCAGTATCTCCTGTCAATGTAAATAAACTTGTTTGTCTTAGCTATTTGCAGAATAAGTAGTTGGACTGAGTGGACTTGTAGGCGCTAAAGTTTTATACTGTTTTGGTTTTGAGTGCAGTTATGTAACCAAAAAAAATTTGCATTTGTAAGTTGCACTTTGACAATAAAGAGATTACACTTCAGTACTTGTATGAGGTGAATTGAAAAATACTTTTTCTTTCGTTCATTTTTACAGTGCACATATTTGTAACCAAAAATAATAATATAAAGTGAGCACTGTGCACTTTGTATTCTGTGTTGTAATTGAAATCAATATTGAAAATGTAGAAAAACATCTAAAATATTGAATAAATTTCAATTGGTTTTCTGTTAAGTATGATTATTCGTGATAAATGTTTTAAATCGTGATTAATTTTTTTGATTTAATCGCATGTTAACTGTGATAGCCCTACTCTGTGTGTATACACACACACACCTTTTTTGCTGCACAGTATTCCCAATTTTTAATAACTACGTAGCATTTTATGAAGTTCTGAGTGATTTTATATATGAATGTACTGTACTGAAAAATATCTTAGCATAGCCATGAGTACCAGTTACTTTGAGCTACTGTAATTAAAGCTGTATCAGCATATCCACTATAAACCAGATTTTTAGGGCTTACAATTTGTTAAAAATTTGCTGCAGGTTACCACTTCCCACACTGTGTGAATTGAGCAGTGAATTATGTGGTTGGTTTTGGTTTTGTGAAGGAGGCAAAAAATGTTAACTGTTTTTTTTTTTTTTTTTTGGTGAACCTACATGTGTACTATTGCATTTTAGTATTTTGAAAAATTATTTTCCAAATTGAGATGGAAATTTTAAAAATTCTCCTGTATCAGCACAATAAATGCTTACCCTGTAATGCAGGATACACCTTCATTATGTAATTTCCTTGTACATCAAGGCATAGGTGTGCTGGAGTGTCCTCTTAGAAGCCCCTTGTTAAAATTCCACCATAACATTTTTATGTATGTGTTGACCATGTTTTGAAATGTGATTTAGGAGGGCGGATTTCACATTACTCTGACAGGGCTCACCTACAGCCTGTCAAATTATACCTAACTGAAATGACTCATCCCTGGGACTCAGAACAATATTTCTGAACAGGAAACTTTTTATTAAAAATTTTGGGAATTAATCAGATTGCAACAAATGTCAGGCATCTGCAGGGAGGGGGAAAAATACAGGGAAGATCCCTTGTAGACAAGAGCTCCTCATCTCCTTTCAAATGACAAAACATGAGCACTGCTGTATTATCAGTATACGCTGTATACTTAAGGAGCAATACATAAGCATTTCCAGTGAATATGTTTGTTTGTACAGTGGTGTTGACTTCCTCCTCGGTTATGAGTCAGTGTTGGTTGGTGTGGTTTTTTTGTGGTCACACTTCATTTGTGCAAATACCCATACCCCTGTTACGTAGGGTTCATCGCAGGTGAAGGGGGTATATTTATTAAAAGACTTCAGAACATTGCTGAAGATGAAATTAAGATGAAATTCAATTAACAAAGGCCCACAAGGCTCTCTTCCCTATTTAAGCCCCGCTGTAGTCTTCCAAGGGGGGATAAGAGGGTATATGTGAGCAGCCAAGTGGGGTCACTATCTCTGCATTCTGGAAGGAAACTTTGTGAGGCCTCAGTTAGGCGAGGAATGGACCGTTAGGGGAGGAGCCACTAGTTTGATGGTCATGAGGCTCTAGTGACCCAAAATTCTCCACGGAAGGGCTAGGCTGGGCTAGGCTCGTGTCTGTAGCATCCTGCTGTTCTGTCGTTTCTCTTGCTCCTTCTCCCCATCCCACCCCCTCCTCCTCCTCCTCCTCCTCCCACCTGTTCCCGCTAAGAAACCCTTGCAGATTTCTTTGCACAAAGCTATTGTGACAGGAGAAATGAAGTGAGGGTTGAAACTACTGTGGAGCTATATGTAAAGTTTTATGCCTGTCATCCTTCACCAGGGACTCTTACTGATTTTTTTCCCTATGGGCTGCAAATTGCATGCAGAGTTTTAAGATTCTATTATGTGTATGGAAAGATTATAGAAGTTGTACATAAGGTTTTTTTGGTTGTTTTTTTTTTTGGATGCACCAGAAGTGTGCATGCTCGTGTGTCTATGTGCAAAAGTATAATGCACACGGGGGAGGCCGGCATCTGATAAACAGGCCCTTATTAGAGTTTTATTATGAAGAGCTTGAAATTCCTCATTATGTCAAGATAATAGTTTGTTATTCCCTTCATTGGTTTGTCCTTTTGTGCTTTTCTGATTGTTATAATTAGAAAAATGAACAGATGGAATCTTGTATTTTTATTTTTCATTTTATTACAGGCTAATAGAGAATTGGTACAGGAATGCATAGTTTTGTTAAATGATGTCTTATAATATCACTTTTGTGATTAGTGCAAGCATTTTAACAGCACAGCAGAGCACATGCTATGTGCAGCCCGTCAAATTATTTAATTTAAACATAGGGAAACATAAATTGAGTTTAAAGTATATTTAGATTGCAAATTTAGCTTCTAAGTAAAATATGGTTGCTCTAAAGCAAAAACTTGGATTTGTTAACTTGTGGAATATTATGACTGCCTCAAAAACTTGAGAAGTTCCTATGATTTATCTTTATTCATTTAGACCTGACAAAAATGCCCTTATTAACATAAAGAAAGCTAGAAAGGGCAAGTGAAGACAGACTGAGGAAGAGGAAAGCATATCCATGCTGGTGTTTCTTTGGCTCAGTGCCCTGATTCTCTTAATGCTTAAATTCATGTAGTCACATATCAAATGTAAATATTAAATAGCACACAACAAATGTCACAATAACATTTACTTTGTGGGAATATATCTTTTTCCTTTTGTGGAATCATGAGCTTTGTTCCTGTGTTAAACAGATTTGCAAGGCATAAATATTCTGCATTAGAGTGCTGATGAACTATTCGTTACTTTGCTAGAATAAAATATTCTAGGTTAATATCAAAGGGTGTTCCAGGCTTTTGAAAGACACTTCTTGGTCATCAGTAAGTATTTTGCAAAGGATGTGTTTTTCTGACTCACCTGTTTACCTTCATTCATGTTTGACTAATTAAACTGGAACTTAGTTCATCAAATGAAACCTGTTTTGCATGATGTATTTAGTGGTGAGATATTTTAAAGGTCAGACTCCCCTGAATAGTTTATCAGGGCACAGGAGATTTCTAAAATACTGGAATCTGACCTTTAAAATACCCCACCACTGCATACACCATGCAAAAGACGTTTAATTTGATGAACTAAGACCCAGTCTAATTAGCCAAACATGAATAAAGACAAGAAAGCAAACTTCTGTGTCTACTCACATGAGTAAAGTTACCTGCAGAGTCCACACCACCAGGTAGGAACACCTGTCCCTTCCCCCCCTCTACCTATCTCTTGGGTTTGGCATCAATACCCAGTGCTGAGCAAGTGAGGTTCAGTTTATGGTGAGCTCTGTCAATTAGGGCATGTTGACTATTGTTATGTTGCCCTTTAGTAAGACAATAAGGATAACAACATTTCATTACCTCGGCATTCAAGATTTAAGTTAATTTTAATCACAATCAACCACAGTTAATCATTTTGGCAGCACAGCTATGTCTGCTGATCACCTAGGGAAAATAGATATGTCTATGCAAATATGGTCTGCTCCTGATGTCTTTTCTTCCAGTTCATCAATAGACAGCAGGGGACAGCTCATTTAGACCTTGCTTACATCCTCCCCCTTGCTGAGAATTTGTCGTCCAGGAAAATCACACTTATTATTACACCAGGTCCATTAGTTCTTTTCATAGGGTTTTAGGAAGCCAACTGTGATAAGCCTGTGAGCTAAGTGTATTGGTTCTTCACTAACCACCCCAAATCATCATGTTTACTGGCCTGGTAATCCTGTCACACCTGTTGAGAATGGATGTTGCATGGTCAGGGGGAACTTCTCTGTGCACCAGAGATGGTGAGGGTTCCTTTGAGGGTCCCTCAGCTACTGATGAAGGCCCCTGTATGTCTTGTTCTAGTCCTCGTTAGTCTGAGGTGCTTGAGATGTCTTCTACCTGTATGTCCCCACTGTCCATCAGCCTACCATATTGTCAGAGTCCTGAGAATGCTGATGGGGCAGACTCATTGTGTTTGTTTGATGTCATTGGCGGCTTTGGTGTGCCAACAGTGGGCCTAAATACTTCCCCCATGGGGTTTAAGGCCAAAGAAATGGCGGACTCACAAAGTTTGGAAAACTGAGGCTGAAGTCTGGTCTCTGGTCTGACCTTATAGATAGGCAGATCTCTCAGTATTTCTGCCATTATGTAAGATAGTGCCTTCCATCTGTCTGCTATCTTGTGCTTGCCAGCAACACCCAAAATTTTCAACAGAATCCTGTCTCCTGGCAGGAGCTCTTCAGAACGCCCCCTAGCGTCCCCCTGGTGCTTATTCCTGTCTGAGTTCTTACAGGCTCTAGCCATACCTAGGCGATAAGCATCTTACAACTTTTCTCTTAATCAGATGACGTATTGGTGATACATCTCATAGCTATCTTCAGCCTCCAGTATACCGAAGCATAAGGCTATGGGGAATCTGGGTTCTTGCCCAGACATCAGGAGACATAATGTGACTTTTGTGGCACTGTATGCATGCACCAAAAATGCAACGTGTTGGCTCCAAGGTGACTTCTGCTCAGGATGTGAAGTTCCTAACATACGTAACAGAGTAGTTGTAGCCGTGTCAGTCCCAGGATATTAGAGAGACAAGGTGGGTGAGGTAATATCTTTTACTGGTCCAACTGCATGTTAGAGGCCTGTGCATACCAAAAGAAGTAGTCAGTCACTACTAAAATATTCCCAGCATTCGTTTTGGCCACTTTTAAGACAGGAAGTCAATGCATATCAGTTCCAAAAGTTTGCTGCTGGTGATCTTCTACAGCAGGGGTTCTCAAACTGGGGGTTGGGACTCCTCAGGGGGTCGCGAGGTTTATTACATGGCGGGTCGTGAGCTGTCAACCTCCACCTCCAATCCCGCTTTGCCTCCAGTAATTATAATGGTGTTAAATATATAAAAGTGTTTTTAAATCATAAGGGGAGGGGTCGCACTCAGAGGCTTGCTATTTGAAAGGGGTCACCAGTAAAAAAAAAAGTTTGAGAGCCACTGTTCTACAGATACGTGGCTCTAGTGGGTAGAGTTTTCCTTCGATCACACCAGTGTCTCACATTTCCTTTGAATGTCCTCAGCTGTCTGGTGCCCAAAGAATCTTCTACAGATAAATTTCAGGGTTCTCTTAATTCCCAAATGTCCAAAGGCTTTGTGCAGTGCTCCCATGGCCAGGGTTTTGTCCTTGTTTGGTAGCACTAATTGTGTTAATTGAATTTGTATAGGATGTGCTGTAATTCAGTGCAGAACAACCTGAACTGGTTTTAGTTTTCTCCATTTTCTCAACAGTAGTTTGCCCTCTGCAATAATTGGGGCTGGATTTTCCCCTCCTTCTTAGCAAGCAGTGTGTCACAAATATCATTTGGGCCTAGGCAATGGAGATTGGTTTAACACAGTATAATTCACTGAAGCTAATGTTACACTTTCAGAATGGAGACCCAACGTTTCTGCAGCACAACCGTGAAGACTGCCCTGAACCTTTGACTCTTGATGGCTCAAACTGCAAATAACTCTCACTCCCTTTGTAGGAATCACAACCACTTCTGAAACCTGATCCTGAGACAACGCATCCTCATCTATGGTGCCTTTACCTTTTCGGTACTGAATGCTGAACTCATAGCTAGTCAAGGCAGCCACTTATGGATAGCCAAGGCGGCCACCCACCTCTGCCCTGTAGCATCCAGATTGGCACTTGTTAACACAGAATCAGTGGATTATTGTCTGTCCACACATGCAATTGAACCCCATACAAGTAGTGTCGAAACTACTCAGTGACAGCCCATTTTGGATAGGTCTACACAATGAGTGGCATCCCACAGCAGCAGTTAGGGTCCAAATGGTTGCAAGGATCCACAGTGTCTCTGTTCAGGAGGCTTTAGGTACCTCTTATCCCCTGGTGACAACATTCAGTGGGTTTACAACAGTAACATAGTCCTTCACAAATCCCTTTTAGTCTTTTCATCTCACGCAGGAGCCTCACTCCCAGCCACCTTATTTGTATTTTTAGTTAAAGTTGTTACTAACTTCTTTGACTATGACTGTAACCCAATAGGTGTTGCAAGTAGCTTAGCTATGTTCCTTTAATTACTTAGGATCCATTGCTGTTCAAATCACCAACAGCTTGTTCAGTTTCTTTTTGGCGTTCCTTGATCGCTTCTTGAAGTAAAATAATTGCTGCCTTTTTGGCTTTAATTTGTTGCTTGTTTTTTTCTGGCAAATTAAGTTAATTAATTTTATAAGATACGTGATAAGGTTTCTCAAGCACATTTGGAACGAGGAAGTAAACGAAAAATGGACTAAAAGTACTTAATATTCAGATCTTGGCATTCAGATCTGGAGTCTCAATATTTATATTTATGTCCATTAAAAACAGTATTAAATTAAGGAAATATTTTGATTTACAACTGTCAGTAATTTGTTAACATTTAAGCTTTTGGAAAACAAGCCATATAATTATTACCAAAAGATCACTTCATTTTCTAAAAATCAAGGCTTTATTGTGATGTTAGCACATTATTCTGGTCAGTTTTCAGAGCTCTCAACCATGAACTGATTTATGCAGTACCTTTTAAATGTGGTGCAGCCTGTTGTAAATTGACCAAGTAGTTGATTTAATATGAGATGAAAAATCAAGTATTCTCATGTATCCTAGGGCTCTTACGCTAAAGACACATGTCTAAAAAGCTTATTAGGCATCTCATGATCCAACCGTAATGGGTTAGACTTGGCTAGTGGCTATGCACAGCTCTGCCCGCAGCAGAATCAGTGACAGTAGCATTGTGAGCTCTGTGGAGAACTACCGTCTGCCTTCTTACCAGGAAGTATAGCACGTGTGAGGATAGGAAAGTCCTTCTAGTTACTCTGTTAAGATTGGAAATTTTAAGATTATGTTGGGTCTTTCTTTAAGATGACTGCTCATGTCTACTTCTGTTCAGGCACAGCTAGAAAAGAAGTCTGTTTATTCTGAAGGTGGGAGGAGGAAAAAGAATAGAAGAGATAAATATGTCTTTAAAAATGACTTGATCAGTAATTTGAGCATATCAAATGAAAGTATGGATATCCCTTGTTAAATGTCATGTTACTATAGTTTATTTTTAATAGTTTATAATAGGTTGTCCTAATGTGATGTCGTCACATTGCCATAGGAGTGGGGCTATTTTCAGGTAGAAATCTGGAGGAGAAAACCTTAAAATAATCTGAAAAGTAGGATTGGAGCAGTGAAACTGCTCAGATCTGAAGCTTGTATACCTTAAACTGCTCTGTAAAATAGGATTTAATGGCAAATTTGCTCATAAGAATGATGAAGTTGCATAATTGTCTTATTTCAGCAGAAAAAGAACATTATAGGCAGTTATTATGTATAGTGCTTTTCACCTAGGTGAAAGGATTAAGGAGGTAGGAAATGGAGTGTTGGAATGTCCCTAGGAATATAGTTAATAATTTCTGGTTGGCTTCTTGATTTTTAGTGGGCAAGTACCCTTCCCCACTTCTAAACCAGTCTTGTGATTGTGGAAGGAATCTTGCAGTGGAACTAGTGCTATTCCACTGCATAAGAAGCAGACAGGATTCTGTGAGCCCCTGACATGACGATATGTAGGTGCTAAGTATTATGGGTAGACAGCTACCAGGTTTCTGCCCAGTGTTGTTTGCACTCTGGTAATAGCAGTAGTAATAGTTTATAAATAAAACAGCTCATCTAGCCTGCACAGAGCACAGTAATACAAACAGCAAAATTCAGTAGTTGGGATTGCTATAACATATATTGCCAGTTCTTCAGTCGTCTTAAACATGCACATACTCACTGACTTACAAGTGAAGCAAGCAAATCAGTGGGAGTTTTGCCTATGCAAGCATTACTGGATATTGCCCTTAGTTGGTAATTGACCTATATAAATGTGAGATGTTAAAAGATAAAGGAATAAATAACAGGTGTTAAAAGAATTGGTTAGGCCTGAAATTGTAAGTCGCTGTAAAAGTTAGTCTGCCATTTTATTTAAACCTCTAAAAGAAAAGTTGAATAACATTTCACAATAATAATGTAAGTAGTAGTATTTTAAAGTCCATCTTTGATGCTCAAAGGTGAGGCATTGCAGTAATTTAGTACTCCGCATTTTCTTAGTCCATTCCCTTTACTATTAGCAGTGTAGCCAGATAAAGACCAACTTTCTCAAAGTCACCTTATTTTCAAGTTAGGGGCATTGTTGGATTTACTATAATATGTGAAGAATCAGTTGCCAATGTTCCTCATAAATGTTTATCAGTTTGCACATATGTTAATTGGCTCATGTGAAAGAGCAGTGCTGCCTCCCTTTTCCTCCTCTGATGTATTGACTGAAATACTAGCATCTACCAAATAGATTGAAGTGTGCGGTGTTTTCCACTGTGGCTTCTAGAGCCAAGAGTAGCATAATTGCAAACTACAGTGAATTAAACTTATAAAAAAATTACACAAGATGTCTATTACTGTTGGTTGTATCCAGGATCATTTTTATGCCATTATGTGTTCTTGAAATAGCTAAATTAGCATCATTTTTGATGGATGACTTTAGGAGAATTATTACTTTAATAAGATAAAATGGGGCACCTCAAAGGAAAGATATTAATAGGTTTATGAAAGTACAGCTAGCATTTTGCATAGATACTCAATTTTTACATAGAGATTACTGTATGTAATTAATGAATAGATTGAAAAAGCCCTGAAGGTTGCATATCACGTGTTTCAGAAACTGCTTTAATACTTAAAAAGCCCTCGTTTCATAATAACCATTATAAGCATTATGGGATGTACAGTTGGAAAAAAAATCACTGAACCTTCTTAGCTTGTGAACAGAGGGTGCTTCTTGTAGTGGAAGAGTGCAGGGGAAGTCCTTGTCATATCCCATAATGCTTCACACTGGGAAATGCAGTGTATAAGGTCTTTTTAACTGTGTACTTTTTAAGTATATATACACACACTGAAACTGTTTTAAAGCAGTGGCTCTCAACCTTTCCAGACTACTGTACCCCTTTCAGAAGTCTGATTTGTCTGGCATACCCCCAAGTTTTGCCTCAATTAAAAACTACTTTCTTACAATATCAGACATAAAAATACAAAATTGACACAGCACACTATTATTGAAAAATTGCTGGCTTTCTCATTTTTATCATATAATTATAAAGTAAATCAATTGGAATATAAATATTATACTTGCATTTCAGCGTATAGTATATAGAGCAGTATAAACAAGTCATTCTGAATGAAATTTTAGTTTGTCCTGATTTTGCTAGTGCTTTCAGTGTAGCTAGTTGTAAACATCTAGATGAGCTGATGTACCCTCTGCATACCCGTAGGGGTACATGTGCCCCAGGTTGAGAACCACTGTTTTAAAGCATGTGACTTTTATATATAAATACAGGTAGGAGGGCAACTATATTTTTTACCTTTTTACTCTTTTCATCCCTTTTTTAAACCATCTTCTGGTTTATACTGTCTGCCCTGCCATCCATTGTGCTTGGTGCTCACTCCCTTTTAATGTACCAAACGATCACCAACTTTTCTTAATATGTTTATACATTAATCCATTAAAAAGTAGGTGTACTCACTACTTTGAGAATAGACTGTCATGTGGTAATGATTCTCATTAAACCTCTTCCAACTATTAAAAAACAAACTTTTTTTGGTTCCAAAAATGTGTCTTATTTTAACCTCTGGCCCTATACTTCGCTACTTTGGCCCATAATTTTATTTTTTCACTCCTCTTGATTTAGCATATTTTTGATGTATATTTCAATGCTGTAATTTATAGTAATGTGCATACACTCTCTCTCATGTATATAAGCTGCATTTACCTAAATGTTGCAGATATTGCAAAGCCAGGTTAGTGTCCATACCCACATCTTTTGGTGCAAAGGAATGAAATGGGATCTGCAAGAACTTGTGTAGGAGGGAGAAACTGAATGTCCAAACTGTCTGCATTAGCCTTTCACAGAAAGAAAAGATTGTTCTTCCTAGTAGTGGGTTTTGCCTGGATGGAAATAAGCTACATCTTTTATTCAGTATGTAGCTTTTTCTTTTCACCATAAAAGTAAATATAGTACTGTACCTCATTATTTCTCTATCATTAATATGCCATACAAATAGACTGATGGAGGAAATTGTTAGTTTAAGATGACTCTTACTTTCACTCAAAATTCTGGATAAATATACAGAGCAAATACCATCTCCCCCCTCAATATAAAATTTCAGCCTGTTTGAACTAGACAAAAGGGGAAATGGTGCAACAGAGTTAAGTTTATGTGTTGCAGGGTGTGTGAAGTGATTGCCTGGTTGGCATAGTTTCAGAGATAAGACAGGAGGAGCAGCCCAATTTGTCAATATTGATTTCACATAGTCTATTTTTCTTATGAGAGCTTTCAAGTGGAGAATTTGAATATATGAAATGTGCTGCTTTGCTTCCAGAATATACTGCAGGAAATTTTAAATTAATTAATTGCACTTGGATATTTCAGAGAATGTCAAATTACTTCACAAGTATCAATTAGATATTGCACAAAACCTCTGTGGTAGAAAAATTGTATCAATTTTGCAGATATCAAATTGAGATTCAGAAGTAGTATGACCTTCCACTGTGTTTGTAGAGCAAGCCAGTTGTACAGCTGAAAATAGCCTACAGGTCTAACACATGTATGGCCTCTATCACCATACTATCTCAGTGCCTCACAAACCCCTGTGAAGTAGGCAGATGATATTATCTCCATTTTATAGATGGGGAATTGAGAGACTCATTGATTTGCCCAAGGTCATGCATGAGGTCTCACAGGTCCCAAACTTGCATTCTAACCATTGGACCAATCTTCCATTTCACTTCTAGTCCTGTGCTCTTCTTCCTCCTCTCTTAATAGCGAGACAGTTTTAGTGAATACTGTATATAAGTAAACTAGCTAATAATAGTTTAATAGGTATAATATACACTAATTACATTAATCTTTCCGGCATTGCAAACCTTTTCCTAATGTAAGATTGTAGTGCTGCATAATACATTGGAAATGGGGTTGTATTATCAGCAGTGCTGCTCTTGAGTATTATCATTAAGTGTTTCTGTTTGGCTTTCAGTGTACTTTTTACTGATTGAATTATTCATTCTTTCAACATTTTTTTCATTAGGGTTTGAATATTGTGAAATACAAGAATGGAAACACAATACAGAGGAAATGCTTCTGAAAACTATTGCGTAGAAACCTAAATATGTGACAGAGGGAGGGGAGGCCATATCTATATGAGATACAAGTGTAATAATGCAATGTAATATAATGCTCCAGTGTATATTCTATAATTTCATAATATCCTTGTCCCAATAACACCTATGAAACATTGGAACCGATCTCATACATTGTAGCAGAAGAGGTGACACCAACACTGTATGCACCTCCTTTTCCCCCCAAAAGAGGTGTTGCTTCATGCTGTCAAACCCACATATGCATGTTGAAGGATGCTACTTGCACTACAAGCACTTGTGGTTCAGTCACCCAAATAGCTGACCACAGTTCTATATAATTTTAGAAAAAGACAAGCAGGGGAGATGTGCACATACGTGCACACACACCCAAACCCATAGCTACTTTGTCTTAAGTTTTCTGCAAATAAATAAGTATGATTATATTTTGCAGTATCTTTCTATAGAATATTGTCTTCCACTTTTAGTCAAAACCTTTTATCAGTATTTTGCTTTAAAAAATAATTTGCTAGGATGGGAGGGAGCATAGTTTTTCTGCATTACATGGGGTAGCATGAGAATTGTTGAAATGTTGATTTGTGTGACTATATCTGATTGGTTTATCATTTTCTTCTGTATTTCAGAAAGTCTGCGTGTTTATAGATGAAATTAACTCACATCCAGATGCCCTAAACGATCCCAGCTCCACAGCACTGCTCACTTCCAGTGCCTGCCATGCACTTACATGGCCCCATGCTTTAGAGGAGAGGGATAGCTCAGTGGTTTGAGCATTGGCCTACTAAACCCAGAGTTGTGAGTTCAATCCTTGAGGAGGCCATTTAGGGATCTGGGGCAAAAATCTGTCTGGGGATTGGTCCTGCTTTGAGCAAGGGGTTTGATTAGATGACCTCCTGAGATCCCTTCCAACCCTGATCTTTTATGTTCTGTAATATGTGTAGATTGAGATTATAATTCTACCTTGTGGATCGGAGTGCATGTTGAATCACTCATTAAGCACTTTGGTCTGGGCCAAGGATATAGTCTCCAAGTGCTGTTTTGAACTATGACTTGAAAATCATCAGATAAAAGCGAGTGAGAGAGATGAGACTTTGGCTAGAAAACTGGTGGAAACTGACTAAAACAAGCACCTAGAAAGGTGATGAGAAAAGAGACAGATTACTGAAGCTGTGAAAGCATGTAGACTTTCTGGGAGAACACCCTGCAGAAAAGATGTGATATCAGGGGACGAAAGAAATTCTTAACAAGACAGGTGCAAGTAATGAGCCTTCTGAGGTTGTATGTTGCAAAAGACAAACTTAAAACTGACAACAAGTATGTTAGTTATTAGAGAGCTGCAGATTGAAAGGACCTATGCAAGTGTCCTAACCCATATTAGGTATATTTTCACTTCTGGTGAAAATAGAAGTTTTAAAAGTTTCCCTCTGTTTCTTTTCTCTAATTCTGAAACTGTACTTTGTATTCAAATGGAAGTTTCATTTGTGTTTGGCTGTTAATAGTTAACGATTTCTCAACTTGGCGTAAATATTTGTTGACTATTAGATAGTATAGTCACATAATTAGTGTGGTGTACTGTGGTGTTTAAATAAACTTGCCTACTTTTTATGTTCCTTATACTAAATATCTCAAACCCTTAGATACTGAGTTTTTGCAATAAGCACCAACTGAATTCTGATATTTGACTTCCAGGAATCGGATGTGCAATGTTGGGAAATGACTAAATTGTGGTTATTGGGTCTTATTTCTGTTTGAAACTGTTCCCAGTCTCTGTGGCCTTTGATGTAGATTCAGGACACAAACATAATCTTGTTGTTAGCTGGTCTGATGCTGACAAGAGATGATGGAAAACAGACAATGCAAGGAATCGAGGGAAGAATTATTTGTGATTGCCTTGAGAAAAAAATGTTAAACCTTCTGTAGCGCATCAAACATAAGCTGCTTTTCTTTGCTTTCATGGCCTCTAACAGCCTATTATCTCTCATTTGCTACTGAAATATCAACTCCTGCTTCCAATCAGCCAATCATGACAGCCTCCAAGGCCCACATATTACATTTTCAGACAAGCAACTTTGTGCTTTCTCCCATGCTGTCCCTCACTTGAGAGGAGCACACCAAAACATCTGCAAACATCTACCTTATCTTCCTTCAAATCCCTCCTTAAAGTCTCTCTTGCCTCGATGCCCACAATAAACGTGTGTTAGTATGCTGGTGTTCTGATACCATTTCCTAGAATGCTGACTGTATTGATTCATTGTTTCCTTGTAATCGCCAATCTCTCCATATCCATTTGTTGTCTTATACTTAAATTGTAAGTGGTTTAGGGCCTGGCCTATCTTTTTGTTCTGTGTTTGTACAATACCTAGCACAATACCTAGACTAGGGCTCCTAGACATTTTGGTGATATAAGGAAATACGGTAAAATGCCACCTCATATTTTAGAATTGTATTCTTTAGCCAGAGACATAGCTCCTGGTATTTGAGGGCTAATAGTACCCATCTCATAATTTGAGGAATTAATTTTTTCTGTACTTTAATGTAATGTCTTATCATGCCTAATACTTTCAGACCAAATGAAGACAGATTTGTAAATCAAGTCAGGATTGAATAGTTTCAGCTGACACTGAAAGATAGTAGTTACTATCATAGAATATCAGGGTTGGAAGGGACCTCAGGAGGTCATCTTGTCCCATCCCCTGCTAAAGCAGGACCAGTCCCCAACTAAATCATCCCAGCCAGCGCTTTGTTAAGCCTGACCTTAAAAACCTCTAAGGAAGGAGATCCTACCACCTTCCTAGGTAACCCATTCCAGTGCTTCACTACCCTCCCGGTGAAAAAAGTTTTTCCTAATATCCAACCTAAACCTCCCCCACTGCAACCTGAGACCATTACTTCTTGTTCTGTGAGCTGATTGAGTTAAGAGAGAAGAATGTCATAGATTATTGTAAAAATAGTCTGATAGCTTGCACACAAAACTATATCTGAGAAAATGAGGAGATAAATCTTGATGTTAGTCTGACCAGACCAAGAAGGTGGGTGAAAGATCAGTTGCATTCTGATTGATTCATAGAGGGGTTTTCCCCCTTCAATTTTAAAGCTACCTCTGCAGCTCATTAGGTGATACATTCATTAATTGCTTGATGTGGTACAGAAAATATGAGATTAAGTCAAGTAGTTGGCAGTATGTGCACATTGGGGAAATTTTGTGGCTTCAGTGCAGCATGAAAATGATGCAGGGCTCTAAGTTCTTCATTATTCTCTGACTTATGGAGAGAGAGTCATCTGCCCTTATACTATGTTTGTAACAACACAGTTTTGAAATAACTCCTCTCTTGTTTTATTCCACAAAAGACAGCCTACACAAACAGAGCAACATCTACTTCTGCACTTTGTTGCCTCTCCCCACTGCTCTGTCAGACCAGTTCCACCTGTTCCTCTGAAAACAACAGTTTTCAAAGCCGCTAAATAAGCAGAACTATGTAAACAAACATAACTGTATTGCCAGCATTATGAAAGTCAGGTAGTTTGTTAATATCACACCATTTGAGAGGATAGCTTTGACGCTAGTGGAAATATGGCTGAATAGGATTTTAAAAAATGCTTAGGATTCACAAATTTAGTTACTGTGGGGAGAACTGTCTGATGTCACTATTGTGAAAAAGGTCCAAGATGACTTCAGAAAGCACACTGGTTTGCACCTTGTCTGTACAGACATATCAGGCCATTGGGTTAGGCCTTTTTAGGAAATGCCTCCTTTACTGAATGCTAAAGCTTTGCACATTAAGGGTTATTGAATAAAGATGTTGGTTTTTCAACATATTGTAATACCAGCAGGTCTCTCAAACTTTGCCTGGCTTGTATTGGAAAGTGCTGGTTGGAATTTTTTTCTAAGGTGGTAAGTTAAAATTTGTGTTTGGCTCTTCTTGTTTAAAAAAAAAATTGACTAGCTTGTTAACTGCTTTCTAAATTGTAAGCGATATTATTTTTACCCAATATTACAGTTACTTTGTGTATGTTGTACACAAACCATCATACTGACTAGTGTCAAACCTCTGGGATGTGTGGATAAATGACTCACAGATGAGTGGAGAGTGACACTAAGTATTTTCTCTTCCCAGATCATCTGAAAGAGCAGATTGCTTCTGTATTTACTACTGTAATATTACATTTTCTGAGTCCTCACTGTCACTACCATACATTAAACTTACCAGTAACTATATTTTTGAGCACACAACTCTCAGCAGACAGCATATTATGAGGGTAAGATCGAAACCCTCACATATCAGATAATTTAGAATACAGTTTTAAATTTGTGGCAGTATGTTGTAGCTTTAAGTGACTATTGATTGCAGCATTACAACATGATTTTTTTTTAAACAGCAATATGTTTTTCACAGCAGTTGGCTAATGTCAGAATTAATGAGCTATAAGTGCTAAATGTGGCTACATCTTCCTACCATGAATCTCCAGTCTGGACCTGCTTACGATTATCTTTTTTTTGAGGATTTGGGAAAGGAGGAAGTGGTGGAGATTTATATTTTATCTGTATCTTGCTGGCCTGTGTTTGGGAATGGGTTGAATACTATTACAGTTGAACATTTTGATAATTGAAACTATAACTAATGTAAAGACATTGAGATTGTAGGTGAATGCTTATTTAGTTTTTATAAATAAATCCTATTATTAAACGAACACGTTGATGTTATAGTACTAAGGTAATATAGTGTTGGGCACTATAGCAAACCCAGAGATAGGATGAATCACCCTCGTAAATCCACATACAGACGGGAGATTTACTGTAGGATGTGTTTGCGAGATGGGCCAGTATACCTCTTAGCACATTCTTCCTGGTTTTCCAAATCTGTATTTGGGACTTCATGCTCTCTGCAGCTTTGCTGGGAGCAGGCAGGCCTGTGGATGTAAAATTCCAGTGGAGCCCTAGATTTACATTCATTACATGCAGTTTCCCAGAGCCTTTTGTGTTTTTATTTTCCTCCCATGGTTTGTGAGTGAAGCATGCTACTGCAGTGACTCTAGGATGGAGAAAGAGGGAGGACTAGATCCTTAGCAGGTATAAATGGGTACAGTTCTATTGCCTTAAATCGAGTCAGCTATTTATGCTAGCTGAGAATCTGGCTCAATGTGCCTTTTCTCTAGTCACAAGAGGCACAGATCTCTACTTATGAACTTTCCTTTCAGGGTAGTGCGCAAGACACAGATTATTTTTCTCTTGGCCTTCCTTCCAGCCATTTGCCTCTTCTGGCCTGGGACTATGAGAGGATTCTGCCATTGCAGCGCCTCAAGGAAAAGAGTTTTCTCAGAACAAGGGGAGGAGTATTTCTTTCTTCTCTCTGGGCTGTCCCACAGATCTTTTAGGGTCCTTGATTCTATTAGGTATTTTAAGCCGACTTCTCCAAATTAAAACTTTAGAATTTGGATGATTTTTCCTTCACAAACGGTCAAGCCTCTGCAACAGAGGGTCTGTCTACCTGCCTCCAGCTGCAGTGTCAGAGGGGAAAAAGCAAGAGAGGCTGAGCCGCTGGCAGTGACTCAGGGCTATGAAGGCTTTGTCATTTGTATACTTTGTATACTACAAAGACTTTGCCATTATAGCTATCCCAGCAAAGCCCCCTACTGGAAATGCAGCATGTACAGCAAAAGGATTTCTTTTGCCATTATAGTTAAATGACCTCCCCAAATGACATAAGCTACACTGGCAAAAACACTGTTTTGTCAGCATAAGCTGCATCTATATGGTGCAGTTTTTTTGCCATTTATATGGTGCGGTTTTTTCCAGACTCCTAACCAACATAGCTATGTTGGCAAAACTTTGTAGTGGTCTAATGGGTTGCCCTCCTTCCCCCTTTCTTTTTTATCTTTGTAGCTAATTGGCTGGAGCACAGGCGTTGACTTTTGTTTTTGCCGGTAGGTGCTTTCTGCCTTCTAGTTTCACAGTGCACCACTTACTGGCAGCTCGTGTGTGCTGACCACTTCCTTTTTGTTTTTTCAGTGGGTGCTTGAGCTCCGGAGCACCCACGGAGTTGGCATTTATGAGCTGGAGACTGACTGTTGAGTTTGTTCTGATATTTCCTTTTACCAGGGCAGTAAATACTACAGCATTTGCTTAAAATAAATGCATGAGTCAGTGAATACACAATATAAAACCATAAAATGGACCGTTTTGGCTGGCAGAAATTGAACTCTGGAAATCCATTGAATTGCAGCCATGTGTTAAACTAAAATTGTACCAGTATTAAAAATAATATTTTCCATTTTTAAACACAAGATAATTAAATGACATTTCAGCAGAAAATATCTTGTTTCTGAAAACATATTGACAATTGTTATTTTTGTAGCATTGCCATCCCAGCATGTGCTACTATGTGCTATTTTAAATCTCTCTTATAATATATATAATTCAACACACCCAAAATATTATCAAAAACCAAAACTTAGTGTTTAAAATAGTATTGGAAAAAATAGGTTAACATGACTCTTGTTGATGTTTGGAGGAAAAGGTAGGGAACATAACCACAGGGATTGGAGTCATACTAGTAAACCTCCAAAAGACCTGAGTAATTTTCCTCTTTTATTGTTTAGTGTCAAAAACCCTATAGGAATCAATCTGACACTGGCTACTGTACACCATGTATGTCAGCTCTTGTCTACTTACCCTATTGGTAAAATGTGCAACAGCAGATTTCCTTGACAGTTCTTTCTAAAGCAGTAATATAGCCTGCACTACAAAGAAAGTGATGAACACAATGTGACAATCGTGTGACTTCTTAACAGCTGTAATAAGCAATGTGAAACCGCTACCACATTTTCAAAATTGTATAACAGGTGAATGTCAGTGCTGCTTTTCATCCTTCTCTTAAAAAGTATCCCTAGAAATCTCATGCATTTGAGGCTTTGATTTTACATATTGGAACGAATTAGATACTCCTTTTTACTAAAAAAATTACCCAGACATATATTGAGTTGTTTGGTAGAATACATGGATTAAGATGTATTTGAAACCTTTTTCATATAAATGTCCAAGTATTGAGAAATAACATGTTTGCTTTGAAAATTGAATTGCTAAACTTCAGATTTTATATCCAGAAACTACTGATATTGACATTTTTTCACTTACATGTAACACATGCTTGAAGGCATAATGCTACACACGAGGTTTTTTTAGTTTCTACCTATTAAATGAAGAACGTGGTGTATGCATAATATTCACTGAAATCAAGAACTGAGAAAGTACCGAGTCTCTTCAATTAGTCATTAGTCAATAAGAAACTGTACTGCGTAGAGTTGTTTGATGCAATAGAAATATCATGTAAGATTAATGAAAACATCCAAACTGAAAAACCACTATTACATTTATTAGATTGGATAGTAGAACATTAAAGAATATAGCTATTAAATTGTCTTTACTGTTACTGGAATTACTGAAAAGAGTGTACATTGTTTGAAATCTTAGATAAAATATTAGGTTTTTTTGTGAAATAATAGAGCAGAAAGAAACAGGAATTATTGATATCAGAATCTTTCACTCCTTTTTCAAATGTGGACCAAAGGCCCTCACAGCTGAGATTGGCATTTTATAAGAAAAGTAACTTGCTTTCAATTTATTTTTAATTCACAAATCTCTCATTCAAAAACATAGTATGACCCCACCCAAAAAATGAATCTCTCCTGAGAGACACAAGTTTTTTTTATTTTCAATGTGCCATGACCCTAAAAATGTAGCATTTGCAGAAGAAATTGGTATTACACTGTTCAAAGAAAACAAAATGTTTTGTTGTATTCTTATGTTAGCAAAACTTCGGTGAAAGCACATTAATATTCCCAAGTGATTTCTTAGGATTGTAGTGAATAGGAAAACTTGATTTACTACTACAGGAATTGAGTATCAAACACTACAGTTGTTATGCTAACAGTTCTGTGGTAATGCAAGATTTCATTATTAGTCAGTGGAAAATAAATCTTTGGAAGTTTGGCTTAAAAAAACGCCGGTCCTACCGCGTACCCCTAAAGAAGTTTCTCCTCTGAGTTCAACTGATAAGATTTGTATCTTCTGTGGTCTTACTTTACACTTGGCCGTGGTGAGAAATACACTGAAGCCAGTGCATTACAAATGAGGGGAGAAAGGTGGACTGGTAGATGCTTCCAACTAATGAAAGGTCAGCTCATTAGCTACTTAATTAAGTAGAGCAGAGAATGGCTGTGTAGCTTTCATCCTTCGAGGGGAGGCAGCAAGTAAACTTGTTTTGATACTGTAGGCCTCAAGATCAACCCACTGTTCTACGTAATATAATACATAACTCTTTTTTTCTACTACAGAAGATAATTCTTTTTCCCATTGTAGGAGTTTCATATCTTGCAAGCTAGTTTATTGGGATGTTCATGGTACATGTAATGACTAACCAGAAGGCTGAAGGTGAATATGTACTGGGCTTTCAGAATGAGCTGGTCTTAGGTACATTTTCTGTAGGAGTAAGATGACTGGCAGTCTCTTTGTTCTAAACTGTATGTTACAGGGCCAGCTACACTGTTAGCATTTGACAAATAATGTAAAGATTAAGCCAATACATATGTTACCCAGTGAGTTAAATTGTTGGGATCTGAGCATTTCCAGCTTCTTTGGTTATCCAGAGGCATGTTCCAGCAGCAGCTGGCAGTTCTGAATGATGCCAAGTTTTGGTTTCAGCTGACAAAGGTCAGAAGCATAAACAGTTCCTCAAGGTCTAATACTGGAGGGGGTGTAGGATTGCTGTAAGCTTAGGATAGATATTAATGAACAGTTTAAGGTGCTATTAAAATGCTAGGTGCAACCCAAGACCGAATGAACTGTTGCGAAAGTCAGAAAAGGCTACGCATGTAATATCAGTCTGATTAAGATGCAAGACACAAAACTCTATCTGATAACATTTGAAGTATTAAAGTGTAAAGAAACATGCATGATATAAATTTGCAGGAGTCTTGATTAAAATAGTGATAACTGAAGGTAACTTGCACAGTTAAAGTAGCAACTGAGGGAAGAAAAGATGTAAGGGAAGATTGAGTAAAAAAATATTAGGGAACTTGTGATAAGAACAAATGGCTATGGCTGCCTTGGGCAGTAATAATTAATAACCAGACATTCAGAAAGTCTTAAAATGTGTAGTCTTATTTCATGCCATCCTTTGCTAGACCTTCTCTAACTTATTTATCGAATCACATGCCAGATAAATGCTATGTATTTTGTTGAAGTATAATAAAGGTCAAATAACAAATTATGTTACGGTAGTTATTACTTTTAAATAACACAATATACCAAAACATTAAAAAATATTCAGTATTTGTCTTCCATCACTTACTGCTGATGTTATGTCTTTGTCTTTCTTAAGCTGATGTTTCACGTGGTCTCTGTTAAGGGAAAACATGCATCACATAGACCTGAGATTTATCCTTTGGGGAGCTTATTCTTTTGGATTGCTTTTGAAGAGGGGTGTTTTAATGGTGAATTAGAATTATTCTGCACTTGTATCTTTATTTGAGAATTGAAAAGAGGCTGAAAATATAATGGCAATATGTAATTATACTCACGTTTACTTTAAAATTATAATAATTTCTCATCCTTTTTTTTGTTAATTATTGTAACGTTGTCCCTATTTTCATAGACTTATAACTCTCATAAGTTTCACACTGAAACCTTTCTTTCCAAGAATGAGGGCCATATGTTATCATTATAGAAAATGTTTTGTTTCCAGATTAAGAAATGGTTTCAGAAGTTGGTTTTATGTTCCATATAATTTTAATACTAGTATCCTAAGAGTGAACTCAGAAATTATTCATAAAGAAGTTAGTTATCCATGTGTACTATCTACACAACAGTTTCACCTGTAACACTAGTTTTGGGTTCAAGGCTTGGCGGCATTAATTATTGAATTTGTGCGGCTTTGAAGTGGGGTTTAAATGGTGTGTGCATACATACACACACACATTTGCTTTCACACGGCAAAAAATCATTTTTATTTTTTATTGGAATCGTGCATTAAGAGGTGGTTCTAATCTAATTTTCTGTGATCAATCTGAGAATTAATATTTCTTGTTTTGAAAGTATTGAGTATTTTGCTTGCAGTGATGCTGATTGCTTTTTTCCCCTGCTTACAAAGATAATATGTAAGCAGGACACTGGGAGAGAGCTGTGCATCATTTCCATAATGACTTGTTAACTCAGTACATAGTTGATTAAATCAAATTAATTAGTCTATTATGATTACTCAACTGTTAGTTCAGATGATTCTAAACACAGGCTACTGTGCTACATCTGGAAACGAACTTAAATGTGTAGTCTTAATATAAGCTTACTATACATTTTTGAAAGAGAGTGCACTTAAACCTTTCATATAAAAGTATGTATGGGAGTGTTAGTCTGATAGTTGATTTTACTTTTGTGCACTACACTTTATGATGTTGCTTATTGATATCTTTACTACTAGTTTTCCAAGTACAATCCACTCCACTTAAGTGCATTAAAGGTCACAACTTGATATTCTTATTCACTGCTTCCTCAGTTCTTATTTGTGCAAACGTCAATGGGAGTTTTCTATGTGTGTGTGTGTGTGTGTGTGAGAGAGAGAGAGAGAGAGAGAGAGCTCTTACCCCAGGTGCTAGACTGATATCATTGAAACCGAAATCCTTTAATTTAATTCTGGATGGAATGTGTCATGGCAATAAAAGATATTCTTCCTACATTGCCCCCACACTATCAGCCATAATATAGAGTTTATCACATAGAAGGGAGAGAATTAGATCAATACAATACAATTCCTTGGTGGTAAAGTAGAGGCTGTCCACTAGGAACTAGAATGAGACTACAAATGCTTCATAAAAACCACTTAATAGCTAATGTGCCTAATGGATCCTTTGTAAATATATGGAACACCTGTACAATTTGGATTCAGTCCAGTTCCTCCTTATATTTGGCTGATTCTCCCTGCATATTTTCCTGGATCATTCCACTTTGTTGTTTCCTATTTGCTTATTCATCATGTTCTGGAGTGTCACTGATAGATTATGCTGGTTATCCATAAGCTGCTTGAGTTGTTGTCGGAGCATTGATCAACAGTCATTGAGAAGACTACTAAGCCACTCTATTAGTTAACAAAGCCTTTTCTTTAAGGCAATCCTCAAGACCCTAAAATAGGGTTTCCTATAAGGGGCCATCGGTTGTGATGGGGATCCTTTCAGACAGTGGTGACAATTTACTCTTTGGACAAAAGAGGAATTGGTCTATCCATTTTGGATGCTTTGTAGAGAAATTTGTTGTTTTAGAGAGAACTTTTAAACATAGCATAAAAAATTAACTTTAGTGGATTTAGCAAATGTAATGAGATAACACGAAGATAACATGATATGTGGGCTAAAAAGCTCAGTTTTATGAGGGACGTTGGCAAGAACATTTCTCATATGATTTTTTTTATTTTTATTTAGCCTGTTATTTACTGAGAAGAAGCTGTTTTTGGCATTTTTAATAAAAATTTAAACAGTCAGTGGTGTATCATGGACAAGTTTATTGTTCCTAACATACTACTTATCCACTAAGTATACAAGCCATATTTGCTGGTGATACAATGAGCATATTGATTTGCTTTCAAGAGACTGTCTGGCTTGTCTGCTAGATATCTTGAAAAGGTGTCAGGTTAGTGCTCATCCATATAATGCATCTTTAAGCTGTATGGGACATCCAGGGTTGCACTTCATCATGCGGTCTCCTTGGTTGTCTTGGAAGGAGAAAGTAATTTCAGGGGGCCTTACTCAGAAGGGACATGGTGTAACTTACATCTTCAGGATCGCTCAGTGTGTAAATTGCACCAGCTTGCCACCTTCTTCAAAGCTATTGTGGCAGTGTTGCTAAAAAAGCCATTAACACAACTCAAATCCAGTGAGCCTGTAAGAAACCTGCCCTTTACCCTTGCTGCAGTTAACTAAATGTCCACACTTGTCCCTGTAGAATCAAATAAATTAAAATAGCCTATAACATGTACAACAAATTTGAAAGAAAAAAAATCAGGGAAGCATTATGTCATGTCACAGGCAATATAAAAAAATATTTCTTAACACACTCAAAAGGTTTAACAGTAATAATTAAAAACATGTAAATACAAATCCCCAAATGTAATTGATTTATAAAATAGATGTAAATTTCCTGAACATGATAAAGATTTTAGAGGAGGAGGGTAAAGAAACTACCAGAAATGTGTGATGATTTCATAACAATAACTCAAGTTGTTTAGAGGTAGAGTTGGGGCTAAGTAGTGTAGGATCTCAGGTTGGCAGGAAAGCATTACATAGCCAAATCAGTTCCCTTCCAGTGATGTTGTGGTTCCTGAGAAACAATTAAAGATTGTGCAATCTTTTTGATGTAGGTGTTCTTGCAGCATCTCCAAAGGTAGGTGACAACTGCTACAGAAGTAAGCAGTTGTCAAAGCAGACAAAAAATCTGATTCTTTTTTGACTATAATGAAGGATGTGAAGAAACTACCCTCCCACATGACTGCTTATGCAAGCCTAAATCAAGCTCTTCTTTTCACTAGAGAGGGAAGTTGGAAGTCAAAAATATCTTTGGATCCTAAAATGTGCCTCAGCTGTGAGTAATATTAATAGCAATTGCTAGTCAGTGATCTTTCAGTAAGTGAAACAAACTACCCAAATGATAATTGCAGGATTCATTGGGATTTAGACAGATTAGCAGACTAGGCTATGAAGTGGACAGTATTCATTGAGCTAGATAGAACCTCAGCTGGTATAAAATCAGCCTAGCTCAGCTGAAGTCAGTGGAGCAATGCCAGTTTACACCCGATGAAGACCATGCCCAAAATATGTAACTGTGCCATGCAGGAAATGGAAACAGTAGAAACCATTACTGCATAGAATGATGCCATGTGGAAAAAACAGCTGGTGAAAGACTGAAGTGTGCTTAGTGAGAGCTTTTTGAAGTCAGACAGTGTAAGGCTGTAAATAAGGCTAGTAGGGAACTATGATACATCAGTGCAGTCAAGAACTATAAACTGAAATTAAATAAAAACATACTTTAAAACACCCTACTCGGTTCTTGCTTCTTCCTGAAGCTGAAGGACTTTTTAATGTATTGGAGAAGGGAAAGAGAACTATTAGAACCTCTTCAGAAAATGAGCTGTTATGAAACTTTGAGGGAATCAAGTTTGTATTTCAGCAGAATTCGGGGAGTCTAGTGAATAAATTGCAAACCAGTAAAAATCTAGGAAGACCTTTTTTTTTTTAAAAGAACAACAAGGAGTCCGGTGGCACCTTAAAGACTAACACGGCTATCCCTCTGATACTACTTTTAACATTTGTTTTAAGATAAGAAGATAAAAAATGCAGAAAACAAATCTTGATTGCTATGTACATTTAGCATGATAATAAATTATTATTGAAGTATTTCACTTTGATCTGCTTGCACATTGAAAGTAACATGCTTTATTTTAAGGCTACCATACTGAAATATACGTATGATCTTTCTTTGCTGCAACTTAAAATTAAGAAAGTGATAGATTCCTTGTGTAGTGAAAAAAGCAGAATGTAAAGAGGAAAAAATTTTGTGGAAGGTATTCAGACACCATGGTGATGGGAAACCTTATAAAAACCTAGGTAGAATAAGTGTGAGATACTTGCTTTATAGATGGTGCTTTATTCAGATCCATAAAATGGTTTGGGTTATGAATGTGAAATATACAATGTATTCATGCTTGCTTAGAATTTTATATGTACCATATTTTAATAAAATGATGTTGGTTTCATTTTGAACATTACACTAGAACTTTTAAAAATAATTCCGTACAAATAACTGTTTCTCAAAGTAAACTCTCTCAAGTTCACTGTTTTTTTTGGTATCAGCACTTGTGGAGGGCATATGATCTCTGTTGTGTGACAGATTATAAGATAATAAAGGGAAAGTGAATTCTAGTTTAGTCGTCGTAGCCATCCATGTTGTGACCATAGGTTAATCCCCCCCACCTCTCTTCCACTGGCTTCATATTGTTCTGTTCCAGAACTCTCTTCATTTGTGCATAATTATTCACTTTAGTTTTAAAATAGTTTTAGTTCATGGTGTTAGGTCAGCCTGGCTCCATAAAATGAAGCCCTAAGTAAAATAAGTTAGAATAAGATACTAATTATATATCCACATACATACTCGTGACTTATATTGATTACACAGTTGGTGGGAGTTAATATTATGTACCTCATCGTAAATTCTTATGTCTGTCCACAAGATAACCCCTGTAAAGTATGATATTGGAAAGCTTTTCAAAGGTATGGAGCTAGCATTCCCATGGACTTGCAGTGAACTGAAAATCCAAGCCTTTTTTGTGTGTGCCTAAATATGGATTTAGGAGCCTAAATCCAGGCATCACATTTTAAAAATTGTTTTGCTAAATTACTTGATAGGTTCTTCTATGAAATACTGAGAGATGCAGTTGAGGTTGGAGAGAGTTTATATTTCCACCTAATTTTGGATTAATGCTCTGCTGTCTTGTCTCTATTTATTTCTTTTTATCCTTATTCTGTTTCTTATACAGTATGGGCATACTTTATCTACACTGGGAAAATGAGTAGTGTTTTAAAATATATTAACTAGCAGGTTAATTAAAATATGTTAATTAAACATGTTAATCACCTAGTACAGAAAAACAGTTATATTTAATGATATAACTATGATCAACCAATGCATTTTTAATGCCACTTATATATTGAAAAAAGTTAAAAAAACAAAACAAAAAACCTGTCCACTGTCCCATTCAAACCTCTTTGGAAGTGATCGCACTGCACTGTACCTTAAGTGGGGGGGCCCATTGTCCAGCTTGCGGGGAAGGGCGGGGGGAGGAAGATAGCACTTTACGGGCAAGGGAGGGGGAGAGGCTCAGAAGCTGCTGCAAAAGGGGGAGTGGGTCAGCGTGGTGACGTCGACTCATCCCCAGGGATCAGGTCAGCTGGGGAGTCGAAAAGGGTCAAACCCATCAGGAGAAGCCCTTTTCCCTGGGTCAGGCACCCACCTTCCCACTCCTTGAGGTGGCAAAATACCAGGTTTGGTCAGGACCTGCCGTGGGCATCACACTAGCCACTCCTCTGGAAAGGAACTTTTCCCTCACCACCAGATTGGCCTAGGTGGTATGGGGGTTTTTCATCTTCCCCACAGGGTTCAGGGAGGGCTTTGTTACGGTGAGTAGGGAAGGGAATATCACAGCTAATTATGTAAGTGTGGGGCAGATGTTCAGTGCAGATATTCATTAAGGAAGATGTACAGTCACCAGATAAATGGCTTGGTAAAGGACTTAAAAAGGAGGTGTTTGTTAAAGGAGCGGAACTGGGGAGCGGGGGCGGTTGGTGCGCCTATGACTGGTACAGCAGGGAGCCAAACCCCCTTTCTTATAGCCCACCATAACCTTAGTTCGAGGGGTGGCGATGGTAAGGACCTGGCAATGGGTTGGCTGGGGGGCCTGGATGGAAAAAAAGGGGGGGGGGGAGGGGAGGCTGATGGAAGCCTGCCATTGAGATATTGAATGAATATGGAGCTACCTGCACTGTACAGTTTTATCTGCCGACATCTAATAATAAAGTTGTGCCTGATTAAAACCATAAAATGAGTCAAAATTAGTTAATCCAAGTGGATGGTGTGGAATTTTTTGTTGACCTATTCTTGTTCCTCAAAAAAAAAATCATTATGAAGTATATGAAACAAAGTATGTTAAATATCAGTAAATTGTCTTATTAGCTTAGTGTCAACAACAACAGCCCTTTAGACCTAGGGACTGGTAGTTAAACTTTAGCTTTATATAAGAACCATAAACTAGATTTTAAACTGATGTCATAGATACATACATGTTAAAAGTGGGGGCTGTTATGATAATCTAATCTGACTTCTCCATAACACAGGCCAGAGAATTTCACCTAGGGATTCCTGCATCAAGCCCATAATTTGTAGCTGAGCTAGTGCATATCTTTTAGAAAGGGACGCTCTCTTGAGAAATGCATGTCAAATGCTTTCTGAATATTCTGTTGATTCAATTAAATGTTTTGATAATAAGCAGCTTGTGTTTTGAATGAATTTAGCAGATCTGATCTTACAAGGTGCGTGTTCTGAATCACAAACAAATTGTTGTGTAAATCAAATCCTGTTCCTTTTTGTTTTGTTTTTGTTTTTGGTACTGCATTGTTAGGGTTACCAGATAGCAACTGTGAAAAAACAGGATTGGGTGGGAGAGGCAGGGTAATAGGCAGCTATATAAGAAAAAGTCCCCAACAACAGGACATCTGGTCACCCTATGCATTGTGGAAGTACATATAGGCCTCCAAATGTATGCTGTATTTTTTGGTTTTCATTTATTTTTGTTAGTTGAGCCTTATATTTTCATAATATATTTGTCATACTTAGGAAATACTATCTCCAACTTTATTCCACGTCCATGAATGGTTTGGTGGAAAAGGCAGAGGAAAATGTCTCATCTCATAAATAGCAGAGACATTTTTTAGATTTTTTTCAGGTTCCAGGTTAATTACATTGGCAGCAAAAAATCAACCAACCAAAACAAACAAACAAAAAGAACAACAAAAGAATGCAGGGAGGGGAAACACAACACAACACAAAATCATGAATTTAGTGAATAAGCTCTCTTCCTTGTTTGTTTTTCAGAGAGGTTACGTTGTTTTCTTTTTCTCTGTCAAAATATTAGCTGTTTTCATCATGCTTTAAAAACAGCTCACATTCTTTGGGATTGAAAGTGATTCTTCTTTGCCTTGCATAAGTCTATTTTATCTAGCTCTTAGTTGACTTGAATGGTTAAAGGAACAAAGTTCTGAGTTATAGTATGCAGAACTTGGGTGTGTGGGGGGCTCAGGGCTTGGGTTTGGAGTGCCGGTAGGGGTGCAGGGTCTGGGAGGGAGTTGGGGTGTGGGCTCTGGGCTCTGGCCAGGTCTTACCTGAGGCGGATCCCAGACGGGAGAGCTAAGGCAGGCTACCTGCCTGCTCTGCCTCCGCGCTGCTCCCGGAAGCGGCAGTCATGTCCCGCCCCTAGGTGGAGGGGCAGCCAGGGGCTCTGCGTGGTGCATGCTGCCCACACCCACAGCTCCCATTGGCCAAGATTTCTGACCAGTGGGAGTTGCGGAGCTGGCACCTGGGGCGGGGGCAGCATGCGGAGCTTCCCTGATCATTCCTCCACTCAGGAGCTGTGTGGGGAAGGGAGGGCGCTGATGCTTGGGGCTTCTGGCCTGCGGTGTGGGGACTTGCCACAGACCAGATTAAATTAAGCAGTGGGCCGGAGGTTCCCCACCCTGGTCTAATTGTAATGCTCAGGTGAATGCCAGGCCGCCCCACTTTGAAGCTAATGGTAAACGGGATAATACTGGATTTTTTACTACTGTACAGCTCTGGCACCCTTCTTTGGGTCTCCATCTGTTGTAGCACCAGGCTAGTGCAGCAGTTTAGCAGCGTGAAAGTGTTCTAATAGTTGCCAATTTCACGACTGCCAAAGGAGATTCCCAGTACCACCAGTGAACAAAGACCAGTTCTCACACTGGTATAGCTTAAGCAAGCAATGAGTAGTAGCAGACACCCTTTTAATTTTCAGACCTAGAAAGACAACACAGCAATAGTTTACACTTATTTCATATTTGAAGGATTAGGGCCCAATTCCTCAATTCACTGAACATGGGTGCACAGTTGTTTCTCCGTGGAATCCTAGTGACTTCAGTAAGGCTCTGTATGCAGAGAAAAGCAGGATTGGGACTTTTATAGCCAGGAGGTCTAGAAATGTTGTTTTGTTAAATTAAAGCTTAGATTCTGCAAGCTGCTGCTGACCTCACTGATGAGTAGACACGTCCTGACTCTACAGTGTTTGCAGTTTTAGAAGTACAGTGCTTCTGATATTTTGGCTTCTTATTTTTAGGCAAGTAATGTTTCATTTTAAGAAGTAAATTATTTTTTGTTGTTTATGAAAATTATCATGAATTTCTAGAATCATTTGACTGTATCTGAATTCATGCATTCAAGGGGGCAGGGGCACAGGCCCTACCTGCTTCTGCTTGCTGGTCTTCTGGTGAATTGGAAGGCTGTTACTTGCCTACACACAAATATTATTTAGTAAAAGGCTCTTCAGTCTAGTAGAGAAAGCTGTAACATGATCCAATGGCTGCAAGTGTAAGCTAGACCAGTTCAATCCGGAAATAAGATGTACATTTTTAACAGTGAAGGTAATTAACCAGTGGAACAGTTTATCAAGGATCATGATGTATTCTCCATCACTGGCTGTTTTAAAATCAGAATTGGATGTTTTTCTAAATGAGATATGCTCAAGGAATTATTGTGGGGGAAATTGTATGGCCTGTTAAATTATACAGGACATCAGCCTAGATGATCACAGTGGTCCCTTCAGGCCTTGGAATCTATGTATCCATGGCCTAGCTTACAATATAATGTTGTGAAATCCCTCTCTCTGTTCCCATGAGAACTGTTACATTTATGGCAGCTAGTGAGAGCAGGACTCTTTACCCGGTATTCCCAAATCTCAGAGTTGTAGAGCTAGATTGGATTAATGAAGTACAGAGCAAAACAGTCACTGTTCTAGCAAAACCTGTCCCCACCTCCTTCATAAATTTCAGTTTACACTTCATTGCTGTATTTGTCATCCAGATTAATTCTCTTCCTACCATATGTTTTTTCCATGACTGATCTTGAACTTGTTATAAAACTAAAATTGTATTCTTTTCACTGTTAACTTTCTGTACGTTCTATCAATTGTAACTCTGCGGCTTTTCAAAATGAACTAGATTTTGATAAATTAAACTTCTATTTAAATAGAAGATGTACACACTGCTTTTTGTTTGTGTTTTGTCCTCAGAAAACACATTCTGCTTGTTAAGAAATTATTAAAATGTTAGTCTGAGCATTCTAGAAATGCTCAGCTAAAAACCAATCATAAAGTATGTGCAAGGTGCCATTACTTAGCATTTAATACATATAAAACATTTGTTTGTTTTCTTACAGCTCTACAATGGATCCCAGAAAAATGTTTTCTGAGATACAAAACTGAACCTGATACTTTTATTTTAACTTGCAAATATAATGTACAGTAGATGTTTCTATTACTAAAGACGTTGAAGTCCAGATATCACATTGCTATAGAGAGTACCATCTCCCCCACCCCCCCCAATTTATGATGACATTTAATTTATCTATTCCAGATAGGAGAGTTCATGTAAAAAAACATAAATTATAGCAAAGTCCAAAGCATAAAAATAAATGTAACAACTTTTATTTCAATAACCGGTAAAAGAATTTATACCCTTTTATTAAATGCAATTGAAGAGAATGTTGTGTTACATGGTAACATTTTGACACTTTAATCTATGAGAAACTGTTTGTATGATATACAAATACATCACCAACCTGAAGCCCCGTCCTAAAAACATTTATGCATTTGAGAAACTTTATGCACCTGAACAGAATAATTGAGTTGAATGGGGCTGCTGATATACGCAAGTTTGTGCAGGATCATGATACAAGTCTGCATATTAATGGGAAACTTTGTTCAATAAAAGTGAAGTATCATTAGAATTGTAATGTCTAATACAAACTTAATTGGTCCTATATGTATGAATAAACATGTCAGTCCCTTGACTACATATTGAAAATATATTGTATACGTACACTATTTATTGGGTATGTATCCTATTTTGTGTGAGGAGACAGAAAACCATTACAAGCAATGCATTCTTTTGCATTGTGATAATCCTCTTAGTCTTAAATGTGCTAATGCATTTTTAATAGGCTTTGCTAGGTAATAATTGGAGATATACCAATCTCCTAGAACTGGAAGGGACCTCGAAAGGTCATCGAGTCCAGCCCCCTGCCTTCACTAGCAGGACCAATTTTTGCCCCAGATCCCGAGGTGGCCTCCTCAAGGATTGAACTCACAACCCTGGGTTTAGCAGGCCAATGCTTAAACCACTGAGCTAGCTAGCTATCCCTCTCCCTCTCCCTCTCCCTGAACATAAGTCAAGTTGCACCTTCATTTATGACTCTGAAAATGAACTTTAACAAGTGAAATATGTTTTTAAAATGACACATTTAAAACATGAGGTCAAATATAGTTCAGCTAACAGAGCAATTGTACTTCCTTAAAACCAAAAGGTAGCGGCCTACTGAAAGATTTAATACTTCAACTTCTTTGTACTTATCTTTCACTGTTCATTTCTATGTGAAGTGCAGTATTCAGACACATTACATCCTTTGTGACAGAATGGATTGCATTTGTCTAGTTTGCCCTCAAAGCATACAGAGATCACTGACTGCTAGAAAACTTTTTTCTCTCAGTACTCATTTATCCCTTTTTGTACCATTTTATTTCACTTCTCTGAATTGAATAAAATTATAGCTCTGTGTATGTGCACTGATGTAGGTATGGTAATGTGGAACTTTCATTAGTGGTGTTATAGATCTGCTATAAAAATAGAGCTGGCAAACTGTTAGAGAACATTAGTTCTCAAGTGATCCAGTTTTGCTAACTGCATATTAAAATTAATGCTTGCAATGTTGTTGTAGCCCTGTTGGTCCCAGGATATGAGAGAGACAATGTGGATGAGATAATCTCTCTTACTGGACCAACTTTGTT
The DNA here is from genome assembly GCF_016161935.1 of Mauremys reevesii. Lineage (NCBI taxonomy): Eukaryota > Metazoa > Chordata > Testudines > Geoemydidae > Mauremys > Mauremys reevesii. The sequence continues at coordinate 38,024,169 of NC_052637.1, read as the reverse complement.
TGGTAGAAGAGACAGACAAGGTTTCGAGCTATGCGGAGACTTAGTCAACAAACTGCCAAATTCATCATTGGTGTAACAGTTGAAGTCCATACAAAATGAAGCTGCATCAAGGATGAATTTATCACATTTTGCTAACTAACCACTACATAGATGTTTGACTTCCATGCCCATAATAGGTAGTGGTATTAAGTAACACTTGATGTTAAATATTGCATGATATTTTGTGGGTACTGTGGCTTCCTCTTCACTGAAAACAGTTGTAGCTATCTAGTAACTCCTATTATCACTACCACGATAGATATCATAACATGATCTCTTTTGCCACTGTAATACATTTACTGTACTACATTCTGTCCTATCCTAAGATACAGGTAGTAACCATTCTATAAGCTGTAAAGGACCACAGGACACATTGTTGATTTGATGTTATATCATTTTGTAAGTGGTTATTTGTTTTCCCTTTGTTGACAAGGCGGTTAGCTCTTTGTATTTTACTTTATCTGATCATGTTGAATTTTGCTTAAATTTTGATGATGATTATGATATGTATTGAGGCACTGCACTTGATTGCTGATGAAGCTGAAAAAATTTTATAGGAATATGGTAACAGACCTTATTGAACACTTGGCTGCAAATAGCCAAGTGGGACTAGAAAACGTAGTTCTCTGTATCAAATTACTTCAGTAAATTTTACTAATCGGCTGTATGCATGATGACAACTTTTGAATGCATGAAGAAAGCAATTTACTGTTTATTCATGTGTGTCTTACAGCATAAAGCCATCACAGATAAATTGTCGTGAAACTCGTTCTGATGAAAAGTTACATATTGAGATCGTAATTTTATAGTCTTGAAGTATGTTATGTCTTTGAAAATAGCAATGAGGACTGAGTATATTGTTCTCATTACTGGTGTTGACAGTTTATGCATCATCCAACCTAAAGAATGTAATTAAGCATGTAATATCTCTTTGCGCATTATCCAGTATTTATAACGTCTAATGTGTCTAACATTTATGGGTTTTTCAGATAACCACAGAGATCTTTTAGATTTCTCCTTCTGTCAGAGACTGATAGAGATTTACAACTGTAACTCAGCTTAACGACATGTCTTGCCTCAGAATTGATTAATAAGTGCCACTGGCGACTTCAAATAGTGCACCTTTGTGGGGTAGGACTTGGGGGGACAAAAGCTATGCTCCCTCTTGGACAATTCCTGTTGCCTGTAAAAGGCGCCAAAATTGACTGTTGTGGGCAAAGAAAGGCTCTGCAAGGAGGAAATAAATCCTTTTCCTGCTTCAAATACACATCTCCTTAAACCCATGAGTACTTTTTAGGAGGCCCCGTACATACTTGTTGGCAGTGACGAATTTTCAGGGGAAGTGTGGGGAATGTCTGAAGTGGAGCCAACCATGGACATGTTTATGTCCCATGATAGACACGCCAACTGACCACATGAAATACATGAGAAGCTAAATAAGGAAAAAGTAAATACTCACATGCATTTAAGTTTTGAAAAAGCTCTTCATTACTGAATTTAATGTGACAAATCCTGACCCAGTTTGCCAATCAACAGTTGTGGGACTTTTAGTCCAAGTGTGCATTTAAAGAGTCAAAGTTACTTTAAACTTTAGGCTTAACAAAAGTTAACCACAGCAATGTAAGAGTCATTAAAAATATTTAAAATAATGCTCCGAACATAATTCTAAATAAGCAAAAACTTTATACAGTTGTAAACAGAGCACCAATCTTCACAGGGTAATGTCTATATTTCTGTATGCTCCAAAGTCCAGATTTTGAAACAAGTTACTTGGCTTGCACTATCACTATTGCCCATTCTGGCCTTAAAATTTGTGAATTCTCTTTCCATTCACTCTTTCTCCTCTTCCCACTTGCCCTGTCCTCACTCACTGTATTTATAGGGAAAATTATTTATAGAGCTATGACAGCTCTGCATTTGTTTTAGGATTTCCTCTAGCTGTAACAAGGTAGAGCATTTTTGAAGTAGAATGGTCTGAAGTTTTTTATGGCTTAAGTGTTACAAATAAGCTCCATAGTTTCTTCCTGAATTATTAAGTAGTTGAATCCAATCAAGAACTTTGTCTGACATAGAATAAAATACAGTGTAATCTATATATAATGATTTAGAGGAGTTTCCTTACACGTTGCACTGACTAAAATGGTTCTAGCAGGATGTTTATGCAATGTGATGATGATGCTTAAATCAAAGTTACCAGAGAGATTACACTGACTGATGTAACATAACTAGTGTTTGCAAGAGCCACTTTTTTCATAAGACTGCATGAACAGCAGTAATATACTTGTAATTTTGTATTCAGCTAAGGTGCGGAACATAAAAACATTAACGTGTAATGCTATAACTCCCTCAGGAAAATATTGGTTCTGACCAAGTGGCTGGGTTTTCCTTTGTTTAAAAGCTGTAAGCTATAGAATAAAAGATATAAAGATTTCAGTAGGCCTATCCTCAAAAGTCCAAGTGTTCCATAAAATAAAATGCCAACACTGGAAGACCTGTTGGGCCTATATTACATCATGTTATAGCAGGAGAAGTTTCTTTCAATTCTGTAACCAGATAAATAACAATAGTATGTCCCCAAGTCATCTTTGTAGCAGAGAAAGCAGTGACTTTCATATACTTTGCAGTATTTTAAAAATAGACAAATTGTAATACCAGCACTAAAAAGGTACATGCACATGTAAACATCACGAAGAATTGTCACTTTTTAATCCAAAGTATCCTAACTTTCTGACGTTCCCTCCTCCATACACTGATTTCAGTGAAACTAAATTTGTTTCAACAGTAAAGATTTAGTAAATCTGTGCCACTCTAACTGTTGTTTCCCCCCCTCCCCCCTTTTTTTTTAACTAGTTTGCTGTTTTGTGGTTCACAAGAGGTGCCATGAATTTGTTACGTTTTCTTGTCCTGGTGCAGACAAAGGGCCTGACACTGATGTAAGTACCTTAGAACGTAATGTATTTTGATATGTTCTTTTTTTTTTTTTTAAACTGTGTTGCTCCTAACAGTAATGCCTCACTGGAAAGAGCATCAAAATTGACACTCTATTATAGAGTTTTAAGTTATTGGGAATAGAACAATATACTGAAATGAATATAAAGATGTATAGACTTGAAATATCCATTTTAGTAAGCAAAGCTGAGGTAAATATTGACCACATCATAACAGAGGGCAGTATTCTCTCAAACAAAACAGGATGGTGATATGTTCACCCAAGCCAAAAGTCAATGTTTGTAGTATTACATACACTGATATTTCTTGATGCAGGCAGTATCTACTTTATGGCCATGTATTTTCAATGCGTAAGAATTTTCCTTTTGAAAATAACAAAATTAGAATTGGCTTGAGTTAGGGAGTGCTTTAAACTTGAGCTAGCTGGCCTATGGGGGAGACGGGGAAGGTATGAATCAAAGCTCAGGTGCTCCTCATATTTGAGCTAGTAATGCAGTAGGGATACATGTATTCTGTGCTCCTAACACAGTAACTCTGTTGCTGGAGTGTTATTTTGCAGTTGGCCATCTCATTCAAGCTATATAGATACGTCCTCACTGCAGAGTTAGTTTGAGTTAACTGTTGCAGACCTCAGTGATGTGGGGCTAAAGAGTAACTGGACTGATTTGTCACATAGCTCATGGTTACATGAAAATGTTCACTGTTTTTTCTCATGTGAAGTGTGTGCGCACACGTCTAAAATATGATTGTTGTCATCCTATGTAACTTTGTGTTGCAGAATAAAAGAAGGAAATGTCTTTTTGTAGCTTGCCATTTGTTATTAAAGAATGCAATCAACATAATATTCATCAAAAATAAATTTCATTCTTTCAGTTAAATATAAAAAGACAGTGTAAGGAAGTAATTTCACCTTATCAGCAGTAATGAAAGGTGCAATTACAGTTAAATATATTTAAGCATTTATATATTTTCTCTTAGTTCTGACATGGATGTGTTGTCATCACTTACAAATCTATAGTTTTATTCATTTACCTCATCCCTTCTTTGGAAAGATGCAAATTTTGAGAGTCCCACATCCTTGTGATATTCTTCTAAGTTTTACTGGTGAACAACTGAATAGGATGTCTTTCAAATGACACTCTCAAATTAATTTGGGATCAGTTAGAAAATACTCCCTGTTTTTCATGTAAAGATTTTTCTCTGGCCTGTTGTATTTATTTCATATCATTTTTTCTAGCAACAACATAAAAACAAATCTGTAATAAGTTTGCAGGAAAGATGCAGATGCCACATAAGAGGATGATAAGTATGAATTTTAGCACATGCATCAACAGTTAATAGTGATTAAAATTGTCACAGTAAATGATTAGAGCAATATTGGACTTGAGATGAACCGTTTACTAAATATTTCAGAAGATATTAACTGGATGGCTGAATCCAAACTTGTGGGAAATAATCTTCATAACTAAAAAGAAAATTTAAATCTGGTCATTTTTACCAGCCTCATGAGCCCATTTCTTTGTATTGAACAGCGAAGAATGAGCCATTTGAAACTATTTTTAAAAATTAAAATGTTTGAAAAAAATTAGGCATACTTTTATGTAGAAGCCAGTTTTATAACTCGCTATGCAATGGGGCAAAAAGTAATTTCATCATTATTTTCTTAATGTGGCCGTTTTTATAGATCACTTGATCACAAACTCTTCTGTATTTCAAGGTGCTGTGCACATTTCATATTTACTGCACATTTTACATGTGTGTATGTACATATGTATTTATAAACACCAAATAATTATTTAATAGTATATAGTACAGTCAGATATATTTTATGTTTTAGCTGCTGGTCCTGTGCTTTAAACTGCACAGCTGCAACATACTGCACGGGAGGGATCTTGCTACATATCTAGAGCAACACTGTCTGTTGTGTTAACACTAAGGCCCCTGCTAGAAGTTCCATATTGTTGGTCCCCTGTCCCTGCATGGAACCACATAAATTAGTGGGGTTCCATATAGTTAAAGGAGTCTGCCTTTGCAGAGCACTTTACAATTTTGAAGATAGGTTAGTCTTCCTGTATTTTACCCCTCCTTGCATTTCCCCTGTGTATTTAAAGTAGAATCTTGCTAATTTACAATTATTTAAAAACATCTTCCTCATCCCATTTCTCAGAAAGGATTCAGTCACTGAGCGCTGTGGTAAGGTTTTATATTATTAGGATATGGTGTGTGTTTTGTTTTTGTTTTTTTACAATATATGCTGTAATAATTATCAGTACATTAATTTTAATTACTCTATCTATGCTTCATAAATGAAAATTACTGAAATAAATTAGCAAAGTGCATTTTGTGAAGTATTATATTTGCTTTTTAGTTTGATCACTTGCAAAATACTCTAGTCTGCTGTGGTCTGGTAGTCATTAGGGAACTGGAAAGATTCTACTTCATTTTTAAGAGCTTTATCAATAGTTTTATGTATGCATAGCATTTCTGGTGAGAAACCTTTGGCTTTTTATAATTGGCCTTCAGTTTATTACAAGTTGCAAGTAAAATGAGAACTTTATTGCACCCTACTGAAATAATAAACTGATGTTGCTTGTTCACATAGAAACCTTCAGGATTATAAACTCTATTATACAGTGAAGTAATTTAACATCTGTTTATAGGAACAATACATTCTGAAGTTTCCTTTGTCTGAAACACTCTGTTTTGTTCCTTATATCCCATTTAGGCTCTAGATTATAGAGCATTATCTATTGCAGATGACATGTACCAGTAAACTATACTCGTGTCACTAGATTTTAATGAGCTTCTCATGCACATTTTTAGCGTGGTATTTACTAGATCAGTAAATAATGGATGAACAAAAAGTTATATGGAGTATTATAAACTCTGTTGGTTATAAACTCTGAAAGCTTGGGTTGTTTTTAAGTATTTACATGTGAAATTTATTAGCTTTTGTCAAAAGCAAATATGTCTTTGAAGGCTTTTCTTGTTTTGGAAAGTGAAATAAGTTCAGATGGTAAGTGCTGTTACCCTGATTAGACTCTGAGTCCTCTGATTTGTATAACTTTTAGTACAATTTATGCTGGAGATAAGCAGCGGCTTTCTCCAAAAGCAGCGAAATAATGCACATTTGCATAGTAGAATTATTAGTTTTTTGCAAATGCAAAACAAGTCTGTACAAACAATCTAGCTCTCTTAATGATCGGTCTATGAGGACACATTTCACACTAGAATATAAGGTATCTCAAAGGAAATAAATATTCTCTCTTTTTTTTTTCAAACAAATATTTAAAAAGGAATGGCATGTGATCTGTGATTAGAGCATGGTCTGAGTTATGAGATGAGATACAAGAACATGTGTTAAGCCTGTGTGTTGTATACTTTTGCCACAGACCAGCTAGTCCTGAGTATCAGAGGCTCATAAAAGTTCGTCTCCTCAGCTTTCCATTTTTAAGGAATCATGGCTGCATGCATGTTTGCCAGCTGAAAGTTCTTGGTTGCATCTATGACGTGGAACTCAGATGCTCAGGACTACTGTGTTTTACAGCGTACTCAAAACTGGATGGCTAGTGTGAACATGCAGCACTGTACCAACTTGCATCCATGTGACTGAACAGCTTCAAGTTGCAACAGTGCAATTCTTTAGTATACATGAAGCTTCATTCTGACCCAAATACTGTGGCTAAATTCATCTTCCTGGGATTAAAAATAATCTTCTCCTATTGCTCTGACCTCCTTCCCTTCATCTCCTTATCTGCGTACCCTGGCTCCCCCTTATTCCCCCTCATTCAGTTCCAGCATCTCGCAATGCCATTTAAACCACTCCACCCTTCTGTTTCTTCTTATGCCCTTCCCAGTGCCTTGGGGGTAGTCTTCCTCCTAATTGCTCCCTTTCTTTTCATCTTCCATTCTTGGCACATCCATCTCTTTCTCATGTGAAACAGCTTCTTAATGAGTAGTGTCCCAAATGTTCCCTTCTTCAAATCACTCCCAGCCATGCACCTGTTCTGCAATACTTGTGTGCTGCCACCCAAATTTAACTCTGTCTTCTGCTACTTGACTTATCAGGCTCCAACACAATTATTACCTGACATTTTAGTAGGCAAATCTTTATACCCAAGGGGTGGGTGAAGAGCCAATTTGCAGAAGTTAAGAAAGACCAGCACCACATTGGACTCAAAACAAGATAGGCCACACCACCAGCTTATTATGTTGTGCTTCCCGTTAGCCTATGTTTTTTGGAACAGAGGTATTGAATTCAGTGTCACAACTCCCATTGGTTTCAACAGGGTCCACAGTGTTGTGTGTGTCTTAGTACCAGTACTCTAAATACCATGTGTGACTACAAATAATAAACTGTTACTTTAGGTTTTAGATTCTTTTAAAAACAGAAAGGAATAAACGAGTTAAAATATGCTTATATTATTATTCACCTGTGAGAATAAGAGGTTAGTAAAGAACATGGTGCATTTAAAATCAACATCAGAGGCAGTGAGCTGTTAGGCTTGGGAATGTGCAGAAAGGTCCTTTGTACTAGTGGTGAATTAGTTTATATATCTGGGCTATAAATCTGCCTTTGATACTTCAAGGGTATTTTCTTCAATGCACACTCCTGGCTTTTCATTTCGGCAGTGCAGCATTGCAAATGAAAGTTTGAGGCCATTTAATCGGATGAAGCCTCTCTTAACTGTTATAGAATCCATTATTTGGAAAGTTGTTAATCATTTTTAATATTGCATGTTACATTTCCTGTCTGGATTTTGGAGACGGTGTTTAAATACTTCACTTGGGTTATCAAATGATTAGTTTCAATGTTGACATACATTTAATCTCCAAAGCATGGTGTGTTATTTCCTGTAAGAATAATACAGAAAATAAATGTTTAATAATCTTCTCTACAACAATAGGTACTAGTAAATGAAGAGGGTTATAGACTGTTACGCTTCAGTTTACTAAAATGTTTGGTAGGTTTTATAATGTTTACATTTTAGTGGTTTACTCTGTTATGTTACTACTACCTACGTTAGTACAATTTGCATACCCCTGGAATGCAGAACACTGTTTCCATGCCCTAGTGTTTCCAATGTACCATATGATGATTTTTGTGAATAGGATATTAATTATAAAAATGCTTTAGTATGTATATAATTGTCTGATATATTTGTTGTTATTTCATTCAGGTGTCTAGTTAACTTGCATTTGAGATTCTCCAAGTTTTTGAGATGAAAATAGTCTTTCAATTATCAATAATACTTAAATACTCCCAAGGAAAATAATATAGTGCCATTTTGTGAAAGAGTGTGCTTTGTCTGTTTCCAGACCAGTTTTATATACAATGCATGATCTCTCTCTCTCTCTCTTTTTTTTTCAAGAAAGTGATTTTTGTCTAGGGAGAGAGGTATAGTGCCTCAAAGCGTACTTCGTTTCCATTATTAAATACATTTCCTAGAAGATAGAGGAGGCAAAAATTATGGGAGCAGTGACATTAACAGCATTTGCAAGAAAATAAGCAAATCAAATGAAACTTACTTTGCCAGTGCTCATTACATTGGCCTATTAATTAAATTTGAGTCTGCTCTTTTTGTTATGATTATTTTAAAAAATATATTGGGGAAGGAGGAAGAATTTAGATTTCCACTTCAGACATAAAGAAGCAGATGATGCCTTTCGCCTTGAATATCACTTTCCTATGGAAATCCAAAAAAGTGTAATTTCAAGCTCAACATCTATTATGGCCAATGTCAGAGACATTAGAAAACAAGTTACGTACTTTGCATCTGTGATTTGAACAAAGGTCACAGCACTGCCAGTAAGGTCCTTGTGGGTGTACGGCTTAGATCTCAAGGGCCTTCCCTTGGTTTTACTATCCTAGATCGTGAAGTCAGTGTTGTACCAGTAGTGTGAGATAACAAATTCACATGTACCACATTTTGCATTCTTTCTATATCTGTTGATGCATGATTTCTTTCAAGAATTAAACGATTCCTGGCAGAGACACTCAAAATATGTACCCATTTTAATCACTCTGTACATTGATAGAGAACAGCAGGATAAAAAAAACCCCAACTAGCCATCCTACAGTTAAAAAGAGGACTACAAGCTTGAGGAAATGTCACCTTTTTTTACATTCTAGAAAGATTGGTAGAGAGCAGGAAGTCATATAATCTGTATCCAGAGGCATTTACAACAAAAAAGGGAAAAAAAGTTGTGTCCCTCTTGGACAGAAGGGATGTATTGAATAATTATAATATATTAAAGTTAGAAATGTTTGCAGAGAGCCCTGCTTGTATTAGTAACAATAATCTGGTGTCACTGCAATAATGCCCCTCATCTACCTTTTGAGAAATACACTGAAATCTTAAGATGGTACATCACTTTCTGTAGAGTGGTTGGGATTTATTTACATGCCAGATTTGATAATGACAAGAGAATTTCCAATGTTAAGAGGACCTCCCATTGCTTCACTGTGCAGAATGTAGGGAACAAAGCTCAAAACCATTTGTCTGCTGCTTTCGTTTTTTGTTACAAATTCAAATCTCAGGTACCTCAGAAGGTCACTGAAGTTTTGCAAACCTTTTCGGTTAAACTGTAGGCCACTTTTGTATCTTTTCTTTGAAATCAGACTAAATTTACAATTCCACAGAGCATCAGAGAGAGAGAGAGAGAATGCGATGGCCATTTCAACTGAGCTTGACTTAGAGATGTTTAATGCTTTTGATTCCTGAACTCAAAGCTAGCTAGACTCTGAGACTTGAACCCCCTCCCCCACCACCACCACATTTGAACTGCAGAAAGTGTTCACAAGAGATCCTGTGAAGTGAAACTACCAAGTTACACAAAGCTCTGTCTGTTACAGCTTAAGTATCTTAATGTGACCAGATCAGAATAATGTTGAAGCCTTGTTTGCTACTCTTGGTAGTCTGGGAAGGTAGAAAGAGAGATGTTGGTGGAAGATGCTCTGTGCACTAAGTGCAATCACAAATTTTTGATAGAGATAGGAATGATCCAGAGGTGTACACCCATCCAGTTTTCACCACTATCATCAACATCTCTTCCTTCTAAATTTGTCTTCTGAATAGAGATCTGCAGCATAATATTGGCACACAAACCATGCAGCAAAGGCGTAGCACTGTGTTTATTTCTTGAGCACAGTAAAAACCTGGATAAAATACTAGCAGTGTGCCCTCAAATACATGTTTCTGAAATGTCAAGTATGACCTTCCTTGGCTTATAACTGCTCTTAAATATTTAAATTCCACTCTTTCCACTGTTTGTTGAGAGAGCATTTTCAGTGCAGCTGTGGATCATTATCAGCCAGCAAGTTAGAATGCAGCATTGACTTTGATAAAAAAGGTAATCACAGAGGCAATTCATACAAATTATACTCCTGCTTAAAAGCTCCTGACTCTTGCAGTTAGTGACGAGTGAGGTATAACATCAATTCAGTATCGGGGACTATATACATGGTTGTATTACTTAAGCAAATATATGCTACTATTAGCCTGCCTAGTCACTAAATAAATTTAAACAATCCAGGAAGTAGCCATCCAGGTTTCCTTATAGATGCAGGGTGAGCCTTCAACAGAATTGGCTGGTAGAATATATTTTTGCCACTCTATTATGAGAAACTTGATATAGGTCCAGCACGTTATCGTGATATTGAAAATCCGGAGGAAGTGTTTCTTATCCCCTGTGTCTGTCAGTTTCATATAGATGTGGTACTTCTTACTTTACCCTTCTTGCTAATAAGAAAACCCAACAAAGAACCTCATAACCCATAAAGTGAAAAATTGGCTAAAACCTAAGTGATTTAGGAGCTCAAATCCCATTTTCAAAAGTCATGTAGGTATTTAGGATCCAAATTTTCATTGGAAAATCTGTAAACTTTAAGATCCTAAGGCTCTAAATCCCCAATACAAATTACAGGTTCTCCCTGTCTTGTCGGTGATTTGGTTCTCATTCCCTGGGTTATACATTTAAATGGGCACCACATACCTGGGAAGAAATGGTGAAAATTAATCTTGACTTTATGTCGATTCCAGTAAAATGTGATACAGGGTATTTGAGAGCAAACTGAGTTTGACTTTATGGGGCAAAGTTAAGAAAACAAAAAATGAATAAAGTGTTTTATTTAATCAAAGTCAATAAGCTTTTTAGCATGTTTAGATGGGGTTGAAAAGTGAGATTTAGACATTAGATGGATAATGTGTGTTGAGGAGTTTGATTTTTAGGCTTCTAGCCTTGACAGTACAACATGACTCATTTATTTTTAAGAAGGTCGCTCTATGGGTTACTAAAATAGACCATGAAAAAAACATAGTGGCTTGGAATTAGAGGAGGATTTCATAAAGCTATTTATAAGACGAGATAGCCAGATCTTTCTTCCTGTTGCTTGCCAGGATTGTGTGGCTCAAATTATCTATACTTCAATTTCAGTCCTTTTTTCATGGAGAAATAGTAATTTGGGATAATCCCAGATTAAAATGATGTTACAAGAGTGTGGCCTGGTAGGGTGAAACAAAGAATCTTCTGTATAAATCTTTCATCTACTTCCACAGATGCCTATTCACACAAAAACACTGGATAAGGCTCCATTGTAGCTTACTTTATGGGCACAGTGTACACACAAGAATTTTTACAAATTCCTGTTGAGACAAATAGCATGCCAAAGGCGCAGTCATTCCCCACCATTCATAAGGAATCAGCTCACTCAAGTGATGAGTCTGTAGGCAATGATCATTATCTCAACAGATCAGTTCCTATGATTCCATGTGGTAGCCAATTCCCCAAGTGTGGTATTAGACATAGAGCTAGCATGGCTTCCAGATATGATCAGAATTTTTCCTACCTATTCTAATATGGATTTAAATATGGATTTGTGCTATTTTTCAGAAAATTGACTTTTTAGTTCTGCTTTCCCCTAGTTTCCAACATTTAGGAGAGGTTTTTTTATGTTTAAAATATGGTCCTGATGTTCTGCTCCTGCCCTGTTTCTGAAGAACCTACGTGATCACAAGGTGGCATATCTGTTTCAAGTAGACCTTGGGAGGCTTCAATGCGCCCTTAGTCTGCGACTTCAGAACCAAGCTCCACAGCCCTACCCACCATCCTGTTCAATGGGAAGTTCTGATGCTTCAGGCTTGTGATAGTCCATAAGGAGTTCCTCTCCTGGAGACCCATGAGAAATTGGATTTATTTTTTTTTAAATGCAGTGTGGTACTATTAATTTCTGAGCAACTATTTAATTTTTGTAAAACTCATTTTAATTCATCTGTGAATTGTGAAGTGCCGGGTGAATTATTTTATTGTACACCTCTACCTCAATATAACGCGACCCGATATAACATGAATTCGGATATAATGCAGTAAAGCAGTGCTCGGCGGGGGGGCTGCACACTCTGGTGGATCAAAGCAAGTTTGATATAATGTGGTTTCACCTATAACGCAGTAAGATTTTTTGGCTCCCAAGGACAGCGTTATATTGAGGTAGAGGTGTATTGCATTTTTTTATTAGTTTTTGTAGTTAATAGTTAACACTAATTTACTTATTTTGGTATATGGTTAGGAGAAGAATCTGTTTAAACATTTATTTGCTTGAGAGAATACACAGTGATGTAGGGATTTTAAATAGAGTAGTATAGAGAGATACAAATTTAATCTCTTATTTCATTACTGGAGGCAGGGATATGAAGTGGTTTATGCTTCATTAAGCTGTGCTGTATATTTTGCTTAATTCATTGAAGTATTCAGTGGAATTTGTCACAATTACTTATCTGTTGTTATCCTTGTTACTTACCCGTGCATGCTATTTAATCTTGGAATAAAAGATATGACTCTTTTTCAATGGTAATCTCTGTAAAAAGAATAATAATAAACAGAGCTCTTAAATGTTGTTGTGTTTTGTCAGATATGCATTAGGTATTATTGTGCTCAGACTCTTAATATGCTTGCTTTTGAGGTTACCCTGAGTTTTGGTTTTTAAACAGTACTTCATTGAAAACTATGTGTAGTACTGTACATCGGAAGTATTTAAAGCACAGAAACCCATGCTAGAATGTTTAGTGAATGCTGTTCTTCTCTTCTGCAGAACTTCATATGGAAGTGAAACATCAGGAATGATTAATTTCGGTAGCACAAGTAAAATAGGCTTATGTTTCTCTTATACTTCTTGAAATAGGATAATTTTTTCTTAGTAATATGAAAGAATAGGAGTGCTATAAAAATAGACTTGGCTTGAGATGGAAAATAAGAGACTTCACCTTTTAAGAAGACTGCTAAAAGTGCCAGAATTAGCACTAGGTCCAGATATAGCTGTAATTGCACAGTACAGGACCTTCTTTGTTGCAGATTACTGTAAATTATGTTGTAGAGGATGGGTGAAAGTAATGGGAAGGAAATGGAGGTTCAGTAAGGGAAATTTCATTTAGGGAGAGGAAAAACCTTTGAACCAGTCTTTTTTTCATATGTTTATCTTCTGACTCTGGCATGGATGAGCTGGGGTAAGGAGAAATACCCTTAGCCATGATCAGGAGCGGCTCTAGACCCCAGCGCGCCAAGAAGGCGCTTGGGGCGGCCGTTTCCCGGGGGGGCGGCATTTGGCTCCGGTTGAGCTCCCGCCGGCATGCCTGCGGCAGGTCCACCGGAGCCCGGAACGAGCGGACCTGCCGCAGGCATGACTGCGGCGGGTCCCGTCTTCCCGCGGCTCCGGTTGAGCTCCCGCAGGCATGACTGCGGCAGGTCCGCTGGTCCCGGGCTCCGGTGGACCTGCCGCAGGCATGCCGGCAGGAGCTCAACCGGAGCCGCGGGAAGACGGGACCCGCCGCGGGACCGGGGAAGGGCGGCGCAGCGCTCCGCGCTGCTTGGGGCAGCCTACTTTCTAGAGCCGCCCCTGGCCATGATGGACTGTCAAAATCCAATATAAGAAAAGCCTACGCTCTGTTTAGAACACTCGTAGTCACAGTATATCAACAGAAGTGAGAATTTAGTGATAAGTAACAAAACTGCTAGTTGGAGACGGAGAGAGGATGTTTACAGACTAACTAAAGATATAGTTTCCCACTTGATACATTTTAAAAGATTATATTATGAACCTTAAAATACAGAGAAATATTCTTACATGAATATTTATATAAAAATTGTTTTAAAAAAGTATGTTAATGGTTGCAAGACTGTAAAAAAAGGAAAACATTTAAAATATCTTTAGTAGTACTGATTAAGGTGATCGCTCTTGGATCTTATTTGTACTAGAAGGTTGCAGAGAGACAAGATCTAAATTTGTCAATATATCCATAGTTTCCATAATAATTCACTTTATTCTTTTTGAAAAATAAACCCTGACATGCTTGAAGTAGCCAAAGCAATGTGTACTCTTTTTATAACAGTTTTAAAAGGCACTTTATCTTTCTCTTCATTCTTTGCCCATGTGATGCTGCTGTTGCCATGGAAACAGATCAGAAAGTAGCTCTGTTATACAGCACAACCACCCCTCTGACACGGAGAGAATCTTTCATGTACATCAGGTAGCCTTGTCATGGAGAGAACCACATTCTAAACCTTCTGCCTACTAAGTTAATATCAGCAGAATTTATCATTTCCTTTTGTGTTATCTTATGAGTTCATATTTTTATAATTATTGGAAGATAAAGAAATCCACTTACTGGTGCATTTAATTATATGACTTAGATTATTCATGATATAATTTGAAAGGAACTAGTGAAAACTAAATAAGATGGGTTGTGAGACTTTTACCATTGTGTATCCTTCCATATAGTTTTATAGTTTGGTATTTTAGTGAGCTAGCTTAGAACTACAGCTTATATAGGTTTAAATTCTGTTTTGATACAATTTATGATTATTGCCACCATCACCTTGATTATAAAGAAGGCAAATATTGCGTTCCTCAGTGTTACCATATAGTTACCATATAGTACCTTGTAATGTCATTGGGTATGTCATTCTGTGGCTTCCTTTAGAGCAGCCTCAAACAACTTTTTGTGACTGTGGCACTTTTGGGTCAGTTGATCCCACTGCTTGCTCCTTCTCCCTTCGGTGGAAGAACCTTTCATATCTCCTGGAATCATCAGCACTGTAGTAACTATAGCTGTATTTAAAATCATATACTGACTTGTTTGAAAAGGGAAGAAACAGATACAACCAAGAAATTCATAGTGAGAAACCTCAGCTCTATTCTTGTCTATGCAAAGGATGTGCAGTGACTCACAAGAACAGTCTAGATGTCTTTGTACAAACCGGTTACCTTGCCTATTAAAATCTCTTCCCATTTTGTTTTTTTTCTCTTCTAGTCCATGGTCAGCTGCCTAGTGGAGATCAGCGTTCTCTCTCTCCTATGAAATAGTCTGTGTCCCCTCTTCACCCTCTGGGTAGAAACCTCTTCTTTGTAGTCAAGTCCATCTTTTCCTTCTACATAGAAAGAAAAATGCTTATAGGCATCCACTACAGTGTGCAACAGATATCTCCTTTTTAAGGCTACTGTGGAAAAGGACATCAAAAACAACTGATAATGAACCTGAGACAATAGTACCAAAATATACTAGTGACAGCATTTTTGTTTGTGTCAAACTCAGAGGGGCACCAATGTATTTTCTTCCATAGCAGGTTGGTAGTATGGAGATTGGGTCAGATCAGCATACTCAACATTAGTTTTAGAAACAACCTATTCTGAATCATCCACTTGATTTATTTTTTTTCTCTGTCACAATAGGTGGTTGCAATAGGGCAGTGGCTCTCAAACTGTTTTTTTATTGGTAACCCTTTTCACATAGGAAGCCCGAATGCGTATCCCCCTCCCCCCCCCCCCCGTATAAATTTAAAAACACTTTTTTATATATTTAACACCATTATAAATGCTGGAGGCAAAGCGGGATTTGGGGTGGAAGTTGACAGTTCGCGACCCTCCAGGTAATAACCTTGCGACTCCCTGAAGGGTTCCAACCCCCAGTTTGAGAACCCCTGCAGTACGGGAATGTGATTAGTATCAAGGAACTGAGGGCTTGGCTACACTTGCAAGTTGCAGCGCTGGTAGAGGCTTTCCAGCGCTGCAATTAGTAACCGTCCACACCTGCAAGGCACATCCAGCGCCTGCAACTCCCTGGCTGCAGCGCTGGCTGTACACCTGGCCAGGTTGGGGTGTAGCGATTGCAGCACTGGTGATCCAGCGCTGCTCATCAAGTGTGGACACACACCAGCGCTTTTATTGGCCTCCAGGGAATAAGGAGATATCCCAGAAAGCTTTTAACTAAATTACTCTCTTTGTTTTGTTATGCAGCCGCTCTTTGTTTTGTTGTGAACTCCGGAGCTCCGATGAACTGCTTATCTAAAAAACAAACACTGATCACAGCAAACAGGAGCTATCTGTACCTGGCTGTGAACGATCAAATGAGAGGCAGGGAGTGAATGTTTGCTTGACAGAGAAACAGCGCTGGATGCAGGCTGTTTGCAATTAAGACCAAGGGTTCGTGAACATTTTGTGATTTTTCAATCCAGGAAGCTAAACTGTTGGCTCCAAAAATCCACTCTCTCTCTCTTCCCCGCTCCCTGTCACAGTACACCACCCTCCACCCCCCTCTTTTGAAAAGCACGTTGTTGCCACTTGAATGCTGGGATAGCTGCCCATAATGCAGCACTCCCAACAGCGCTGCAAATGTTGCAAATGTGGCCACACACCAGCGCTGGTAGCTGTGAGTGTGGCCACACACCAGCGCTGCTCCTACACAGCTGGATGACCAGCGCTGCAAACCGTAAGTGTAGCCAAGCCCTGAGACTTTACTGGCTAAGGGCTTGGCTACACTTACAAATTTGCAGCGCTGCAGCAGGGTGTGAAAACACACCCTCTGCAGCGCTGCAAATTGCGGCGCTACAAAGCGCCAGTGTAGTCAAAGCCCCAGCGCTGTCCGTTATTCCCCACAGGGATGTGGAGTACGGACAGCGCTGGGAGAGTTTTCTCCCAGCGCTGGCGCTTTGACTACACTTAGCGCTGCCACGGCAGCGCTTTGAAATGCAAGTGTAGCCAAAGCCTAAGACCAGTGATCATTACAGAAGATTTCACTGCACACTCTCCCCCGCACCTCCCCCCACAACAAACAATTATCAGTGCTTTACAAGCAAACAAATTGTGCTTGCCAGTTTGTCTTGTGGGTGGAATCTGATAGAAGTGCTGACAGTGTCTTTTACAATGAGATGTTCAGTAGGAGAATAGAGCATTGTTTACCCTTAATCTCCCTCTTCACTCACTCCCTCTTTAAATATCAATAGAATAGCGCCTCAGTGTTTGCCTTAAAGATTGACAGATGTTTTAACCTTTTGCCTAGGGTTCTTGCTTCGGCAGCACATATACTAAAATACAGAGATACAGAGAAGATTAGCATGGCCCCTGCACAAGGATTACACGCAAATTCATAAATGTAACTAAGCTTCAGGGAAACAATTTAAATTCAGCTTAACTAATCAAGCTACTAAATACAAATATCCCATTTGTGTAGAGAGAAATATAGGCTCTTGAAGAAAAGTTCATTTCAATTTTTAGAATTTAGAAAAACCCCAATTCTAAATTCAGTATTTAGCAGAATGCTTAACGAGCTGCTGCAGTCATCATTTAATTTACAGCATTTACCACCAAGATTCTTCTTCTTAGCATAGGGAAGTGACTGTGGTGTGAGATACTGCTGTCTAATAACTTTTATTGACTGCTGACTTCTTAAAAAAAACCATTGGTATTTCTAATTATTTTATTTTGTTCCTTTCATTTTTTTGTTATATTATGCTTTTGGTGCGTGATTCATGTGCTTTAATGACCTTTTAAAGTATTTACCGGATCTTCTTGAAAATCTACTTTACATCGTACCTCAAAGATATAAAAATGAATAATGTATATTTTGATGTGCCATGAAAGATGGCTGAATCAAACCACTTCAGCTTGTACCAATTGGTGCAACAGTGTTAAGGCCTAAAGACAAAAATACTGCTTTATAAATAGAACATTTTTCTCTTTGGAAAAACATAAAATATAACAAAATATATGAGACCAGATACATTACATGTCTAATATCGGATCTCTGGAAATGGCCAAGTTTTATGAACTGTGGGACTGAGACAGCAGTAGAGGAGGCGTACAACAAATATGGTCTTGGAGTCAGTCACCCATCATCTATTTCCTCTTAATTAAGCTCTTTATGGGAAGAGAAGATTGATGCAGAATTTTTTAATACAAAGGCCCCTATCTTTTATACTTGAATTAAATATAGATTGTGGATGGATAAATCTTGTGAGAGAGTCAATGATTTGTGAATCTTTGGAGTATTTTTACTTAAAACTAGTTGTAAGAGTTCATAAGCCTTTGTCTATTATTTAAACTCATTGTTGCTCAGTATGAGGCACCTTACTTCCATAGCATGTTTTTGTAGTGAAAAGAGTCTGCGCTATCTGTTGGGAATAGAAGACCCGCAAAAGCTAGGATGGTACAAGTGGGTCCTCGATATATGGTATATGCTGTGTATGGAATCTTTTTCTTTTAGTATATTGCTCCCTTTTCTGCTTCTTTCTCCCTACCCAGTCTTTCTTAAATCGAATCTGAACTCACTAATGATGCAATGTACATTGAAATTTCAAACCCTCAATGTCTGGCTAGGTAAAATTGCTAGACTTTTATAATGAGCCTTTCTTAAGGAGTCTGGGCATGTACCATTTTACAGCAATTAAAAAGAATTGAAAACTTGGGCAAACAAGTTTTCCCAATAGACATTTGAGGTCAGTTCACCAGGTATGTTCCCAGCATTCTAAAAACCGTTATTTCTCCATGAGGAAATTAATAGGATATTCTGGAAGGACTTATTCAGAGTCAAAGGCAGTCATAATCAGTAAAGGTTAGAAACACTTGGTTTTGGTAATAAACATTTTCTTGCCGGGCTACAAAAATTCGTTTCAAAGTGTTCATTATATTGAGGGTCGTCTCCTTTTTTTTTTGTTAAACTAGCTAGCCTGAGACTGACCCACAAAATCATAGTGAACTGTGAAGGAAGAATATTGTAAGGTATATTAACATGTCCAGCTTGCAGTTATATGTTCATACCATAATTGCCTTGCAACAAATATTTTATTTAATGCTTCCTAATCAATCTAATGGTAAACAAACAAAACCGGCATGATTCCAGATAGATTTTTCAATTATAAAAAACTGTAATTTTTTGACTTCTGTGGTTACAAATGTATAGGTTAAAGTAGAAGCCACAATTTGGCCACTTGTGATGTCAGACAGGTCTGACTGTATTTTAGTGTGCAGTATTGTAGCCCAACTAAAGACTTTGTGAAGAAATATAACAGTTATGTAATTTCCACTTCTTAAAGTGACTTACTACCGTTCATAAACTGCTGCAAAGAGTTTTGTGAATTACATATTCATCTTGACAGCATGACATACGCAAACAGAGTAGAAACAATCGTTATTTTGCAAAAGGTGCTTGTATATGATATTTTAAGCATGTGTGTACACATGAAAGGTAGATTGATATCCTTGCAGTCTGAGGACTTCTTTTTCCCTAGGGGAAACATTCTTAACAGTCTAATAGGCTTCACTGTACATAAACTCTTCATACCCCATGAGGTATGTAGTGTGAATGTCAAACAGTTTTGCCTTGAGGCAAATCTATAAATAACTCCTTGCTGACATGTGCCAGACCTAGGAATAGACATCTGTTGGTATTCACCTGTAAGAATTCTCTGCAAGCAGTAACTCTCCTGTGATTGGCTGGCCTCTTTAGTCTGGCTGCTATCCATAATGCATGTAAAGTTAACTTCTAACTGCCTCTTGAAGTATTTAGTGCAATATTTTTGTTTTCTCAATGGCTAGAGAAAAAACACGATCAAAGAAAAATCTAAATGCAAGAGCTTAATGAGTTCCTCATTTGAGGAGGGTGAAGGAATTTGATAGCTTAAGCTCAAATGTTTCTCCATAGAAATGCAGATTTCAATCTGGAGTTGAGGTTTTCATGAGAAAAGTATGGGTGAGTGAGCAGCCAATAGCTCCTTTTCTGTAATAATGTAATAAAGCTCTGCAGAAGGTTGTTCAAACTTGAACTAATTCTTACATTCAATATATTCTCTCCACATTGTCAGCAGAAACCGAGGCCCAGTTAGGTTAAGATTTTGCACAAGTCCCAACAGCAGAGTGAGGATGAGGATTCTGGAGTTCTCGATATCGAGGCACCTACTCTCCACTATACTGTTTCTGGTTAATTTAGTTATCTGCATTTCCTTGGCCCGCTTAACAGCTGCAGGAACAATACAGTTATTGTAGTAGAGTCTGAAAGAGGCTCCTCACGTTATTAAAACCCTGTCAAATGAAATTAGCAATGTAAGGTGGAAGTTGATGTTTTCATGCCCTTTTTCTCTTAACATGTTTTGCACAGTACTATTCTTTAAAGTGCTGAGGTTTCCACTATTTGTTGTGTGAACATTTCAAAGGTTATATGCCTCACAACTAGAACAGTACATTTTGCTCAATGTTTTAGATGTTAGACAGCAGAGATGCTGTTAGTCTTTTGTTCAAGATTCAAACGGTTGCATGTGTCTTAAGAGATAAAGCCCTTATCACTGTATGTACATGTAGCTGTTAAGTTTATAAGTGGAAACAATTCATGTGGGTTTTTCCAAAACGCCATCCATTATTCCTAATGGATACAACAAAACCACTGGAGGAAAGGTTTGATAGACTTCGTTGGAAACTCCCACGTTATGCTGAAGGGTAACATTTACAAAGTTAGGGATTGGATGATCTCTATAACAGGATACCTCTAGGTCACTAGTCCAAATCCATATGAAGGTAGTAATTAAAATTATTTAATATACCACGGTTGTCAAGTGTACTACTGGAGGAGAAAATGGTGGTCATAGCCCAGTTCCCAGTGGATAGACATCTTTCTTTCTTTCTTTCTTTCTTTCTTTCTTGAAAAGTTAACACCAAGAAAAATGTTTAATAGTAACTACAGGGACAGTGGTTATAGTACATAATGTCATAAGCAAAAGATACACCAATCAGTACTTACAAAGGAATGAAACATTTGCTCTTAACATTACATTTCTTATATGCAAGTTCATAGAAGAAGATGGTAAGATTTACCATTCTGGAAAAAATAAGGTGTGTATATCATCAGCTAGATGTGCTCACTGTATGCTCCATTATTTTTATGCAAGGCCCGGGTGGCTGAAAGTGCAGTTGTCAGGCATTTTAATTAACTGGACAGCCATTTGTTTCTGCACAACAAGGAGCAATCAGGAGAAAACAGGAAACAGCCAAGCACTCTGCACTGCAACACGCCACCTTAACAGCTAACCAGCATTACTCAACTGCTACACAACTGCGCCTAGTGCACAAAAATACATAAGAGAAGAGATTAGAATTGAGTCTGATAAAACAATCCTTTCAAAATGAACTGTCACCTGAAAAGTTTTATACAAATTTGGAATAGACAATACTATTTAAATTAAAAGTAAATAGCATTTACAAGAAGTTTACATCTGAAGAAGCCTTGCTGGCTATCTCAGCATGCGAGCCAAAGAATGAATGTATATTGAGAATGAATCTCTCTCTTTGCCCAGAAGTGTTCCTTATAGGGCAATATCGAGAATTATTCGTTGTCCTTGCCCACTGTAGTATGGATCCACTGTATTATGGATCAAGAAAGTTGTTGTAGAGCCACTGCAGTTCAGGGTGCAAGAGGACCAGAGCTTTTATGCTGTGAAGGAAAGCAATCCAGTGAGAAATTCTGAACATGCAGCAGCCTCATTCAGTATGGGGGAGGAATGAGAAGTACGTACTAAAGGATGAAAAGAAAGTGGAGTCCAGCTGCTGTAGTGCTGCTGCTGCTAGCAACATATATCATAAGAGAGAACAAAAGGTCCACAGCTGAAGGGTTTTTTAATAAAGTAGTATGGTTTTATTAATTTGAAACTAACAGAGAAGGGATTTTTTTTTCTGCCAGCGAGGTTTAGCAGCTTCACACTATGCAAAAGAGAAAACTTCTCTGAATAATTTTAGCACAAATACACCTAAGGGGACAGGAGATGTTACAACGAACCATCACAATGAAAACAAACTGTTGCTTAGCTCCTAAGCACAACAGCCTGAACAGCGTGCCGCCCTAGGGAAATCATAGCACCACTGTTTAGACAGCAGAATCTGCACTGTAGTGTGCCAGTGGATATTGAAAATAGCACAGTTTCAGTAAAATAACTCAGCTTCCTAAAACATTTATTCCTACATGGAATCTTTGGTTAAGATTGTGTATGCTCATCAATATGCTTAGAGAGACTTGGAGCGGGTGAGGTAATATCTTTTATTGGACCAGTTTGTGTTGGTGAGACAGATAAGCTTTCAAGCTTCTCTCACCGACAGAAGTTGGTCCAGTAAAATATCTTACCTCACACACCTTGCCACTCTAATATCCTGGGACCAACATGGCTACAACAACACTGCATACATCAATGTACTACTTTAAAGTGTGTGAAATGTACAGAATTCTAAGTCCTGATGACTGAAGTCCTTTATTTTATTGTTCATTGCACAGCTATCTTTTTAGCTGTCTCTAACCATTGCTGGTTCTGGATTTGCCTAAGTATATTGATTTGCACTTTGCAGTAGCTCTAAAACTCTAAATACTACTACACAGGATTTTTTTTTTTAAAAAACAGTGTAGCTGGATGTTCCTACTGAATAGAAACACCATTTAGCAGGCCTTAGAAACATATTTTTGGGGGACTGAAAGAGTAAATTTGGGGGCTGCCTTGTGGCCAGCTATTGTGACACATAAGTTGGAGATGGGTTTGTGCTTCAGATGATCACTCCCTCAAAACAGGAGTCTCCAGCTCTCCTCTTTGGAGCTGGGGTTGTAATTTCACTAGCTTCTAGGCCTTCACCAGCCTCTCTCTCAGCTGGCCCCTTTTCCCTTATTAATCCTCAAGCTCAGAGCCCTCAGCAGGAGGACACAGCTTTTATTTTGGTCCCCTTCGCCCAGCTCAGACCCACTGGATTGGGTGAGAGGAGAACCTTGCCCCAGCCTCTCTGGAAGGCTCCTGACCCTTAGGCCTGGTCTACACTGGGGGCGGGCGGGGTCGAACTAAGGTACGCAAGTTCAGCTACGTTCGCGTAGCTGAACTTGAACTACCTTAGTTCGAACTACTTACCCGTCCAGACGCCGCGGGATCAAAGTCCATGGCTCCCCCGTCGACTCCGCCACCGGCGTTCGCGGTGGTGGAGTTCTGGAGTCGACGGGAGCGCGTTCGGAGTTCGATATATCGCATCTAGATGAGACGCGATATATCGAACTCCGAGAAGTCGATCGCTACCCGCCGACCCGGGCGGGTAGTATGGACGTACCCTTAAAGACATAGTAACGGGATTTCTTCCCAGCCACCACTTACTCATGGGACTGCTTCCTCTGTCAGTAACTCCTAGGTCCTTGTATATGTACTGGTTCTTTCAAAATCTTCAAGTGCCACGCTATGTGATGGGGTGGGCAGACCACTAGGCACAACTACTTTTAAGGGGCAGATTGCCCCACCAGAGTAACTTTTTCTTTTGTGCACTTTTAATGCTGGGATTTCCTCACTTGTACTTTTATTTCCTTTAATTCTTCATTACCATGCAATGGTTACTTTAATGATATTTGGTTATCTGGATTCTGTTTTCTCATCAGACGTCTGATAATCAGTCTTCAGCTTCCTATGATACTATACCAATAACATTTCTCATTCAGCCTCCAATCGGATTTGTAGCATTTGTTTCCTCTTGAGAAAACAAATGTGTTTTAGAGCTCAGCTTGTTTTTTCCTGTCATTTGGACTCATTATAAGGTTTATAGATATTTCTCATCATCTCTTCCAAAATTGACGTTTAATGCCTTTGATCTTCTTTCTTCATTATGTTCTTTGACCTTAATCTTTTCTATCCTCAGAACACCAGAAGTTATTACTACTTGGGACAGACTCAGACTGACCAGATAGCAAATAATATCTTTTGTTGTAATGTGCATGTTTGAAAGGAAGGATGTTTTAGTTGTAATCTTCCATTTCATTGTCCCAAAGATGGTTATTTATTTATTTAACCACTGATGTGCATATGGCTTCCATTGACATCGGGGGAGCCCATATGTCTGAGAACAGAATTTGAATTTCAATGATTTACATGTATTCTAGAGTTTCACCTCATGTCCTTAAGTTGAAAAGTCTAAGTTTTCATAATTAAAAACAGAGAGAAATCTTCGTTTTCAGGGAAATTATGTTTCATTTACAGAACTATTGTTGATAAATAAAATATATATGTACCACAGAAATAGGAAGATAAGCTTACACAGTTGTATAAGTAAATACTGATACGATTTACTACATGTAGAAATCTTAACTAAGTATTTCTGCTGAAGGAAAGTACAACACAATCAGCATGTTCTCTCTCTTTAGGTTTGGAACTTTTGTGGTCACAGTGGTTTTATAATCTAGAAAGAGAGTATGTGTTTGTTCTGTAACAGAGGGTGAAGAGTTGTCTAATGGATAAAGGGTAGGACTGGTATTCAAGCGTTTTAGTCTCAGCTGTGCCACAGACATTTTTGGTGACCTTGGTCCACTTACTTGAATTCTTTGCACCTCATTGTCCCTTTTTGTAAAATGATGAGAATACCACTTATTGACCTTGCAGCAGAATTCTGAGGCTTGATTTGTAAAATACGTTATTGCAAAATACTTTGAAACCATTACTTAAAAGGCAGTATAGCAATGCAAATTATCTTGATTTGTAGAATCGTTTGTAAAATCCAGAATGTTTTCTATTCCTTTTACCTTGTATGCTGAAAATAGAATTGGGCAACCCTACTGTATACTATTTTTTTTTCTTTGGTTGCTCATAAAAAAGAGTTTAATGTCATGAGTGGTTATTTTATGCATTGGGGAAAGGGATGCAACACAAGCTTTATGTGGAAGGATGAGAACAGTTGAATTATTGGAAGGACAGCAGTGAATAAGGGGAGGGCTTTTGGATATTATGATGTGAGGGAAGCTAAAGAAAGAGGTCCTCATAATTCATATTTAAAAATGGATGTATTAGGATCACTGCTGATAGAAGGCACTTTAGTAACTTAGAATCATAGAATATCAGGGTTGGAAGGGACCTCAGGAGGTCATCTAGTCCAACCCCCTGCTCAAAGCAGGACCAAACCCAACTAAATTATCCCAGCCAGGGCTTTGTCAAGCCTGACCTTAAAAACCTCTAAGGAAGGAGATTCCACCACCTCCCTAGGTAACCCATTCCAGTGCTTCACCACCCTCCTAGTGAAATAGTGTTTCCTAATATCCAACCTAGACCTCCCACACTGCAACTTGAGAGCATTGCTCCTTGTTCTGTCATCTGCCACCACTGAGCTGAAAGGGATTAAATTGGGGGGGTGGGTGGGGGTGCAAACAAAGAATTATCTGGTACTGTTAAGGCAGCTGGAGTAAGACACATCCATCCATTATTTGTATCCGGGGTAGTGCTAACATTCTATTGTAATGTCCTCGGCGTTCCTAAAGAGGCTGATGTCCGAGCCACCGTAGAATAATGGCAATCCCAAAATGGTGTCATTGCAGAAGCAAAGAGATGGAGGAAAGAAACGGATGGTGGGAAATCAAGTTAGCAGTAGGCAATTATGTGACTTTTGGGAGATAAGTGTAACCCATCAGAGCTCTGCTCAGCATCTGTCATTTATGTGCCAGAAGCACGAATGGGCTGTTGGTGAAGATATAAAGAACTGTGCAGCTAGCAGGCTCTTTGCTTATCGGTGCATGTCATATGTCTACATAAAGGTGACTTGCAACAAATCAAATAAAGGAACTTAGTCCAAACTGTATCAGCATTTTTATATTGAACATGTTACAGGAAAAAATATGTTCACGTATATGTAAATTTGAGCAAGGTAGTGGGTGCGGATGTGGAAATGTTTCTCGGTCATTTAGGGACTTCCTTAAGAATTTGCTTAGAAATATTGCCGTCATAACGTCAGCGATTTAAGACTAGGACAGGGAATGTCATTTTACCTTTTTTTTTTAAATGAGTCAATTTCATGTACGCTGCATAACCACTACACTACATGAGTTTTTTGGAAAATTAATATTCATTTCAGCTGCCTCTGTCATGCACATCAATGGGAAAGCTGTAAGTAAGAATGGTAAAACTGGGAAGATAATGTGGCTTTAAGTTCACATAGGGCTAAAAGCACATAGCCCAGTGATGCTTTATTGGAAATGCATTATACAATAAGAAGGGCAGAAGTGTTGCATTTTAGCAGTCCAGCACTTTATCCTTGTATTTGAAGGGACAGCTGTTCACCAGTCTCACAAGTTGAAATTAAATTGAAATGATTTCTGCTCCAGTGTATTTGGCAACAATAAAACCCTCATGTCAAATTGAGACCAGTTCTGAGCCAAAAACATACCTGCAGTATTTTACATGGTGTGTGGAGATTTGGTGTGTACTAGAATTAACAATAACCAAAGTTTTATATGAAAATTCCTTAAATGGCATCAGCACTGAAAGCTTCTAAATTAATGGTTCTTCCAAGATAAATACATACGAATGAAAAGTAAAATTGCAATCCAAATCCCAACTAACTTTTTCTCAACTGCCAGAAGACTGCATTGGGTATCCTCCTGCTATGTGCACAGGACAGTCCATTTTCCTGTGTTCATTACTTCTTGTTTTTGTCAGTTTTGTAGGATAAACCCCAGTATTTTGGGGTTAATGATCAATGAAGTAAAAGAGCAACGTATCTTAATACAAATTTTCAAAAATGAATATTTCCTGAGGTTGTGGCTATGTAAAGAAGATTACATGTAATCAACAAAATACTTCCTTGCTCATAAATTGGACAAAAATTCCTTTTTTCTCTAGACATGTGAGCTATACACTGATGAATCTATAGTATTAGGGCTTTTTATATATGAAAATTAATCTAGAATAAGATATGTATTTGAAGCCGATAACTATTCCTGATTAACTCAATATGCTTTTATTCCAGAATAAGATATCTAAATATGGAGTTAATCGATATTAGCTATTCCAAAATAACTCCCCATTTAAATAAACCCTGAATTAGACTTTTTAAAATGGTTAGTTAGCAAGACAAAATTGTACCCAAAGATTATATGGAAGGCCATCATTCAGTATTATTTATCTTTCTCACACACACACACTCTCATACACACCCCCTGTGTGTGTGTGCACGCATGCATATGTATATGTACAATAACCTTATTTTCAAAGTGTCAAGCACACACAGACCCCAAAGAAATCAATAGGAGCTGTGGGTGCTCAACACCTTTTAAAACTAGGCCTTTAAAATAATATATATTATTTTTTGAGAAATTTGTGTAATCTGCAGCTACTGTTTAATTTATGCAAAATGCATATTATGATATGCGTAAGCACGGATGTTACAATATATGCAGTTATCTCTCAACGTGAGTTAGTTGCAGTTATATTGATAATCTGGGTCGAAAACTCAGTTTTATATATAACATGGCTTCTTTTACTTTATATACAGTGATGTGAACCAGTTGTCACAGTTTTGGGGTCACTGCACATGTTACCCCCCTCCCCCCCATTCTTGGTCCACTGCAGGAGTGCCCTCTCAGGCCCTCAGCTGTTGCCTGAGTAGGGATCTGTGGCCCACTCCCTTCTGACTGGGGGTTTTAAGGCTTCACAGCCCCCTGCCATACACTCTGGGTTTGTCTACATGGTTTGACAATGCACTCCAGTAGGGCGTGAATTCTAATATGAATAATTCCCTAGTGTCCATGAATGTAGTACTCCTGGGTTATAAGTAAGGCTGCAATTTAGTCATGGAGGTCACGGAATCCGTGACTTCCAAAGACCTGTGTGACTTCAACCAGTGTGGTTGGGAGCTGCAGGGTACCCCTGCTGCCCCCGGTGGCGGGAGCTCCCCGCTGCTCCTGGCTCCTGCGGGCGGCAGGGGCACCCCTGCTGCTCCCCGCTCCCTCCCGGGTAGCAGGGGGAACCCCCGCAGTTCAGAGCCACCACAGAGGGGGCTCTGGAGTTCCCACCCCAGCACAGCTGCCCAGGCTCCCCATTTTGTCGTGGATATTTTTAGTAAGTCAGAGACAGGTCATGGACTTCTGTGAATTTTTCATTATTGCCTGTGACCTGTCTCTGACTTTTACTAAAAATATTCTCTGAGATTTAACTCTGCTATATATCAATCTTTATATATTATACAAAGTCCTGAAAAGACTAAACTGTTCTGTATTGTAGCAGAGAGATAATCTGAGTTGTAAGAAGGGAAAATATTATACCTAATATTAGCATACTGCTTGCCTCAAACCTGTTACGCAACACCATTTTCCAAACAAATTAACAGTTGAAAGACCACAAAATTTCAACACCCCAATGAACTTGTGCATGAGCGGTAGATTGTCAATTTAATTGTCAAGAAAGCAGAGTTAGGAAATATCTGGATAAATGTGATATTTTTGTAGAAAATTCTTATAATAAAAAAAAATGCACTTAGGTGTTCCTGTAAGAAGAATGAACCAGACAGCATGCAAATTTCCATTCAACACAAAATACCACAGATTTGCAGACCAGATCTTCACCTAATAAGTTAGTGTGGTGCTGTGCCATCATACTGCATCCCAGCCCTTTTGGCAGTTGGCCACTGCAGTTGTGAACCTGTATGGTCCCAGACCATCCACCCTTGAGGCTGAAGATAATACTAGAATCTTAACACTGGCTCAGAATTCAATGGGAAGCCAGAACAGAGAGCAGGACACTGGGGTGATGTGTTCTCAGTAGCTAGTGTTGCGCAACAGACTGAAAGCTGCATTTTTAACCAGCAATTCCAAGATAGGTGTTTTTCATTCTGAGCTACGGATCTAAAGCCTGCTGAAGTCAATGGGAGTCTTTTCCATTTTCTTCAGTGGGCTTCAGATGAGGTGCTCAGGGCATGACAATGGCCAGGTAGGAGGTCACAAACACATGGATTACAGTGGCCATTTCTGATTCTGACAGAATCAGATGCAATTTCCTGACCAGCTGGAGGCAGAAAAAGCAGTTTCTTTCTGCTGTGGCTATTTGGATATTCTGAAGCAACAAGATACCAGGAGAGCACAGATACTGTGAACTGTCTTAATTCTGAAGGCAAATGCCATTAGTGTAGTCTTGCTGATATGTGGGGAACACTGAAATATCCGAAGATACAAAGATGATTGGAAAGTGTTTAAGGATGACTCCTGCATTTATTTCTGTGGATAGACAAAGCTTCCATCTTTCATCACAGTAGATTCACTTTAGTGAAAATATGGTATATAAATATAAACTAAGTGGAATTTAAAGCCCACTATAAAATCTTCATCATAGTTTTAGTCTGTCTCAATTTGTAGTGCTTGTTTTACCTTTATGGTGTATTTAGATATCCTGTCTCCTATTAATTACATTTTTTTTCCAGTATTTCATAGATGTCACACACTGTTACCACCACAAGCAAGAGTAACAATCATATCCATTATTTAAAACATTTTTCATTACATTGCCAGCAAAATTGGAAGCTATTTCTGGCTGTGAGTTTAAAGAAAAAGTATTGAATACTTCAAAACAATAAAATAATTAATTTTGAACAGCACTCTGATTTTTATAAATTGCAATTGCAGTATATTGTGTGGCCTTTTGGTGTTTTAGATAAATCAAATCCTATATCGTTCTTCTTTCTCCCCTACAATTAGGTGCACTAAAGCAGTTGATGAAAGCATACAAAAAGGCAAAAGTTCTGATGAGACATTTCATGAATGAAGTATGCTTCATTAGGCACTTTGTTTACTAACATTAGAAATGCATGGAAACCTTCTAAAAATAACAGTAAGATTTGATTTTTGTCTATAAGGTATGTAAATAGTGCATTCAGTACATTTTATTAAACTTAGCTTTGAACCTTTACGACTAATTACAACTTTTCATTTATATCTTTGTTTCCTTGTCTAGTCTGTTATCAACTGAAGCAATTTACTTAAAGTTGGTGTAACAGTTGTTATAACCCATGCAGTATCTTTAGGGACTGTCATGTTTAATTTAGGAATGGTTTATGATTGTACTTCTACTTCCTCCAAGAACTAAAGAACAGTGTGGGAATGATTAAGGCAAGTTGTTGGGACTGCAAACAACTCCAGAGAGATACTACTCCCTAGGGTGGCTTGTATACACTGATTCAAAGGGTTTTTTTCCAGAGACCAAGAGACAAAGGAGCATTTGGGAAACACAAAGGTCGAGTTTAAACAGATACAGGGTCTTCCTTTTGATTTAGCAAACAGGCAGGATCTCTGGTCTTAGCACAGCCCTAACCCTTGCAGAAGGGTTGGAAAGGCTGTGGCCTCCCAGACTCCTCATTGGAAGATGGGTGATTCGTGATACGTTTAGTGAATGTTTGAATCCTTTTATTGTTTTGATGTTTTCTCTATGATACTTTTGCCCTAAGAATAAATGTACTTTGCTTTGGAAGAGCTGTGTGGTGGCTAGTGAAAGCACTGTCATTGTCCTTGAAAAGAAAGCATAGCGCAGGCGCTGGACTTTAGGCAAACTGGCTTGCTGGGGATATCACAGGGCTCTGCCTCTCCCTTCGAGCAAGCTGTGGGGAGAAGGTAGAGTTTGATAGTCTCTCTCACCCCTCCCCATCTTATGTGAAGCCCTGAGGGCATGCAGCGACCATTCTGTTGTGGTGATGCCCTGCCCTCCTGCCCTAGAATAGAGATGTCATTTGAACTGTGTTTCCAAGGGGTTGTGGGTCCAGCTGGTCCCTAGTTTTGGGGATGAGGAAGGAATTTTTCCCCTGGAGCAAGATAGGCAAAAAAGCCCCATTAGACACCTTGCCATTCTTGTGGCATCCTGGAGTCCCGCCTTTACGTTAATAAGGAGTGGATTTTAAAGTTGTACATTTATAAGTGAGTTAGTAATTTCATCAGAGTGAGTTGCTGTTGTGTCGTGCAAATAGGGTGACCAGATGTCCCGATTTTATAGGGACAGTCCTGATTTTTGGGTCTTTTTCTTATATAGGCTCCTATTACACCCACATCCCCTGTCCCGATTTTTCACATTTGATGTCTGGTCACCCTAGGTGCAAAGGGAAAGCTCCCAAAGGTAAACATCTCTCCAGACCTGGGAGATAACTGGTGGACTTCGTTAGCCTTGAGAAAAAAGGTAAATCCTAAATCTTTGCACACTGAGGGCTAGTCTACACTTACCTGCCGGGTCGACACAGTGAGTTCGACTTCTCGGAGTTCGAACTATCGCGTCTAATCTGGACGCAATAGTTCGAACTCCCCGCGCGCTCCGGTCGACTCCAGTACTCCACCACTGCAAACGGCGGTGGCGGAGTCGACCTTGGAGCCGCGGACTTCGATCCCGCGGCGTCTGGATGGGTAAGTAATTCGAACTAGGGTACTTCGAGTTCAGCTACGCTATTCACGTAGCTGAACTTATGTACCGTAGTTCGACCCCCGCCCTTAGTGTAGACCTGCCCTGAGATGCCCTTCATGTGAGTGAGTGAGAGCAGCAGAATAAGAACAATGGAGTTCAGAAAAGAAGACTTGAACAATTTTATAAAACTGGTAGTTAAAGTCATGAGAAGAAAATCTAAGGGATAAAGGAGTTCAATATAGCTAGCAGTTTCTCAAGGGGACAATATTAGAGGCATAACTGTGAACTATCCTGATGTGAAGGAAAGGTAGGAAGAATAGTAAGAGGCCAATGTGTCTCCATCAGGAGCTCTTTAATGACCTGAAAATCAAAAAGGAATCCTACAAAAAGTGGAAACATGGGCAAATTGCTGAGGAGGAGTACAAAAGTATAGTGCAAGAACTAGGGACAAAATCAGAAAGGATGAGGAGAAAATGATTTACAGGTAGCAAGGGACATAAAAGACAGTAAGAAGAGGTTCTTTAAATACATTAAGAACACAAATTGGGTGAGTCTACAATGTGATGCAGTTGCAAAAACGGTGAATATAATTCTGGGGTGTATTAACCAGAGTGTTGTACGTAAGACACTGGAGGTAATTGTCCTGCTCTGCTCAGCACTTGTGAGGTCTCAGCTGGAGTACGGTGTCTAATTCTGGGTGCCACACATTAGGAAAGATGGACCAATTGGAGAGAATCCAGAGGAGAGCAACGGAAATTATAAAAGGTTAAGAAAACCTGACCTATCAGGAAAGGTTTAAAAAAAAAAAGTGGGCATGTGTAGTCTTGAGAAGAGAAGACTGAAGGAAACCTGATAACAATCCTCACATATGTTAAGGGTTCTTGAAAAACGAGAGAAAAAACATCAAATAATTTCCTGCCTAAGTACCTGAAAATGAATACAAATATTTTGGAATTACTTTGTGATAATTAATTAATTAATTACAAACTAAATTTAACACTGAATACTGTCTTGTTACATACTGGTGTCTAACTTGTAATCTGATACATTTTACTCATGTATTCATTTCACAACATAAAGGTTCTTGTTAGCTATTTAATATAATTTGACACAATGATATGATTACTCAATTGCTGTTTACTGTAGAAGAATTTAATACAGTAATGTACGGGATTGTATGAGATATATTTTGAAAAAGGACAATTTGAGGAAAAGCTCAAATGAGTTTGTCCAGCTCTATCAATAATAATAAATACAGAAGCACTTTGTTCAAATGTGATACTCTACAAGATGTAAAAATTATTGTGCTGAAAAACAATGTAACCAGTAAATGTTAAAATTCATTATTTTTCAGTCAACTCAGCTTTAGACTAACCAAGAGTGGATTAATTCTGCTCACACTGCACGTATGTAAATATACAAGTGAATTCAGTTTGTTTTCTGGATTTACCAGTTGAGTTGGGATTACAGTTGTTTTTTTCATATCTGTGAAATGTAACTGCCATGAAGGTACACTATATTCCATAAGGAGATTCCATATAATTGAGGAACCCAGAGTGGTGGTAATTTTAGATGACTTTTCACAGGTATAGAACAACAGTTGGCCATATAAAATTGTCTTGCAATTAATGTGTAATAGTGACCTCTCATCACCTCCATTCTGATGCCAAACTGCTCTACTGAATCAACCGAACACTTTATTTTGTATGATAGCACCCTTACTGCAGATATTCCAGCATAATTCAAAATCATGCAAATAGGTTGCCATAAACTAGTTCATAGCTTAGTTAAATAAAAATTGGAGTTTTAAAAAGTGGATTAACTCTATGCTTCAAATCCTATTTTAGGGAATTCCGTAGTCAACGTAACATGCAAAGGCACAAGTACAAAAACAGAAAGTCACCACCTAACAAATTTCTAGTAGTAATCCTCTGATCATCCATTATGGTGAGTCAATGACAATCCATTAACAAAGTTGGAAATACCTGTTAAAATACACTGAGCTATAATTTTAGCTACTACAGTTTCACAAATACTGAAGACCATTCCTAGAATTAATGAAAGATACAGTAATTAAGGAATTATAATTCTACAAGAAAGAGATTTGCCACAATCTCCACATCCAACTAAATATAAGCAGAAGCCTGGAAATATTCCTAACATAATAGGATTTTATTTTAATAACATTATTAACATACTTTTCAAAAGACTACAGCAAATTTAGAAATAATAAGTTTTCTCTCTCTGCTTGCTGCCACTTGGATCAAATTTCAGCAATTTGATAAAGTAGAAGTGAAACAGGATAATATATGACTGGGTTATATTGAAAAGTGATTATTATCCCACTGTGTATCAAGATCTCTAGTACTGTGCGTGTGTGTAATTTAGTTATTAGAGTACATTACATTTTCATTCTTCACGTATAATTCTAGTATTCTCTGCCTTAACGCTAGCTGTCACTTTATATAGTACTTGACCCACAGGATGTGTGATGCTAAAACTTTCACACTGAAGGCAGTTTGTGAAAGACAATCCTAAAAAAAAATATTGTGAAAGATGTTTGACTGTACTACTAAAAGGCTGAATGAATATTTTGGCCTCGCTTATCTGTTTTCAGTTATCCCCTAATTTAGTATCCTGTAGGATGTTCAAAGCTTAGATAAAATTTCTCTTGTGGTTAATCTTGCAAAATACTTTTGATTTAAAAGTTAATTTCTTTATGAAAGTTTGAAGCTGACACTTTAAAAATCTCCAGTGGCTTTTAATTTTTTTTTTTTTTAGCAGACAGGTGAGACAGTAATTTCATTGTCTCATTACATAGGGGAAATAATTATTTATATTCCACATATGTGGTGATGTATCCATTTGATGAATTGTATTTACCATGCACTGTGACCATCTATGTGCTCTGGGTCCTTTCATCCAAACCTGCTGGTACTGCTTGTAACATTTCAGTCCTTTGGGCTACCTTGGACTACTGCTGTTGAAATAAACTACAAAAACAAAAGTTACCAAAAATAGTTATTTTCTCCACACGGATTAGGAATTTTTCCTCCAAAACTAAAGTATTTATTCCTGGATCAATGTAGTCTGATATGTCTGGGGTCCTGAAATGTGGAGTTTTATACCATAGCAAAGAAGAGACCTCCCCCCAGCTCCCCAATGAAGTATATTGTATGGCTATAGAAGTGCTTGAAATTTTGGACATTAGAGTAGTGACTTTATGGGCTGGTCTACACTGGGGGGGGGAGGGGATCGATCTAAGATACGCAACTTCAGCTACATGAATAGCGTAGCTGAAGTCGAAGTGTCTTAGAGTGATTTACCTCTCGTCCTCACGGCGCAGGATCGACATCCACGGCTCCCCCTATCGACTCCGCTACCGCCGTTCGCACTGGTGGAGTTCCGGAGTCAACAGGAGCACGTTCGGGGATCGATATATTGCGTCTAGATGAGACGCGATATATCGATTCCCCGAGAAATCGATCGTACCCACCGATACGGCGGGTAGTCTAGACGTACCCACCGTGTACAAAAGCTTTTTTAAGAGGTCTTTATCTTTTAATTTCTCTCTCTCTCTGTTCCCCCCCTTCTCCCTCCCATGTACTATTGGATTTAAAACAACTAAGACATCTGACTTCACAGGATACAATAAATGATCCAAAATTGTCTGAAATATTTCTAAAATACGTTTTTATAAAATACATGGCATATTCCAAACACATGGTGGTGTGGTATAAATGCTTAATAGCCATGAGTATGGGATATTCTACATCGGGGTCGGCAACCTTTCAGAAGTGGTGTGCCGAGTCTTCATTTATTCACTCTAATTTAAGGTTTCATGTGCCAGTAATACATTTTAACATTTTTAGATGGTCTCTTTCTCTAAGTCTATAATATATAACTAAACTATGGCTGTATGTAAAGTAAATAAGGTTTTAAAAAATGTTTAAGAAGCTTCATTTAAAATTAAATTAAAATGCAGAGCCCCCCGGACCGGTGGCCAGGACCCAGGCAGTGTGAATGCCATTGAAAATCAGCTTGCGTGCCGCCTTCGGCACACGTGCCATAGGTTGCCTACCCCTGTTCTACATAATTATTTAGCCATCTCAGACTTGTCAACCACAAAGCACTACCAAGAGAACTTAGCGATCTTTGCCCAAATGAATGCTTTCGTATAGTATCCACTCTTCTATGCTTGAGAATATTCACATCCAAAATCTTTGTGTTGTTGGAAGTCCATAATATGTTATGTAAAAAGTTAGAGAAAATGAAGTCTGCCTGATGTAATTTCTGCAGGGGAAAAAGTGCTTTTGTAAGAATGCATAATTACATTCTTCTTATCTGCCTTTATCCAACTCTTTTTGTTAACTTACTTTCTGTGAAAAGAATATTAAAAGCCCATTAATGTTAAGACTCAGTTCTGAAATTCGGATGAGTGGTAGAGCCAAGAATACTGATAAGCAGAGACAAGAAAAGAAGAGACAGAATAACGCTCACAGCTTTTAGCAACTGCACTACTGTGAATATTTGAACTTAAATCAGATGCAAGTATAAATACGACTGGTGTTTATTATTCATGGAACTGAAGAGCAAGTATTGTTTCTGGGTTTTGTTACATCTATTTTGATCACTCATGTCCCAGCTATTTTACCCCTTTCATTTAACTGCTTATGCTGAATCACATACTCGTTGGCACAGAAAGCAGACAAGATATTTTTATGGACCAAGATTTTATTACTGATTATTGGTGATGCAGCAACGTTCTTTACCCTTTCAGCTTTGTGGATATCATCAGTTCTGAACTGTGGTGAGCTTTCCCTACACCTGTGAACTGGAGTCTCTGAACAGATTTCCACATTATGATTAAGCATCTGCCATGTATTAAGCTACGCCTGATTTCCATATTGGTAGACTGCTATTTACCCACCTATCTGTCCAGCTGTTTCTCTCCTTCATCTCCAAACTCATTCCATCTACAATTGTTGTCTCAAGTTCATCTCCTTTAGCCCGTTGGCTCTCTCCAATCTTAGTTCTGCCCTCTTCACTCTGCTGAAAATCTCACTGTAGTCTCTAATGACCTCTTCATGGTCAAATCTCAGAATCTCTTCTCCAGGTTTTTCTTTCTTGACCTCTAAGCAGCCTTTGACACATTTAATTATACTTCACTTCTTAAATTCTCATTCTCCTTTGGTTATAACTTCTGTCTTACTGAGGGACTCTCTACACGTCTCTGATCATTCTTTTATTCTTTTCTAAAGTGAGTGTTCCTCTTCTGGCTTTCCATGTGGCTCCCACATGGCTCCATTCTTGACCCACTCATCTTCTTCCACACTATTTCTAGCAGATGCTATCCTCTGGCACAGCTTCAGCTACCATCTGAATATTGATGACTCACAAATCTGCCTCCCCACTGTTGACCTTGTTTGTTAAACCCACTTGTTGCATCTAGTTTTAAATTATATCGTAAGCTGTTTCAGGCAGAGACTGCTCTTACTCTGTGTTTGTACATGGCTTGGAACAATCCTGATTGGGGACTATGGGTACTACTGCAATACAAATACACAAGGGTACAGCTGGAATACATATATAAACAATATTTCACCTAGCTAAACACCAGACAGGTACAATATTAAATAATTAGTGTTTCATCCTCACTTAACAAATGTCTCCTGGTTTATGTTTTAAATAAAGTGTTCTTCAATGTCTGTTTTTAGCATTTTCTTCCATTTTCCTTTTCTATTTATTAAATACTAAAATTCTACTGCTAATACAGTAGAACCTTAGTTATGATCAGAAACTGACCGGTCAACCACACACCTCACTTGGAACCAGAAGTACGCAATCAGGCAGCAGCAGAGATGACAAAAAAAAAGGGCAAATAAAAATAAAAAAAGGCAGTACAGTCCTGTCATAAAAGTAAACTACTAAAAAAAAGTAAATGTTTAAAAAAATTGACACAGTAAGGAAACTGTTTCTGTGCTTGTTTCATTTAAATTAAGATGTTTAAAAGCAGCATTTTTCTTCTCCACAGTAAAGTTTCAAAGCTGTATTAAGTCAATGTCAGTTGTAAACTTTTGAAAGAACAACCATAATGTTTTGTGCATAGTTATGAACAGGGCTGGCTCCAGACCCCAGCGCGCCAAGTGCGCGCGTGGGGCGGCATTTTGCCGGCAGGGCGGCAGGCAGCTCCGGCGGACCTTCCGCAGTCATGCCTGCGGGAGGTCGACCGGAGCCGCGGGACCAGCGGACCTCCCGCAGGCATGACTGTGGAGGGTGCGCCTGTCCCGCGGCTCGGGTGGACCTTCCACAGGCATGCCTGCGGATGCTCCACCAGAGCCGCGGGACCAGAGAAACCTCCGCAGGCACATCTGCAGGAGGTCCCGCGGAGCCGCGGGTCCGGCGACCGCCAGAGCGCGCCCCGCAGCGTGCCACCCTGCTTGGGGCGGCGGGATTCCTAGAGCCGCCCCTGGTTATGAACATTTCAGAGTTATGAACATCCTCCATTCCCAAGGTGTTCGTAACTCAGAGGTTCTACTGTAATGAAATAATTCTAACCAAGTTTGCTGGTTGTGTCCTAACTTTGTTGTAAAATGTAGTGCCCTGTTTACGATAGCTCTTGCCATCTTTTCTTGAATGAAAATGGCAGTCCCCCAAGAGACCAACGAGTATAATGAGTTTTAGGGCAGCTTTATAGGGTTGTTTTGTTTTGGTTTTTAAAGTGTTTCCTGCCTCCACTGTCATCAGTAGAGTTTAACATGGACATGTTATCTGCTGTACCTTAATGTAATCTCTGCCCTCAAGAATAACAACCATAGTATGATATTGGGAACTGCTAGTGATATGTTCCAGAAGTCATTTTATATCCGTTTCTGTTGTATGCTATCTTTGCTGAATAATTTATATTTTGAAGATAATATGCCAGGGTTATTACTTTAGATTTCTGAATGCATCATTTTCACATACAGGATACCCCAGCATTAGCACATTGTTACAAAGTTGCTGTTTTTTCCTGCTCTAAGCCCTTTTTCTTCTACAGATGGTATATCATCTCTTGCTGGAAATAGCCTCTTCAGAAGACATTGCCAATCCCACTTCATTAACTAGATGGCAGAAGTTTTGAGCAATCAGCCACCTCTCTCCAGATGATAAAGCCACTTCACCCCTCTATTCTCTCTGATTTTCAGTGGTCTAAGGAGTTAGTTTTCAGGTTCTTCATGAACACAAGGCATCCTTATAGCAGCAGGGAGATGTGAAAACAGTAGTGTGCTATTATTCTAGTTAGTTTTTTGTTCAGAAGGAATAAAAGTTTTGCAGACCTACTTGTTAATCATTCACGTTGGGGAGAGAGTTTAGCAAAATAAAATTTTAATTTAATGGCGTGTAGATTTTAAAGTAAAGCCATCTGCATAATTCTGTTAGTTTAGCAAACATGTAAGAAAGTACCTTTGGGAAGAGATGTAAATTAGCATTATGGCTTCTATCCACTTTTGTTGTTTTAGGTTTGACTTCTGATGCAGATGAGCAGAAATACCAAATACCAAAGATCTAACATTTGTGTAGAGCCTTTTAACTAGGAAGAGCCCAAAACTTGTGACACATTAATCTTACATGCTAATCACTTGACCCATCATGGAAATGCAGCTGATACCTGCTAATGCCTGGGTACCCAACTGTGTGGCGCAATATGCAAATTTTTAATAGCACAAAGCAATATTAGAGACTGTTTGATCAAATGTTAGTGAATGCTTCTAATCAATTCCCATCACTGGGCTTTTTCCACACAACCCCATATGTATGGTATGGCTTTCTCATCCTGGTTTTCCAGGTTACCACTCTCTGCAGTCAAGTTCTTCTAAAGACTTAGTTCTCTGGTGATAGCAAGACTTGAACTAATGCATAATAATAATAATAATAATTAATAAAGGCCGCGAGTTTTTCAGAGTCACAGAAGTCACGGATTCCATGACTTTCTGGGACTTCTGCAGTGGCTGGTGTGGCTGAGCCCAGAATCGTCCCACCCACCACCTCCAGCTCCCCCCCGAGCAGCAATGGAGCATATCTTTTAGAAAAAATCCACTCTTGATTTAAAAAACTGTCGGTGCTGGAAAATCACCATGATCCTTGGTAAACTGTTCCGATGGGTAATTAGCCACACTGTGAAAAATGTATGCCTTATTTCCAGTCTGACTTTGTCTAGCTTCCGTTTCCAGCCACTGGATCATGTTATACCTTTCAGTGCTACACTGAGGAGTCTGTTACTAAATATTTGTTCCCCAGATAGGTACTTACAGACTGTAATCAAGTCACCCCTTAAGCTTCTCTTTAAGCTAAATAGATGGAGCTCTTTGAGTCTATCACTGTAAGGCATGTTTTCTGATCCTTTATTCTCGTGGCTCTTCTCTGAACCCTCTCCAATTTGTCAACATCCTTTTTGAATTGCAGGCACTGGAACTGGATACAGTATTCCAGCAGTAGTCGCACCAATGCAAATGCAACAGTAAAATAAGCTCTCTGATTCCCATTTATGCATCCCAGGATTTCATTAGCTTTTTTTGGCCACAGTATCACACTGGCAGTGCACGTTCCGCTGATTATCCACCATAACCCCAGATCCTTTTCAGAGCCACTGCTTCACAGGACAGGGTTCCCTATTCTGTAAAGATGGTCTACATTCTTTGGTCCTAGATGTATACATTTACATTTACAAGTTGAGGTACACTGGACCAAGTGACTTGATAGGTAGCACACTCTTCCTGAACCGCCAATACCTCTTACTGCACTTCCCATCTAGCTGACCTGGCCTGACTCTTCTGAATTTCTGCGACCACAGTCTGAGATGCTGGCACTTCAGAAAGCCAGTTTTCTTTTAAAGTACATTTAAAAAGTATTTTAAAGGCAATTGAATCAGTCTGAAAAGGGAAGATTTATTTGCCTGTTGAATAGTGACAGGAAAGACCAATGCAAATGTTAATTTTCACGGGCTGTTTGGGTAATTCTGTCAAGGTTGATGGAATATGTGACTTAATCTGAACTGAAGTTTGAGATTTAGCTACAAAATTCATCATCCTGCAGTAATGAAGAAAATTTAATTGTCAATACGTAAAATTAAAATTTACTGAAGTGAGATGCCACTCACAGTAAGTTGAGTTTTGAATTCATTAAGAATCTTGAAACAGCCATCAAGTCTGTAATGAAATGTTGGCAGGCAAATCCAAAGGCAGGCTTTTCAGTATTTGCATAGTTTTTTTGTAGATTGTTGCATGCTTATAATTGGGAGGGACACTATCAACTTAGAATCCAGTTCATTTTATAAAAAAGTTGTCTTACAATCACATTTTCTTATTTTTTCCCCTCTTCTCTGTTGCTGTTCCATACAAAGGGAAATAAATCACAGTGAAATTGATTGCAGTATTATCAAATGCACAAAGTAAACAAACTGGGGGAAGTGGGGAGGGAATTATCCCAGTCATGGGGCCATCTGTGTGCCAGTTCTGTCCCTCAAATAAATTAACCTGAAGCCTACTCTAATTTATTCCAGCTGCCAATAGCCCAAGGGGATGTTTCAGCAACCAGGGCTACAGGACATAAAACCATCCCCATTTCCCCCCACCCCAACCGTGCATTGGTGGCTGGGAGGGGATGTTGCATAGGAGCATTTTGTGACATCTTTATTCTATCCTCTAATGCTCTAACTATTGAATTTGTTAGTTTTAGGGGAAGCTTTGCATTGCTTGCTTTATATCTATTATAACATCCACAATTTTTAATGTGTATATATACCGACTATGTGAAATGATGTAAAGAAAATGTAATTTCTAACATTTTAAATGGAAACATTTACATTATTAATTTGGAATGATTTTTTTTAATGTGGCAGTTAATTTCTTTTAATTCTTGGATGATTTACTGCTCACGTTAGCTAGCTTGTGCAATTGCTGCTGTTCCATTTGGTAGCTCTGTCTTAACTGATGCATCTCTGGAGTTCTTTTCTCCTCCACAGAATGGTCTCATTTTTAGAATGAAATGTAGGCATAGTTCTATTCATGCAAAACTGCCGTTGATTACCTTGACCTAACTGGAAGTCTTGCTTGAGTCGCGAGTGCTAAATACAGCTCTTTTCATCTCTCCCCTTCATTTTGACCGCATGTGGTAAACAAAAGAATATCTAACTCATTTGGTTGTCTTCTTATTGTCATGAGCTCTTTCAGCTGCTGTTTGTTGATGTTGCTGTTGGCTTTCAGAGCCTAATCCTGTAATCCTAAATTATGTAACCTTTTTCATTCAAGGGTTTACATGTCTGATGAGGGTTATTTAACTGAGT
This sequence comes from Mauremys reevesii, assembly GCF_016161935.1. Taxonomy (NCBI): domain Eukaryota; kingdom Metazoa; phylum Chordata; order Testudines; family Geoemydidae; genus Mauremys; species Mauremys reevesii. The sequence goes on along the minus strand of NC_052637.1, from coordinate 37,982,402 downwards.
ATTTGTTGCAGGACTTGGCCCTAGCAGTTGAGCTAAACTGAATCATAATCATCTTTGTTATTTGTGGCATACTAGAAAATTGAAGATTATTTAATTTTAACTAGGTCTGTCAAGCAATTAAAAAAATTAATTGTGATTTAATCATCCGATTAATTGCACTGTTAATAGAATACTATTTATTTAAATGTTTTTTGATGTTTTCTACATTTTCTAAAACATTGACTTCAATTACCACACAGAATACAAAGTGTACAGTGCTCACTTTATAGTTACTTTTGCTTACAAATATTTGCACTGTAAAAAACAAAAGAAATAGTATTTTTTTCATTTCACCTAATATGAATACTGTAGTGCAATCTCTTTATCGTGAAAGTTGAACTTACAAATGTAGGATTATGTACAAAAAATAAGTGCATTCAAAAATAAAACAATATAAAACTTGAGAGCCTACAAGTCCACTTAGTCCTATTTCTTGGTCAGCCAATCACTCAGACAAACAAGTCTGTTTACATTTGGAGGAGATAATGGTGCCCCCGTTCTTGTTCACAATGTCACCTGAAAGCGAGAACAGGCATTTGCGTGGCATTTGTTGTAGCCGGCGTCATAAGTAGGAGGTGGCCATGGCTGAGTAGAGCTGGCGCGGGTGATGACTCGGCGCCTTCCCTGCCTGCAGTAACTGGACTTTGGGTGTCCGGTCAATAGATCTGACTGGACACCATCAGGTTCCCTTTTCAACCTGACTTTCTGCTCGAAAACCAGACATCTGGCCACCCTATGTTAGATGTTAAGTTATTCCCTCCCCTGACTTCCACTCTCCTCCCAAATCTATCAATCTTTCCATCTCCCCAACAACTCAGTTCCACCATGCTCCACTGGCACAATAGCTCTTGTGCACCACGCTTCCCTCTCCCCAGGACTCATTGAGACTCCTTAATGTGGCAGGTTCTGTGGGCTCTGCTGTGATACTAGGCAAAAGTTCTCTGCTGTGGATCAGTTGGATAAATGGAGAGCTAGTCCGGTCAGGTGACAGGCTTGGTTAGTCAGTTGAGGAATAGGTCCTCTTTGCTCGTTGAGGTTTTCCCTACCTAATGAAAGTCTCCCCTAGTTGGAGCCTAGCTAGTGGGTAGAGAAACCGGGCTCCAGACGTCCTCAGATTACTAGCCGCTCAAGCTCTACCTCATTTCAGCTGAGTTTTCAGCTGAGATATAAATATGGTATAAATTGTAATCCCCCAAATGTTCTATTTAGTCAGTAAAAACTGTTTATGCATGATATCTGCTTAGTCTCTTGACAAAACAGGTTTTTAACCTCTCAGAAAAGCAAAGAAGTGGGAGCTGAAATTATTTTGCCTCAGGCATCATTCATCATCAGTAGCTAGATTGTCCTGCTCATTGCTGATTCCTAAAACCATGTTGTCTCTGATATTTACATGGCTACAATTTGTAAAACTGTTAAAACTACCTAAATAAATATAGTTTAAAAAATGTATTACTGGCAAAAATGAAGGAAGTTGGGGGGAAGATGCACTCTATGAAGTGGAAAACATTTGATGTCAGGTATTAGGTTGTGCTTGCTGTGTTGGCAGTTAAAAAAAATCCAGCTTTGATTTGTAAAGTGAGAAAACGTTATATACAAATCATCAGTGGTGAGTTAGATCTATGGGACTCTAAGATGAAATATTTTAGAGGCACTTTTCAATCCTTAAACACAGAGAAAATGTATGTCTTGTTACTAGATATAAGATACAGTACATGCTGAACAGTGAACCTTGCAATGTCTGAGAACTCTTATTTTGGTCAATAAAATGTGTAAGTTGAGAATTCTTGAGAAGAGAGGCAAACATCTAATTACAGCATGGCAATGGGCTAATAGCTTCTCACTGGTTATGTGGTAACTTCTGCTAGAGCACTTTGAAAGGTGTTACGGTAATGCCATAAAATGTGTGGAACCTGTGAGTTTTTTGGTGTATTTAACATGAATGTGTCATATTTTTGGGAAACAATAATTATACATACAGACAGAATATTATGTGCTCAGTATGTTAACTTGGAGGCCTTTCATCTTAGAACCAACGGGACATAAATTAGATAGAAAGTCGCAATAAATACTGTAAGAGAGTTGGTAGTACAAGGATTTGGAATGGGCTCACCTGTCAAAGGGTTTGAGATGAGGTTGCTGGAGCGGAAGTAAATTATAGCTACTTAAGAAAGGAAAAGAGACTCAAAAGAAGAGCTTGAATGGGATTTTTTTCATGTCCAAATCTTTTTTTTTATTATCTCCCTATTAGAGGTTCACTTCTTTGCAGGTCCTTTTGAAGCTATTTCTCTAACAAGCCACATTTTCACATGGCTCGAGGGAAACAAGGATCTTTGTTGTCTACCTACCCTTTGGCTTCCATGAAGTACGTTTGGTGATGGTGCAGCCAATAAAACAGCATTTTGCCTGGCAGTTTAATCTAACTGGGGGTTGCATTTGCCAAGGAAAACTTGGAGCTCCCTTTTCTTGCTCCCTAATAATTTTTACTCTCTCTCTCATCCATCCCCATTTCAACTCCAGCTCTGTTTGTTAGTGATCTAGCACCGTGTCTCTATTTGACTTGCCATGAGTGAATTAGGTTAATGTTAAATTGTTTAATCTGACCACTTCTTTCCCCTCATTTTCCCCCCACCAGACTAATAAATTAAGATCTCCAATTCCATGCTGAGTGGCTCAGAGTACTCCCGAGTAATGTGCCAGATCTGAGTTGCTGTAACTGACTTCTGAACTGGAAAATAGCAGGATGAGTAGAAGGAGTTAGTATAATACTTTGAATTCATATGGCACCTTTCATCTGACATCTTCAAAACACTCTACAATATTAACACTCTCAATCTACCCCTTAAGAGATAGCAAAGCATTAAGATGACCATTGTATAGGTTGGGGGAGAGACCTAGAGAAAATTAAGCTTGTTTAAGGTCACACCAGGAGTGGTTCTCAGTCTGCTCCTCTAACTACTAATTTACTCGGCCCCAATCTTGCATGTAGGTGGATGGACATCCCTTCCCAAGTGAAGACCAGTTAAAATCAATGGGGCTTAATGCATGTGCAGCATATACACATGCTCTAAAAAAGGGTTTTTTTGTCTTGTCTTGTTCTTGTTTGTAGGGTTGGGTCTTTTTGCGGGGGGAGGAGGGGTTGGGAATGGTAGGTTGGAGATGCAGAGATCAGGCAATGAGACGTGATGGAAAAAAAGAGATGTAGCCTTCTACTAAGGAAAGGGGATTTAGCCTTTGTTTTACTGAGGGCTCTGGGTAAGCTGAGAGTAGTATAATATTTCATACCTTTAAGGCTGTGTGTGGAGTCTCGTAACTTTGAAATAGCCTAAATTTTAAAAAAGAAGCATTCTAAAATTTTCTGAATTCTTAAGGGAGTAGAATGATACCTTTAAATTAAAATATTCCAGAATAAAAAAGTTATATTCCATCAAGTTTTACCTACTTGAAATAACCTAAATATGAAGCTAAAAGTGCATGGCACTAAGTGTTCTTTGTTCAGAGCTTAAAAATTATTCAAAACCCTGGAGAATTGGAGGCAGATGTCTCAGCTTCAATCCTTATAATGTCCAAATAATGTCAGTCTGATTGTCAACATACTGATGTCATATAGTGGTAAAATAATTTTGTGCCCATTTATTTATTAGAAGAATTATTGACTAGTGGTTAAAGCATAAGACTAGGAGGTCTGAGTTCTGTTACCTGCATGACCTTAGGCAAGTTGCTAATCCACCCTCTCCGCTTTCCCATCTGTAAAATGGAGATAATTTTTGTACTGTAAGAGGTGTTGTGAAGTTTAATTAAAGTTTGGAAAACATTTTGAAATCCTTGGATGGAAAATGCTGCAGAAATGCAAAGCATCACCCTTTATAATAACAAAATAAAGCTCTAAATCCACAAAGATTTGCACATATCAATGGACTACACACATGCACAAATTTAAGAATGTGTGTAAGACTTCAGTTAGGTGCCTACATTTGTGATTAACCATTTGTTACTGTGTAATTTCCACCATTTGGCCAATTCTAACTTCAGTAGGAGTTGTGCTTGATCAAGGACCAAAGAATTTGGTACACTAATTTCATTGCATTTACTGTGTATATTCGGGAGCACAGTATTGGGAGCTAACTGAGGAACCTTATCACCACTGTACCTCATACGGTTCAATTATGGTATGACTTTCCAATTTTCTTGCTTTAGTTATATTGCCTTTTATTTCTGTTCTTTGTTTCTTTCTGTAACAATTACAGTACATGCAGTGTGTCTGAATACAGATATGATCCTCTTTGAATTGTATGGTTTCATTTTTAAATAGACGTTACCATTTTAACTTGTAATTTAAAAAGCAAATTACCATTTTAATGTATTGAGTCCTCTTTCTAAATTGATCATTACGTGATGCTGTAGGCATTATAGCTAAATGAACAAATAATATTTGGGAAAAAAAAGTAGATCTAATCAAGGAGAATTGTAGAAAGCTTTAGGGCATAGATTTAACACCTCATTTTACATTAAATGTTTATTTTTTTTCAATATGTAATAATAATCTCAGTGTTTTTCATCCATAGCTTTCACGTTGTATACATTTTAATATGTATTCTGCATAGAGTCAACTATTGTTATACATTTGTTACTGGTCTTAGAGAAAATTTAACATAGTGAGTACATATTTCACACATTATTCCTGCCTGCATATTCAGTCATTTCTAAACTTTAACAGATGGGGCTTTGATTAAAAAGTGCCTTCCTATGTCAGGATGTAAGTAAACTATTAAGTAATTACTTAAGTTAAATTAGTAATGTTTATATACATGGGTTGCCTTTTGTTGTGTAGTGTTAAATTTTGGGTAGTTCAACTTTTTTTAACATCTCTTTCCATGGAATCAGTATTGCTTATTCTAAAGGCGATAGAAAGAGTGAAAATCTCTCCAATGCAGGCTTCTGACATTGTAGGAAGCCCCAGTACACTCAGTACCAGCCCATATTCTCCAGTCCATTTCTCCTTGATTAACTAAAATCTGAGATCAGCAATAGTGTAGGTACAACCTCAAGTTTTATTACGCAGGCTTGACATTGTAGGAAGCCCCAGTACACTCAAGATTTTAAGAAAGCAGCTTTCCCAACTCCCAGCAACTACCAGATCTAAAACCCTGCTGTGACTTGGCAGTTTAAAGGGAAACTGTTAAGGTTAAAGCAAGTAAGAGAAAAGGAGCCCTTGGATCTAGGCCAGGGGAATCAGTAAGAGACGATGCGGAACACCTATTGGGCAAAGATTAGTTAGTAGTGACAGGAATATCAATAGGATAAGGAAGGAAAGCAGATAAAGTGACACACAATTTAAATCCAAACACCATTCAGCATCCTATTACAGTGCATAGACCATGAGGTCAGCATTCATTTAGCCTCATGACCAAATGTACTGATACAATTCAGTTGATTTTTTTTTTTTTTTTTTGGAAAAATAAGTATGACTTCAGTATGTAATTTGTTTCTTTTCATTCTGCCAGTTGATTTAGGTTTTCCTTCCTAGCAGTTGAGAATTGCTGTTCCTGTAGAATTTTGCTAGTTTTGAAGCTTCCATTCATTTGCCAGTTCAGTTAGTCGTATAAAAATGTCACGTGACACAGACCGTAATAAATGAGCAAGTGAGATACTTGTCTGAGATGACACTTGTATTAAGTAAGTTAAATAGCTCATGAGTCAGTCCTCTGAATTACATAGATAAATGTCATAGCTGACCTAAGCTATTGTGATCCCATTGTTTTCTTTTGTATAAGCAACAGATACTGACTATGCTATTGATCAATCACATAATCCTAAACTCTCCTGAGTTTTCCACTTGTGTTGAATGTAAAACTTTCCCATCTGCCATGTTTTCTTATTAGGGAAAAACCACAAAAACAAAAATCTCTCTCCACCAGCTCCATTCTTGCAAGTTTGGATTTTGAACCAGGCAAGTTCTTGAAATATCCCAAGAATATTGCTTGTAACCATGTGCATCAGAGTATATTCAGGTTTACCTTTAATGTTTATAATGGATGACTCACTGATGGTTAAAATCATTGTAAGACTGTTTTTTGAAGGTTTGCCATACCTTGTACAATATAAGGTCTGAATATATATTTACAGTACTTGTATAAGTATTGTTCATTTTTGCAGTATTATCAGAATAAGTTTGAAACACCGTGCAGAGATTCTTTGGATAGTAGGTTTTTGCACAGCTCTGTCTCTGGAGTTCTTGGGGGAATAGGGGTTGTTTGAGGTAATTTTTTCTGCCTGCCAGATTACCTCAGACTGTGATGGTGAGCATTTTCCCTGTTCCCCCAAGGCAAAGCAGTATTGATTTCTTATTTAGATTCGGACTGTGACCTGCTAAGATTGCTTTATGTGTTGTTAATGCCACTCAGCCAATGAAAGCAAGAATTGGCTGTGACAATGGAGGCTTGCATTTTTATTTCAGAAAGAAGTATATAGCTTACTTTAGAAATAAACACCAGGACCGATGCCATGATAGAGCTTTGGGGGTGAAAACAATTGTTTGAATATTCATAGTTTCTGATACCTAGTGCCCTGCTTGTAAGTGTGTATGGTGGGGGGTGATTTTGTTTCTTGTTTTTTGGTTTGCTTTGACAGGCAGGAAGAAAAGAGGTTACTTTGAGAGAGATAGCAGCATTGTCATGATGCTAGCAAGGAAACAGGGCAAGATCCTGCAAACACTTAGGGCTTGGCTACACTTGCAAGTTGCAGCGCTGGTAGAGGCTTTCCAGCGCTGCAATTAGTAACCGTCCACACCTGCAAGGCACATCCAGCGCTGCAACTCCCTGGCTGCAGCGCTGGCTGTACACCTGGCCAGGTTGGGGTGTAGCGATTGCAGCGCTGGTGATCCAGCGCTGCTCATCAAGTGTGGACACACACCAGCGCTTTTATTGGCCTCCAGGGAATAAGGAGATATCCCAGAAAGCTTTTAACTAAATTACTCTTTGTTTTGTTATGCAGCCTCTCTTTGTTTTGTTGTGAACTCCGATCGAGCTCCGTTGAACTGCTTATCTAAAAAACAAACACTGATCACAGCAAACAGGAGCTATCTGTACCTGGCTGTGAACGATCAAATGAGAGGCAGGGAGTGAATGTTTGCTTGACAGAGAAACAGCGTTGGAGGCAGGCTGTTTGCAATTAAGACCAAGGGTTCGTGAACATTTTGTGATTTTTCAATCCAGGAAGCTAAACTGTTGGCTCCAAAAATCCACTCTCTCTCTCTTCCCCGCTCCCTGTCACAGTACACCACCCTCCACCCCCCTCTTTTGAAAAGCACGTTGTTGCCACTTGAATGCTGGGATAGCTGCCCATAATGCAGCACTCCCAACAGTGCTGCAAATGTTGCAAATGTGGCCACACACCAGCGCTGGTAGCTGTGAGTGTGGCCACACACCAGCGCTGCTCCTACACAGCTGGATGACCAGCGCTGCAAACTACCAGCGCTGCAAACCGTAAGTGTAGCCAAGCCCTTACTGCTAAGCACTATGCTTGGTTTTACATGTTTGGAGGATTGGCCCATAATTTGTAAGGAAGGCTAAATGTTAGGCATGACCCTCTGACACAGAAATGGGTTTGGGGGGAAATATTTTCCAAAGCTTGAATTGCAAACTTTTTGTTCAGACTTCTTTCATTTTACTTCATGCTTCCTGAGGATCAGGTTCAGAGGTTTGATGCTACTATCATAGCTATTTAAACATTTTGACACCCTTTTGTTTCTATCAAACTTCTGTACTTAGGATGAAATTCAGTTTACAAATTCATAACCATTTTATGGTATTTTTTTCCGTGATGCATTGCTGCTTTCAGCAAGAGTAGATGCAAGAGCCTTGTGAATCTTTTGGTTTCTGTGATTCAACCAGTAGAAATGGATAAAAAGCTTGAAAGTCCCTTATACTCTTGCAGATAACTATGCTACAAGATCCTTTTTCTTTTTAGTGGAAACTCCTATTAATACATATTTGTGTATGTGTCAGTATGTTTCTTTGCCAGTTTTCATTTTGTTTGTGCTATTTTGTTGTTAATTCCCATAAAAGGCTGACATTAACTTATTTTTTCCCTCACCCCTTCTGCAAGATTTGATTTCTTATGAACTTAATTCCAACAATTTTAATATAAAAAATGCTGTAAACCTTGACAATTCACATAGTTGCTTGCATTAAACTCTTCTTTTGGGAAGCTGCATACAGTAGCAGAGATTCCAAATCTTTTAATGGAGGAAAGCTTAAGCTTAATAGTTTGTTCAATGGCAAATTAACATTTCGATGGTGAATGTTTTATTATACAAAGTGATGCATCTGAATATTTAAGTTGGCACCAACATATTTTTAAAGGTTTTCATGCTTCTGTAAATGGAAAAATAAAATTATTCTACTTCTGCTTTCTGAATACACTAGTTTATTTTTTTCTCAAGCAAGCTAGTTGACCTAGATACATTTTAAACACTGGCTAGCAGTTACGTCATATGTAGATCCAACACATTTTCAAAGGATTCAGAACAAATACTAGTTTCTCCATGTGAGCTCAGTTTGTGTTGGAGCACTTAGAATACAAATCTTTAAAGCATGGGAGAAAAAAAAGACTAAGATCTGGCGAATTAGAGATTATTACATGAACTGAAGAGTATAAAAGGTTTAAAAGCAAACTCGCTCTATAATATCAATAATAGGTTTAAAGAATATTGAGCAGAATGGTATAATCCTTATATCTCTGACTGGAAGGTGCTAAAACATTTCTGAGGAATCAGAATTCCCAAGCCCTTTTAGAAGAAAAGAATACTTGACACTAATTGGTCTCTTGTGGTGTTTAAGGGTACTGCAGCACTGTACCAGGTGACAGCTGCCCACCTAGATCCATCTATGGTTTCCTGAAGTACCAGATCATTTACCCTCAAAGAAGCCAGGAATGAAAGCGGCCTTGCATAAAATGGCCTCTATCCCACAACTGCATAGCCTGGGCAGAGCATTTGATAACTCTGTAAGAATTTTAATGGTTATGGGGTTCCTCTTGTCACTCCTGTGTGTGTCCTTTGCCTCTGGACCATCTTTCTTAGAGCTTCTGCACCATGAAATCTCTACCCGGGTCTGGGAAGCTTTCTGGCTTACACCAAAAGGATAGGCCAGCTAGCTGACCCAGTATAGCAGAGGGCGCTGACCCATGGTGTACCAATAACACTGCACATCTGACCATCTGATTCTCAGAGATGGGCCACAGGTGCTGGATCCCTTCCTGAGCTCTAAATTCCATGAACTCAGGCAGGCAGGCCAGCCTTGTGGGCCCTGAATGTCCTCGAGGCAGCTGTGTCCTCAGGGGGTGGGGGGACAGCAGCCAGTCAGCTAATCCCATCTTCTCTTTGCCCAGCTAATGGCTAAGCAGAGAACTGAAAGGGTGGAAGGAACCCCCTTTGGCCCCTCCCTGCCATGAACGTATTTGGACTTTTCACTTTCCCTGCTGTCCAGTCAAAGGTCCTCCCTCCTCCACTAAAAGGGTATTTTTACCAACTTACCTTGCATAAACCAGACAGGAAATTCAATTTTAATGTCTTCTAAAGCTGAGGATAGAATAGAACAGGATGGAAGAGGGAGTCTGTAAGTGGTACTTCCATATTGTTATCTTTTGTGTCTGACACTTGAACTGGGATTCACTCTCCTATCTACAGCACAGTTGAATCCAGGAGGTCCTGTTCCACACACAGATCAGGAGAGTGCACGTTATCTACAGGCACAATTGCTTATTTTAGCATGAAACATTGTTCATTTACTTTCGGAACACGTATAAAGCTCTAAATCTTGTGCTATATTCTCCAGAGACCGTGCTGAGGTCAGTAACCTCATAATAGGACAGTGCAAAATCTTCACAATAAAACATACGTGAAATTAGCATGAATGTAAGCAATTGAATGGACAGGCACATCTAGGTTGTAAAGAGGGAAGAAAAGTTCTGTTCACATATGAAATGAGATTTTATTTTCATCAGGGTTTAGTTCAGTTTTGCTTGGAGTTTTTTGATTTGCATGAACCTCAGACTCCAGAAATTCAGGTGGGTTTGTGCCACATGAAAAATGAAACCCATGTGACTTTGGTTTGCTGAAACAATGTGAATTTAAAGTGCTGGGAGGAGCTGAGCCACCTTCCAGTCCCACTTGGTTACATGCAGCTTGGCTTAGTTCATCTGTATGTTTTGTCAAAAACACATATCAGTTATAGTTAGTGATATTTAATATCATTGTGTATTCAGCCTGGCTACAGGACATTTTGCATCATAATGACAGTCGAGGTATAGGAGGGCTACAAAAAGTAAAGTTTAATATATAAAATATTTAAGTATGGAAAACCTAGAGAGCATGTTTTCCTTCTTTGAGTAAATGTCATTAAATGTGAATCTGAAATTCTGCATGATTTGTGTGTTTTTGCCAGAAGCTGAAGAAAACAATAACCAGAAATTTTCCAAGGGAAAACCCAACACTGAGTACAGATATGTTTCTCATAATATGAAAAGGTTATGTAAACTGTGCTTAGAAGCATTTGTGGCTCTGGCTCAAACAGCTACTTGCCAATGTATCTGCATTAGAGTCTCTTAATTTGGACTGTACCCATCATAAAAGTGAAACCATTCATGTTCTTGTAAGTATTTAATCTATCGGAAGTACACTAATGCTTCCTTGTTTTTGTTTCTTTTAATGAATAGGGAGGTTTTCCAGGCTGGAGTGGATTTTCTTAAGGACTTTAGGAGATAATGTAATTTTTGGCTCCCTATTTTATAAATATTTACTTTACATTTAAGTTGCTCTGTTAAGGAAGATTTTCCTCCCTTTGCTGGCTTGGTGGTTTTTGTTTGCTCAATTTCCTGAAGGTTCACACTGATATGCTACAAATTTGAAAGGAGTCTTAAGCACCCCATGCGGGAATAGCCTGTCAGCCAAGCAAAGGAGCCTATAGATGTGGTTGGGAAAATGACTTTCCCTGCATTTCTCTGCTTAAGACTTGAGAACTGCTGACAGAACCATTTTCCCAGAGAATACTTTCTTCTCACTATTCCTGATACAGATCTTTCTGCATGTTTACAATATCAGAACCTCTTTCAGTGGTGTGAATATTACACATTTCCACTTGTATGCAAGGATTAATTTTAGCAGTTTTTTCCTTTTGATATAGCCTTACAAAGGCTTAACTGACAGCACCAAGAAAAGACTGTGTTGACTTGCATAAAAGGATTTTATGTTCTTTTTTGTAAGTGTGCGCTTAGTTTTGTGTATAAGGATAGATCGATTTAGTGCAAACTTCAGATGCCAATTCTACTATTGTACATGCTTCTTGGGACTCAAAGATGTATTCTTCAGTGCAACTGACTAAATGTTGGATCATCACAGATTGTTTTATGGACATGATCTTAGAGTCCACAATTCTAAGCTCTCAAACTGAGAACATAATTAGCAGTCTCTGAAGGAAATAGAAATGTCATTTATTGATTGGGTATTGCTACATCAAATATTTGGCCAACCTGGCTTCCACGGTTATCCTTCACCGCCATTTTTGCAAATGTGGTACCAGCTATATACCAACACAGGGAATCTTAGTCAGTGCTGTCTGATTGGACTGAACGATATCAGGAAAGAGTTAAAATGATACAACCTTCCAAAATCGCTTTAAAGAAAATTAAAAGAGTAACGATTTTTAGACTTAGGCACTTTTGAAATCCATAGTTCCAGGAGTTAAGACTTTTGATGTAAACTAATTATCTCCAATAGGCTGAATTTTAAAAACTATAGACTGCACGTGCCCAGCAACAGGACCCCACTAATTTTCACTTGCAGTGGGTCTCCCTATCAATTTCTGAATTTTATGGATCGGCAAATAACTGACTACACACAGTAGAAGAAGCGAAGATAATACATCATGAGACAGATTTTCCTAAGTACCCAAGGAATTTAGATGCACAAATCAATGAGATTGCTGCTGCTAAATCCCTTATGTGCATTTGAATAATCTCTCCCGACATTATTTTTTATTGACACTTGTTGCAGTTATATTATAATTGTTTATCACAATTCCTGGGGTACAAATAGGAATACATGAGAATGCTTTATAAAAGTAATGAAATCTTAGTAACTTGAGGCTTCGCTGAAGCATTGTTCCTGCTATTAATTCTTGTTGAGAAATGGGGAGAACCAGCAGAATATTGAGATCATGTCTCCTTCTTTTAGAGTGCAGTGCAATACAAACCTCTCTGTGCAGGCCTTCTTCCAATTTAAGGCATTTTCAGCATAGCCAAAGACATCAAGAATACTTTATCCAAAGGATCCATAGAAATGGGTATTCATGGAGAATAGGTCCATCAATGGCTATTACCCAGAATGGCCAGGGATGCAACCCCATGCTCCGCCAACCCTAAATGTCTGGCTGACAGAAGCTGGGAGTGGAAGATAGGGGTGGATCACTCCAGAATTGGCCTGTTTTGTATATTCTTCCTGCAGCTCTGGTACTGGATGCTTTCAGAGTCAGGGTACTGGGGTAGAAGGACTATTGGTCTGACCCAATGGGGCAACTCCTTAAAAACAACCAAACCAAGGGAGGAGAAAAGAAAATAGTCTATTACCAGGCATTATAGACTCTCTTTTAAAATGTTATGGTGCCTAAATACTATGGGGATGGGCGTATTAGAAATACCTACCTAGAAAGACAGATAGATATGTTTCTGGGTAAATTATAACCTGAAGAGCGAGGTCCTACTGTAGTTTTAAAATCACTTTATTGTGCCTTGAACAGTGCACACCAAGTTGTTAGTGATTAACTAATATGTTATAATAACAAAGTTATTCATTGTTTAATGCGGTGAATACAGTTCCCAATATTGCAAAACAACTGTGACTCATTCGCCTTTAGGAGCAAATCTGAGATGGCCACTATGAGAGAGTCCCACGGTTTCCTTTTAGTGCTTCAGTTTTCTTTTGATTCAGAACAGGAAGATTTGGAGCCCACCAGGTTTTGAACATGATTACAACACATTTCTTATTGAGGGTTAAGGTTATTTATTGGGAAACCTTAAAAAGGGCTGAGTTCAGTTTAAGGGTTGGATGGAGGTTTGAGTTGGTTCTTATTTTAACAGAACTGTTCTCTCATCCTTGGTCACAATGAGGCATGCTTCCCCTCCCTCCTCCCATAATACTTTCATGGCTCATTACCATGATTAGTGTTCCACAGTGTCCTGGGAGCATCAGGCTATGCCGCAAAGCCTATCATCTTACACTTTTTCTGAGGGTGAAGGTTGAGTGGGGCAGATCAGAGTTCATGGAAATTTGGGGAGTCATTCATTTAGTGTTAAGGCTGATGTCTCTTTATTGCAACATGTGATTTTCTATATTGTTGTTTTCATCCACAATTGTAATATGTATTTAGAGGTTTGGTTCACAAGTGTCTCATTCTTTCACATTATTTCTGTTTTGTGAATTCTAAGGTAAATGCTAAAATAAAATGATGTGGAGAAATAGGATGATATAGCTTTGCTCATGTTCAGAGATGAGCTAAGTCAGGATTTGAATGCATGTCTAAAGAGGTGAAAGGGTAACAGGATCCACCTCCTTTCTTTCCACTGATAGGTCATCTGTGCTTGCATTTTAGTCAGAGAAGTAAGAGATATTCCAAAAATTATTCACTTGGGAGCAGAGAAGAGAGAACCAGTCCAGGCTCGCCTAGTCAACTGTCCCCATATCCAGAGATTGCCTCAGTGGTCCATTTGCACTCTTGCATAATTGTCAGGAATATTGGCAGTCCAATCTATTTAAAAGATGCCAAATCCAGGTAGTTAGAGATTTGCAATCTCACCTATGTGATGATTTCCTTAATATGTGACAAATACCCAATTGCACACTCTTCTATACTTACGTTATTTGGGGCAAACTAATGAGCCATTCATTTGAGTAGTCATTGTTTATTTTCTGACTGATCAGTGCAAAGCAATGAACATCTAGTACAGCGGTCGGCGACCTTTCAGAAGTGCTGTGCCGAGTCTTCATTCATTCACTCTAATTTAAGGTTTCGCATGCCAGTCATACATTTAAATGTTTTTAGAAGGTCTCTTTCTATAAGTCTATAATATATAACGAAACTATTGTTGTATGTAAAGTAAATGTTTTTAAAATGTTTAAGAAGCTTCATTTAAAATTAAATTCAAATACTGAGTCCCCCAGACCAGTGGCCAGGACCCGGGCAGTGTGAGTGCCACTGAAAATCAGCTCGCATGAGACATTATTTATTTGCTGATAGTAAATCTTAGTACCATCATATCTATGCATTAGTTGCACCTACATTTCTGCTCCACTGGAAACCACAGTAACTGCATTGTAATTTTAAATAATATGTTACAGAACTCCTCATATTGTATCTATCCGGAGGTAACAATTGCCCAAAGAATTTTGAATTGAGATTGTGATTATTACTGTTGCTTCCAGTTTGGTAATGTTAACACATTTAGTGCTAAAATAGTTTAAATGTACATGTATGTCTTGCTACCTTCTGGCTGAAGAGGATTTCAGTTCTGGAGTCATAAATAAGATTTGGTTCAGTGCTGAGATTCCCATTTAACTGTGTCCTTCTCTTTCTAAGGACTTCTTATGAATTCAGCCTCCCAGCATCTTTGGGTTAACAGCTAGAAGGCTTTAAAAAAATAAATAAAATTAGCTTATTGTAAACACAAACACTATATTAGTAACAGTAATTTTGAAATTCTGTCTTTTAAAGTTACTTCATGACATGACTTCTGCATTGTAAGATTAAATTTAATTTAATCTAAAACAAAATCCTGTCCCCCTTGCTCCTCATCCGTTCATAAGAGCAAATCATCTTCTGACAGCATTCTTTGTTTACGCACTTCCTGTAATTATGCTGCAGTTTCTTTGTTAAAAAAGAATGTACAAAACATAGCAAGTATATGCTGATTCTTTCCCAAATGTAACTGCTTGTATGGTAATTAGGAAATTATAAACCCCTGTGAGTTCAGTTGCATAGATCTTCGCTCTCCATATGCCAGCTCAATCAGTACTATTCTCTACAGCAAGGATATGAACAAAAGGCAATTATCAAAATAGGTTGACTCTCTGACCACGTGTCTCTTAATAATAATTAATAATAATAAAACCTTTTAATTAGAGTGCATTCCAGGAGAGAACTGAAACCTCTATCTGAAAATCTTTTTCTTTCTTTCTTTTAACTGTACTTGAACCCTACTTCCCAATATTTTGAGACTCCCTCTGCCCTATAGAAAGAAAAAAATGAGCCATTTGCTGATAAAACAACTGACAAAACCTAAATAAAGGTGAGACACGGAGGAGTGCAGGTAATATGACAACCTTTCTTTTCAAGTCACATGACATGGATCAGGGTAATCAAAGGTTGTTATACTCCTGTCATATTTCAGAGGTCATACGACTCCAGTGGCTCCAGTAACAGTGTCTGTCTGCATAAGGACAGTTGTAATTTTGGCTGGATTTTGTCGTCCTTATTCAGGCATAAACTGCCATTGAAGTCAGTGGGACTTTGAATAAACAAAGATGAAATAAGGAAAGCAGGATTTGGCTCTTTTCATACTCTGACAACTCTCTGTTCATGTTCTACTATTGAATTTTTGTAAGTAGTATAAGATGGGTCATTTCATTAGCTTTATGCTTATTGAGAGAAATTCTTCTAAGCCAGAAAGTGTGCTCCTATAGCAGATTTCATAATACTGTCTGAAAGGACTAATATAGAAACTACCCTTAAAATATTTAAACAAATATAATTTTGAATAAAATCTCCCCTCCGTAATGTAGACGTCATTTATTTGGTAGGGCACCACAACCACCTCAGAGTGTCTGAGTTTGCTGTCATTGGTGTTCCTCTACCATTGCCCTGCCCTTGTTCCTGTTAACAGGTGATATGTTGAAATGTGTAATTATGTAGGATTTTGTGGGAAACAGGGTATTGTATTTTTCAGCGTAACCTGTATATGCACTTTTGAAAACCAAACCAAAAGTAGTATTACCATCGTGCACTTCTAGGAGCATGCTGCAGCTTAGGATCTCAAAGCCACTTGTAATAAACATATGAAGTAAGCCTTACAGTGATCTGGTGAGGTATCATTAGTAAAATCCCCATTTTATGTTATGAGGGCTATAGAAGTGAAGTGTCATGGCTAGGATAACACAGGAAATCTGCATAAGAGCCAGGAATAGAATAGATCCTTTGGTTCCCAATTATGTGCCTTTAGCAACCTCTCTGTGTCATACCATGGCTGCTAATGTCCCTATATATGTATGTTGAAGTGGGGCATTACTGGAGTCCCTTATTTACAGAGGCTTTTCATGAGGTCAAAGTTTAGAAAAGGGTACAAAGAGTCTTAATAATTGTAGTTGGAGGGTGTTTAGTTGGTGGTGTCAGCTCTGATTAGTTTCATTATGATGAATAGGTTTCTTGTGAAGATTTTAAGATCCTTTTTTAATTTTTCATACAAATTTATGTTTATAATTCCCATGAGTATATTTAGGTGATGACTACACTGTATACTCCAGGCAGCGATGTGTGGCAACACGCTGCAGTGGGAAGCAGACTGTAGCCACCAGTGTCAGTGAAAGGCCCTGGTAGAGGGGAGCCAGTGCAGAAAAGAGTCTCTCCCCGCTGCTGGAGCCTTTCCCAGCTGCCTCCTCCTGCTAGACTCCAGCTGCAGGGAAGCAGTGAGGCATTACACTGCCAACAATAACAGTATAGGTAAAGAGGCACAGCTTGGGTGAGTAGAGAGCTGTGTAGGTTATGTACTACTTGAGTACATAACCACACCCTTCAGGCATGTCTTAACTCTCCTAAGCCGTGCCGCATGGTCTACAGTGTCATTTATACCCAGGCTAGGGGGACTTTGTGTGTACGCTTGCTATACACATTTGAAAAAAGGGGGCAGTGTGGATGTTCCCTAAGGGACTTGTGGTTCCTGAATAAATCCCCATCCCACCAGTGTCACTGGCACCTGAATTAATGCATTAGTTCCTTAAAGTAATTTTGAATAATGAAACTTACTTCTTGCTAGAGGTTTAATCAATGCTATACTCAATACTCCTGTGTTAGCATATTTCAGGCATGTCTAAGGATTGGCTTATAGCTCACTGACAGCCTGTTTTAGGGTACCCTACTTATGTTTATTTCCCCCCCCCTTACAGTTCAGCTGCTGGAAATGGGCCATTTTGATTACCACTACAAAGCGTTTTTTTTCTCTCCTGCTGGTAATAGCTCACCTTAACAGATCACTCTCATTATAGTGTGTATGGTAACACCCATTGTTTCATGTTCTCAGTGTGTGTATATATATATTATATATATATATATATCTCTTCCTACTGTATTTTCCACTGCATGCATCTGATGAAGTGGGGTTTAACCCACGAAAGCTTATGCTCAAATAAATTTGTTAGTCACTAAGGTGCCACAAGTACTCCTGTTCTTTTTGCAGATACAGACTACCATGGCTGCTACTCTGAAACCTAATTCATGTATCCTAATAAGAGAAAAGTAGGTACACACATTAGAGTAAAACCAGTAGTTTATTGTAACAAAACAGTTACATTTGTTTTTTGTAGATTTTTCTCCTGGTACTGTTTTTTTCCAAAAACACTTCTGTGCTTCTTTCTAAACACACTCACACACACACACACACACTCTCTCTCTCTCTCTCACTCTCTCTCTCTCTCTCTCGTTTTAAATAGTGTAAGTTTGATTTAATCAGAAAAAGGTTGGTTATTGTTGGTTACCAAATAAGAAAGCATGTTATACCCTTCGTTGTCCTCAGCCATTGGATGGAAATCATATGAGATGTATGTCCGTCTATGGAAGTTATTTTTTCCAGTAGCAGCATGCTCCTTGGCAGAGTCCTCAGACTTCACATAGATTGGTTGATAGCATTGGAGCTGTCCCTAGATCTGATGGCCTTTCCTAACTTTCAGAATGTTGCTTTCCTTTGCCAGAACTTCCTGATTCTGAAGAACTTGGACACTTTGTTCCTTTTGTATACTGTGCTATTGAAACCTTACAGCCAAATCAGAGTTTGCTTCCTGATTAAATTTTAGTGCTGGTGCTGCATTGAGTAAGTTTCAGAATAGGGCATCTTGTTTGTCCATTTAATTTTCCTTGGAAAAAGTTAAATTGGATACGTATGTGCTCAAAAAAATGCATGTGTAAACCATTTGTTAGTGATGTGAAGGTATTTTATATGTTGTCACCCTCACCCGCCCCCCCCCAAAAAAACTATATGAAGTCACTCACTCGTACTAGTCCTCTCCAACACATTCTTTTAGGCTTTTGCTATATTAATTCCCATCCTCTTCTAGTTTTATTGGACTCTAGTTATATCAGGCCCCTTTTACCTGCTTTTCCCTTCACCACCCATCCCCAGAAACTTCACACTGAAGCAGGACCCATTAACATAATTAGCTCTTAAAGCAGTGAAGGTACTGTGTCTCCTAGTACATTTACAGCTCATGCTGCACTGTCCTTGATAGGCTGACTCCCCAGAAGGAAATGGAAAAAAAAATCTTTTAAAGGCATTTTTATAGTTGTCAAGGCCAGAAGAGGACATTATATTTTAGTCTGATGTCCTGCAAGTCACAGACTGTAGAACATCGCCAGTAATCTCTGCATATCTCAAATTGTCTGTGTTTCTCTTCCTCACATCCTGGATTGTGATCATGGAAACCAGATGTTTAAACCATGGAAGTTGTTTCTTATTTCTAGTAGCAGAACATGGCTCCTTGGCACAAACTACCCAGGTCTAAGCTGTCATCTCACTGTATGACTCTGTGCAAGATATTTGACCATGCCAGCAGGAAAACTAAGGGTAAAAAGCAGACACATGTTCGGAAACTGATACTGCATCTGAATGCGGGTTTAGTTAATGAGTTGTACCGCTGTTTTGTGAGAGATAGTGTGACTGAGTCTCAATGTGCCAGAATCTGAAGGTCTTACTAGGGCAAAACTCTGACTGAAGTCAATAAAAGTCTTGACTGAGTAAAGTACAGGAAGTAGCTAGGATTTTTTTCCTACTGAGAAAAAATGCAATAGATTTCTCTTCAGTATTTTTGATTAACAGGATCATTAATCAATAGTAAGGTAAATGTGTTATAAGTACAGTATATCCAACACAAATTGCACACCGTTTTCTCCAACCTGTCACAACAAAGTTCCATGTGGATCTAGTTTCTAATGGAGGATTTTGGAAAGAAAAAAATCCTGCGCAGTATGAAATATACAGGATTCAGTGTTTCTTTTCTATCACAGTAGGAAATGATTAGAGGTTGTAGTATGTTGTGTATTGATTTGATGAAAACAGACCTGCCAGTCTTTTAGAGAATGCATTTGAAATTTGTGTTCTATTTCAGAAACTGTCAATTATTCTTGCTCCTAACTGACATGTTATCAAAAACTCACATTGAATATGCATAATTATTTGTATTTCTAATTGTGAATAGGATCAGTGATTTCTTGATAGGTTATAATAAGTCATGTACATTTATCCATCTCTTACCATGTTCATTTACTTTCATTAGAAATTCAAGCAATAAGTAAGGCTACAATTTAGTCATGAGTATTTTTAGTATGTCATGGACAGGTCCCAGGCAATAAACAAAAATCCATGGCCCGTCCATGACTTATACTAGAAATACCCCTGATTAATCTTGGGGTGGGTGGGAAGAATCACTGTAGGGGGTTGCCCCGGGGGTGGGGGCTGCTGTGGAGCGCGAGGCCAGCAGCATCAGCTGCTGGGGCCTTTGACCAACGGCTGCTCCAGCCACCCCGGGACTGCAGCCGGGGGTCGCCAACAGTGGCTGGTCCGGCCACGCAAGGACTGCTGCCGGGAGCCGCCAACAGTGGCTGCTGCCAGGGACCACCGACAACGGCTGCTTTGGCTGCCCCTGGGGCCAGCCGCATTGGCCGCTGCTCAGTGCTGATTTCATTATGAAGTTTCCCCTTCAAGGGAAATGGGATATACATTAGTTAAATATGCAGAAACAAACATACCTAACAGCAGCAGTTGGAGGCTGTGTTAGCTGACCAGTGACAGAACATTGTTGCAGTGAGCATAAAATCCTTAGTTGTATATTTTATGACTATAGCAATAGGAGTTATGCATTACATTCATTCTAAACAAAGTAAAAACATGATGAAACAAAATTACACCTTACAGACAATATAACAGCATATGGAATCCTGGCTTCATTAGATGTACTGTGCCTTGTAAAGAGCATTTAAGAATTTGTCTTTCTTTTCAAGAAATGCCAGAAATCTAACATTATGGAATAGATGAAGGAGAGGGTCTGTTTAACTTTAAAAGTGTTTGAATCTCCTTTCTAACTGCTAGGAGTTATTCTAGTCTCAGTTAAAATAAGTTGTTTTCTGCGGTACTTTTTTCTTGTAGTATTTCTGTTAACTAAGATTTTCTTTACTGTCCCATTACATATACTGCCAGCCAGGTAAGCTAATCTTTGAGCTGTATTCTATCATCTGTCCTTGGATAGAGTTTCCACTGTTATTAATGGACTTAAATGGAAGAAGGCTCGTTTCAGCAAAGTGAGTAAGCACATGCTCAGTCCTTTCCTAAGGAGGGGTGGATGTAAGTGTTTCAAGCTTTATTGGGTTGGTGTGGGGAAATTATGTACCCTAAAGCTCCAGTGTTAGTTTTCTCCTTTCCATTTTGAAGTGTGACTTTACGACAAGAAATATGAATATAGGGCAATACTGTATTGACCAAAAATGATGAGTTCTTTTAGGTTGTCTTTATAAGGAACTTGTGGATTACTGATGAATTAATTCCAAAGGACTCTGAAGAAAGCGTGAAAAAGGCAGACCAAGTAGAAGACTTAAAACAGTATCCCATCAGCATGAACCGTGATATCTTGCAGGATGTCAATAACGTTTTGAAAAATAGTCCTATTCATATAGCTGACTAAGCAATGTGCTTGATTAAAAATCATCATCATTCATGTGGAATGAGATGCTGTATACCAGAGCAAGGATTCTGGTTAGCTGTGGACAGCTTTTTTAAATTCGGTGTTAACAAGTTGGATCGTGGAAGTTATAGATGAAGACGACCTGTTCAAGGTGAATGCTTGCTCTGTAAGTTTAAGTGGTAGTCCTCTATTGGAGATGGTAACAGAAATAAGCAGCTCCTGCTCTAGATCTAAATTTTTGTTGATGGAAATTTAACCATCATGTGTATATTATTTCAAGTGTAGCATGTTTTAACCCATTTATGATGCTAATCAAGGTACTTTGATAATAAAGGCATATAATCTAAAGCAGAGGTTCCCAAACTTTTCTTATTGCATACCTCCTTCCAGAGCTACCAGCTGTCCGTGTACCCCCTTCCAGATTTACTAGCTGCCTGCATACCCCTGCCCACCTCATCAGTGATACTTTGTGTGTTCTTCTTAACACTACCTGTCCATATTTCACTGTTATGTACAGATACAGTTATAGTGTGACATATACAACCGGAAAAAAACCAACCCTGACTTTGTTCTGAGCTCAGTTAGACTGGACAGTTGCTGGGCAACTGAACCAGCTCTGTATGGTGATTGGAGGTGAGAGCTCTGTACATCAGCGTCTCTGTGTATCTGTGTTCTCGTTACTAAATCTTGAAATAAATTAACTACCATATTTTATAAAACACATTCCCACAGAATTTTAAATCATCATCTGAGTAGCCTACTTTGAAAATGCAATAAATAAAATAATAAATAAAATCAACCATCACACAATTTCTTCCATATACCCCCCTAGAGATGTCTTGTACATGTACCACAGTTTGGGAACCCCATTCTAAAGAATAGTTACGATCTTTGATAATCTGCCCTTATTCCCCTTACTTTTTTCATTTTCTGTGCTGCAAGTTTTTGTACCGTAGCAGATACTAGAGCACATTCTGTAAAAATGTGAAACACCTGCAAATATAAGGCAAGTCAGTCACATCATTGTTTACTGTCCTTTTATAATGTGTAGATGAGAGAAATTGAGGAAATGTGTATGAAACTAGGGTGTGGTCCTCAGGCATGACAGATTACCTGTAATTATTAATCATTATCCAATATGTAAACAATATCTTGTTTTACATGTTACGTCTAGCTGTTTGTTTTATTTTCAGATGTTAAATACATGGATGGTTAAACTAGATGCTTGAACTACAGTGGTATTTTTCCATTATAATCAAACAACTTAAGTATGAATGGAAATTAAGACAGTAGTGTGCCATATTTGACCCAAACTTTCCTGTTTCTGGGCTAGTAACTTTAAAACATAATTATACACTTACTGTAGCTCATATTTGCGGTTTTACTTTTGCTGAATTACATGGCAGTTCTCTTCTGTTTCTGAACTGTAGTTCAGAATCCAGTTGAGCATTTGGACATTATTTCTGCTTGCTTAGCTTTGAGTTTGCTTTTTTCACATGCTGTGCCCAATGAATCATCAACTAAGGTAGGGTCCACCTTAAGAGCTTCAGTTGCTAGAATTAAACGTGGCTCACTAAGGATACCACTTTCCCATATGTGCAGAGGAACGCGTGTAACTATTCCTCATATCTGTTTGTTGAAGAAAATAAGTTATAGAGAATTTCAGACAAAGGCTTTTTGAGGCACAAACTCTGTAAGTTTAACTACTATGGATGAGAGAGTTCAAACCTTGTTCCTAGAAAGCACATCAAGAGAACTGGTGAGTGTAGTTCATTATTTATCTCTAGGATGGGTAAAATGTGAGTGGGTGCAATAAGTATTCTGTAAATAAATCTAAAACCCAACCTGAAGTATATGAACTTAAAGAATAATTTCTGTGAGCTTATGGTGTCTCAAGGAATTTATTGTAAGAAATATTTGATATATTACAGCACATAAAAGCTGTATATTCTGATTTAGTATCCAAGGGTGGTTGTTTTTTTCTTCAGACACAGTCTCCTGGAAAATCCCCAGATAACCTCTTCACAGGATCTTTTCTCTGTCTTCTAGTAAATAAAGTTCAGTTTTTCTCCTGAAGTTATGCAACTCTTGCAAGGGGAATTGGCTGTACAACTTCTGTTACCTTTCATCATTGTAGGGTATACTTGCATATTATATATACTGTATATGAAGTGGCAGAAAGTCTGATAATTATTCTTTCCTTTTAGCTCACATTCCTTGAGCTTCAGTCTAGCAGTCGATGGCCATTAAGACCATCTTTCAGAAAGGAAGTGGGTATTGTCTTTGAGGAGAGAGCTAGACCCAGATACTGGAATGCAGCCTAATCACAGGTGATATTTCAGTGTAATGGAACTGTTAGAGTTCCCTATTTGCTAGTACTAGTGAACAAGAGGTTTTCTGTGTGTGACTCATGTCAGCTAGCCTTTGCTACGCCTCCGTACACTGACACACATTATTACAAAAATAAACTAGCGGTAGAAATGTGTTTCCACATGGTCACCAGTATTTTCATTGGCATTTCCATATGGTTGTTTCTAAATAGTGTCATATTTTATTTATTTTCTAGTGGACAGTCCTATACAGTAACTCCTTTGAAACAAATATAACTATGCAGTCACTGTTTTTACTATTGCTGAGTTCTCCTGTTAACTGAGTTAATATATTACCCTTCATAGAATCATTATAGAGGGAATTGATTCTTCTTAAATATGTATGTAACACATGTTCAGAAGTTGAAATATATCATTCACACTGAATCAAGTGCAAACCAAAGTGGCAGAAAGTATAGTAGGGTGGTGGGAAAGCCTGTTGTCCCAGAACCTTAGCCTGTGGATGTCCTGTCAGACAAGCTGGGAAGCTCTGAGCTCAGATAGAGGCGGGCTTAGGATATGCAAAGCAGGATATATGTAGAGAACCATTCTATGTCCCTTGTTGATTCTGTCAATTTTTCACACACACACTGGCTGCACAAGATTCTTTTTTGCATCTGCAGCTACCAACAGATTGATTTTCATGATACCAAGGTGCGTAGGCTGCTCAGAGAGCAATATCCTTGTAATATTTTCTTGATGTAAATTTTAAAGGGCTTACTCCCCAAAAATCTCTGCTCTTGACTCCTTCCTATGCCTTATACTGCAGACTATTTCTGGGTGCATGTAGGTAAACCGTAGGTGTTGTCCGTTATATTTGTTGTGGGGTAGGGTGTGGAATGGAATCAAACTATGTATCTACTTGCATCAAAAGCAATAATTTTTTCAATTTATTGGTACATTGTGCATAAATAATAAATAATTAATACATAGGGAATGGGAGGAGTCATGTTATGTGGGAAGACATGAATTACCTTAGATTTACAGATGATATTGCTCTCATATCATTGACCAAGAAGGGCAGGGAATGTGGAAAATTCTGACTGAAGATCAGCATGGAAAAGATTAATATTTTGACAAGTGGAAGATCAAAGGTGAGAATTAGAAGAAATAGAAACATTTGTGTACCTTGTGGGACTAGTACTGAAGAATGGGAATTGTGAAGGTATAAAAAGGAGAATAGGACTCATGGCCACAGCATTCAGAAAATTCTGAAAGATCTGGAAGGCTGAAGACATTTAGATAAAAAAAAAAATCAGTGTTTATGAGACAAGAGTTGTCGATACTGCTTTGTGGTCAGAATGCTGGAGTCTGAGGAAAGCTGTTGAACAAAAGATAACGCTTGTGGAAATGAACTGGCTGAGGGGAATAGCGAGTGTTTCAAGATTGCAGAAAATAAAAAATGAAGTAATAAGAAAATGAGTGGGGCAAGAAATAATGCAGTTACAGAAAATTCAAGAAAGACAACTGTGATGGTTGGGACACGTGTCAAGAATGGACCCAGAAAGGATACACTAGAAGGCAAGATACACGAGTGCAAGGAACTAGAAATAGAGGAAAACCAAGGATGCATTGGATGGACATGGTGAAGAATGACATAGAACAAAAAGTTTTAAAGATGAATGAAGCTGTAAAGCTGGTACAAGACAGAAAGTGGTGGAAAGATTTCATTCAGCCCCATTGTCATTGCTGATCTGGTGTATAGGAATCGAAGAAGAAGAAATAATACATAGCAATTATATATTGCTTCACTAAAGCTAGTAAATATCATTACCTCTGTTTTTAAAGATGGGGAAGCTGAAGCACAGAGAAGTTAAGACTTGCTCAAGGCCATGCAGCATGTCAGAAGTAGAGTTGGAAAAAGAATCCAGGTATCCTGACTCTGTCCTAAGTCTTGTGTTGTGCGAGCTACTGTAAGCAACACCAGGCACTTATGTAAATCATTGGTTTCTTTGCTGTATGATGATATAGCATTTTTGCACTTTATACAAATGTAAATTAATTTTACTTTGCAACAGCACTGCATGGTGGTGGTCTAAGTTTGTACACTAGTGAAACTGAAGTACAGAGAGACTATGTGACTTAACCAAGGTTAAACAGCCAGTTAGTGGCAGGGCCACAAATGCATTCCAGGAGTTCCAACTGTGACTCCTCCTCTAACTGTTAAACAATATGCTGTTCAACTATAGAATTTGAAACAATCTGAACCTTTCTTCTTCTCATAATTTACGGTAGCATATTTCTTTTTCCCCTCCTTTATTTCCTACAGTTATCTAACATGACCAATAGTTACATTTCCTATTCGAAATTATTATTACTTGACTTTAAGGAGGCATTTATCAGGATAGGAGTCATAGCAGATCTGTCTGATGGCTATATGTCCAAGGTGGTGTATGTGCAATAGCATTTGTTATGGTGTTATAAACTAAGCTAAGGTCAAGACAGACTTCCAATTCCTGCTGGCACTGGAGAAATAACAGATCTTTTATTTAAAAACACACATTCATCTTTAAATAAAAAAATCAAATCAGAATTGCTGTCCACATCCCATGTTTTTACTGTTAGAAGTATAAAGTATATTTTATAATTTCTGTATTTAGCTTTTCCATGGCATCACCTGCAAAACATTTTCACCAACATAAGCTAATTAGTTGTTCCACAACATTTGCATCAGGGCAACTGCAAGTGTTGCTGGCCAGAAAAAGTACATCAAAATTAATTTGGTTATTTAACATTTACCCACGGCATAGAAATAGTGCCGTAGGTCGTCAGTTTTACACTTTCTGTTCCAAAGTTTAATGGAAACATTCATAACAGCCATTGTTGAACTATATTAGCTACCAGAGAGTAATAAATTGTGCTTGTGCTGCTGCAGGGAGAAGAATTTATCTTTAGTTTAATGGAAACGCATAGATTTTTTTTTTATTTTTTTTTAAAAGAGTGGTTAGATTATGTGCCTATATGTTGTTCTTCCTCCCTCTAGACTGAAAGTGTATTTGAGTCTCTTCTCCTGTCTAGAATATTTAAAGGCATAGGAGTGAAGTGGAGTAGTGAGAAAAAAAATTGTCCTAATCCTCCTGTTCGGTGGCGTGAATTACTTCTCTAGTTGCACACTTGTGGAGGTTTTGCATACATTTGAGGACTCTTGGGGTAGTTCTTTTTGGACAAACCTTTTCATGTCACAAATCCACCTGTTTTATCATGTTTGGCAGTCTCTGCTTAAATGTGACCCAAGATTAGAGTTACAGAGTTGTGCTTGAAATTAGCAAATAGGGCTGAGATTTTCAAAGCTACCTAGATGGTTTAGTGCAAATGGGAATTGTGTAACTCGGTATGGCCTGCAAGGCTTTGAAAATCTCAGCCTAGGCGTACTGATGTGGCACCTCACCTAATATTGGTTGGCTTTATGCCTGTGTCTAGCCAATACAAGCAGTAAATGCACAATACTGTGTAAGAAGTGCTTGTTTCTGAGGGGGCAAAATAATTAAATACCTACATCACAAATTGCAAGAGCTTTTCTTTCCTATTTATCTAGATTAAATCCAATTATACTAATTCTTCATAGGGAAAACATGCTTTGATTTTAGAAGACAGGTGTGGCAGGAAGCAGAGGTTTTACTACCTTTCAGCCTGCAATAACATTACACATCTCAACTTATGCATCACTCAGCGCCGCTT
Source organism: Mauremys reevesii (assembly GCF_016161935.1). Classification (NCBI taxonomy): domain Eukaryota; kingdom Metazoa; phylum Chordata; order Testudines; family Geoemydidae; genus Mauremys; species Mauremys reevesii. The sequence continues at coordinate 37,955,330 of NC_052637.1, read as the reverse complement.
AATGATGGCAGGATTTTTACAGTTTTCCCATTGCCTTTTTACTGACTCTGTGAAAAGAAGAGTGAATTTTCCCTTTAGAGTATTTACGATTAATCTCTCCCGGGTTTAGTGCAAAATTCAATAATCTTGCCAATAGAAGCCATTTCTTGACAATCGGTTTGTCGTGCTCTGCCTTGGCTTGGTCATGTTTGCTACTAAGATGATATAGCCAGAGGTGCTTCTGGTGAGGAATTATTAAAGGCTAACATTGGCTAAAAGTGAACAGGGTAAGAAAATTGCACAACAATGTACAGCAACTGCACATTTCCAAGTAAATATAAATGTATTCTTGTTTGCGCTTTCTAAATGTCACAGGATTCATATCCTTAAAATATTGTAAATCTAGACAAACATTCCTTATTTTTTATTTACTCTTAGTTCATTTTTCACTCTATATATCAAAAGAAGTTAAAATATGATTAGACCCACATTACACATGAGTAAGAGGACAGATAGGTACAAAATTTCTGCACAGAGGTAAGCAAGGAGTCAGGTGGGGACAGGAATAGAATCTAGGAGTACTGGCTCCCAGTCGTATGCTTTGGCCACTAGATAATTTGGGTGTTATGGCTAGTGGGCATATAATCCGAACAATTTACTAGACTGTTGGCAAGGGTCATATCTTCCCCTTAATATATGTACATATTCCCATAATGCATGCACTTTAACTTTTTAATGGGGAACGTGCCAGTAAATGGAAGATTCAGTTGTTGTTCCTGCCACATGGGAAGAAACACAGGGTATGAATATCACAATACGTAAATATCTTTCTGATCAATAGGAGATGCATCGGTGGGTTGCTATAGTTCTGTTTGGAGAACAAATCTCAGAATACATAAAATAACAAAAGTAAGCATTTGATGTTAAGGATTTTAGTGTCAGTCTTCTTGTCTTACCCATACTTTTTCTGTTAACAATATATTTTTCACTTCTTTTAATATAATACAGCTGTTAGGAAATAAAGATATGACTTGATGAGTGTTTTAATTTCCTCACTAACAAGCCAGACCCCAGTTTAGTTTAGGAGATCCCTAAAACGTTATTCTTCTGCTCTTGTAACAGTATCTACTCTTGTTGCTGGGAATATGACAGCGTTGTGACCAATATGAAGGCTCAATACTAGACACTTGATCATACATAACAGCATTGTGTGCCTCTAGAGTGAACTCTGACATGATACATTTCAACAAATCTATGCTTTGACCTTTTCCTGGTTTTTTTTAAGTGGAAGTCTTTTGCATGCCAGGACCACTATATCACCTTATATCCAAATAATCGTCAAAACACATGACTAGAAATCTGCTTCTGGGATTGATTTATCTGAGAGCATTATTGAATTAGGATTGTAGACGCACGAGATGGAATGAATCCCTTTTATTACAAATCCAGACCTGCAGGAACTCGCAGGATCATGCCCTAAGCGAGTTAAAAGAGCAGCTTTTAATAAATAATATGCACTTCACGTTGTGCACGTTGTGCACTTCACTCTGGCAGCTCCTGTGTCTTTAGCATTAATAGGAATTCCTAGGATTTGATGGATTTAGTGTGAGGGAATTCTTAATAGACTCTTCTAGTGCTTGAGGATATCCCTTTGTGGTTTTTCATTTTCTTCTGGCACTAGAGCACCTTTTTAGTAGATGAATTACAGGCACAATCTGGAGCCTCACGTGCAAGGATAGATATAGCTCATAGAAGCTTTCCTCCTCCTACTGCTGCCGTTAAACAATAAACACAGTGCCACTTACTACCAGACACTGGACTCCTCCTTAAAATAGAACAGGATGTGAGATTAGAACAAGATCCTGTGATCTCTTTACTTCCTGGCTACTAAAAGAGAGGCATATGGGAGCCCAAATATTAATGGGAACTGCAGCGTTCCCATTGTTGAAGACAACAGGTGGCTAGTTAATGGCAAGGATGTTTCTGTTCAGTGCCTTAGGGAAATTGTTCAAGCACCATTCATTCATAGAATAATGTTACTGTTGTAATACTACAAAAGTCATTAGATCAGTGAACTACCCAGTGTGTGTGTTGGTAAATATGTAGCGTTCTGTCTAATATGATGCATTAAGCTAAATAGATTGTACCCTTTTTATGCATTTTCATCTTTACTTCAAGTTCACTACATCCTTATTGTGTTGTGAAACCTATTTTTCAAAGGTTGTTTTACGGAATTTCACTCTGTATTTGCTATACCCATGCAATTAGGAAGCAAAGTAATGACCGAAGTGCTCACACATGAATTCTCAGATACAGTTTTAGAATATATGGAAGAAATGATCATAAAAGGCTCTATCTTCTGAATGATTTTATCTTGGATCCTTTTGTGTTTAAAAAAAAAAAGTGCATACCCCTTTTCCTTGTTTAGTGAATGTAATCAGACCTTGTCTTAGGCAATGGTCTGGGTAATGCATTTGTCTTGAAATCATGGCTTTATAGCGTGCTTGTACCATTTCATATTTCAAGCTGCCACTAGTACACAGACAGTTTGAAGTCCTGCAGTGTAGTACAAGATTAGACACACAAATACAGCAACATTCCCTGGAGATCTAGTGAGCTAGATATCCAAATGCCAGCCCAGAATGGGAAAGATGTTTTACCGTGGCAACATGAATCTTTCATGACTTGTTGCCCAACAAAAAAACACAGGATTAAAAAAGAGAGAGTTAGACTGATGGAAAATGCCTCTGTCATTTTCTAGCCTTAAAAGTTCCTGAGGTTTTTGTGTTTGCTGTCAATCGAGCAACTGGTAAATGTTTAAAATGGATTTCATATTAAGGGAGAATTTCCATTTCAGCAGGAGTTTTGATATTTCTTTCTCTGCATTCACATTCAGACAAGAAAGGAGTCTTTTCTTGTGAGTGTGAATGTATAGAATAAAATGGTCAGAACAAATGCACTGCTGCTCAAAAGATCTAATTCATGCTGTATGTGTTATTTTAAACATAGCACTACAGGCATTTTCTTAAGTTGGGCAGGAAACTACTATTAAATGAAATGTAAAAAGTTGAGTGATGTTTTAAATTATATATGTGTATATAATGGAGTGCCTTATAAGTATTTGTGAAAGCCAGTGTAAGTCATGTAATTTTATATCCTAGTTCATTTATTTCTGTAGCATTTTACTGGCAAGAGATGAGAACCAAATTCTGCCCTCGTGCATATACATAATTCTGTTTAAGTCAATAGTTGTTTCCTGGAGATATCTGAGGACAGAACTTGCCCCCAAGTTTGCATGCTATTGGCTCATATGTTTGACGATTTGGAAGTTTTCATAACATGTTTTACTCATTGATATTAGGTGAGATTAAGCAAGTGCTAGTCCCATGGACGGCTCATTGGTATGCTGCTTTATGACAAGGGTGGGCTAGCCTTTCCTAATATAAGACACTATTATTAGTCTGTACAGTTAGGCCTTGATCCTATAAATGGTTCTACAAATACTTAATCATTACTTTGAATGGGATTACTCATGATAGTCACGTTAAGCACATGTATCAGTGCTGCAGGATCAGGGCTATCCAGTTTAATGGAGCAATGTCTGGTGTCCCACTATTACACTCATGTATGCATAATCAAAAAGGGTAAAAAAGGTGCTCTGTATGGTTAAATAAGCTTTCTAGTTATGGCACACGGTATTGAATCAACTGCTGATAACCAAGGCAGCCACATGATCTGTTTCTATGGCATAATCCTGCTTGGCCCAAATGTTTGAATAGTAATTTAACAAATAAAAGAAAAAAGTAAAAAGGTATTTCACAATTATAACATGTATATAATGAGCCCAACACTGTATTTTTATTATTTATATTTTATTTGTTATTTATATTATTAATTATTTTATACATAAATCAGGAGTGCTTAAAGCCTATTAAACCACTATAAAATGCAATGAAATTGGGTAAAATAATGGAGTTATCTATACAATATGAAACTATAAAGTCAAATAACATATGACTTTAGCGTTTGCAAACTAATAGCTAAATTGAACAAAGAATTTATCAACCTGATTTAAAGAGAACTGGGAGCAGAATCAACAGTGTCAGACAATAAGTATAAGGATAATTGTAAATATTTGACAGGTGATCACTTCAACTCATATGTACCAGCCAGAGGCAATATACAGCTACAGATAAAGTATATTGTACAAGTATTTCCATGCTACAACAACTATTTGACAATACTTGTTTTACAGTTTTAGTGTAACATTACAGGTACAGCAGATGATTAAGTATTCACAATGATCATTTCCTGTATTTGCTTTTCCCTTATACTTACAGTTTTATAATCTGTCAGTCATAAATGTCATTTATGGCAGATGTTTAACACAAGTTTTAAAAAGAAGTGCCTCTCCAGTGTCAGTCTTAGCAACAGATTTATTGCCCTTAGCAACAGCAACAGTGGTTAGCAAAATAATGTTTATATATAATTACAAGTTAAGGCAGCATTTACCCCTGCTCCTTCCTAATTAAAAATAGAATGAAGAGTTAGCATTGAAACTTTATTTGAAATGGTTTTGATGTTACTGTGCACTCCTCCTCCTTCAGAGGAACTGTGTCATTCTATTCTTCAGATAACCTTTCTGAAAAGTCACATTCCCATGACCCCATACCACAAGATCCCATTGGCTATATCTTTAATAAGTAACAAACAGATGTTCGCTGGAAAATTTTGAGTGTAGTTCAATTTAGACTGACAGCATTCATAAAATAAATGTTGTACAGTATCTCTTTTCATAACATATTTCAGGCTGAGAAATAAACAATGTAATATATTGTCAACTTGAAATCTGAGTTCATGTGTTTTATTCTTCTTATGAATCTTCTTAAGTATTATCTGAAAAGCGGAAATGACCTTTACTAGCAAGCTTGGTTTAAGTTGACATGGTACTTTATTTTTTGCTGACTGTATGCCACCACCAAATGATTCAAACAAAGAATCAGGGAAAGGACCACTTCGAGGCCTGTTTCCCCAAAATATCCCCCCAAACCCTACACCCCCTTTCCTGGGGAGGCTTGATAATAAACAAGATGAGCACAGACCAGTGTTGGGGGGCGGGGGGGAATAGGATACAAAAAAAATCAGATTCTTTAAAAAAACAAAAAAACAAAAAAAAAACTAAGAAGGTAAAAGGAATATCTCTGTAAGATTAGAATGGAAGATAATCTCTCAGGCAATCAGATTCAAAACACAGAGGATTTCCCTCTAGGCAAAACCTTAAAGTTACAAAAAGAAAAAAAACACATGCCCCCCCAGCACAGAGAAATTCACAAGCCAAAACAAAAGATAATCTAACACATTTCCTTGCTAAATACTAACTCTATAGGAGTTGGATTGCTTGCTTCTTTGATCTGTCTTCGGCAAAAGCCACGTGGAACAGACAGAACAAAGCCTCTTTCCCCCCATCTATCCCCCCCCCCCATTTGAATGTATCTTGTCCCCTTATTGGTCCTATTGGTCAGGTGCCAGCCAGATTACTTGAGCTTCTTAACCCTTTACAGGTAAGAGGATTTTGTGCCTCTGTCCAGGAGGGATTTTATAGTACTGTATACAGAATGGTGGTTACCCTTTCCTTTATATTTGACAGGAGCAATGACGGCTAGTAAATGTAATTAGTCACAACTTGTGAATAAAGATATCTAGTATATGTCACGTTCATCGAAGGCTAAATCCTGTTGTTTAGTATGCAATCCTGCTCCTGTCAATGTGTGTTTTAGTTGCAGATTGATAGCTGTACCAACCCTAGGTTCACTCAACTAGCACGTACCTTGTGAATTTGCTGTATTCTACAGTACATATAGTGTGCTTTTCTGCTACATAAACTGTGGAGCTCTAATGTATTCAACATTTACAGTAATATATGAAATTTGGTTTGCAGTTTTAGACATTTACTTAGGAACCTATTTCTGCTTCCTCTTTAGGATCCCAGAAGCAAACACAAGTTTAAAATCCACACATATGGAAGCCCAACATTCTGTGACCATTGTGGATCGTTGCTGTATGGACTTCTACATCAAGGGATGAAATGTGACAGTAAGTAAGTTTTTTTCTAAAGTTATTAAAATGGCCTTTTAGATAATAAGGGAAACCATTAGGCATCAAGCATCCTCTTTCCTTTGTCTGGAAAAATATTGTTTCAATTACAGTTAATTACAGTACTGTATATTTCAAATGAATATTTCATTATTGAAGACTCTCTTAGTAAAACAATATAAATCAGTCAAACCTCCTCCAGTGGGAAAAATGCTGTAAAAATATGCTCATGCAAACCATCTTGGTTACTGAAAAAGGAATCTATCGAGTTTGATGTGGCTAAAGTGTATTTGCCATCGCGGTTCTGAAGATTGTTTTACATGGGATGGGAAGGGATGAATCCTTCGTGGAGACATTGTTTCAGCCCAGCTGCTAGCTAAGGACCCATATTTCATAGTCAGTCCTGCAACAACCATAATTCATATGGAATCTGTACCCCAAATGAAAGGCAAAAGGAATCATCCTTTGGTGTGTAAAAGAGTGGCAAAAAAAAAAGGTTTAAAATGCATAAATATTATTTGTACTGTCACAAGAGAGCCATGCTTTCGGCTGGCCATTCTCCCACCTCCAGACTCCTCAAATGCACTTCCTACAACCATTGCCTTGATTTCCTCTGCTCCAATGTCATCCTAGCTTCCTCCCAAACTAGGTACCTCCTGTTCCACTCCATGTCAATGTTCATAATGACCTCTTCATGGCCATATATTACACCCTCTAGTCCATCCTCATATTCCTTGATCTCTTGTGTGCTGATGACATGATCTGTCATCATCTCCTTGAAATCTTGTCCCCCCCTTGACTTTGTTGTCTTCAGTTCTTTTCATCTCTCTCTCACTGTTCCCAGAATATTTATTGTAGTGACAGGGGTGGGGCGTGGACTCTCTCACCTTAAATCCTGCATCTCAGGTTGTGTCTCTAACATCTCTTGCTAGATTTCTCATCATAATTTAAGTTTAACATGATTAATATTTTAATTCCTTATCTTCCATCCCAAACCTTCCACTCACCCTTTTCTTTGTCATTGATGGCATCAGCACCATTAAACTGTCACCAAGGTAGGTAATATGGATATGATTTTCCACTGCCTTCTCTCTAGATCACATATCCAGGTCATGTCCAAATCCTGACATCTCTTCCTCTGTTACATCTGCATGATCATTCTTTTCTCTCATTTTCTCTCCCTCCCCCCATGCTAGTATTATGGAAATTAGCAAAGAAATATTTACAATTCTGTATCAGTAAGCAAACATTCAATTTCTGTATTGGTTACAGTAATTTATAGCAAATGTTCTAATATTTTGGATCAAGTCTCTATTCCATGGACTCTTCATTTTGTCTGTTTTACATTCCATTAATAAGGTCACATTTTTTAGGTGACTGAAGCTGAGCCTTTAATTGTAGTTAATACTTCAGTGCTTTTTAATAATATTTATAAGGAGAGCCATTGCATTTTGGTCAGTAAAAAAAACAAACAAACCCAACAATTAATCAGATGTGATAGAATATTTTTACCACTCATGTTTGTCATATATATTTAGTATAAATATATTGACTTTCATACATGCCATCATTTTCTGAATCTTTTCTTTCCTGATCCACAGCTTGCGATATGAATGTTCACAAACAGTGTGTAATAAATGTTCCAAGTCTGTGTGGAATGGATCACACAGAGAAAAGAGGAAGGATTTATCTGAAAGTTGAAGTCAGTGGTGACAAACTGCAAGTCACAGGTAAAAAACAAAAAAAAAAAAGTGTTCTGAGAATTGGTGACAATAGAAGGGTTTAATTTGAACTTTCCTGGGCTTTGGAATAACTAACGTAAGTTGTGTTCAGCATTATTTCTAGCCTATTTATGTGCCGTGAGTGAAATCTAGGCTCATTGAAGTAAAGAACAAAACACCCCATTAATGTCAGTAGGGCAAGGATTTCATTCAATATGTACTTCAGTCTAAGAAATGCCATGTTATTATTTAAAAGAACAGGTTAGTTTATAATAGATACACACATAGTTCAAAGAAATAATAGTAGCTCTAAATTAAAACTCAGGAACACTAACTTTAAAATCTCTGTGAAATCAATTTTTCAGGTAACCAACAGTAACCTGAAACATTCAGAAAATCTGGGCCTCATTTACTTAAAAAGGCACATATTCCTTGTGTTAACTTCAGTGGAGCTTCCTCATGCATATCAGAGAGTGGGATTTGGCCGTTAGTTACCAATTGAGACATTAACAAACATAAAATACACATTCCTTGCTCTGTTGATAATGTTTCTAATTTTTAGCTAGGCGTGACTAGCAGTGTACATTATGCCTGAAGTGTTTGTGATGGTGGCAAATGTTAAAATTCGTTCCTATTTAAAGTAAATTATTTGTGTTCTCACATCCAGAATACTATGTGCAGTTCAGATTAAAATGTATTTACATTAAAAGAGCTCGTGGTGTGGAGAGTAGGAAAGGAGGAGCAGATGCGGGGTGGTATAGTTGAGCCTTTTTCTCATATATCTCACAAGTCGTAAAGATCATGTTGAACTAATATGTAAAATATATCTAACAGTTTATCTACACAGGTGTATAAAGATATCCGAAAAAAATATTCACTGTGTATAACACCACATTGCAATTTGGTAAGAATTAGGAATGTGCTGGACAGAAATCTGTATTGCCCACTCTCCAGTTCCTATCTTGTCGCTATCTGTTTTAATAGCAAGCTAAAAATATTTTAAATGGACAGAAAGACTCTATCAGGGAGATTCATTAGGGAAGCAAAACCAGACTATTGATCTGAAATGCAAAATTATCTAGCAGCACAGGAGAAACTGAGGAAATAATAATTGGTTTAAATCCAAGGTAGATGGGTTGTAGCTTGTTCTTTTGAAAGACCATTTTAGTGTGTTTCTTAAAAATAATTATAATTTTTTAAAGTAGAAAATGGACTCTGTTCAAATAGCATCCCAAGTCAACAGTGTGTATTGCTCAGAATTTCTTCTTTGGCATTTTCTCATTCACTATCCTAATTAAGTTGATACTCTGAACAGCAGCAGATGTGCTTGCAGGATTTGCAACAAAACTTGCTGCTGCCACAGTCATGATTCTTTGCCTAGTCATTAACCTCAGCTATCAATCTGGGTTCGCCATGCCATGTATTGATAGAGCAATTTTTTTTAAAGGATGCTTGCCTCAAATTCTCTTATATTGAATACCATGGTCTTAGAGAGATGATTGTCTAGAATGCAGGAATATATTGCATCTGCATGTCCTTAGTCTCCTGTGGATTCTTGATAACGTGATTGAAATTAGAATTCAGACAAAATGTTTTGCAGTTTGCATCCAATGTGCACTGGGCATAAAAAACAATTATTTGTTAAGCACCAGCATTGTGCTTAAACATCTCAAAAACTTTACTGCACCTAAATCTCAAAATATTTCTGTCCCAGTTTTATAAGCCTAGGAGTTTTAGATAGTTCACCTAAGCAGCATCTAGGTTCTGACTGCTCAGCAGAGCTAAAACAATTTTTTTTCCGGTTCTCTCATTACTTATTGTTTCCGGGATGAGCCAATAATAGTCCTTAGGGTGTAGTGGAAAGTCTCAGAACTGCTTTTCATGTGTCAAAGATACTTACCAGGATTTGACAAAAATTGTTCAACATTTTTTAAATTTTATATTCTAACATGGAAGGAAAAGGTGGTTTCCCCCCAAGCATAGTACCCCGTAAAGCTGAATTACATTGGCTTTCAGAATGAGTCTTTGGTCACATTTCTTTAGACATTGATAGTAGATAGTCTAGGATCTGCTGGACTGTGTAAATATTTGCTAGATGTGCTTACTGCCAGAGGTGGTCTACAGAAGGCTGGAACTACTAAGGAAGAAAACAGGTGCACTGAGCTAACTGTGTCAAAGCCAAAAGCAGGGACCTATCTAACAAGTCGGGAAATATTTATTCTCCCTACATCCATGATGTTTTAGTGGCATAAAGTAGATGCTCTAAGAGGGTCAAGTATCAGAGGGGTAGCCGGGTTAGTCTGGATCTGTAAAAGCAGCAAAGAGTCCTGTGGCACCTTATATAGACTAACAGACGTTTTGGAGCATGAGCTTTCGTGGGTGAATACCCACTTCGTCGACCCACGAGGGTCGTTAAGCCTGACTTGAAGAGAGCAATCGTGTTTTTGCCACTGTTTGGTCCAGTTTAATCACAGATTTTTCCCTCTAAGAATGGCGGATCTTTTTTAATGGGATTCATAATTACTTATCTTGCCAGTAGATGAGCAGAAGGCTGGAACCAGCATATGTAGCAGAACAGGCCTGAGGCACCATAACATTTAGAATGAAATCCTGGCTCCACTGAAGTCAATAGCATCCCTGGCAGACCTGCACGGATGAGACACAGTGCCTAGAAGGGAGGGGAAGGTAGAAGTGCATACTTGGCGAGGCAAGAACCAGGCGTCTCCTTCTTCTCTGTGTAATGATTGGGCTGTGGACATGCTTGTCTAGTGTTCAGGGCAGGAGGCTGGTGTAGTGGTTGAAACAGAGCTAGGCAGGCCTAGTGGCAGCGTCAGGAGCCAGGTTATCAAGTCAGGGTGAGCGAGAGCCAGAGGTCAGAGCAATGTTCATAAGCCATATGTCAAGTCCAGGGAGCAAACTAGAGCTGAGGGCCAGGGGTTGGAGCCAGAGTATCAGCCAGAACCAGGAGCAGGAAGCCAGGGACAAGAAACAGGGATCTGAGATCAGGAACAGAAACACAGCTGTGGTTGTGGAACACTATTGAGCAGCCAGGCATCTAGATCTGCTGAGATTTGAGGATTTGAGACGGTGACAGTTAGAGCCTTCAGCCCAGGAAGCCGGGTTCATTAGCTCAGTCAGCAGAAGGCAATGAGCAGGATTTAGGTTCAGCTGTGGGTCCCTGACACTCCAGTCCTCCACCTCTCATGAACAGGTCAAGTCAATTGGCTTTCATGCTCTGGCCTCCTGTTTTTTATAAATTCTGCCTGGGTTTTTCAAGGGCACCCTGATGTCCTACTTATTCACCTTCAGGAAAATGATCTTGGGGGTTGCATCAGAGTAAATTTGAGAATTAGGATTCTGAGGGCTGTGGAATTGATTAGGTGGTTATGTTCACACGCAAAATTGATTTGGTCAGAGATGCTCTCAAGAAAAGTTTGGTGGGGAGCTTTTGAGCCAGCCTGTATGGACAGGCCCTGGAAGAATGTGATCCATGAAGTTGACATGTGGCTCAGTGATCACACATAGGGCATAAATGTTGGAAGAGAATCACCTAGGAAGTTATGGAATCCCTATTCTTGGAGGTTTTTAAGAACAGGTTAGACAAACAGGATGGGCGGGGTGGACTAGGTGACCTCTTGAGGTCCCTTGCAGCCCTATATTTCTGTCATTAACAAATCTGCTTGAAATGCTCAGTCTCTCTAGATCAATGGTTATCTCTCTCTCTCACTCACTCACACACACACACACACACACACACACACACACAGCCACCTGATTTACTGAGGATTCACAGAGCCCGCCTGCTCCACTAGCCTGGGCTCCCTCTCCCTGTTTTGCTCAATCAGGCTTTCCAGCTTCTGGCAGCACACGCACACAGGTAGGGACGCACAAGCTGTAGAATCACACAAAGTCCGCAAGCAGCTCTCTATGGGAAGTTTCATCTAGAAAATTGCCCAGCACTCAAGTGCAGAGCCCCTCTGGGGAGTAAACCCAAAATAATATTGTCTTGCGCTGTATAGAAAAGTCTGCACAGCGCAAGCTTATAAAAATTCACCCTCTCCCTCAATGTGGAGAGAGAGATGCACAGCTTCTCCCCCTCCCCCAACCCCCGATATGAATTGCACAAACTGGGTGATGTTATAAACAAGAAATAAGTTTATTAACTATAAAAGGTAAATTTTAAGTAATTACAAGGGATAGCAAACAGAACAGAGCAAATTACTGAGCAAATAAAACAAAACTCGCAAACTAAGCTTGATACACAAAAGAACAGGTTACAAAATGGCTTAGGCAGGATGCAGAGTTTCTGTAGATTAGAGTTCCAGTTATTTCTCTTTACACACTAGACTCCTCTCTGTCTGTCTGAACTCAGCCCTTGCCTTTCCATCAGCTTAGCTCCTTGTCTCCTCAGGTACTTTTAGCAATCTTTCTCTTCACTGCCTTCCCACCCAAAAAGAGAGTGCTGGATGGCCTTTCCTCCCATCCTTATATAGAATTTACATAAGGCAGGAAGCCTTTGTTTCCAGTGGAAAAGTACCAGCAGTGTCCAAGGTGGTATTTTGCATCAGGTGATATCATCACCTGACCTTGCAGTGTTGAAGCAACCATGAAACGAGCTTTATTTGCAATGTCCACAGGAAGGAACTCCAAGAAGATGGAAGATCCACATCTTTAAAGACTCATTGTCTTTTTCTAACCACCCATCAAGGCTGATTGCTTACTGTCTGGTGGGTGTTTCTCAAATGTATATGCAAATGTAATGGTTACATAATTAATATTCCTCACTCCAGATACAGAAATCATACATGCATAGTATCAGAGGGGTAGCCGTGTTAGTCTGGATCTGTAAAAGCAGCAAAGAGTCTTGTGGCACCTTATATAAGGTGCCACAAGACTCTTTGCTGATATATGCATACAAATTGGATAATCCCATTCAGTAAATCATAACCTTTCCAGTGATATCTCACGTGACCCATTTTGCATAAAACATCTTAGTTATACCATATTCATATCATAACCATATTTCTATGAAGAATATGGAGTGTAACGTCACTCCACACAGTGTATATGTGTGTGTATGTATGTATATGTATAATATATATATATATATACACACACTACCTGTATGGCCCTGAGGATGTCGCATGAACTGCAGCTGTGTGATGATTAGGCCACAAGCAGCCAATAGCCTCTAGATTAAGAACCTCTGCTCTAGATATTAGTCCGATATTAACATTTTAAGATATAATTAAACAACAAGAAAAAAAAACTGATATGCTTTTTTCAATATTACCTTTAGGCAATATTCATTCATACTGGAGCTCATTTACACTATGTTTGTGTATTATCAGAAAGTAAAGAATATCATACTTTATGATCCATGTAGATTTAAAAGTTATTTACAAGACTTGGACATAATGAGATGCTACAACTGTGTAAATCAATCCTCACCGTTCAGATTTTTATTTGAAAAACACTTTTCCAAAATTTGAGGACAGCAAAGCTGTAAAAGGTTTTTTGTTATGGACTGTTAAGTTTTCAGAATTTGTTCATTGTGGAACATACACAAAAATAGGTTTCAAGTCAAGTTTTTTTCATAATCACCATTTTAGAGAGTGCACTTGTCAAACACTGTGGCTCATGTGTTTATAGGAAAGCATTTCCATCCTACAATTAATAGCTCTGTGGATGCCAAGGCAAATGTTTGTTATAGTTTCTCAATGTATATAATAATTGTGGTACCACTTGTGCTATTACGATTAACGGCTTGTCAGCATTTCCATTGTCATGGGTCCAGAAAATGACTTGAAATAAAAATGGCAATTTGGTCCTTGGAAGCAAATTCTTTTTTTTCAAAACTAACCAACCGAAGACATATGGATTTTGGATTCTTCTTGTGTGTCTTTCACCCCAAAAAACTTCTTCTGGAGTTTGGTATATATATTTTTGCTTTGTTGAAATTTTACATTTTTAATACCTCTTCTCCCAGTAACACATTGCCTTTAAAGTGAGTCAAATAAAAAGCTTTGGAAGAAAGCTCTTTCACAAGAGCTGGCAAGAAGGGTCCCACAGCTGCGAGCCTCAAAGAATTGGATGAATACATCATCAGGACACTTCAGGCATAGAAGTACAAAAAAGGGATGCTTGGCAGCTGCTGTATAGGACTTGGCCTGAAATTGTGTTTACTTATTTATTTTGATAAGTACTAGCCCCTTGGGCTGGCATTCCCAAATGCTGCTCCTATCCTGCATCCTATTTTGGTTGCTAAATAACTTTAACTTTTGCTGAGTTTTTGTATCCTTGCAAACAGTGCTCTGGATTGCCTGCAAAACATTTGTGCTGTTAAATGTACAACTGGCACCTATGGTGGCATCCCATAAACTCCTTAAATAGACAGAACTCTTAACAACCATTGCTGCCTTAGTAAGCAAAGCAGTTTGAGGCTGCAGCATTGATAGCTATTGCGGGAGAGGAGTTGTGGGTGACATTTCTTAGTGAGGTGCTCCTTATTATATTGCAGTTTGTGAGTCAATATTGTTGAGTAAGGGGCTTTGAGTACTTTACTTAGAAAGACAATAAGGAGGTTCAGGTGGCTTTTGTTTCGGAAGGGGCTGTTGCACATGTATACTTGCTAATGTGGTAATTTGCACCACTGAATAGTATGGGGGGGAAGTGGGAACTGAGCCAGATGGCAATGGCCTAGTGGCTTAAGCAGTGCATTTAAAATATCTAAGCAACCTGGAAAACCCTGGCAGGATTGCCGCAGTCCTTCAGAAGTAGATCTATTTAATTCATTTAGTGGGGACTTCAAGATGAGACCTTAAAAGCAGAGCTCCTGCTTGGTCTGCATGGAGATTACAGACCTTGTGGCACTTATTAAAAATTGTATAGGAATTACCCCAATGTTTTAGACACAATTTCACCTCCCATACACTCTGAGCTAGCCACTTTCCTTCCCTAGCAGGCTGCACTATACTGGAGCTTCCTGGAGAGGCTTCATAAAGCATTTTGGGAATGCAGATTGCTCTCTGAATGTAAGATGTCCTTGCTGCTCTAATTGTTTAAAACTGAGTAAATCTGGAGATAATTAAAGGGCTCTTGGATTGCTTTAAGTTATGTTGCTCTTTCTGGTACAGAGTGTGGGTTTTTATTGTGCAACCAAGATGCCTGAGGTTTGATTTAATGTTTGTTTACCATTATCAGGATGTAAACAAAAATACGTATTTCTTAAACACCAACCCAACCTACATGGTCTTCATCCACGGCTCAGATTAACTGGGATGACCAGATGTTACAAACATCCAGGATATCCTTGTAAAAATGACCACATGGGTAGGCGATTAGGATTACTTCCACAGGTCTGTCTGACGTGGTGATCAGGGGTGAAGGGAGGATTCAGGAGGTATGACCTAGAGCAGGGGTAGGCAACCTATGGCACGCGTGCCGAAGGCGACACATGAGCTGATTTTCAGTGGCACTCACACCGCCCAGGTCCTGGCCACCGGTCCGGGGAGGCTCTGCATTTTAATGTAATTTTAAATGAAGCTTCTTAAACATTTTTAAAACCTTATTTACTTTACATACAACAATAGTTTAGTTATATAATATAGACTTATAGAAAGAGACCTTCTAAAAACGTTAAAATGTATGACTGGCACGTGAAACCTTAAACTACAGTGAATAAATGAAGACTCGGCACAGCACTTCTGAAAGGTTGCCAACCCCTGAGCTAGAGTTTGTTTGGAGGATTATGTTAAGCTTGAAGCCTGCCTTTCTTCTAGTCTGTTCTTTAGCAGGACATTTGCTGACACCCTTTCACACCCATTACATGGGTGGAACAGGCTTTAAATCCTTTGGTTTGTGACTAGTTTCTAGTGAGCCCTTGCTTTGCGTAACAGTGAACACACAATTCATATACAAAAAAATAAAGGAAAAAGATATGAAGTGCAATTGGCACTCTTAAATATTTTTAGATATGTAGCTTAATGCTTTGGGTACAGTTAAAAGGACACCGTCAAAGTCTGCTCTATTATCTGATCCAAATTTGAGCCATTATTTTCTCTTGACTTTCTGTTATGTAGCTTTTCTTTCATCATAGCCCTCTGAAGATTGGGGTCTATTAGAAAAGCACAGCGCTTGACCATAAGAGGAATAGCGGAGAAGATGTTCATGCTCTCCTAATAGAAAATAATGTAGTTATTTACATCAAGGCTCCAATTCCACTTTACACACTTGTCTGGAGTTCAGTTAAATGTTAAATATGCATTCAGCAGTGATTTATCTCCTATGGAGGAGAATGATTCACACTGGATCCTGTTTGCTGCAGTTAAAATACAAGTTTCTTCTGATGTGGATGTGCCGCAGGAGGTGCATAGTTGTGTGAAAATTTGTACTTCCCTTTCTTTTCTGTGAAAACCTTGGATAGCATTTTTTAAAGTGAGACTTAAGGTCCTAAGAGATCAGGCAAAAGCTATTTTTCTTTGTCAGCTACAGGCTGATCAATGTGTTACTAATCTTTGAGACTAACTAGATTAGTTCACGTTGGCTTTATTGGCACATCTGAAACAAACCATGAAAATGAAAAGAGCACAGTTGTCATGGAGGGCTGCAAAACAGTAGCACCCCTCAGAAGAGTGGAAGCAAATTATTGTAAAGCTCTGCTTCAGTATCATGGCTTTAATGGGAAGAGAAATCAACATTGACAGGGCAGCTCATTTTTCAGCAGTATTTTAATTGCTTCTAATTATAGGGTTATCATTTTAAGGGTAATATTAATAACACCGGAAATGTTTTCTTGCTCTGAAAAGTTAAAGCAGTGGCTTTGGATCAGATTCATAAGTGAGGTTTCGCATCATGTTTTCCAAACACTGTCTTTCCAAAAAAATGTTGTTTGGTGTCAATTAGGAATGGAAAGAAGCAAATCACTTGGAACAGTTGTAGGAAATGAGGTTGCCGCAAAACTGAATGTGTTTCGCAGGTGAAATCTAAATTAATTGTTCTCTACTTTGTATGTGTAGAAGGCAGATGACTTTAAAAGTGATCCCAAAACCATGAGGAGAAAAGATAGGCTTGTGGTTAAGGAGGACTGGTCAGTAGAAGACCTTGTTTTTATTCCCAGCTCTGCCACTGATTTTTGTTATGACTTTGGACAAGTCACTTCATCTCTGTGTCTCAGTTTCTCATGTGTACAATGAGGATAATTTTTTCTCCCATGCATCCCAGGGGTGCTGGAAGGCTTACGTCGTTGGCACTGTGAAGGTTCTTTGAGTTCTGCAGATTGAGGATGTCATAGAGGAGCAATATATTATTAATACATACAGTAGTTTATTTATAGCAGTTAATTGGATTGCTTTACATTTTTCTTTACAATTAATTTTCTTTAATTACATTGGCGAGCAAACAGAAATCACAAGATGAACCTGGACGGCACAAAAGAGCTTTTAATACATTAGTAGGTGATTCCACAATTTGCTCCCTTTGCCTAATGTGTCTGACAGTGTGGCACCCATATGGCTGTGAAACAAGAAAGTTTCTACTCCAGAGGTTCAGTGGGAAGAAAACCCTGACATATTTTAAAGGTTTTGTTCAATTTTTTGTATTGATCTGAACACTTAGGAAACTAGCAAGTTCTTAAATGGATAATGCCTAGAAACTAGTTTCCTATGAGTTTTACAAATGCAAGAAGAGGGTGTTAGTTTGAGAGGTCAGTGGGAGACTGGGGCAATTAGCATTCCTTTCAGGGAGAGTGGGGAAAGGTTGGGGAGCAGGCAGAAGGAGTTCTCTTTTTTTCTTGGTTTTTTTCTTTATCCCTTCCATTGAACACAACTATTGGATTGAAAGATCTTACAAAAAATTACATCTATCATTGGTCAGAAATTGAAATTGGTTGCAGGGGCATGTTGACCCTGGAAGTGGATTTGAAAGCAGTAGCCAGGACAATTCTCCATTTTCATTTAAGAGCTTTTGTGCATATTGGGGTAATTGAGTTGCATGCAAGTTGAAAGATTTATGTATTCCTCAGCTCAACAGCTGTCAGCAGTTGCAGCATCTCCTTCAAATGCAATGTCCTAGTCGACAAATGAAATGCTGCACTACTCTGCTCACTGGATTTCACAAGTTTATGCACACATTACAATTAAATACTGCATTTTCTAAATCTTGTTGACCTAACCTTTCGTTTAAGAAGGCATGCTGCTTTGTGGCAGTTCTAAAATATTAATACCTAATTCTGTTTCAGCTGGCCTGGAGTTTGCAATCCGTGGTTCACTAAGGAAATAGGTTTTAGAACTCTTCTTTTCAATGCACCTGACGGCAGTAAATCTTAGGTGTTTACTGTTGTTGTTCTTTGTGTAGAAAATCTCTTGAATTGTTTTCAGTTAGCTCTATATATCCTTTTCCTTATTAACTTATTGTTAACATTGTGGTTTGTTGGCAGGTTGCTGTTATTAAACACACTTTTATTATTCCCAATCCTGCTGCTCAGTTGTGTATGTGTATGTTCCTCAGTTATGGAGAATATAGGAATGAGTTTTGTATATAATGAGGCTTGTGTTAAAAGAAAAAAGGAGCCTTGAAATGCTCTTTGAAGAAGATAGGAGCAGTGGACGGTTGCCCAGCCGTGTAATATAGCCTCGCTAGGAGTTAGTGGGGTTCTCCTCGCCCCTAATCCCAACTGTACATTTTCCAAATTACTCCTGGCAGTTGGAGTCAATGTTTCCTAATTGAAGAGAAGCTACATTAGCGACCGTGAATGTTCAAGTTTTTGTTAGGGAAGCCCAAAGCTTAAAAATATAAAACAGCTGAATAACACGACTCTGCCACATCATTGATGCAACCTGGCAAATTCTGACTAATTTCTGGGTCCTTGTCAGAATTCTGTCTCCTCTAAAAGTTCCCCTTTTATTTTATCCATATTTTGAAAAGCCAGCCTGTTCAGGTGAGGTTAGCAGTGAGCTCAGATTAGAATCTTTCTGCATCCGCCTCATTAACATCGCTTTCATTTTTTGTTCTGCACCGAGAGTATCACTGAAATAAAGGACTTGCTACTTTATTACTGCCTACAAGGTACCAGCTGTGATTTTAAAAATGAATGTGTGTGAGCAATCTGTCTACTTGACCAGCTTGTAACTCCCAACTGTCACTGGGAATTGCCAGTAACTGCCATTGAGCAAGGTGATCCCAGAAGATTTGCTGCATGTGAGAGGGATTTGTACTGTAACAGAATATAACTGCACATTTTCTCTTGTTTCCTGGTGACCTCTTCAACCTTTTCTGGTGATCCCAGAATCCAACGCCCTCTGTGCTCATTGTAGAGAGGGCCTACTCTTCTAAGCTGTTTCCTTGTGATTCCCACTTAGATCTGTAGTAAGTTTGCTTTTACCATAAAGTAGTAGCAGAATGTTTTCCTTAAGGAGCCACAAATGCCCAAACTGAACTAGATCTAATATAACCCTATGAAAGTATTTCAAAATATAAGCTGAAGAACACAGGTAATTGAATAAGGATCTGATAGTCTGATACCATCTTCTGGCAATTTCATATTGCAAAGGAAGTGCTTTCCCTCTCAAAACTCACATTGTTCTGAAAAGGTATCCTGTCCCACAACAGCGCATGTGTTTAAAGGGGGATAACTAATAATATATTCTAGTGAGACAGTATAATAGAACCCAGGAGATTTCCAGCTGTGGAATAAAAAAAGGTACATCTTTCTCAGTGTGAATTTAAAGTAGAGAAACTCCAGTAGCTCCAAATTCTTATTAAAGGGTAGTAGAGACTATGGTAATTTTTCTTATTGGCATGAAAGAATATATTAATAAAGGACACAAGAAAATGGTAACATTAAAATTAGCTGTTTTTTCACCTTATAATTTAGGGAAAACTAATCACTCTTCTATACCTTGTTCGATAGATCGCCTACCAAATGCAGACATTTTCATATTCCGCACTCATTACAGCATCAGGATCCAATAAATGTGAGAGTAATGAGTGAGCATTGCTCTCCAACAGGATATTAAAAGAGGATTTAACTTGGCTAGGAATAGTCATTTGTTAGAGAAAAGTCTTACATTACAGGACTTTGTAGTGGTGATGGACTATATGGAAATTAGAAAGAGAATTGTTTTCCTCTGCCACAGAAGAACCGTGGCATAAGTAGTTCATTTTGGTGCTTGAGTTTTGCAAGTAGCTCCATAGGACAAACATTTCAATGTGATAATTATGATAGAAGGTCATAATGGAGCAGTTTTGCAAGTGCATTTGTTCTTCACATGAATAGAATACAAGTACAGGACTATAAAGCAAAACAAACCTTGCTAATAGATGAGTCTTGCAGTCTGTAAGGCTTGTCAGATGCATGATAAGCAGTTAGAGAAAAGCACAATCTCAGCAGACGTCTGGGAGCCAAGACACTCTTGGGTTCTAATTCAAACTCAATAACTAGCTTGTTTTGTGGCCTTGGAAAAGATTGTACCTCAGTTTATCCATCTATAAACGGGGATAGATGCTTACCTTTCTCATGGTAGAGTAGTGAGGCCTCTTTAGCTAATGTTTGCAAAACAATTATTGGATTATTTCATGAAAGTCTTCATAGAGAAGTGGAAAGGATAATTATTAAAATATGAATTATTAATACTGTTCTGTTCTTATAAATACTATTCTGCTGACCGCCACAGCATAACTCTGCTCCAATAAGTGTGACAGGCAGAACTGGAAAGGCAAGAGAGAATACATATTCCATTGAACATTTTCCTATATTGGTCCTGTAAAACAAGGATGCTATTAGCACAGCTACCAAATTCTCCTAGGGAGTTATCTTCATCTCTTATCAGGATAATTGTTCTTGGTCTCCTTATTTAGCATCTCAAGACCTTTATTATTACCTTATAAAATAGAACACTTCCTCCTAGTATCGTTCAAGTATTCCAGCTTGTAAAGGGTCACACAAAGGAGAGAAGAAAGTGTGTTTGTTTGTTGTTTTTAATTAAACTGTGGCTTCCTCAGAGTGCACGCTGATTGAGAGGCAGTCTCCAAAAAAGACTTAATTCATTTTCTTAGGGATATTTTCCATTTGGCTTATTCTGTTTTAGCCACACACAAAATATCATGCCTCTAATGGAGAGGGGAATTTCCTCTGCGTCCTGACACCCCAGTTACAGGAACCTGACCTGTCTTGTTAAAAATAGGATGCCATCAAAGAGGTGGACCACAGAGATGGTAGTTCTTTACGCTCTTAGTTCAGTGCAAGTATCATCATCCTGTTCCCACAAGAAAAGAAATGCTTGATCAGTTGAAAAAAGATGTCAAAGGGTACTAATTATGCAGACAAAAGTACAAATAGGCCAGATCTCTTAAAACAAGAAGGAGCAAGATAATGACATTTTTTTCTTTAACAGCCTGTGTTTAGTAGACAGTTTTGTCTTTTCCTTCCCAGTTAATCTTTGAACTCCTCCTTTATTGTTTCTGGAAGGTTGCTTTTTCTCCCCATTCAGTGTTTCCTGCAGCGAGAGGTAGGAAAGAAATAGCCTTGCACTTACTCTCCTGTCCCCGAGTTGTTCGGGCTGCCTCCTAGATCAGCAGCGTGTGCCAAGACTATTCAGTAATTTTTTTCTCCAGGGAGCTCTCCATATCCAAGCCTCAGAGAATGATTCTGCATCAGTTTAACTAATATCTGGAAATCTAGGTAGAGTTTAAACGCAGAGAATTAGGGTGAGAACACTGTGTTGAAAATTACTGAGCAGGTGTGTTCACCGGAGTTTTAATGAAAACCTTCCAGTAGTGTACATCCTGTACAGGGCAAATATAATTTATTCAGCTCCTCACTTGTCTCATATTAGACTCTAGGAATAAAAGTCATGAAATTGTTTCTGTCAGAGGCCTGAACTGTACAAGCTCCAGAGCTATCAGCACATTAATAAAATTACATATACTGAGCTTAAAAAATTATGTTTAACTTGAGAGATTCATACTGAAGGCTGCTGCTCCATCCTTCCCTTATCCCATTTCATTCATGTCCTGCTGAGTCCTCAGAATACTAATGACCATACAATATCTTACTGCAATGATTCAGTTAAGGGCAATGTACCAACATTAATCCCTCCTGGGCATTTCAACAGCATTTACAGTAAATTATGGTAACAATGGCTAATTTCTTCAAGGATTGAAAGAGAAATTTCATCTTTCCCTTGCCTCATGGATGAAGATTTGATAAGAGAAAAGGAACAGCTGAGAATGGGGAAAATTGCCATAAAGCTGGAGCCATCCCTTCCCCAACTTGAAAGTCCTCTCCGCCAGAGCTGACATGGTGGGTTGCAGAAAGCAATTGGTGTCTCATTCAGAGCCTTCCACTTGCCCTCCAGACTTCCCTATTATTCTTGCAGCCTGTAGAGAGGAGAGGGAACAGCACACATCTCATCTTCCCAAGTGCCTTTTTTCCTCAGATACCTCTAAATGGAGAGGAGAAGGGGATTGGTGCAAGGAAGCTAAATTTAGACTATGGCAGAATACAAGAAAGAATAAGGTCTAGACATAGAACCTCCACTGAGGTCATCCTGACACCCGTCCTGGAGAAGTCCAGCAGCCAACAGTAAGAACAGCTGTAAAGTGGAGCATAGATAGAGATGCAAAACTCCTGTCAAGCTGCAGCTTACTACACACATGCCAGAGAAGGTCTATTTTTTACTTTTTAAAAATTTTATCTTTATATATTCAGTTTACTTTTTAAAGTAAGAATTGATGGGACATGTTTCTATGAACTAAGTACTGCTCTTAACACGTATCACGTGCGTGTATCATGTGGTTAGCATCTTATTGTGGAACAGTATATGCAATCATTCAACATATCCGTTATTTCTACCCTGAAAAGTCATGAAGTCAGTGATGCAGATA
The DNA here is from genome assembly GCF_016161935.1 of Mauremys reevesii. Classification (NCBI taxonomy): domain Eukaryota; kingdom Metazoa; phylum Chordata; order Testudines; family Geoemydidae; genus Mauremys; species Mauremys reevesii. The sequence continues at coordinate 37,932,654 of NC_052637.1, read as the reverse complement.
TTTCATTCGTTTGAATGGACTTTTTCCTAGTAGAGAGAATAGATGGTGAATATATGCTGCCTAAGTTACTTGCAGGAGCAATAATCTTTTCAGACAAGAGGTTAGTATCTCTTTACATAGAGCAACAGAAATGATTAAAGGTCTAGAAAACATGACCTATGAAGGAAGATTGAAAAAAATTGGGTTTGTTTAGTCTGGAAAAGAGGAGACTGAGAGGGTACATAACAGTTTTCAAGTTCATAAAAGGTTGTTACAAGGAGGAGGGAGAAAAATTGTTGTTCTTCACCTCTGAGGACAGGATGAAAAGTAATGGGCTTAAATTGCAGCAAGGGAGGTTTAGGTTGGACATTAGGAAAAACTTCCTAACTGTCAGGGTGGCTAAGCACTGGAATAAATTGTCTAGGGAGGTTGTGGAATCTCCATCACAGGAGATTTTTAAGAGCAGGTTAGAGAAACACCTGTCAGGGATGGTCTAGATAATACTTAGTCCTGCCATGAGTGCAGGGGACTGGACTAGATGACCTCGCAAGGTCCCTTCCAGTCTTATGATTCTATGATAAAGGACTGTGGGCCTGATTCTGAGTGGTATGTGAACACCTACAACTCTCACTGGATTTGCTAATGCTCGGCACCTCTCAAGATTTAGACTCTTTTGGACGTGTTGCTTTTTATTATTTTGATCCATTTTCCTAGTTGGAGCATGGCAAAAAAAAAAAAAGCCTAAAAATGTTATTTTTTTAATACTTTGTCATTTAAATATAGCTTGCTCAATTAAAATATTGTTTTTAAAAATAGTCTAGCTGGAAAGCTAATTTGGGTATGGAGATTCAGTTGTTTGTTCTCATATAGTGCTGATCACAATAAGAGGTGCTTCATTTTTCTGAAAACCTCAGAGGCTCATGCATCCTGAATCTTCTCTTCCCTTCCCATAGAATGTGGTGCCTGTATATGACACAAAGGAAAGGATGTGTGCGCGTCCAAAATGTGTCAAGTTGCAAAAAGTATCTTAGTTTAGGGTGCACAATGGCTTAATTTATATTATGAGACAATTATGACTAATTTTTCCAGTGCAAATCTCTTAAAAATGTCATTGAATAAATGGGATTGTACCCTATGTTGCACCTTTTGTTTTGTACCTCTTTTTCTCCTTTAATAATTTAAAAACATATATAAAAGAAAAAGAAATTGTAAACATCAAACCCAGGACCAGGTTACTATGATTCCTTTCCAGCTCCGATGCTGATTTCGATAGACCTGATTCCATCAGGTTATCTATTCTACTTTGCAAATTTATTGTAGTCCCACAGTTCCTCCAAATGGACACTTTATGTATTGCATTCAAAATGCAATATGCAGCACGAGCAGAAAATTTGCTCATTTATTGTAGCATACAGCTCTTGTCCTATCACAATTTTAGTATGTGAACATTAGAAACCTACCCAGTGTGTGACACACCCTCCACTCCCCGCCATTTCCCATCATGCATAATGACTCCTCATTAAATTCAGAGTCCAGTTCAAGGCCTCTGTGTTGATAGTCAAAGCTGTCCATGGGATTGGCCCTTGTTACCTAAGAGATCACCTCTCCCTCTGCAGACGTTTCCCCTCAGGACAGCTATCTTCTACTAGAACAATAAAACTGTCAGTCAATAGGAGGAGGTTCATAAGTGCAGGCGACAGGACTTTCACAACGGCTGGCAATATACCATGACATTTGCAAGAGAGAACAATGAGCACAGAACAGACTACACCCAGAACTAAGTGCAAAACTTATTTCAACTTTGTTTTCCCTTCATAATTTCTTCTCACACACAGACTCTCAACACACACTCTTGCTCACACAGGCAAAAATCTATCAACTAATCGGGCTATTTGTTGCACTGGCTGGGAAGGAAGAGAAATATTAATTTTATGCCAGGTTCTCAGATCCTGAGATGATGGGGCCCATACGAACAACCATTTTAGTCAGGCAAATAAGATACAAAGATAAGAGTGGCTGCATACTGTACCCAGAGACTAGGAGCAAGGAATTCCTGATATCTAATATCAGCTCTTACATTGATGCTGGCTTTGGATAAGTCATTTAGGCATCAGTTCACAAAAGCATTTAAGAATGTGCTTAAATATGTTGCAGAATCAGGGCTCTGTTGTGCTCATTTCCTCATTTGTATAATGAGGATTATAACTGCTTACCTCACAGGAGTATTGTCGGGGTTTATTAAGTGCTCTGAATATTTAAAGCATTATATAAGCATTTATTTAATTTACGTCTTATACACTTAGTGATTGTGCTGGTATCACGGGTAAATTGCTTTGAATTATTTAAAACATTTATGCACTCCCGTGTCACCTCTATTAACTTTGTCTGGTGGTGCTGTAAAATACAACTCATTAATTTGAGCTCTCTTCTAAAGAAAAGCAGATGTATGTGATGGAAGTTGGGGTGGGAGAGCTTTTATCCCCCAAATTGAAAAGATGCTGCTAATTACAGTTTGACGTGTAGATTTGTTTTTCTCATGCCATCATTTTGATAAACATTATTATTACTTATTTGTATTGCCTTAGTGTCAGGTTCCAGAAGGCCCATTGTACCAGGTGGTGGAATGCATACATGTTGAAAGAGAGAGTTCCTGCTCCAAAGAACTTATAATCAACTATGAGGGGAAACTCAGGCATAGAGAGGCAAAGTGACTTGCCCCGGGTGAGGCAGGAGGTCAGTGTCAGAGCCAAAACTGGAACTCAGGTTTCCTCGTTCCCAATCTAGTGCTGTATCCATTGGACTATATTGCCTTCTAAACAGGACATTTATTTTTCACATAAGTTTTGTTTTTATGCAATTAATGTTTTCTCAGCCATTTTATCAGCTGTAGCATGCATTTGGATCCTGTAGATTAACAGAGATTTAATCATTGTAGTAGCAGATCAATTGACTGTGCTGCCCTTTTGTTGCTTTCCTTGTGACTTATACAAATATTGTAAAAAGTAAAATTTCACCTGCTCAAGCGCTGTCATTCATTTTAAGCAAGTACCGTATGCAAATACACCTGTCAGCTGATATTTACACAGTGGCCCGTTCCACACACCCTTACATTTTTAAATATTTCATATAGTTTTCTTATTTGTAGTTGACCAATATTCAAAAATGTATATTTTTTACTACTTTGAATATATATATTGTGCAAACATGGTACTGAATAAAATCATTATTTGACTTTGTATAGCACCTTTAATACTTTAGGATAATGGAGCTATTGTGTCATGTTAGCTAATGATTCTGCTTTTCACCGTGCTTTACGCTGACATCCGTATTGTGTCTTTCTGTCATTGTTTATGTTGTTTTCTATTTGACAGCAGCAGTGCACAGTTGTAAATCCACCACAATCACGCCTTTATTTTCAGACAGAAAACAGATCCTATTCTGAAAATGGTGCCATAGCTGGTTTGCGAGTCATTTGACTGCTGGATGCTGCTGAAAGCTGTCCTCTTCCAGATCTATAAATATTGAGAGTAAACAAAGTATTATAATACGCCTGGGTGGCTTAAATGGTACCATTCTAACATCTAGGCCAGGAAGTCATAGGTTCAAGTGGTAGGCAGTACTTCAACTTATATTCAGAATCTGACAGTGCGATTCAGTGTTTGGAGGATGCTGTGACATGAGATAAGTTAAAACAAAATTTCCTTTCCTTGACTCTGGTTACGTTCCAGGATCCCCGTGTCCTGGCCAGATAAAATAGTTTCTAACATTCATGACTGTGAAAGCTAAGGGTGAATGCACAAAGTCACTTGGTTACAATATCTACAGTAACTCAATTTATTAATGAAAGGCCTCCTGTAAAACCAAATTCTAGCCTACAGCAAAATTATAAATTCCTTTACAGCTTGTGATAATGTTTAGAAAACAAAGGTATCCCCTGTGTTTCAATTATTGGGCAAATATTGCACCTCTAGCCCCTAAGTAAATAAATTTAATAATGAGTTGATAGTATTGTGACCTTATGTGAAATTATGTGACATGTTAACCTGTGTTGCTTTCATTCTTATCTGTGCTTGACAGCTGGTAATTGCAAAGTAAAACATCTCAATACCGGCTGAATGATTAACATTAAGTATTTAAAAATCTAAAGATGTGCAATTATTAAATTCCAAAGCAGAAACACAATACAGTCAGCTCAACATATGTGTTCTTGCCACATTTGATGTCACAGAGCAGTTAACATTTGGTATGCAAGTCAAATGAAAAAATGCCATATATGACCACAATATGGGTTTTCAGCTGTAGTGAAAGATTGTCTCCCCTCTAGCATTTCTTGCCTAAAATTTCCCACCTTTGCTACCACTCTTTGATGCTATCATTCCCACTGGTGGAGCTGAATATGCTTCTGTGGCCACTGGCATTTTTAACACTGTGTCATCTAGATCTGCACCAAGCTAGGTTAGAGAAGATTGTGGTTAAAACTTTGGCAGCCACCAGCTTCCACTGTTGTTATCAGCATTGGAGCTGGACTGGTGGTAGCATCAATGGCAAATAGGTGTCACGAAAGCCTAGTGTAAACAGATATCTCTATAGCAGGAGCACCCAAAAGCAGACAAAATCACTGTAAATATTTGCTGCGGTGGATAGGTTTAGTTACTGTAAATAGCTTTCTAATCAGGCATGTGGGTCAGAGAGAGAGAGTCCCAACTTCCGTTTATGAAATACATTAATTTGTTATAAGAAATCAAGAAACATTCACCTGGAATTCATATATCAGAAGATTCTTCTTCAGAAGTTCCCAGTTCGAACTTAGGGTCAAATAATAGTTGCATATTAAGCAGTTTTATATTATTTTGCATGTATCTTGAGTATTTTCAACAAACAAAGGCAAAGAAAGAGAAGCAATAGTTGTGAACACCAGGAAATTCTACACCTATTAGTGTAGTTTAACTACAGTCACAGCAAAGTATTACCGTTTTGTGAAATCGGATGGGAGAGTGTAATATTCATTTTTAAAAACGCAAAGTTAAAGACAGAAACAGATGGATTAAGTTAAGAAAATCCCTGGCTCATTTATTTGTTAAAATTTTTGAGGAGATTTTTGCCATCTTAGAATGTGAGGTTTGGAATTAGTGGGAATTCTGTTGATTCAGCTAGAGTAAAGCAAAAAAAACAAACAAACAAAAACAAAAAACCCCACCACATACACCATAAGGCTCTGAGGGCAGAGTTTCAAATAAGGGACAATTTTAAAATGTTGCTGGAAAAGTTAGTGATTTTTTAATTACATCAAAATTCAGTGTACTTTGAAGAGTGTCATGCCAAATTTTGGAACAAAATTTGACTGTTCAAGTCAAAAACAGATGAAGTTGTAAATGCAGTTCTCAACATCAGCTGTGTAGCAACTATTCACTCCCCCATTTTGATCAAGAGGTTGTTACTCAAAACAAAAGAGAGGAGAAAGGGAGCAGTGCAATGCTTAGGTTGTGATGTAGATTCTGGCTCCGTAGAAGGTACTTGGTTTTTTTCATTTTATAGCAAGAATTGAGAATCAGGATTCTGGGGTTGTATTCCCAGATTTGCTATTGAATCAGTGTGTAACTTTTGCATGTCACTTAGCTTCTCTGAATCATCATTTTTATTTGTTGACTACCTTGGGCCTCCGTGCTTGTTGTAAGTATTATTTACTGATGTATTTATTTACTATAGCGCCCGCTATGGCCTAGGTAATTTCCAAACACAAGAGCCAGTCCCTTTTGAGTCTCCATTTTTCTGGATCCATTTACAGTATTGCGGCTTTGAGATTCTTGGGGATGCTTTTGCTTATCAGACAATTGTTTCATTATTTCAGTCTTAAAGGGAGACTGTCAGCTTAAAATCTAGTCCATTTTTTTAAAAGGAAGTCAAAGTAATAGTGATTTGAGCATTGGCCTGCTAAACCCAGGGTTCTGAGTTCAATCCCTGAGGGGGCCACTTACGGATCTGGGGCAAAAATCAGTACTTGGTCCTACTAGTGAAGGCAGAGGCTGGACTTGATGAGCTTTCAAGGTCCCTTCCAGTTCTAGGAGATAGATATATCTCCTATTATTATTTATTATATTGTATCCGCAACTACGTGTGCTACCTCTGTTGTGCCAATTACTGATATTTTACAATTGCGTTTTGCTATTTTCCAAAATGATTAGTAATTTCGGGTGCCAAACTTGAAATTCCTTCAAGGGGCCAGATATCTAAAAAGTGCTGAGCAGCAGCTCTCTGAAAATTAGGCTGTTTTAAGAGGTCTCAAATTTGACACTCAAAAATCTGGGCTTTTGGGGGTTTTCCCCCCCTTTCTTCTGCTGTATAAAAAGGCTCATACAAAGGAAACTGACTGAGGTTGAAATTCACCCCTGAGCAGAGAGAGCCAACACCAGGCATATAAAGTCTCACTTAAACCCTCAAATAGCATCTTGGTGTTGCATAGGTCATATGTAACCCCTGTACACAGGGGTGAAATTCACTCTTCCTGACTACATTGGGGAAGCAAATAAAAAGAATTGTCAAATATACAGACAAAAGGGGGAGAAAATATCCCGCCCTCTCTTCACTAACTTCTTTCATTTTTAGTATTTTACGTTTCAACTGTAACAACAATAAGTTCAAAGTCAGGGGTCAGATTTTTAAGTTGACTGTGTCCCTATAATGCTGTTGTAAGAAGTGGTGCATGTTAGGGATGGGTAAGAAACAGCCTCGTATATCCAAAAACTACATCCCAAAAACTGGGAGTTCAATTAAAGTAGGACCAAACCCCAGAACACTCTGGATTTAGTTTTGAAAAATAAGTATTCCTGTTTTGCTTTTTTTGCTCAGTGCAGATTCTGAAAAGGGGGGAGGAACCCCATTTCTGTTACAAATATTAGACTTTGTTCCCTTTAATAAATCAATTGAACATAAGGAAAAACTTCAGCAACAATCATTTATCAACTTGATGCTTTAGTGATTTTGCGGTTACCAATATTTCCCTGGAGAAGTATTACTATATTTCATCTTAAACATGGGTATCCGCTAAAGCCAGTACCTTAGACTCTGTCATTTGGCATTTCATTTAGCATTAAATGGATGATTTTCCAGGTCAGAAAATTCATTTTAAACCCAACTGGTATGCTACTCCAGTGATGCTGGAGAGGAATAGCTCTTTTTAATTTAAATGATTGTCTCTGGTGACAGCTGGCAATTTCCTTTTAAAATTTCACTGCGTTTTCAATTCACCCTAGTTCAGAAGAAATCAGACAGGAATGCTGTTGTGCATATGGCAGAGCTTGGAAATGGAATGTTCTGCTGCACTGAAAGCAGACGGATTGAATATAGAAATTTAAAACGAGAAATAAGGGTTAATAGTTTTGAGGCAAAAGTCTCCATTACCCTGAGGCCCCTTTAGGCTGTTCCAGTGTCTTAAAAGCAGTTGCTCCCTTCCTCTCCTCTTGCCCCCCAGTGCACTCAGGAATGCCCTCCGCTGGCGTACCACTGGCAGGAAAGCTCTACGCCAGCATCCCTTGCCGCCCCAAGGGACAGGCTCAGAAGAAGCAGCCAAGGCCAGAACACGCTGCACTGCTGCTGTTCTTGGCTGCCCATAGCCCTTCGGAGCCCATAGGCAGACTGAGTACAAGTCAGAGCAGTCCTGGGGAATATGGAGCTCTCAGGACAGTGAAATGTGTAGCTCAGAAGGCTACTCCAGTGAGCAAAATTTTATACAAACGAGCCATTGGTTATATTTATGGTTAGGATATGCTTATTCAGCCCACGGTACGCTTTGCAATTGAAAGGCCTCTGTGATATGTCCTGTGGATCTCTGTTGCAAGCCCTGCAATTGTTCCACAAATGGAACCTGCATTAATGTTAGAGTTCAGCACAAAGAGGGGTGGGGACAGTTTCTCAATAGGGTGAAATTCACCCCTCGTCTGAGGGCCAACGCAAAGGTGCTGTGTCACTTAAGCCTCCCTTAAACACTCAAAATAGCATGACTTTCATGGCACATTGGACTTGTGAAGGTTCTCTGCACAGGGGAGAATTTCAGTTAATACATTTGCTCATCAATTTAAAGCACTCCTCTGCTGTGGCTGCTGGACTGTTTAATTAATGCTTGCTGCTGATGCAGTCGCAGGTGGACCAAAATCTGGGTGTGCTGAGCCTCTGATGAATGCATCAGTTCCCATTGATGTCAGCAGTTGCTTGACACCTCTCAGGGTATGGCCTTGTGAGACCCCCAACTTGAATGTCGACATGTGCAGACTGTAGACTGTTCTCATCTGTCTCACACACCTGTTTGGGATCAATACCATATGGAGTGTTGTTTCAGAATCTAGAAAGTACAAAACGGGCACATTTGTGGTCGTCGTCCCCCCCAATATCATAAAATTGGAAGCCACTACAACTTTCATGTGCAACTTGAGATAATTAAAACAGCATAGTAACCTTGTTTTAAGTTTCTGATGTGCCTGTTCACGTTCTTGTTGTGGCTCCATCCAACATTTTCATGAAGATATAGTCTGTAGAGAGTTTAACATTGTATGTTCTCCAATAATAAATTATAAAAAAGTGTGTACAGCTTACCCACAATGCAACACATACCTTGTGAAATCTGTTGTTTGCAATTCAGGTACCTGTGTGGCCCTGTTAACAGGCTATATAAGCACCAAAATAAACAGCCCTGTGGTTATATAATTGAGCACATAGATTACTTTAAAAGTACATTAAGCAAAATGGCTTCGTAGATATTGCAGGCTTACCCAGTTGCATTTAGAATGGCTTCTGAACTTAAATCAGTTATAGTATATCCAAGATCTCCTTCTGTTGTATATGAACCAATTTCAAACTTACAGAATTAAAAAAACCCACTCTTCTCAGTCCTTCTGTTTCATGACAGCAACTTAACATCTTTTTGTAGTCAAGGTACCAACATTTGCAAAGCTATCCTACTCTTGTAGGCTGCTGAATGCAATAAGATGGGTCTTGTGATTCAGAAATTGAACAAACAATACATTTGTTTGCTGTGTTCCCAGACTTCTTAAATTCTCCTTTTATTCATTTTTGCAAGTGCAGCAAAATGTAATACAGAGCTGCTATTGGTCCAAGTTAATAAAGGCACATAGAATAGTTACCAACTTAGAAGGTCTTTGTATTGGATTTGGTTGCTGAACAATCATACCATGGGCAGAAAATAACCTTTGTGGTGTGCCAGTGTTTTATGTGCATTGTCTAACTAACTGACCATTTCTTCCTGCCATGCTCAGGGCAGAAGCAAATATCTGGAAATGAACCTCAGCCCACAGCAGCAGGGCTGGCTCCAGACCCCAGCGCACCAAGTGCGTGCTTGGGGCGGCCTGCTGCCAGGAGGGCGGCAGGTGGCTCCGGTGGACCTCCTGCAGGCGTGCCTGCGGATGCTCCACCGGAGCCGCGGGACCGGCGACCGCCAACACGCTCCCTGCGGCGTGCCGCCGTGCTTGGGGCGGCGAAATTCCTAGAGCCGCCCCTGCACAGCAGTCAAAGTTTTGTCCACTAACCTGATCTCATTAGTGGATCTGCTTGGGGTTTTTTTAGTTTTATTTTCTAATATGCTTAAAATCAGTAATTTACATTTTTCTTTCCTGTGACTTAATGTTATTCTTTTGTTGTTAATGTTTCGTAGTCCTATATAAATAGCATTATGCTATTTCTCTTCTATGACTAGATTAATAATACATTATACATTTTACATTTGCAGTACGAGAAGCAAAAAACTTAATCCCTATGGATCCAAATGGACTTTCAGATCCATATGTGAAGCTGAAACTTATCCCTGACCCGAAGAATGAAAGTAAACAAAAAACAAAAACCATCCGTTCCACTCTAAACCCACATTGGAATGAGTCATTTACATTGTGAGTTAAATCCTTTTGTAATGCTATGTTATCTAGGTAGCACCGTGTGGTTTATTGAGTTGTACTTTTGAAAACTTAAAGCATGTCTACTTTTTTCTATTTTTTTCCTCCCCTTTTTGTAGTAAATTGAAACCTACAGACAAAGATCGACGGTTATCTATAGAAGTTTGGGACTGGGATCGAACGACTAGAAATGATTTCATGGGATCTCTTTCATTTGGGGTGTCAGAGCTTATGAAAATACCAGCATGTGGATGGTAAGAGGTGCCCTAGGAAGTTTTAAAAAGTTACATAGCAATATTTTTAACCCCAAGACATTCCTTATGCTTTTTTCGTAATTTCCTGTTTTTAAATTCATGGATCATTAAATTAAACATGGAGCATTTAAATTATAAATAATCCACCCAAAATTAAAATACTAAAAGCAAAAACCTGCGTTTGAATTTGTGTGTGAAACTCCTGCAACCATCCAGTGCTGCAAACTCAATTCGGAGAGCAGAATTTGGCAGTGTGGGCGTTGTATTGATCTTGAATATGCAAGCCTATAACAGTAAATATATCATGATTAATATAACCCTGCTCAGAAACACATAGTAACTGATTTTACAAAACAACATCTTGTCGGGTCCTTGTCTTATTTAATGAATTACATGTCCACTTTAAACCTTATAAAATAGTTTTACTACACTATTGTGACAGTGGTTGAAATTCTGGCCCTATTGACATGACTGGGAATGATGCCATTGACTTCAGTAGGGATGGGATTTCATCCTATATTTTCAGACAGGCCACATATACGATACTAAATATATTTTAATGAGAAGTAAAATTAATTTGGCCCGTCACCCCGCCTCCATGTGTTCCACAGGTACAAGTTGCTTAACCAAGAAGAAGGTGAATACTACAATGTCCCAATTCCAGAGGCTGATGATGATGGAAATGTAGAACTCAGACAGAAATTTGAGGTGAGGATTAAATACAAGTGCTGCTAGGTATGTTTTGCATATGTTTCTCCCTTGTTATATAATTGAATTTAACTCAGAAATGCTTTTTTTTTTTTAAAGAATAAGGCAGCTCATCATTGAGATATGTTATAATTTTTGCTGTGGATTCTTCTAGGGTGTATTTTAAATATTAGTTTCAGGGGGTGCACAGTAATTTAATTTTTTAGGAGGAAATTATTATTATTTGTCAAGCACTGATTATTTAGAGCTTTAAAAACATGTACAAAGGGCTCTGTCCTGAATCACTGAACTCACTAATGTGGGTGCAGAAGTCTCAGGTAAGTGAGTGACATTTCTGCTTATGTACAGGAAAGAGAAACTGCAGAAAAAACATACCTGCAGCAGATATTGCCTGCCTACTGTGATGCAAATTGGAATGGTTGGTTCTGCCTCTTGTTGCAAATACAGAGGATGTTCCAACAGAATACTTGCTGTTCATTACACCTAGACAGACCCAGTAGCAATAGGGCCTGGCACAGGTGGGAACAGTTTATATTCGTGGCTCTGCTGGAACCAACTCTTATGAACTCAGTATTCCGTCTGGCGCATCTATAATTTTTTTGAGACATTCGTAACATGGTGGCATGTTTCCTCTTTCCTAATAAGGCAATTGAGGATTTGACCCAAATTATTTATCTCAGACTTAAATAAAATGCCTGCTGTGCACACACAATACCAAGCCTGCTTCTTTAGCTGTGAAATTATAATCTTTTATGTTTACCAACAGACAGAATTCTGCACTGTTGTTATAAAACACAGGTTAACCCAAGAAAATGAGGAAAAACTGCATTCAGCTTTCAAAAAGAATAGGTTCTTCTATTGCTCTTGAGTCTCTGCTGGGATCAGCTGCTGTACTTGTGGTCTGCATCATGAAATAGGATTTATTTGATACATTTGAGAACTGTTTAAAATTCCAGTTAATATTTTCATTTTCTTCCATGTACAAGTGTACTTTCTCCAGCATAAATTTATTTTGCAGTATTAGGTCTTTCCTACTCAAGATCCCGTTTACATTTTATCCTATCTAGATTGGACTTTCTCCCGTTGGACTATGAATACAGGTGTTTCAAATTTAAAATGACATCTAGTGTTGTTTTGAGGCTAAGTCTGTAGGCAGATAAAGTTGGTGTTGCAGACACAAAAAGATGTGGGGAATGTTTTAGAGTTTCTTTTCTTATGCTTTTTTTTTCTTGCTGATGTGGGGTTATATGTAATGGTAAAATATATCACTTGGGATTATTTTTTTTTTAAATTTTCTTACAGCCTTTTGTAAGAACCATTTTACCAGGGATAAGAAAAGGTGCTAATGTTATAATGGCACATAAGTAAAGTTGTAAATAAGGTAAAAACTTAAAACAACTGCTTCATGGTCTCAGAAGATATTTCAGTGTCCTTCAAAAGTCACTATTTTTCATATGTGCAAAAAAATCTGGGTTGTCTATAAAATGCAAAATGATCATATGTCCCTAATTTGGATAACAAATGCCACCTTTTCAGTAGCTTTAACTCATTTAAAATATAAATTTTTTACTCTTTAAATTTCTTCTATATTCTGTGTTCATCCGTAATATTTTACTAAAGGGAGACTATTGAATGATGGCATATGAAAAGCTTTTGATAGATTATATGTGTTATTTCATCCTTTAGGTTTTACTGTGCAGTATGCAATTTTTTGAACTGGGTTACTGTGTGTGTTTGTTCGTTCACGATGGGTGTTGATAATGTAGAAATGAAAATCTAGTTATGCATTTCTCAAGACAGCTCCAGCACAAAGACATGTGCCAACATAAAAAGAAAGGGTAATGGGTTGGGCATCAGCTGCCAGAAGTAGATGAAGCTAATGTTCATTTGTTTTGACTATTCATTATGAGAAAAGTGAGGTCTCTTTGGCCTACCGTGAATCAGCAATCCTGGGTCCTATCATAACATCAGTACAGGGTACAAGGTAGGAACTTACGTGAAATGCAGATTTAAGGCATGGCCAGAACTGAGGGGGAAAAAATCCAAGCCTAGGTCAATATTATTGCAGAGAAGTATGGAGAGACTGCTTTCTTTTAAAACATCATTACTTTCCTCAAAAATATATTCATTCTGTCTGTCCATGTTGGGCATTTTACCACTAAACATGTGATTTGAAAACAGTTTGTCAGCAATTAAAGTTTGCTGCAAACTATAAAGTTTGCTACAAGCACAAGGAAGTTGTAATGATATGCTCTTGATCATGAACCTGCCAGAAATACGTGAATTACAGATTTAAAATATTTCAAATTTTGAACCCCTCCAAAAAAAGGTCACACTTTATATTAACAATACATTTATAAATAATAATATATTAACCATTTATAAACTAATAGTGTTAATAAATGGTTAATTTAAAAAAAAATCCAAAAGGTCAATAGGTGGCTGATATTGATAGTTTATGACCATCTATAACACCTTCTTGGTGACTGGGTAACAAAATGGCAGGTGAAATTCAATGTTGACAAATGCAAAGCAGTGCACATAGGAAAACATACATACTGTATGAAAACAACTGTACATACAAAATGATGGGATCTTAATTAGCTGCTACCACTCAAGAAAGAGATCTGGCAGACACTGTGGATATTTCTTTGAAAACATCTGCTCAACTTGCAGTGGCAGTCAAAAAAGCTAACAGAAAGTTAGGAATTATTAGAAAAGGGGTAGATAATAGGTAGTAAATATAATAATGCCACTATATAATCCATTATATGCCCACACACTGAATACTGCTTGCAGTTCTGGTCATCCCATCTCAAAAAAGATATATTAGAATTGGAAAAGGTATGGAGAAGGACAATAAAAATGATTAAGAGTATGGAACAGCTTCTGTACAAGGAGAAATTAAAACGACTGGAACTTTTCAGCTTGGAAAAGAGATGACTAAGACAGGATATGATAGAGGTCTATAAATCATGACTGGTGTTGAGAAACTGAATAAGGAAATGTTATTTACTCCTTCACATAACAAAAAAAAAGGTGTTACCCAATGAAATTTATGGACTGCTGTTCTTAAAATTAACATAAGTATTTCACACAACGCATAGTCAACCTGTGGAGGTCATTGCCAGGGGATGTTGTGAAGGCCAAAACTGTAACGGGATTCAAAAAATATTAGATAAGTACATGGATGATATGTCCATGAATGGCTTTTAAACTTAGAATGGCTCTTAGGGACAAGGTGTCCCTAGCCTCTGACTGCCAGAAGCTGGGAGCAGATGACAGGGGATGGATCACTCGGTGCCTCTTCTGCTCATTCCCTCTGAAGCACCTGGCATTGGCCACTGTCGGAAGACAGGATACTGGGCTAGATGGACCATTGGTCTGACCCACTATGGCCATTCTTATGTGTATTCGTCTGCTAATGTGCTTATGCCCAGCTACTGATAACTTGCCACAGACAACATCTCTTAATCATGTACTAACCTTTCTAAACTATTTATAAATGTATTCTTAATATAAAACATGACTGGCAAAATATGCTTGAGTCTACAAAGCATTAACACTCTAATGTAAGTTGAGGGCACTAAGCATCTGGGAGACTTGGGCTATTTAGTGAAATGTTTATTAGCTGATTTGCCAATAATATTCTTTAGTTAAACTTATTAACTGAAATATTAATTAAATAAACTGGTGTCCGTTTTTTTATGAGTAAAATACTGCAAATAGTAAGTCCTGCACACTTGAAATGACTTCCAATGAATGTTTGATTGTAATAGGCATAGGCTTCATTCTTTTTGTGAGGTCTTACAATAGATCTATCATGTGAGCCATTTTCCCTCCTTGTGAGAAATTCACATTTGGCACCTATTCAGAGTATGTGCTTATGTGTTTTTTAAGAGGCATTACTGTGTTGTGATTCTAACAAGCAATGATGTAGGCACCTGAATACTGGAAATCTGACTTTGGTAGCCCAGCACTCTAGAAATCAAAGGAAATCATCTCTCATACAACAAATAGACAAGCGCAGCCAATGGGATGTGATCTCTATATGACTCTTGTAATTATTCAGCTCTTGGGTGCTTTTGATAAGCAAGACAGTAAATAAATAAAGCTCTTATTTTACTGCTATGGCAGAGTTTTTACCCATACATAACGTTTATATAAAAAATAGAACAAAGCCTCTTTTATTTATTGTATCTTCTTTCTCTCCCTTTCCCCTCAATAAAGGTGCATTTGGGGGGCATATTTTGCATAACCAAGTTAAATGTAATTCATTGTAGGGTTATGTGTTTGCTAGCATAGCCTAAGCCGAATTAACCCTTATTTTACCAGGGTTGCCCAGTATCCCTAGACAGGGTACACCTGGTGCTGACTCTGTGATCATCTCTCATTGTGTCCTTGAGTTGTCTGTCTCCCTCTAATTTTAGGTTTGTTTATTCATTTTTCTTTAGGTAAGCTACCTTGAGTGGCTAGGGAGATTATGCTGAGAAGTATGCTGCTGTTTATGAGTTAGTGGCACTTTCTAGGTGAACACTGCTGCTGTTCTGCCATCTGCAATCAATTCCCAGTCAGCTTTGGGAGCCTTTCAAGAAAAAGCTGCTGATCCTGAGAGCCAGTTTACCAGAGACATAATTTGGTCAAGAACACAAAGGACAGGGACAGATAGACCTGAAGAGAGATCAGAAACCAGGTGATAGCCCAGAACAGGCATCATTGACTTACAGTGGAGAGAGGTGAAAAAGAATAGAGGACATCAGGCATTGAAGTTCTCAGTTTATAGTCCTTGACCCACTTTCCAATCCATGATGCAGTATTCAAGTCAATTTGAATTAATTTTAAGCGTAGTAATTTTTTTATAGGTCCTATAGTGGAGGACCAATGGAATAGAATCAGTATGACTAAGAGCCTAAGTAAATAAAGGGAAAAGGACTTCAGAAGGTCTTCACCTTGGTAGAAGAAATCTGGTGTGGGAGAAAAAGGGAAAATGGGAGCCATTTAAAGCAAAGCGGGCTAATATATAGTCTCACGGCCAATATGTAAGATCTAGCAATTAATGCATTATTTTTAAAAGGCTATTATATGTGAATAAAGAAACAAAAATAATAAATATTAGAAAATGGCAGGTGAAATGTACACAAAGCCTCAGCTGCAAAGGGTGGCAGCAAACTTTAGAATTTGAAATTGAATGTACAATATAAAATGGAGCAAAAATAAAGAATAAGAAAAACTTCAAAACTTAAAGAGTTACATGGTCAAGAACTGATGAGGTCTATAAGAAATGTTCAGAAATACATAACTGGTTCCACAGAACCTGAGACCCTATTTCAAAAGTGACTTAGGCACCTAGGGCCAGATTTTCAAGGTTATATAGGCACCTAAAGATGCAGCTAGACAGCTAGTGGAGTTTTCAAAAGCATCTAGGCACTTAACTCCCATTTAAATGAATGTGAGTTAGGTGCCCAAGTACTTCTAAATATCCCAGTAGACACGTATCTAAATCTTTCGACTCCTAAATACCTTTTTAAATCTGGCCCTTAGGAGCATAAGTCTCACTGAAAGTCCCTGGGACTTAGGCTCCGAAGTGACTTTTGAAACTAGGAGTTAGATTTGCAAGTTGTTTAGGCACTTCTGACAACCTTACCTAGTGTAAGCTTAGTGATGGAAGAGGTCACCAATGCAGAGTACTTAATTCTTTGCCTCATTTGCTCACAAAGAAGGAGAGAGGATATCGATGACAGGAATACATTTTCTTCAAGCATCAGAAGGAATAATGAATGGAAGAGAGTCACTCCAGAATAGGTAATAGAAAAATTGGTTACTGAGTAATGGTAAGACACAATGGCCAGATGGGCTCCTTCCCAGAGTTATGAAAATGTTGACAAAGGAAGTTAGGAGAACTTCTAAAAGAGATGTTCTGAAGATCACTGGGAGGAAAACGAAGTTGGTGAAAGACATGAAATTAGACAATTGCACATCTTTATTTAGAAGCAAGTTTAATCCGTTTTGAGAGAAGCAATATGTTCCAGTTAGTGCATGAATAAACATTTCATTGTGTTAGCCCAGTTTTTCTTAAATACTTATAACATTTTGAGTCATATTCAGTTTAGGGTTGATATGTCTGTTTCCTACTAAATCTGGGAGCAAAAGAGAGATTTGATTGGGGAGGAAGAAACTTCTGTAAATAAACACAGCAAAGTCGAGATTGCCTTGGTGAAATTTAGCTTTTTAACAGGCATTTTCAGTGTTGATAGTTCCTTAGAAAAAATATTTCTTCTGTATTAAATTTGTTTTCTGTAGCTTTATCTTGATTTTCTTCTGTCAGAAAAAACAGTATTTGCAGATGGGAACTTCAGAGAATTAATCTACCAAACTCTAAGAAGCTTCTACTGAGCCATGTGCAAACTGCAATATTTCAAAGGCTAATAACTAGGCTTAAATTGAGTGACTTTGCACAGAGACAGCAAAAAGATACATCCCTGACACAAAGGGATGCTAAAATTGAAGTCCCTGTTGCAAAGCTTGGAGGCACTAGAACTTCTCAGTGAAACAACTGTAGGCATTTTTTTAACACGGGCAAAACAAGATATTTTTCCCTAATCTCATTCACAGAAATGTCTGAACTGCTTTAGCAGAAACATAAGAAAACATTTTTAAAAAATAGCATTAGGTAGACCAGCAACATGGAAAATATCAGCTGGAATGGTTTGTTTGGTTAAAAGAAATTGGAAAAAGGCTTTTATACCTGAAAGTATCCAGTAGTCTTACCTACAGGCATGTTGCATTCTACACCACCTATAAGAATATAGACAGAAATAAAGCAGATTCTTCTGTGTAATCTTAGGTTTCAGAGTAGCAACAATGTCAGTCTGTATCCGCAAAAAGAACAGGAGTACTTGTGGCACCTTAGAGACTAACTCATTTATTTGAGCATAAGCTTTCGTGGGCTACAGCCCACTCCTTCAGATGCATAGAATGGAACATATATTGAGGAGATATATATACACATACAGAGAGCATGAAAAGGTGGGAGTTGTCTTACCAACTCTGAGAGGCCAATTAAATAAGAAAAAAACTTTTGAAGTGATAATCAAGATAGCCCAGTACAGACAGTTTGATAAGGGGATAAGGCTGAGCCATTACAAACATTGAATCTATCTCCCCTTGTAAGTATTCTCACACTTCTTATCAAACTGTCTGTACTGGGCTATCTTGATTATCACTTCAAAAGTTTTTTTTCTTACTTAATTGGCCTCTCAGAGTTGGTAAGATAACTCCCATCTTTTCATGCTCTCTGTATGTGTATATATATCTCCTCAATATATGTTCCATTCTATGCATCTGAAGAAGTGGGCTGCAGCCCACGAAAGCTTATGCTCAAATAAATTTGTTAGTCTCTAAGGTGCCATAAGTTCTTTTTGTATAATCTTAGGGTGCTGATGTGATAGACATCGTGGGTGCCCAGTTTTCCCTCCAGGTCATCCATTTGCCCTCATACCTTTGCAGCCCATCATTTATTTACAGGACCATATCCAAACAACTGTAAAACAGAATAAAGAAAATGGCCAAAGAAGCAAGGGCAATAAATGCACTGTCTGGGTCAGCTTTCCTCCAAGTTTTTAATTCTCAGTGTACCCCTAATTTATAAATCTGCTCTTAACAATCCTCTCTTTTTTTAATTTCCTTTGATGCTATGTCCTGAAAAGCAGAAAACAAAAATAATAATGTTTTTAGCTCTGTTTGCTTAATTTTTAAAAAAGCAAACAGCAGCTGGATTGTAATATTAGGAAGGGTAGAGTATTCTCTGTTGAGTTGACTGAATGAAATATACCACAGGCTCTAAGCAACATCTAAAGCTGGCAAATGACCACATCATGGCAATCACCTGATAACCACTAAATAATGCTGCCTTTAATGAATAGGATTCCACCATCCCCCTATATTCATCACACCATACATTAAGTTGTCTGTATGCCTAGCACAAAAGATAGCTGAACTAGTTCAAATAAAATTAGAATCAACTCAAATCTCTGATTTAACTGACGGAAATAAAACCTGTTCTTAACTAAGAAAAAGTTTTTCTTCTTCGAGTTCCTGTGCATATGGATCCCACTCATGGTGCTCACTAAATTGTTCTGACTGCCCAAAAGCGGTGGTAGGCAGAGTTCTCTGCCCTTTATTCTCTCTGGAGGGAACGTGAGGGCATGAAGCACGACCCCTTGATAAAACATCCGGACTCCGGTGTGGAGAACAGTCCCCAACCATTCTAATTAAGGGGAAAATCCCAAGGGGATTTTTTGTAGCATCACATCTCTCTATTGTAGTTTTGATATTAAGACTCCAATCCTACAACCACCCATACACATGTACAGTACACATTTACAAACGCCAATAATCCCATTGATATGAGCGGTGTTACATGCATAATCTGAAGTGTGTGTGGTTGCAGGATTGGGGTCAGCATTAATTTAAAACATTCGTATCAGCTGCTTTAGATGTCTCATCCACTTCACAAAATGAATAACAGATATAGCGAGCGTTACATCACTGTACCCTACTGTACTGTTCCATGATTCTTATTGGTGATGAGGATATTTCCTTTTTCCTCATTTTCCTCTGACCTGCATAACTAACATATCCATTTTTGTCCTTTCTGCTGTGTATTGGAGTTGCTGCTTTCATCTTTGTGTGCTGCTGCTTTGCTTTGCTAGCCCTTTACTTAATGCCAAAGTTTTTCTCCTTCTCCTGTCTTTTTCAGGGCTGTCATATAAATATCCACTTCTTAAAGGCGGTTTTCTCCTCCATGTTCTCTTGCTCATTTCTCTTCACTAAAACTCTTCTCTGAATGTTTCCAGTTTCTTACATTTGGATTGCTGTCATTCTTATCACCTTTTAAGGATGCACTTGATTTTTTCCTAGTTTAAGCTGCTTTAGTGTATAAACCAACCTCCATCGCCTCCACCACCAATTTTTGAAGTATGTATCTTTTGTAATTTGCCATAATGTAGTCCGAAAATTAAAATTTTATGAACCAAAAGTTTGCCATCAGTACCTGCACAGGTGCAGCATGCCTTTATTTTTAAGAAGTTGTTAAATGAATTAGTTCTTCTCTTGGAAAATGGAAATAGTGCATCTTTAATTAGATAAACAGCACAATTATTTTCTCCTTGTAGAACTGTGAATAAATTCCATATATCGGATTATATCGATTTTCACAGTATATTTAAATATATACACTGTATAGCATGCCTGTGTTATGGTATAATATACCACGAACATATATTCATATATGTATACTGTAGTGTAGTATACCATAGAATATAGTACCCATAAATATTGCACAGACACTTTAGTGCCTGGATTACCAAATCACCTATTTTACTTCCCATTTTAATTTCACTGACATGCCACCTCACAGAATTATTTCCATTAAAAATATATCTTAGCCTTGAAAAATATATGTCCAGACTTCATGATTTGCATGTAAGATTTCTTTAAAAAATAGTAATGTGTTGTTTCTAACAGCTTTTCATACCGTATGAGGGTAAAGACTACTAATATAACTTACACGAGCAGTACAGAGCTAACCTAAGCTTCTTGACAAAGATTATTTTTCAAAAGTATTGTACTGTACACTGTTTTAAGAACACTTACAACCACAATGGCATTGGGACCATTTTCATCAGTTTGTGAAAATTATTAACACATAAGATCCAGAGCAGCTGTAGCAAATAAATGGGATGAAACATAGGAAATCAATTTAAAAATCAATTTCTTATCTTTGAGATCACATGTACATATTAAATTGACATAATTTTATCAGATATATTAATATTGGACTAAATAAAGAATAAAAATTATCATTTTTATTACCAAATATTTCATAATTTCATGTGACTTTCTCATGCAGCCAGTTTTATGGTGACTTTTTTTTTTTAAACCTTGATCTTTTATTTGGTATCTTTGCCTCAGAAAACACCTTCAGAAGAGAATTGCCCTGTCACAATAGGGATCATCTCTTGTTTCCTGTTTCAAAGTAAAAGAACAGTCTGGTTTCATCAATGAAACTTGATTCATTCAGGGATGTTGCAAGCTTCTCTGTTTAAATATATCTCCACTGGAGGTGACCATTAACCTGATTTGTGTAGAATAGTCTGCAGATACTGTTTTAATACATTCTCATCTGCCTTTTAATTCAGGGTTTTCAGGGATATTGGGATACATGACACTTAGGAATAATTGCAAGTGGATCCCATCTTACAATCACCCAAACATGAAACAAAAGCAAATAGTAAAGCAAAAACTACCCATGCACAAGGCAAAAGCCAACGGTAAATGAACACATCTGGAATAGCATATAGAATTGAAAAGTGAAACCAAATTTTTCCATTACTGTACAAACACAATCAGGACATTGAAATGGACCAAAGCAAGTGGAAAACTTCATTTCCAGCTTCCAGGGGAACAAGTGGCTAACTGGGGGACAAGTCTCTGGTCAGTTGCTGCTTGCACCACACAGTTGCAGCTAGAAAGATCCTGTTCCTTGATAAACAGTCCATAACTATTTAGCACTTGTGCAGTGCACCCCTGCACTGTGCATATAGATGCAATACAATAACTTTTTTGTGGATATAATTAACATTTGAGTAATGTGAATTACAGGATTGTTTTTCCATCAAAGGAAGGTGAGGACTCAGCACACTTATTTGGTAACATAACTCCCAAGTATTCCATTTTTTTTCCCAGCCAGGGTTCATTTTCCTAGCCAGGGTTCAGTCAATGCTCCTTTGATTTCTGTCTTATCTCTGTAAACCAGTTATTATGAATTCTTTCCCTCATTCTTGCCCAGAAACATTTTACTTGCTACTGTCAATGCTCTAGCATCACTGATGAACCCACTCTCATAAGCGTCATTGCATACACCATTCTGCAAATTAATCATCACTGATGTTAGTATCTCTTTGGAAATAATTTTGTAAGTAATCAGTTTACATGGGACCGCTGGAGAGATTGCATTCCTAAATTTACAAGATTGGAATTGAATAGAAACAGCAGGAGCAGACCACGAGGGAGACTATGTTCCTGACAACGTGTAATGCTTCAAAACTGAAAATAAATTAATAACAAAAACAGTATTTTGGGAACACTGTGAGACTGAGTCTACAGTATTTGCCTTAAACAGCACAAACACTAGCATTTATGAAATTATTGGAGTCTGGTAAGAACAGCTTTATAATAAGAGAGAGATTGTTTTTTTTTCCAGTAGATGAAACTTGCATTTGTATACAGGTTTTTGCTTCTGCATTTTTGAAATATCATTGGCAAAACACATCTAGACTGTCTTCAAAATAATTACTTGCATCTTTGGCATGGAAGTTTATCAGTTTAGACCTGGTTATAGAGTACCAATTGTCATACAAACCAGTAGCAGAATTTCTGGTGCCCTGTTTGCCCCATGGAAGTTTGGGGCTGGTACTGGAGCAGGAAGCACTGGGTCAGGGTCTCCCACCGAATTTCATTAATAAGTCTTGCAACATAATTTTATTGTTTGTCCTTATTAAACAATGTATCATTGATAATCATTTTGATACTTTGATATTTATAATCATTTTCTGCTTAAATCAAACCCTGCTTTCTTTGAATGGTTCAGTATTGTAAATTAGTGGGAATTGGTATCACTTAAAAAAATGGGTGAATTTTATAAAAACTTTATTTTGAGCATTCATCGAGTTGCTGGTCCTACTGAGTTTTGATAGCACACACTGCAGTCTAATCACATTTGGGCTGGTTTTTTAGTACCGCTGCATATTGTCTTACAGGATATTTCTACAATAATTTTGGAATATCTTCCCCAGGCGGCATATTTAATTAGTTTTCTGTCTAGTTAGACACTCCTGATTTGTAGAGGACACAGCAGTTAGGCAGTAAAGACTGAAAACAAAGTAGAGTCAGCTGGCTGCAACTTTATTAAACATATTAAACAATGTTAACTACATCAAAAGGATATCTGGAAACTACCTTGTAAAGATTAAAATCTTGACTTCCCCTGGCACCACTGCATCCAATGAAATGTCCAGAGGTCCATTGCCCCAGGCTGTGTTCCTCAAACCCGTTCTTTTAGGGTAGCCACTCATGCATGCCCAGAGTACCAGAAATTCTGGTACTTTCGGGAACAGTGTGGGCCCACACTTGCCTGTGTGACTCCACCTCCACTGATATGCATGAAGTGTCACACTGCTTGGAGGACACCATTTTGAAGAGCATGCTCTTCTGCCCCTGCTGGCACGATCTCATACTTGTGTGGTGTGCAAGGTCACACTGGTGAGAGGGGAAGGCAGTGCGTGCTCATCAAAATAGCATGCCTTATCTGTGATACTGGACAAAACAAGGTTCAGTTTTGCCTCGGTACTGGATAGGGGACAAACCATTTAAAAAAAAACAGATGCATGGCATGCCTACTTCCTCTCTAGAGAAATTGGACAAATATGCACTTACCCAGTGGGCCCGTCTTTTGTAGGCATTTGACTTTGAGATCAAATTTGTATTAGGGGATGTTACCTGTACCCCATATCCAACCTTTTATTGCTATTTTTCTAATAATTGATTATTTAATTACCTTTCCCTTTCTTTAAATTACTCTTTCACACAGCAGCAAGGGAGAGAAAAACAATTTTAAAAAGAGAATAAAGTGATGTAAAACCACAAAAATTGGCACCGGTGCTCAGGGGCAGTGTACTACCTGAAACTACATTTTTTTTTTTTAATGAACTATGTTCTAAACGGAAAGTGGCTCTTTAAGTTAAATTTGACCTAAGGAAAATCATTTTTTCCCTAAAGTTGCAAGCCCTAAGAGGGCAGTAAAGAATAAAAAAATATACTAAATTCAGTAATAAAAAAAAAATCTTTTGAGACAGTTCTAAAGGAAATTAAAAAAATACATAAAAATGTATACACAGAAAATGCAAAGTTACATTACACTGAATTTTTTTTGTAAAATTCAGCATAGAATTTCTCTCTCCATTTTAATATTTATGGAAGAAAATAATTTGTTCTGTCAACCACTTTGTTTAACTTCCATAAGAATATTTAATAAATAATAGCTAGATCTTGTACATGGTTCCTCTTGGCCATACTTCACTATTCCCTGGTGGGTACCTGACCGTCTGTTCCATCACAGCTCTTGTAGTAACCATCCTTTCTGCCTGACTCTCTCTGTTGGAAGGGAGAATGTTGAGCTCCATGAAAAATTCTGGTCACTGAGTAAAACTAGCTCCTGGAAGCTGCTCTGTGCTGGCAGACTCCTGATCACACACACAGCAGTTTGCAGGATTGGGGCTACATGAGCAAGATTCATTCAGTCAAGCAGAATTCTTTGTCGAACTGGATTCCTTCTCTTCTAAATGTAATAAAAAATGAGAGAGACAAGAATGTTAATATACAAATCGTGGAGGAATAGAAGGTTTGGTGCAAGCTGAGGAGCACTGATGGCATCTCAACAAGAAGAGCAAAGCAGAGTTGTCATGAAACCATGATTTGGGTACTGTTTTAACCACAATTTTCCTAAATTTTAGATGGTATAGTGTGTTCAACAAATCATATGCCATTATTTAATCAACTCTTACAGTCATTTACACATTTAAAGCAAAAACAAATATCTTTCTATGGTGCACAGGTATTTGTTATACTTGGATGCAAACCATAATACGATTGTTGATTAGAACACTTCTTTGGAAGGGTAAGTATGATATAAATTTAAATAGGGAAAAGAGTATACATGGAAGAGAGGAAATGAGGAGAAAGTAGTACTGAAGGCTTTTACAATGTATAAAATGTGTGCAGACACACATCTGCAATCCCAGACAATATTAATAATAAGAAAATATATTATTACATTTTAATACAAATGTTTTCAGATATTTACATTTAAATTGTCTTGAAGGCCATTCTGGTGTGGACTGGGATTCTGAGAGTAGAGGTCACCAATGTAAATGCAATACATTTTAGTTGATTTTTTTTTTTACACTGCTTTTCTTATGATGTCATATTTTACTATAATGAAATCACAGCCATAGTAAGGTTGCAACTGTGGTGTGTGGTTTTCATTTCTTTTTGCATGTTTGCTGATAGTTTCTTGCCAGTATTTTTGTTGTTTCTTGCCACTATTTTTGTTGGTCAGAATGTGTAATTTTACTGAAGGATTCATAAGTCAACAGATGAGAAAATATCTGTAGAGTCACAAAGGTCCTTGGTATTATCAATAGTACAGTATATCCTAATGGTGATTATTACTAGATATTTTACGTGTCTTTGCCAATAGGAATTTTAAAAATTCCTGTTGTGTGAATAGATGCATGTCTCTGGACATAAATGTATGTGTACATATTAGTTAATGGTATCATTATGTCTGTGAAACTCAATTCTTTTTAATATAGTATTAATATTATTTGTTTGTTCTTAATAGAAGCCATAGACAAGTAAGACTGAGTGAGAATGAACAGTGAAAAAGATGGGAGAAATGGTCTACCAAAATAGGCAGCAAAATGAAAAGCTGAAATGAAGGACAGGGGAATGGAAAGAGAAGAAAAGAAATGCAAGAAAGACAGAGAGTATGTTAAAAAAAATCCTTCTACATAATAGAAAGCTTAATACAAAAAACCTTTCTCTGACAGCTCAGTACCTGTTTTAAAGGGAAGTGATAGA